>NC_055667.1:24866666-25510000 GCF_017976325.1 Chelmon rostratus | reverse complement strand
GCAATATCTTCATTTTTATATCCTTATTTTATCTTTTTTACTTGTTATTTGTAGATTGTCAGATTATAAAATTTGGCACACTCAGGGCGGGAATCTCAAACGCTCTTATTGACATGATAACGTCGCACTGCTGTGCTCCAGGCTGCAAGTCGTATAAACGTGAGGACTCTGACCAATCGTGACAAATGTGTATTAATCCGCCGCTGAAAATAGTCCCCAACAAACACACACATTGGAGCTGGTTTAGGAAATAACTGAACCTTTATTAACAATATATCTGTTTTTAAAGATTCTATACATGACATTTACTGCCACTATATTGCACCAGAGCACCGGCATCGCAGACCAAAACAAATGCACACGTCATTTATGCGTTAAAGCTTAAAAAAATCACAGAGCATGTGAAGACAAAGTGTCAAACGAGGCAGTTCTGATGAAAGATGTGTCCTATTCATGGGTTCTGCGTTTGTGATCCGGCTGCCATCTTGAAAACTGACCCAGGGAGGGACTCACATGCACTAACTTGCACGCTCACACACATGTAACACACATAGCTGACACAAAACTCACATACTCCTGTTAGAATGTGCCTCAGCAGTAAAATCCTTCTGAGTGACGTGAGTGGAAACGCCGTCGCTGTTTTACGTCTGACGCCTGAACTGCTCACACTCTGCCTGCACCGTCCTGAGTGTTCGTCCTCACAGTGACAAGTGTTTTATCTTATAATCTACCTGCACACAACCAGCAAACACAGCAGGACTGCTGACGTCACATGACAGCAGACACTCCCGCAGACTGCAGTGAACTACGCCAAAAACCGCGAGCGTGAAGCCGTGTTCACTGGCTGCAGGATCCGGACCTCCTACAGACACCAGGGACTTGCTGATGACCTCTTTAACATTAACGCATTAACGCAGTCAGGTCAGTTAGCTCACAGACAGGCAGCCGTTTAAGTTGGTCCGGCAGTGAGTCAGTTGTGTCTGCTTCAGGCTTCTGGGCCCCTCCCTGGCCTGGAGCTGGTGGGACCAGTAGAGTGACTTCTGTGCAAACCTTCCACTCAGCAGTCTGATTCTACACACTCGCTTCAAATGACAGACAGTCACAGTCATCGTAATCCCTTGTTTTATCGAGTGCTGAATAAAGATACAATAACCCAGAAGCAAGAAGACACAACCCAGCACAGCAGCTCAGTCAGAAATCCTGTCCCCCTTTGTTACGATCAAAGAACTGGTGACCAGTGAGCTACTGGTTCAAACACCCCAACATGTGGGCAGCCCAGCGGAGCCTCTCACTGACCAACAGCACATCTGATTGAATCATCACTAATGATCTGCTCTGAAGGGAGATCTGGCCTGTGGTCCTGCCAGTCATCCCGTCTCTCTCTGACCCTCCAACTATGGGAGCAATATTGTGAGAAAAGGACCAATCAGGATCCGGACAGCCACGAGGTGTTCTTAACATCTAATTAAAGTAATTTAGACCAGACTCAACGCTGTGCGCTCAACAGCAAAACTATGAAAAACCAAGAAACTAGCAGAATCTTTAGTCAAAGACTCACTGAAGAAACTTCATTTACAGGATAAATAATGAACAGGACTCGGGTCATTTAGTGCCGCACTAGAATCAAGTTGAGCGAATCAGAAGAGATGAAGATCTGTAAAGGTTTCTCCTCTTCAACAGGCCTCAAGACGTGATTCAACAAACACGTCTGATCACTCAATCCTCTTTGAGTAGGAGGACGATGATGATCCTGATTATCATCATCATCAGTGACATCAGTCAGAGGAGACGGGACGTGTGTCATGAGTCTACACCTGCACCACCAGCACACATAGATCCTACACCTGCACCACCTGTACACATAGATCCTACACCTGCACCAGCAGCACACATAGGTCCTACACCTGCACCACCTGTACCTGCAGGTCCTATGTTTCTGCTGACATTGTCATCAAAGTAATAGAACTGTACATGTGGTAAAACACTTGCTTTTAGCTCTGCGTCTGTGTCTGCATGAAGGCTTTGAAGTGTTGGGTTTGTCAAGTCAAATGTCTGCAGCACATTTCATACAGCGTGAACTCACTGTGCTTCACACACAACAAACATCCACAAAATAAAATAGAACATGGAAACATATTTATGTCACAGAAAGAGAATATTTCATACAAAGATAAGTGAAGTGATCTGAGCGTCGGAGTCATCTGTTGGATTCTTCTTGTTTGCAGCACTTTGAACGAGCTGTCACAGTCTTTCATGAAGAAAGGCCTTTCAGTGATCATATGTGATGTCATCACATATGAATGTTAAGACACACAGAGCTGCTGTATGATGGAACAGTGGAGGTCCTAGAACTGAGCCCTGTGGGACCGATAACCAGAACGTTCCAGTCTACCGAGCAAAACGCGGTGGTCGATGGTGTCAAAGCCTGCTGTGAGGTGTAGTTAAAGTAGAATGGAGGGTTTGTTTGAAGCTCTGTTAATATTTAGATTATTGATTACTTTTATGAGACCTGCTCCAGTGCTGTGGTCAGTCCTGAAGCTGGATCACATCATACAGACTCTCTGTTCGTAGACCTTTACGCAGAAAGGGAATAATGGAGATTGGTCTGTAGTTGCTCATCAATATTCAGTACTGGTGTAATAATAACATGCTCGAGGAGAAGGGAGGAAGACTCCTGGTTGTGTTAACAGTATTCAGGACATCAGGTCACAGACTGTGGAAACACGTTTGAAAGTTTTTGTGGGAACTGGGTCAAGGAGGATCTTAGCGGCTCACCTCGGTTTCCTCACAGTTATTGCAGTTAAGCCTCTGGTGGGGTCAGTGTGTCAGGGTGTGACAAGCTGAACGAACCACAACAACGATGGAGGAACGCTGTGAAACGGTGCTGCTGCTCCTTTCTGGGCCTCATCTCAACACCAACAGTATTGGAAAACTGGTTTTAGTGCTGCAAAGACACATTTGTGCTCACTGGCGGGTTACACCACCTCTGTTTGGACGTAGGTCACTCCATCATTCTTGTGTCCAATCAAAGCGTCTTTCTCTCCCTAACTGGCACATAATTGGTTCACTCTTCACTTTGTTACTGTTTGACCCACCACAACTTCCTGTTTGAACAGGAAACCAAACCGACACATTCAGTCACCAGTTAACAAGGTCACAAGTTCATGTTTAACACCGGTTGACTTCAAACATCATGAGTGAGCCTCCGGTCCTGAAATCAGCCCTGAGAGCCTGATGTTGTGAACGTTCTGTATGATCCACTGATTCATTTCAATCAAACACTGTGTTTTACATTATGTCTGCACATTTTCCCCCAAACCCAAACTGACAATATTAGGCACTTTTGAAAAGTTTTGAAGCTCTGTGAGAATTTAAAACATTTAAAGAGTTGATTTTTTTTTTTTTGGGGGGTGGGGGGGGGGGGGGGGGGTGGAACAGCTTCTTAAACTCTGCTAAGCAAAAACACCAAACACCATTCCCATTTAACTGTGAGGATTTGCTGTTTTTCTTTACTGTGTGATAATAAATGTAATCTCTTCATATTTAGGTCTATGAGTCGGACAAAAGAAGCAGTCTGGTGACCTTGATTTTGGACTTTGGATCAGATTTCTCACTATTCTACAGACAGGTTGATCAGTTAATCCAGAAAACAAGCAGCAGATTCATTGATAATCAAATGAATCTTTCGCTGCAGCTGAACAGAATTTTATTTGAAACTAAAGTCTGTAAGTATACCAAATATATCAGGCGAATTTAGAGAAAAATAAAATAATAAAATAATACAAGAGAACATAGCTGTGATACTGTTGGACGGTGTTTTTACCGTCATGTCGACAACACGAGAAGACACGCGCGCGCGCGCACACACACACACACTAACACACACACGCCGTAATGTTGGTCACACATTGACTCTTCACTCTCAGGCTTCTAAACAATCTCTTCAACCTTTAAACAGTCACTCACAGGCTTCAAACCAACACACACACACAGAGCAGGTCCAGCCCAAGACAGACTGTTGCTGTTCTTACCTGTTCAGGTGAGCGGAGGGCCGGCCGTGTGTCTTCCGCTGCTGCTGCCACTTCAAGGTGGAGGCTCTTCACTTGCTGCTGCTGATGATGTCACTTCAACTCCTGCCAGGCGGCCAGTTTGACCGCGCCCCGCAATACTGCTGCATTCACGGCCTGTGGGAAAGAGGCCTGTCAGGTGAGTCAGTGCGGAAGAAGAAAAAGGCGGGGACTTTATTAATACGTTAATCCCTCTGGAGGTAATTCAAGTGCCAGAGAGAAGTCAGGATTGAGTTTTCTTCTTTTACTGATATAACATCACATAATGCTGCTTTTGTGTTGTACTGGTCGAGGTGGAAGAACAGGACGACACCTGGTTTCTCAACATTTGCCACCAGCTATTAAACTCCAGTTTGAACACGTCCCTCTGATACCGCGAGATTTCATGATCGTAGTCAAACTACACAAAACAAAATGAGTTTAAGGTGTGGATTAAATATGCACAAATATTTGTTATCCATAATATTCTGTTTCCATTAAACAGCTTTCATTTGTTACTCCAAACTTTATTTAAATGATGTTTGTTATAACTTCAACACTTAGTGAAATATTCTGAACATAACTCCATGTTTTTACAGCTGCACCAGTTCATCAAATTAACATTTTCTAGATCACATTTACCCCAATTCATCCTAGAGCTGAGTACATTTACTCAAGTTCTGTACTTAAGCACAAATTTAATGTACTTTATGTATAAATATCTTTACTCTATGCTGCTTTATACTTCAAACCAGCATTGATTTGATAGTTTTAGTAAGTAGTAACTTCACAGGTTAAAGTTTTACAAACAAACAAAATGAGCATATAAAACATGACACACTTTTATAGGTTAAACTGACAGGATATAAAATCAGCTCCACCCCCAACAACTACACCAGTAAAATGCTGGTTGCACATTAATGCATCGGTAATAATAATTAGTGGTGGAAAATAACTAGTACATTCACTCAACTTCAAGGACTACTCTTATGTACAATTTTGAGGTCCTTGCACATTTTTCATGCTCTGCTCCATTCATTGCAGAGGGAAGTATTGTTTTTGTTGCAATTTCCCAGCTTGGGATAAATAAAGTATATCTATCTATCTATCTATCTATCTATCTATCTATCTATCTATCTATCTATCTATCTTTATCTCGTTACATTTATTAAATATTCAACAGCTGCAGACTACTTACTATTCAAATGAAGAATTTACATACAAAACATATGATCACTTTATAAAATGTGATCTATTGTTACACATTAAACTACCAAGATATGAATGAGTAAGAATTACCACCATCTTGACCAATGACAACATTAAAGTGCTTTAATGAACAGCAGCATTAATGATAATAATGATGAGGTTGTGAATTTTTGAATTCAGGACTTTTAGAGTATTTTTATACTGTGGTATTGCTAATTTATAAATAAAAACATTTGGATTGTTCTTCCACAACTGATAATAATCAGATAATGTGATGTAGCCTATAATAATGAAACGCTCACAGAGGCTGTTTTTCTACATAATGTGTATACTGTTATAACAGCAGCCTTCATTTTGCTAATAATGCTTACATACTTAAGTAAAATGTAGTTGTTTATTATTTGCTGAAGTAAAATTTCAATGCATGATTTTCACTTGTGTTTATGTATTTTTACATTTTATCCTCACCGCCCCCTGCTGTTCGGTCTGGACCGGAGCATGTCCTTATATGGTTACCGCCGGACCTCCAGCCAGTCCCGCCTCCGCCCGCTGGCTGCAGCCGGGGATACTTTCAGGAATCAGGATACAGTCAGCTGTGTGTACCCCACAACCTCTTCCAGGGCGGAGGTCCTGACCGGGGCGTCAAACGTTTCCCCGCTGACATGGATTAACAGGAGCGGGGGGACAGTCAGCTTCCAGCCCAGGGTGAGTTATCAAAGCTCGGAGCGCCGAATGAGTCCGTACCTCAAATAACAGCAAAAACACTGACTGGAAACTAACTTGTTAGCTTGTTTGCTAACTTTGCAGTGATGTGAGCTAACGGTTGTAGCCGTTCGCAGCATAACTCCTTCATTCAGTCAGATGTGTGTGGATACAGGAACGGAAACGGGCTGTCCGCCTTTAAACTCCTAGCCTGAGATTTAAACTATAAATTTGCGGTGCTGAGATGGATTAAACTGTGAGAGTTAGCTCACGGAACTGGGTGAGTTGTTTAGTTAAACCTCGGGGTGCTAGCTAACTAAATATTACCTACCACCAAGTTAACACAGAGCGAAGTTGTTAGTTAGTTTGCTAAGTTTACACTGCTGTTTACTGAGCTGTCAGTATTAACATTCATCTCCACGGTCCCTTCATTTAAATTGTCTACAGCTGATGCACACCAGTGTTGTTAAAGTTAATTATTTTTATTATTTGGGCTTCAACCAGCTAATGTTTAACTCCAGCAAGTTAACCAATCAGTGTGGTACCTTTAGGTACACCTCGTAATCTCCTATTTCTTCTCCTATTGTTGTTTATGAGCATCCAAGTGGGTTTGGATGGAGGTTAAGGGAAGCTTTGATTTTGATGTGTCTGTGTAGTTATTTACAAAATGAAGCATCCGTAGAGTCAGCAGAAAAATAGTTTATATTTGACAGCGGCTCTTATCATCAGCTCAGCGGTTTAAGATAAAGTACAAACAGCTTATTAAACTAATATCAGCATGACAGGTCTGATAGTAATGTGACGAATATATGACGCATTCGATTGTACTTTCTGAATTGTCTGGGAATTAATTTGATATGTATGTATGTATGTATAATGGTATGCAGTGATAATGGGGCTTCCACTGCAGAAAGCCATTTATTTGGCCACTTGTGCCATATATTATGTTAATTTTCCCTTTACCATATCAGGAGCCTGTTTCCATCATTTTCCTATGACTTCAGTTTTTCTGATTCTAGTTTAGTCTTTGTTTTAGCCAGTTTTAATAATAACATGCTACAGTTTCTGAGCCTCACTTTACCCTCCAGCGGTTCACATTTGTTTAGTTGTCTGTACATCGTACTTTTGTGTCTCAGAGTTGGAGGGAAGACAAACTACTGATGACTTCGAGGTGTTTGTCTTCCTAAAAGGAGACACGTGAAAATGCAGAGTCTGTGACTGAAGGGTCGAGTGAAGCTCTGCAGGTTGAAGCATCGCTGCGTGTTTTGTTTTCCTGGCTGCAGGCTTACTTAGCAGGCGCCTGCATTATTAATGTGTGACATGATTTCCATTCAGGGAGGCTGCCAGCTCTGTAACTGGAGCCAACTCAGCCTGCTGCCTTCTCCGCCGGGTTTGTTTCGGATGTTGGATCAGTGTGTCTGCACAGCTGAAATGTGACCGACTTTTTTAATGACCTGAATTGTGGAAGTGAACGTCTCATTGACGTTTACTGTGGACACTGTGGAGAGGAAACAAGGGAGTGCATCCACACTCAGACATTTGCAGGCCTGACTTTTCTCTGATCACCCCGATCACCACTTCTTTTGTTTTAGCTGCTCACAGCGATGTGCATCTCCAGTGTCCCCTGGAATAAATCTCTCTGTACACATCGATTTCACAAAGCTTAAATCAGGCCCAGGATACTGCTCTCTGCAGAACACTTTATCTGGACAAAGGCTTCTCCTAAAGGCTATGCTGCTTTTTACTTCTACTCAGTGACATTTCAGAGGCAAATATTGGACTTTTTACACAAAAGCTGTAGTTATTAGTTCATTTTAACATTGTACATTAAAAAAAAAATGAGAAGCTTATAAAATACGCTGTTGAAGATTAAGCCAGAGGTTCAAGCCTTTTGTCTAGTTGGCTCCTTTGTCTTGTTTCAGATGCCTGAGTTGTGAGTGTTTCCATGAAAGACACATTTCCCCTCCCAACTTTTCAGATGGTGTCAACAGCTGTGCAAATTATTCAAGATTTCTACCCAAAGATTCCCCTAAAACTTTCAGACCACCTTTAAGAAAGAGACCTAAAGACACCCGTATACCATGATGCTGTGTCTACTAAACAAAATCTCTGACGCTCACTTCTCGCAGTGATTGGTCAGGTGTGTGCAGGTGAGAGAGTAGGCAGCTTTCTTTACACTATTTCTGTCACTTTTTGTGAGTGCAAACAAGTTGGACACTTTGAATGTCTTCCATGAGAGACAGTCTGAGAATGTTTTGATGGACTGCAGCTGGAAACACTTCTGCCTGCCATATTGATGAAGTCATTATTTTCAGACGTACCCCCGTTAGATTCTTAATGACCTAAACTGATGATTTTATAGAAAATAAAGGAAATTCTTCTCTCATCCTTGTTGGTTCTTCAGCCCATCCCGCCCGCGGAGGCCAGGCAGCGCCATGGCGTCCCGGCTGCTGGACCGTTTGAAGCGCTCGTTGTTTAAAGATGGTCAGGGGGCAGGACCCGAGCAGGAAGCAGGAGGTGTACAAGACGAGGAGGAGTTTAAAGAGGACGGCTGGGAGGCGGAGCTGGAGGAGGAGGACGAGTGTGTGACCGATCGACTCGGGGGAACGCTGTGCTTCGACAGCGCCGGAGGAGGAGGCGCAGAGGATGGAGCCGAGGGCGAGGGGTCAGGGCTGGACAGTGACTCCGACTTCCTGGGAGAGTCGATGGAGGAGGGGCTCAGCAGCACAGGTGAGCTGGTGTTCTGCTCATTCAATGCGATGGACCTCACACAAGAACATTTCACACTCTGCTTGTACGAGTCTGAACAGTCGTAACTTCACAAAGTTACTGAATGACATCTGTTTATGAGAAGGTTCAGAGTTGAAACTCAGAAATTAAAATGATCTGTTGTGCTCCATTCGTGGGCAAGTTTCATTCACAATCACCTAGACAATATAAACAAAAACAGCACGACATATTCAGCAGTGTCAGTAGTGATTTGCAGAAAATGGAAAAAGCTCTTTCTCTGCTGTGACATCACAGCGCCGTACTGTGATGGTAAAGAATGACTCCCATGAAACATTTTGGAAAAAACGTGTCTCAAGTCTCATTAGACTTGAATGGAATAATGTCACTAAGTGCTTCGTGGTCACCTGAACCCTCTCTCACCTGTCCTGTGCAGACACCAGCCCTGTGGGCGTGTCTCCTGCAGCCCCCTCACCCCCCTCCCTGCTGACTCGGCAGCTTCAGGAGAGCTGGAGGAACCTGCGTGGACTCGGCGGAGGAAGCCCCACCCCCGCCGGGAGGCGACTGACGGACAGCTTGTTGTTCGAGGTGACCGACGCCAGCGTGGTGCAGGACGGCTCCTCCAAATACGTGGTGAGTTCAAACAGCCAGGGGAAGGGGCAGCGGGAGGGCAGACTGACCGTCCCACAGACACACTGTCGCAGAGGCCCGTAATTCACATGCAGGTCACGTAGGTGCTGCTGCTGCAGCCTAAAGCATCTCAACTAGAACTGAAACTGTTGATAATGATGCACTTTTCAGTTTTAGCTCAGTAGTTTTAATGTTTGTTCTTCCTGTGGTTAGTGGCCACGTGTCGTTTAATGCTTAGTGTTGCTTTATTGACAAGTATGTGAACACATGCAAGGAATTTGACTCTGGTTTTAAGTTGCTCTCACTGTTCCACACAAGTCTGTCTGTCCGTCTGTCTCCAGCTCTACACCATCCACGTGATCCAGTCTGGCGGCAGCGATAAGACTCCGGCCATCATCACCCGCCGTTACTCCGACTTCCAGAGGCTCCACACCACGCTGCGCCGTAACCACGGAGACCAGATGGAGCGTGTCTGCTTCCCACGTAAGCCCTCATTATGTTATCTGTGTTGACATGATGTTGTTCACACTCAGAGAGGCACACTGGTGACAGGGAGGTCTGACTCCCCGGCCCGGCAGGGTCAGTGATAACACACCTGGAAAGTCCTCACTGAAAGGTGAACGGAGTGCTGGACAGACACAGGATCGATGTGGAGGGGTTGACCTAAAGGTCATTTTGCTGCCCTGCCCGTTTCCTGTTTACTGCACACTGAACCCTGACCACTTCCTGTTTTAATCTCTGCAGGGAAGAAGCTACGCAGGAACTTCACGGCGGAGACGATCGCCAAGCGGAGCCGAGCGTTTGAACAGTATCTGTCTCACTTGTGTTCGCTGTCTGCCCTGCGGGGGGCGCTGTGTGTGCGACAGTTCTTCTACCTGGCTGACCTGCAGGCTGGACAGCTGCTCATCAGGTAACTCCTACACTCATACAGGACAAGTATTGAAGTTTGCTCCCTGACTGATGCTTTGACAAACATTCAAAAGAGGTACGATAATAAACTTTGGGTCCCGTCTTCACCAACAGCCATGATGTTTTCAATTCTCATGAATGAGATGAAAATGAAGGTGAACTGAACTGTGTGGAGCTGCAGGTCTGGAATCTGAACGGGTTGTCAGGGTCTCATAGACTCTGAGGCTGAGACCAGCCAGCCTCTCAGTACCAGCGAATCAGCTCTCAGTCTGTTCCTCTCACAAAGTATTAAAAAAATAAGTATCAATAATGTATCGGGCAGTTAATAATATTCATTTTCATGCTAATACTCATACTCATACTTTACTTCAGTAAACTTTTGACTGCAGGACTTGTAACGGAGTATTCCACACAGTAGTATACTGACTTTCACTTAAAGCTGCAGTGCTGGGCTTCATCTCTTTCTAAACAAGTTCACACATTGCTGATGAAGCCCATCATCATCATCATCATCAGGTGAAACTCTCTGTGTTTCACTGTTGCACTGCTGATGCCTTTTAAATGAACCAGCAATGATTAGATCACCAGAGTAACCGTAGCAATGGAGTAGGCAACAGCGACCAGAAGTATGACGGAGCCGATGGCGTCATGAGCACGTCGACAGTGTTTGTGTAGTTACTCTTTTTTCCTGAAGGGGGAGACAAATGCTCCAAACAGAAGGTTAAAGTAAACGATCTGGTTGGTTTGAATTACTCACGGAATTATGCAGGTTTGTTTTGATTTCTCTTCCTTCTGTCCTTTTCTCGTCTCGTCAGTATTTCTGACAATTAGTTAAGACAGATTTATATATTTGTGGATACAACTTGCCTCCAGTTTTGGTGTTTTGAGTTTGTCTTGTTTCGTTGAGGGTGGGACGTTACCAGGAGGCCTTGGGTCCGCTGCTCAACGCCAAGAGACTGCAGCACAAACTGGGCTGGGCAAGTTACTATGACAACCAGGCTCAGGCCCCACACCCAGCCTCCTGCCATTGGTTCTACACCCTGGTGGGGCTGTCGAGCTGCTTCCAGGAAGTGGATCAGCTGGAGGAGGCGCGGGATCACTGTGACCACGCCCTCCATGTTCTGACCCCTGCTGACACTCAGACTAACACGGAGGACAGGCCCCTCCCACTCGAAGATAAGCCCCACCCACTGAGTGAAAAGCAGGACATATCACAGTGGCGAATCGACAGGCCACACCCCCTCCTGTTGCCGTTGTTACGGGCGGTGGTTCGGCTGTCGTGGCAGACAGGAAGAGACAAGCGGCAGTGGGAGGAGCTTCTGCACCACCTGGAGGAGCAGTGGGCGGGGCTCGACAATCAGCCAACCATCAAAGAGTTTCTGGTCAAACACAACCTGGAGGAGAGTGAAGGGGAGGGCTAAAACACACACACACACACACACACACTCTGCAGAGTACAATCAGTAAGTTACAGCTCACTGCGCAGAAAAAACATCTGAGATTTCAAGAGTTGAAAAAGGTTTTAAAAGGTCATTATATTTAGTGAAAAATTCAATATTTATACAAAGAAAATGTTATTTCTCAACATGCAAGTATTGTTTCTGATAACATTTTTGCTGTTATGAGAAGTAAAAAGTCAACATTTTAAGCAAATATGTTTAATAAGACAAGCAAATATGTGTAATAAGACCAGAACAAGTTAGAATATTTCAAGAATTAGACAGAAGTCCTAATTTAAAGAAGAGTCATAACATATTATATGTTTTGGGACTAAAGACCTTATTTAAAAAAAAATAATATTCCAAAAATAAAGTTTAAAATATGAATAAGAAACTAGGTGTCATGTTAAAATGGCAGAACTCGTGGTGACACTGCAGCTTCTTTAATGCAGGTCAGTGATCCTGATCGCTGTGAGACCTTCTGACTGCACGATCAGAATAATCCTGGAGCCGTAATCACCTCCTCTGCTACTGCAAGAGTCATAAAGGGACGTTTTTTCAAACAGCTTTTCAATTTCAGAAATAATACTGAAGCCAAGTGAAGAAAAGGTGCTCACACAGCACTTACAATAGTCAGAGGACTTTTTTAGGGTCTGGAGGAACTGCTTTTAGAAATCTGAGGAGTACAAACAGATGATTTTAAGACTGGAAGAAGGAGGAAACATGAGAGTGAAAGCACAGATCAGAAACGAGTGAGTTTAAAGTGGAGGCGTGGTCACATGTCTGGAAGATCTGAGGATCTCAGTGCTCACTGAAGATTTACTCATACTGGAGCATACGTCAGCCAATGACAGCGTCTAAAAAAGCCACGCAGAAGCTGGATTTATACACATTTACACATTGAGGCTGCGGCGGCTGCAGAGATGCCATGTTGAGATCATGAGAACTGTGATTGGTCAGTTTGAGCTGCTTGGGTTTTCTGATACTGGTGGAGGTCGTTGAGAAGCAGGCTGAAGAATCTGCAGCTTTTAAGCTGCAGTGTGGAGGATTTATTGGATCTATTGGCAAAAACGTAATATAACGTTCAGAATTATGTTTTCATGAGTGTGGAATCACCTGAAAATTAGAAGGATTGTGTTTTTGAATGAGCTCTTAGTATCTACAGAGGGAGCAGCTCCTCCTCCACAGAGCAGAACAGACAAACTGAACACTGGCTCTGGCTTCACCCCCCTGCTGCTGTACAGGAGGGTGAGGCGAGGGGTGCTCAGTGAGTTGCAATCTGAAATCTCACCACTAGATGCCACTAAATCCCACAAACTGGAGCTGTAAATAACAAACATTCAGCAAAGCTAAAGCTAAAGCTCCACTGCAAACCTTCACAACCCTCACAGCAGATTAGACAAATCAAGTTAATTAAATTTATGTGGGCAAATATCACTCATCAATCAGGAGCTTTACAATGTGCTCAGCACACACTGCCTCAGAGCCTCTGTTAAAGCTGCTTTGTGGCCTTTTCTTTTTGTTTCATTTCAGATTATTTAAAGTATTTTAAGTCTTGCGATGTTTACACTCACACTCTCTATCTTGCAGTCTCCTTCTTCTCTGCCTTCGCTGGTACATTGCTATATTGCTTGTTGCTTTACTGCCACCTGAAGGTCAGTGAGTAGTGTGAAACTATAAGGAGGATGTGTAGCAGGTCACTCCCATGTTAATGTGCATTTGTGTCTGTGCACAAGACAAATACAGCAGGAACCAAGTCCCAAAAAAGTGGCTTAGAGCTCTAAGACAGGTCAGAACACAGAGTTGATCACAGAGTAAATTAAAGACTGTAAAGAGACCATAATGCACAACTGTGAGTCATCAATCAGAGCACTTTCCTGTCAAGTCAGAATTTATTATTATTATAACTTAATAGATATCTTACTGTGTGATTAAGATTTCAGTTTAGATTTTAATTATTTTATTGCACTTTTTAAACCCAACATCAGCCGATCAGGTGACTGTCCACCTGCAGTGGACATTTTAAATGGAAGCTTTGTATGTTGCCAGTATGTAATAATAATAGTCAAGCTTATAAAGCTTTTATCAGCAGGAAGCACAGCGCTGTCAGCTGACTCACACATGGCTTCTTCTGCTCACAATCAGTAGCTTCATATTTCCAGAAAAATCTGCTGCTTTTCTGTGATAAATGTGTGTTTTTGTGTGGATTTGGTTACTATGGAGCGCTGTGGCCTCAGTGGGTCTGGTGGCCTGCAGTGGATGACTGGATAAGGGATAAAAATAGCTGCGAGCACTTGATGAACATCAGCAGGAAAAAGTCATTTTTGATTTGATGTGTGGAAGGTTTTCTGCTTCCTGTCAGATGTGAACCACAGAGCTGCTGTAAAACGAGCGACGAATAAGGGAAGAGATAAAGTCATCAAGACTGATGCCTGCATCACATTAAGTTGGTGCTCAAGCTGCAGGAAAGTGTTCACATCAGCCCTCCAGACGCGATTATTTCAGCTCAGATATTCTCCCTCAGTGACGACGACTGACCAGATGCTGCAGAAGCAGCGGAAAGAGCGACACAGCATCAGAAGTTATGCATCTTCAGCAGCTCCTTCCTGCTTCTCCGCATCCTGAAGCTTCACTGAGCAGAGGATCCTTCAAAGTTTTCATTCTGTTTACGAAACATTACGTTTTATTTGCTTTCATTTCAGTGACATTTTAAGTCCATATTTATCCGTATTCAGGCATTTTAGTTTAGTTTTTTCCTGAGAAAATGAATCAGTTCATGACTTTTGCAGCAGGTCTGGATCTCTGCTGAAGATCTCCTCAATCCTTTGTGTGTTAATTAACATCAGACCTGTCTGTGTGAGAGCTTCACGAAGCCCAATACTCCTGCTAGTTTGCACACAGTCAGGAAACAAGTTTTTGAGCTGTTAAATGTGTTTTTCAGGGTCCAGATCCTCGGAGTCTAAAGTCTGTGACCTGTTTCAGAGTCTTCTTTCATTTCAATGCTGCATGTTTGTGAAATCTTCAGTAACTGATTGTAGGAGGGTTTTCAAAGTGTCTACACGGCCACTTCAGAAACGTTCATAATGCTTTGAAAGTGTTTGAAAGGTAGTTTTAGGTTTGTGAGAATGGAGAATGAGCAGGTCTCCAAACTCACCTGTTCAGGTGAAACACACATCAGAATCTCTGACTTTTTAATATGTGAGGTGTTTTTATGTTGTGAGCTGTTCTCCTAAGACCTGGATGAATGAGAATCTCCTGTGTTTCAGTTTGTGTTCGGCTGCGTTTCCACTGAAAACCAAACAGAACTGAGACAAACCGTGAAAGGTGAAGCGTCACAGTGAGCCCCAGTGGAGATGCTGCCGTCTGTCCTGTGTGGAAGCAGCGCTGCTTCATAGAGCTATATACAAGTATATTTTATGGAATAAATTTGTTACAAATATCACATTTCTCCTTCGTTATTTCTTCATGTTTGCCGGCGACAGGCAGCTGAGGTTGAGGGTTGCACTCAATATTTCAAAATACAAAAATGTGACGCCATGTGGCTGAAACATGAGCCAGTTTTCTGTCTTTGGATGGAACAAGGCTAGCAGTTTCCCCCTGCTTTCAGTCTTTATGCTAAGCTGTGCTAGTCACGTCATAGAGCCTGTTTAGTCATATCAAACTAAGACGGATGCACAAGTCTTCAAATGTCTGAATAAAACTGGGGTTTGAGAAAAGAATCGCGTTACGCTTCCACACGATGAATTTCATCTCCTGTTCAGCTGATTAATTCAAGGATGTGTTTGCTGTTTCGGAGCAGTCTCCGGGCTGTTCTGGGCGACTTTCAGCTCACAGTTTAACTTTGATCCACTTTGTTGACCAAAAAGAGAAGATCCTCAGACACAACCGTGGACTCGCATTTGAAAGCTTTCTGTCACTGATTCCTTCAGTTTTATCAAACATAGACAGACTGGATTCTCCTGGATAATTAAATGATACTAAAGGTTTATGTTACAGCTAAATTAGTTCATCCTTAACCAGGGGCGGACTTACCATTAGGCTAAACTAGGCAGTTGCCTAGAGCCCCAGGATCCAGAAAGACAGCGGTGAAAGGTACGAAAACGGCGCGAAGAGAAGATGAAAAGAAGTTACCCCAGCGGCGCTGAAAAAAGGAGGAAAGCAGAAAGCTGCTCTTAAAATTCCCCAAAGTGAGTATATTCTTCACTGCACTTCACTACAGCGGCTAACAGCAGCAACCCACAACCGGCAAGTGAAACGGCCACGTCGACACCTGTTGGGGAGGGTCCATTGTCGACGTGTGGAGATGAACAACTAGTGAGTATCAAAACTGTGGAAGGAGTGACACCCCCTGTTCCAGTTCCTGGAAAAGGTCACTCCTCTGGATCTGAGAGAGAAAGCATTCCTGTATTTCTTAATGATTTATATTGCTTGTTCATTCTTGACTTCACCTCTTGCCATGTTCTTCTCCCAGATCGATGCTGCAGGACAGACTGTGGTGAAGGACATGGACTTGGATCTGCCTGCCTCCCACTCTAAACCTGCCCTGCTGCTGCAATCAAGCCACCTGGTTTCCATCAGCTCATTACCCAATCTGCACTTATGGTGCATTCCAGACAACCTGTAACTTGTGTTCTATTTCATATGTGGTCAACACGCCACCGTATCCATGGGTTCGCATGACGTCACACAGTGGTCTCGGCGCCATCTTTAGGACCAAACGTCATCCTGTCATCTATATTCTGTATATATGTTTCATCAATATACAGTCTCATCTTCATGTACTGTAATCCAGGGGTGTGTTGGGGCGACACTGAGGCTTTGTGAAGGCTTCACCTGCGAGGTACAACACGAATTGTAAATAATAGGTTCACTAGATCACAACATGTTGTTTAAATATTACGTTGACATTACTGATGAAACTTACTCGGCTAAACTAAGTTTAATCATCAGTTTTCTGACATGACTAGTTGCAGTCAGACTCAAACCCCACTTCTTTCCAGGAAAAGGGAGATAACAGCAAAATTGTGTATTATTTTTAAGAAAAGACTTGCTGATTTTAATATGTAACTGACAACATATTTCTAACTAATAATAAAGTGTTTGCATTACTGTCCACATTGTTAATGTGAAATTTCATTATGGAAAGTGAAAAGAAATTCCTTGGCTTTTATTCCAATATCACTGTCAGGCCGAGACTGGAAAGAGGACTCAGGTGCAGAGTTACACAGCAACAGGCTTTATTTGTTCACAAAACCACCAAGGAACTCCTCGACAAGCGTGAAATCAAAAGCTATGAAATTACTAATTGGACCAGACTGTGGTCAAGAGAAACAGAACCAAAACTCGAATAACACAAAGCGCTCGGAGGAATAGAGGCTATAAAACTTAAACAAAAACCGGTCCTGAAGGAGGAAATAAAACAATGCTATCAAAATTAATCAACGCAAGGAATATACTATTAAAGAAACCAAAATCCACTCCGCTCTAAAATGACGGAGGACTATGACCAATATCACTTGAAAAGGATTAGAACATAAGGTGCCTACTAGGAGGGAATTACAGAATTAGATAAGTCGTAAATAACAAAAAACTCTCACACGGAGGATAATGAAATATCTAGAAAGCAAAACAAGGACTATTAAACACGAACAACAAAAACACTCTTAAGGAGGAGTATGGAACAACAAGGAATAAGCAAAGAAACACAAAAACTCAACTGGACTATGAAACTTTATCAAACATAAAACGCTTATGAGGAGGATCGATCGCTAACAAGGCGACTTGAGCTGTGGCTGTGGATCAATAGTTGGCACGGGTGAAACGATCTTAGGATAAAAAACACACTGGCAAGAGACAAGGGAGACGCAGACAATTTAAACACATGGAGGGTAATAGGCAACAGGTGGAGACGACAGGTAATCAGGCTGACGCACCGGTTACACATGAGGAAGGGCAAGTGCTCTGAAACGAGAGGAGAGTTAGGTTAACAAAATAAAACAGGAAATAACAAGACAAAAACCCAAGACGAGACAAACCTCACCGCGGTGTGACAATCTCCTATTGAGATTGTCCCTGCTATCCCTGTGAACTAAACACAGATAAGCGGGAGACAGTGGATGGACAGTTTAATGCAATCCAGGACACAAAGGAACATTCCAGAGGATTGGGGAAGGGTTAAAATTAAAATATTAAATAAATGTTAAATTTATGGACTATATGCATCTCCCCCCCTCATGCATAGCATGTTATGTGGCACAGGCCTATACTGTTTTAAGAAAATGTCATGTCATGGTCATTTTTTAAGATATGTGTGCAAAATTTACAGTGCACACAAAAAAGTACTGGCCATACAATATGCTATAAGCTTGATAATCTAGGACCATCATGTCAGTCTGGGGAAGGGGGTATACACAGACTATATGCAGCCATATTAAATCAATGGGGGAATATGCAAAAGAAACATTTACAGATAATGGGAGAAAACTGGGTCTTAATTGGTCCAAGTTGAAAAGTCTGACTGAGCATAAGGTATACATCAATATCATGACCGCATTTGGCCACTAAATACCCTTTAAAATATGTTTGTCTGATTTTTATCCAGCTTTGCTTGAAACTTGAAAATAAAACTTTGTCGTTGGACAACAATTAAGACATTGTTGTAAAGGCCTTGACCTACAGAGTAACATATGTCAGTATGAACATTGTGGTTGGTTCCTGCCCCTTAGGAGTGACCTTTGAACCTTGTACCTGAGACATTTTTGAAGGCATATAGGGAAGCAAAAAAAAATATGCTAGAGATGTCGTGTAAACAGTTTTGGAAAGCTCTTGATCTCTACTATCATACCCGAAGGCAAACCAACAGGGGGCGTCACTGAGTAAGGTCAAAACCCGGTTAAAACATGATTTCACCCTTTTCCCAGTGATAAACATCTAATCTGACCAAACAGATCTGCTCCCCACCCCCTAATACCTGTAATGTGATTTCAAGATTTCTGACCACAATTTAACGAAATACTGAAAACACTTTAGAACTACAAAACATATGACGCAGCCCTCTACTGTGTACTGCAACTCCACGCCAATTGTAGTTCTTGTGTCATTCTTCCGGTCTAGGGTTCGCGTTGTGAAATAAGGATTTAGAAAACAGCTACCCGCTCGGTTTTCATCAGAAAAAGTTTTCCTTAACATATGAATTTATATCAGGAAACAAAATATGTTGAAAAACATCCTCCTTGCCCCTCTCTTTCACTGACTGGAAAGTGCGCGTTCAGTGACTCAGTAGAGGGGAAAAACAGCAAGGAATATGGACTTTAAACAAAGCTCCACTACTTCCTGGACTTCAACCAGCTTCAACCGCCTGTCATTACTGGACAAACTGATTAATCCATGTGTGTCTGACCATTGCTGTTGTGACTACTGTGGTCAGGCAAACCTGGATTAATCAGTTTGTCCAATTATGACAGACTGTAAATAAAAGAGGTGGTTGAAGTTCAGGAAGTAGTGGAGCTGTACATAAAGTCAATTGATGAAAACATATTTCAAAATACAGTTACTGTTGCATCAAAATCTAAAAAGCCCAGTTTCTGGAGCTATGCTTTACCTGAAAGGTGTTTTTTTTATATATGTATTAATAACATACCTGAGACAAGATTGTAATTATTATTGAAACAGCACATCATAGTTCCATCACAGTGTTGTTTTCAGAGGATGCTGCAGTGGTTTTGTAAGATGGTCATGTTTTTATTAAGAGGCAGGAGTCATCTTGTCCTCTGCTGTCATCTGTACTCTCTGATTACAAGGTAAAGGAATCAAGGATTCAGGGAATAAAGGTAATTTAATTGTCGTTTTACAACACAGGTCTGTCAATCAAAGAGATGTCGCCCCTTCCATACTCCTCACACACAGAACATGTATACAGATAATTAGAATTAGAATGAAACAGGAGAACAAAATAAAACATTATATACACATATCTGTTAATCTGGTATATCAAACTACATTACATTAACCATCAGTGGTCTGTGAAACCTCAGGATTGGAGGGGAAACTTAACTACAGTATATACATATTTACAAATGTATTATTGAGTCTTTTGGCTGCCAGGCCTTGGCCTTCTTCTTTTCACTGAAAAGAGAGAAGAAAAAATGGTAAATATCAACAAAACTTTCTGTACATTAACCAACCTTCACTTGTACAACAAACTGCATATACTGCAACTATTTTATACCGATTCTCATCTCAGAAATGTAATTGTAACAGGGCAAAATTGTAATTAGCGCAAATAAGAAAAAATGAGGAAGAAAGCCATGAAATGACTTCATAGGACATCAACAGGCATGTTGTGTGTTCTGGAACACACATGGTTCAAAATAATATGGTATAATACACAATTGTGCAAAAAGGCAAAGTGGTTGGGAGGCTGCATCAATAAAGTGAGATGAAAAAGAGAGAAGCACTTTCATATAAACAATCAAATCAAATCAATCAATAAAAAAGGAACTTAAATTGGAGGCGGGGGGCCTGAAGGTTAGATAACCAAGCTTGTGACTGGACTGAACATCAGTTCAACCCTCAGGATCACCAGGGTGAATCTGGGCAAGGAAAGTGAAAAAGCAGCAACACCTCAAGTGAAGCTGCTCAGTAGCAGCAGATCAAACTGTGGTTTTACTGGGCAGCTTCCAGATGTGAATTTGTGTTAGTGTGTGAATGTAGTCAGTGCATTCCTGAAAAAAAGGCACTTAACTCACTGAAACCGTCCCCTGAAGAAATAAAAGTGAAAACATACCAAACTGAGCAAGGCTGCCACTCCACCAAGACCTCTGTTTTGCCCTGTTAAGGAAAAGAACCATAAATTTAGTTAGATAATTAGGTTTTTTTGCCTATAAATTTGATAGACAAAATTAATTTACATTGTTATTTCCAAATATTTATGTTAATTGCTTGTATACATGGGTAAATTAAACTTCCTACAGCTAACCCCACATGTGTCACTCTGCCTGTCAAACCTGTCTGACTCTTTCCTTCACGTAGCCGCATATTTCATAAGAATCGAACCAAAAAACATGTTTTTCTGGCATCATGACTGACAGAAACATCAATAACTGATAATATAAGTGCACTAATTTAGACACAATAGATCTGTGATGAATGCTCATGAAAATAATGTAAATTCCTACAGCCTGGTAGTAGAAAGCTCTGCCTCCCACTCTAGTTTTGGAGACTGTAGGAACCACTAGTAAGCCTGCATTCTGGGAGCACAGTGTTCTAGTGGGTTGATGGGGTACTATGAGCTCTTTGAGATATGATGGTGCCTGACTATTAAGGGCTGTATAAGTAAGGAAGGACATTCATTTCCATTCTAGATTTTCTTGATTTTACAAGGAGCCAGTGCAGAGAAGCTAATACAGGAGAAATATGATCTCTTATTCTGTGTGCGGTGAACTTTAAACGTCATGCCTCCAAGGCAGCAGAATATGTTGTTTGAAATATTCAACCAATTATTAATGGATTTCTTTTTATTTGTATTATTTTTTATTAATGGTCCATTTGCATCTCTAGCTCTGCTTGGGTAGTGGTAGTATTTTGTTCTGCATCTCAGGAAGGTAGACAATCAATGGTCAAATCTGTGCATTATGTCAGTAGTTCACTATCAAAATAGACATTATCCCCAAATTTATGCAACATGCTCTATGCACAGCTCCACTACTTCCTGAATTTAAGGCAGCTCCTTGATTTCCTGTCTTATATTGTTGGACAAACTGAATAATCCAGGTGTGACTGACCTCAGCAGTTACAATGGTCAGACACACCTGGATTGAGCAGTTTGTCCAATAGCTGCCTGAAGTTCAGGTAGTACTGGAGCTGTGCATGGAGTCCATTACTTTCAAACCATATATAGCTATACAGATGAAAACAGTGGCAATAAAAGGAATAACAGTTTTGAGTCAGTTGTCTTACAAAGTGTACAATGAAAAATCATTTGAAATTATTTGAGTGTGTTTTATCTGGATGTATCTAAGGCTAATATAATAGCATACAATGCATGCATCTCACCTTCACAAAGGTACTCATAAAATGACCCTATTTTGTGTAGGTAGTTCTGGGAAAAATCAGTCAGTCTGCAGCGTGGGGTGATTTCACACTTGGTCTGCTCCTTTTTTGTCTTCTTCCCAAGAGGGAAGCTGCAATGACACAAGTTTGTATTATCAGTTGAAAAAAAAATTGGAATCGCAACTACAAAACAAACTAAACACACTAATTATTGACAAAAAATATGACATTACTGAGGACAGCATCCATGCTAAGACCGTTTAGGATGATCTAACTTCATGGTGAGGTTTACTTTTGTGTAAAAATGTATGTGCAAACAGGAACAGTTCATGAAATGTAAGAAAAAAACAAAACTTTGGACAAATATCAATAAGGGTGTATCACATTTGTAACACTCGTTTTTCATTTAGATAACTAGAAACTAGAGTTTCAACAATGATACATTTCTAAATGTTTTCAGAACAGAGAGAAACCTTTGGGATTCTATTAGTGAATGGGTGAATGTTGCAAATGCATTTATATGTGGCAGTGTATACATTTTACAAGCTGTAGTAGAATTAATGCAGTCCATTTATCATTGAACTTTACACAATTGAGGTTGTTATTTTTGTTATGAACTCAGAAATAACTGAAGATCACATAATTTTCCATGTGTACTGCAGAACGTATTTCCAATATCATCTGAGCAGTTTAATGTCATTTAAAAATATGTACAAACCATGATGATGACTTCATCCTTGATGGATGCCACATTGTGGTTCTTGTTCGAGCCAATCACCCATTCTTTTCATCAAACCTCTGAAGCTTCTTTTTGAGGCGCTGCTTCAGAGGCTGCTCTTTCTTGCAGTGACAGCACACTTTCTGAGCACAAAACAAAACTCCCATGCAAAAGGGACAAGTCTTCTTGGTGGACCCTCCTGGCATTATGACAGGAACACAGATGGACAGACAGACACACAAAAAGACAGATACAGACAGATACAGACCAAACAAACAAACAAACAGGCAGACTACAGTTATATATATATATATATATATATAGAGAGAGAGAGAGAACGATAGATAGATAGATAGATAGATAGATAGATAGATAGATAGATAGATGGCTCTTAAAAGTGCCTTTGGGTTTATTTAAATGATTCAGATGGAGATGGGTGGGTTGACAGAAACTACGAGGAGAAAAGAGACAAATATTTAGTACTGCAGGCTAGCTATAGTTTACCTGTTTTCTATTCATACAGAAAGATTTAAAAAGTGTATGCAACTGATTGGACCAATCATTTTTCCATCTTTTGAATGAATATAAAAGATCACGTTTTTTCTACATCAATACACAGTGTTTAAGGAGGCCTAATGAGATATTATGCCTCCTGTTATTGCATAACATAATCTTTGGTGATGCGGCGTAACAGTATGTAGAGTAACTATTAGCATACACATAGCTGTCTTCAGCTAGCCAGACAAAAGTTGCTATTTTTCCCCTCACAAGTTAGAAGATCGTAGCTAATGTAACGTAATTAGCAAAAATGGCTAGTCTCCAGTCATTAGCTAAAATTTTTAGCCAATAGGATTCCCCCCATGTGACCCCCGAAACCAATCGGAAAAGCGCCCCGCCCAGCGAAAATCATCGGTTACTACAGTTACGCAGGACTCATATAGGCCGTTCGGTAAAAGCTAAGTTAGCCTGTTCCTCTTCTTAATTTAAACCCAGACATTCGACCCCAGACTTCACAGCTTCAGGAAACATGGTGAGTATGAAAACATACCTTTTCTTAACTTTTCGTGTTGATTCAAGTAAATTAAAAACTCTGAAGTGTGTCGTCAAGCGGCAGCGCAGTTTAACTGTTACACAGTTAAACCGTTAATTTAAATAAGCACCATTAACGATCTACATTTGAGCTTCGTTTAAAATAAATAAATAAAACGTTTGACTGTTCACCAAACTTCACCTTCAGTGGGTCGTTTTAACTGTAACTTTGGTAATGTTGGTGTAAGTTAACTCCACAGGGGACTAGCTGAACTGAAGTTCAGTCTGATCTGCCAATTTCCGGTTTTCGTGTCTGCGCATCGACCCAGTTGGCGGAGGTCAATGTGCTTTCAGCCTGAAACATTCCTGTTTGAAGCGGCCTGGCATTTATGAAACTGCAACCACAGGCTTTTCAAACCTATTCACTCAAAAGCCCGCTGGGCCTTTTGAACTGAATCTTTCACATTTTGTTGGCCCTCTGCTTTTGTATGAAAATCTTTAACTACTGCTTATTTCCATGTCAAGTTAGTGGAGAGGGCGCCCTCTCCCTGCAGGGGGGCACACAACACAAACTGTCGTGGAGTCGTGTCTTAAATGAAGATCATGGATCAAACTAAAAGACCAAAGAAGCCATCAGGTGCCCAGTTTCGAAAAAGACAAAAAGGAGAAGGTATAGAGATTTCTATGAGCGATGTGAGGGACGGTAGGCTATTGGCTTTTTTTTAGCCTCTTGCTAATATGTTGCTAAGCTACAGAAGATTACAGATATTTAGTTTTCCTGAACTAGTAACTATTAGAACTGAGGCATCATGTCATGCAACTAATTTCACCCATGGACAACCGAGTCTAGTTTGTGTTTGCAACACAACAAATGCAAATTCACACAGCCGTCCTGACTGTGGACATTATTATTCCCATACGGTATATGCTAAGTTAAATAACCTCTAACATACATTGACATGGCATTTTGTAAGCTACATGTGATATAGCTTTTTAAATAATTTGTAGTGTGTTATGCTTAGTTAATAGAATGTTAACAAATGTTAATAAAATGTGCATTATGCTCATTTTAATTGGGTAACTGATGCATGTGTGATGTCAGTGTGATCTAACTTGCATGTTGTATCTTAATTGTAAATTCAGGGGCAATTCTGAGATATTTTGGGGCTGGAGCACCCACTGGCCAAAATGAGGAGTCAGACACCTGCACAGCAGCCACAGACATGGTCCTGGAGTCTGATAAGGAGCCATCTACCTCCTCAGCCTCATGTTCGTTGCAGGAGTCCTCAGGTGTGTGTGTGTGCATTTTTGTATATTATTTTTTACTTTTGTAAACACTATAAATGCTGAGAATAACATGTATACTAATGACAATACCATTTTCTCTTTGTTAGAAATGCACCCTGCAAACTACGCTGCATTTTAAGGGACACTCAGATGTAGATGGCAGAGAGCTTGTGCAGGAGCTGAAGAACTTCCCTGACCTCCAATCAAAGTCCATGTGAGCATGCTTGAGCTGCTGACTTTCATCCATGAGAAAGAGCTCGCAGAAATCAACCCTAATCTGTGGACTGCGCTCAGAATAGGTTTGACCCTTCCAGTGACAGTAGCTGAAGCAGAGAGGAGTTTTTCCAAGCTAAAGCTTATTAAAACATACCTCAGGTCCACTATGTCACAGGAGCGTCTCTCTGCACTTGCCATCATCAGCATCAATCATACAGTTGCACAACAGATTTCATATGATGATTTAATCGATGAATTTGCATTAGTGAAGGCTCGAAAAGTCAGATTTTAGATTGCACATCACACCTGTTGTTAATGTTAATACCAGTTCTAAACAGGGTGAAAAACCCAGGGTGAAAAACAGTTTACTACAGGAAATTTTTATGCCCCAGAGAGTTGCCTTATTTTGCTTTCTTCAGGGGTTTTATTCATCTGTTTTTTCTTTGTTCTAGTTACGTTTTTTGTATTTATTAATGTATTTAATAAAGTAATCCAAATAATATAATGTATTGTTGTGTTGTTTAGGGGTAAGTACCTTTGTTTGTGGAGGTTTTTGGGTTTTTTTTCCGAGGAGCGCCAAGGATGGTTCGCTCAGGGTGCTCGTCTAGCCAGAACCGCCTCTTGTTTCACCACAGAAGTTTTTGCTCTCAACACATGATTTTCTTAGTATATATAGCTGAATGTGCAACATGTCATCAGGTGACCTCAGTCATGATGATCTGGTATTTTACAAAGAGCCTTTTTTTTAAAAAGCCTCCTTCGTAGATGTTACATTAGCTGTAGAGAATCCAATCCGATCCAACTTTATTTGTAAAGCACTTTAAAAAACAACCAAGGTGGGCCAAAGTGCTGTACAGAAAAAAATAAATAAAAACAAAATGAAAGAACGAAATACAGCAAAACAATAAAATAAATAACAATAAAACAATCAATAAAAAAAAGAATAAAATAATAAATACATTCAACATCTCAAGGTGTCAAAAGCCAAGGAGAAAAGATGGGTTTTCAGATGGGATTTAAAAACAGACAGAGAGGAGGCCTGTCTGATATGGAGAGGCAGATCGTTCCAAAGTTTAGGAGCTGCTACATCAAAGGCACAGTCACCTCTGACTTTCCGCCTAATTTTGGTACACTCAGAGAGGTAGGGCGGGGCAAAGGTCTCACCATGTGATGAGTAGCCTTCTGCGTCAAATTAAGTTCGTTACAGATGTTACTTTTAAAGAGAGCTTTTCAGCCAGCCAAGTGTGTATTTTATAATTCCTAAACTTTCTCCCACCTCTTTCCACAGCCTCAGTGTATCTCAGTGCACGTGGGTCAGGCTGGTGTCCAGATTGGCAATGCCTGCTGGGAGCTTTATTGTCTGGAACATGGGATCCAGCCGGACGGACAGATGCCCAGTGACAAGACCATCGGAGGAGGAGATGATTCCTTCAACACCTTCTTCGATGAGACGGGAGCTGGAAAGCACGTCCCCAGAGCTGCTTTTGTGGATCTGGAGCCCACTGTCATCAGTAAACTCATGAAATATAAATTATGATAAATCTTGAGGGTGGAGGGGAGATCTTTTTAAAAATCCCCCAGCCAGTCAAACCCTCCTATAATTTACGGTACTTCCCCTTAGATGAGGTGCGCACTGGGACCTACCGCCAGCTGTTCCACCCTGAGCAGCTGATCACTGGGAAGGAGGATGCTGCCAACATCTACACTCGTGGACACTACACCATCGGCAAAGAGATCATTGACCTGGTGCTGGACAGGATGCGCAAACTGGTGGGTACATTCAGAGCAGCTTTTGGTCCTGAATATGAAATAAAAAGACAGAACTGTATCTGATGTGTGATCATTGTGTCTCCCTCTCTATCCTCAGGCTGACCAGTGCACCGGCCCTCAGGGCTTCCTGGTTTTCCACAGCTTCGGAGGTGGCACCGGCTCTGGTTTCACCTCCCTGCTGATGGAGCGTCCGTCTGTGGACTACGGCAAGAAGTCCAAGCTGGAGTTCTCCATCTACCCAGCTCCACAGGTGTCCACCGCTGTGGTGGAGCCCTGGACATCGAGCCACCACTGCTATTGCAGACGCCTGGGCTCGGCTTGACCACAAGTTTGATCTGATGTACGCAAAGCGTACCTTTGTTCACTGGTATGTGGGTGAGGGTATGGAGGAGGGAGAGTTCTCGGAGGCCAGAGAGGACATGGCAGCTCTGGAGAAGGATTATGAGGAGGTTGGTACTGATGGAACTGGTGTTGGAGAGGATGATG
This sequence comes from Chelmon rostratus, assembly GCF_017976325.1. Lineage (NCBI taxonomy): Eukaryota > Metazoa > Chordata > Actinopteri > Chaetodontiformes > Chaetodontidae > Chelmon > Chelmon rostratus. Next base: position 25,482,782 of record NC_055667.1, on the reverse strand, counting down.
AAGGAGAGGAGTATTGAGCAGGCATGCATTCCACTGTATTGATCTCTGATCTGTGCCTCTGTTGTTGTTGTTATGTTAAAAAATAAAGTTTGTTCATTGACTGCAGTACTGTTTACTTGAACGTTTTTTTCCATCGGGCAGAAGTACTATTAGAGAGCATTTTAAATAGAAGTGCAGAATCTTCTGTTTCTGTAGTTTAATGCTGAGGGCAGCTGCTATCTTGGGAAGTATCAAATGGTTTGTGTAGTTTCAGATGGCATTAGTTTTAGTAATACCTTGTTGTCAAAGGACAGTTACTCTGCTAACATTGCACTCCAAGCCACTGATAAACATCTTTAAATAGCATATCTGCCTTAGATTCGTTATTAATTTGGTTCTCACTCAGATCTGAAATGTTCTGACTGTAGATGCTCTTGCTGCTCAGCTCACTTTAGTCACTTGGGGGCAGTGGAGTTCAACAGATGTTTGAACTCCACACCAGGCTGAAATGACAAACCACTGTAAATTTCAAGTTACCTACCAAATGATTTTTACAACATCAGGTGTTACAGTGCACCACTTACAGATCTTTTATCAATTGAAGGTGTACTTTATTCTTGACTTGGGAACTGCCTGGGAAGAACCGAGGCTCGACACTGGTCTGGTTTAAAATAGGGTGTGGTATTCACATTGGCCCAAGGGAGGGATAGTGGGTGTCTCACGCTGGCCGACAGGTGGTGTTTAAGAATACGTGACTCTGCTGTTACTAGACTCCATTTCTGCTGAATAATGAACGGCATTGTATGAAAATCAGGGAATTAATTTAGAAACTTATCAAACTAAAATTGTAAGAGGAAACATAATAGGGGCAGAGTGATGAAGATGCATAAAGAAAACATGACACATTCACAAGTGTTGTAAAAGTTTTTACTGAATTCTGTTGTAATTTTGACCAAGTTTGGCTACACAACTCCATTTCTTCAAATTCAGCAGTTATTTGATTTCATTAAATGCACAAAAACAGACAAAACAAAACGGCTTCTACATGACACTGACCTACATGAATACAGTTTATTGAAAGAAGCATCCAGTTCATCTGCCGATTTGTCTCTCCTGTTATTCATTAATGCATCGGTAGATGCAGAATAAAGTATCTGCCAAACATCTATTCCAAATATGAGCTCATGGGAGATTTATTAAAACTAGATTTTTGTAAATTGCTTGTAGATTTTCAGTTTTGGCATGAAAACAAATACGACAATGTAAAGATACAGCATCACAAGTAAAAGTCATCCATTCAAAATCCTCCTTATGTAAAAGTACAGAAAATTGTGTCTAAAGTATGAAAAATCAAATCTGAGAGGTCATGAGAGGATTAGTGGAAGAGGGGAGAAGAAAAAAAGTGCTGGTACACAAATCTGTTTCCAGGTTTTGTAATCAGTTTGAAATATTGGATAATTTGACCTCTTTAAGGCTAAAACAGCTATTTGAATGACAGCATCTAAAAAGTTTTATGGGATAAATGTCTCCTTTTGTGGAAACAGGATAAGGAGCCCAAACAATTCACTGCTTTTCATTAGGGGTTACAAGACAAAAAGGCATTTTTAATTAATCTTAATCTGAAAACAAATTAGTAACCACAGCTGTCAGACAATATTTTCATCTGAAATGTTGTGAAGTTGAAGTATAAAGTATTAGAAAATTAAATACCTTACAGATTGCACTTGATTAAATCTACATATTTACTTTCCAGCACATCCAGTTTGTAGAAATGTTCAATGTAAATGTTTGACTTCGGAAATTTCGATATCATTCTGCGATAAAAGTAGACATCGGTTAGATAACAAAATTGAGTCTAAAGACGTAACTCGCTGCTGGATAATATGCAAAGAATAACGTTTGATTTATCCCCACAGGAAGCGTAAATGTATGTGACATGGATGCCTCATGGTATGTGAGCGAATGCAGAAGTCACATGAAAGTTGATCATTCCGCTTGTCGACCTGAACATGAACGCACCATTCCAACGCGATGTACCCGCCCATCTGGGGGTCACCTGATGCCTAAACGTCGTTTTTATTTGGTCCTTGCCACCTGTCAATCACAAACTCACCACGTGGTTGATAATAACATGGGTGGGCTCGAGGGGGCGGTGGTGGACTGTCAGCAATTATTTGAAAATATGCTGTCACGCATGGATGAAGTTAAGTAATGATTCATCTCACTTGCTCAAACATTAAATTGCGCTTTAGGAAAACAGCGTCAGTAACGTTATAACAAAACCGGAGCTCGACGGGTGACCTTTGGTTTTCGTCGCCGTGTCGGTCTGAGAGACCCGGGGAGGAGCAGTTAGACAGACGTTAGCAAGTTTAGCTTAGTAACTGTAGCCATCAGGAAGAAGTGTCACCGCCTGCACCAGCTCTCTCTACAGGGACGCGGAGAGCCAGTCTGTGGTCATGGCTGCTCTGGGGAACTCGGGGGCCTCTTCCAGTCCCATGGTGATCCTGGCGCCCAAGACTAAAACGAAAAAGAAACACTTTGTGCAGCAGAAGGTGAAGGTGTTTCGAGCTAGCGACCCCGTCCTGAGTGTCTTCATGTGGGGCGTCAATCACTCGGTGAGTCAGTGGAAGCTAGCGTTGAATGCTAACGTTAACGCTGTGAGTAACCGTATTGTGTCAGTGCCATGTAATGTTAGCTAGCTCAGTTAGCAGGAGCGTTAGCAAGTGAGTCAGACTGCCAGCTGGTCTCAGCACCGAAGTCTGTGACCCGTCAGATTCAGCGAGTCCAGAGGGACATCTGTCGGAAACAAACCGATGCTTCAACCAAATATCCACAGGTGGAGCGCTGCTGACCTGCAGTCAGACTTATACACATCTGTCCACCTGTTTCTGCTACACACCTGTCTAGATATACAACCAGATCGGAACATTACAGCTATTAAAATGCTATTACATTACTGTGAATGTACCGTATTTGATAAAAGCCATGAAAGTCCAGTCAGGGGCCAATGTGAGTAAATCTTTGCAGACTTTGCAGAAATTTGTTATCATTTCATTGAATCTGATGGTAGAAAGAATGCAGCACAACAAGTGTAACGGCTTCTCACGTTACACGTGTCAGGTGTATGTAAATTTAGACAGGATCTGCAGTGAATTTTGAGAATTTGCTGCTTTTTCTTGTCATAGATGATAATAGAGGGTGATTAATCGATTAGTTATCACTATTAAATTAATAATTTTGAGTAATTTTTGAAGAATTCCTTAATTCCAGAGTTTAACTCACCTCCTCTTTGAAGATAAACTGAATATGTTTGGGTTGTGGACAAATCAAGACATTTAAGGACAACATATTGGGCTTTGGGAAACACCGATTGACATTTTTCACCCTTTTCTGACATTTTCGAGATCAAACAACCAATCGATCAGTAGAGAAAATAACCAACATAACCGACTATGAAAGTAATTGTTAGTTTCAGTCGTCGATCGTAGTAAATGAAATACAAAGTTTTTGGACTGTTGGGTCAAAGCAAGACAAGTTTTGATAACGTCACCGTGGGAACAAGGATGTTGTGATGGACATTTTTCATTGAGACCAGAGTTCAATACGACAAATTATTGATGTTTAATTTGTTCCATCTACAAACCTCAAAGATACTCAATTTATAATGATATAAAACAGAGAAAATAAGATTTAACGAGGATGATGAACATTGGAGAAGCTGGAATCAGAGATAAACTATTAATAGATAGATACAAGGTTGCAGATGAAATTTCCTATTTTATACTTCAGTGGGCTCTGTTATTGTCTCAATCACTTTCCTTCTTTCAGATCAACGATCTGAACCAGGTGCCTGTTCCCGTCATGCTGCTGCCTGATGACTTTAAAGCCAACACCAAGATCAAAGTCAACAACCACCTCTTCAACAAGTAAGATGCTAAAATAAGTGCACAGTCAAGCGGGATTGGTTGAAATGTAAACAAACAAGACATACAAAAATCTACCAGCCTTTCAGATGCTTTCAAAAAGCTGGTTCCTGAAAGATAAAATCAGCGGCAGTTAGCTCTCGTCGTGTCGAACTTGTAGAAGAACATAAACCGGTGACACAGTCCTGAAGTTTAGCAGATGTTTGGTTCTTTAAGAATTTGTCAAAGAGTACGTGAAACATCTGTTTCAACATCTGCTGCATCTGTTGCAGAGAAAATCTTCCAGGACATTTCAAGTTCAAAGAATACTGTCCTCAGGTCTTCCGAAATCTGAGGGAACGGTTTGGTATTGAGGATCTGGACTATCAGGTATGTGCGCTGTTGTACCAATCAGTGTACAGAGACTATTCTGCATCTGATGTCACTTTGTTGGCTGGCAGTTTCTAAACACAAAGGGATGTTTCCAGAAGTGCTAATGTCCTTTACTGGTGATGACCACGATCTCTACACTTACCCATGTACTCTGGTTTTCTTCTTCTCTAGGTTTCGTTGACCCGCAGCCCCCCAATGAGGAGTGTAGATGACCAGGGTGAGGGTCTTCTCCTCAACTCCTACGACCGTACGCTGGTCATCAAGCAGATCTCCAGCGAGGATGTTGCAGATATGCACAACATCCTGTCTGAGTATCACCAGGTAAGATCTGGGTGGTTACAGCAAATCACAGCGCAACTAAAAAGTGTTTGTCTGTCTGTACTCTGTCTGTGGGACTCAGTCTCAACCCGTTGGTTCCTACTGCGGACGTAAATCTTTAAAATGATTAAAGGATTGAATTAATTTTATTAAGTTTTGGTTTTTGTACAATGTCTACATTGTAAAAATTGAGTTATTACAACATGCACCAAAATATAAGGTAGATGATGGCTGGCTACATTTAGTCTTTAGTCAGTACGGTCCTGTAAACTGTGATGACAATAGTTACACAATATGTGCACCTGCTAAAGTTGACAGTACTGCTGTGGCTAGCTAACTCTGTCTCTTAGTTTATGTGTGTTGACGAGGCTTTATCTGGTCACGAGAGGTGACGGGAGTCATGGGAGTCGCTGGAAAGGTCTGCAGATTCTACTGTGTTCAGTCTGTCCCTGCCTGCTGGGCAACTAACGCTAACCAGCAGATGCTGGGCTGATGACAAGAAACACAAACCACAGGAGCAGAGGGGTTAGCGAGCAGAGTTTACTGCCCCATCTCTGCTGCAACTGATTTTTAATACTAATTCCATAGCTGGAGTTTTTGGGATATGGGATAACTTGTATCTTATTTAATGTGTGTAAAGATGACAGCCATGAAGGTGGTTCAGGTATTGCTCATGAAGTCCTAAAAAGATGTGATGTTTCAATCATGTCTTCGTGCAGGGAGGAAACAATCCATTAAAAATGTGAGTCGTCGTAAAGATTATATTTGTTGGCCACATCACCCTGCCCTGGTTTCATTGGTAAAAAAGGTTACATTTCTTAACAGGACTCATTAGGAGTAAACAAAGCATCTGTTGGAGTTACCTGATGCCCCAAAATTCAGGACAGTCCTGAATTATGAGCCTTGTCCTGAATCCTGAATCCTGTCCTGTATGTCCTGAAAATTAGACAATACCCAAGTTTTGATTAGTTACGGCCTAGTCAAGGATAAAACACGGATCATTGTGAAACATTGTGTTTCACAGAAGGGCACTGCTCTGGCTCTCCATTGCCTACAGCAGGGACTGCAGGGAAGCCTTTTGAAATTTATAAGTCCGTCACCTGCATGAATTTATTTTTCAGCAGTGTGCAAACGTGCTGCAGGCAGCTGCACAGACAGATGTGACAGATACACGAACCTGATGACAGACACCTGACTTCATGAATCAAAATGATTGATTTTAACTTTCATCTGTTTCACTGATGACACTGAATGTAACGGACCGCAGCCAACATCAGCTCCCCTGTTCTGAATTTCACCCATTCTCACCTGGTCCTTCTAGTTGGGGACTATTTTCAACTGCAGATTAAACTGCATTTGGTCCTTTAGTAAGTATTTGGGGCAGCAGGACAGTTTATCTGGGATTGAGTCTAAATAAACTGCATAATTTAAATTTTTAATTTTTGATTGGAGCTCAATGGCACAGAAGAATAAGATACATCAGGCTTTAGACAGCCCACGTTAGAAGGAAGAACGCAAATATAGAATATCACCAGACGTGTCCTTCAGCATTTACACATGACTTGGATTTTAATTTGAATTCAGTTTTTCTTATCTTAGTTTGTCCTGTGCGTTGCACTACGGGCGTGCAGGCTACTCTGTGACTAGATGAATTATCTACCTTGTTCACAGCAGATCAGCTGCACAGATGAGTGCAACATAATGCACGCAGTTATTTTTTACTGTGTATCATTAATTTCCCCTGCATATTGTTTTCCTTTTTTCACCGGTTCTGGTGAATAATGCATGTTTGGCACTTTCGTGGCACAGAATAGTCGTGTAATCAGTAATCAGAGTCTCTTTCAGATTCTTGCTCTCTAACCTTGGCTGAAAACAAATACCTCGGTTGACTACAGATGCCAGCATGTTGTACGGATTGTGTTTACATGCACCTGAACACAAAGCAGCTACCTGCAGATGTGGTCAGACAGATCCGATCACCTTGCGTTAACATGCGTTTCTCCTTCTCTGGATACAGATCGCATGTGTAAATGGTGTCTGAACCTCCCCACGAGCATGTCTGAATCTCTGCCCTCCATCACACACAGAGCCAGGATCATTCGCCTCCTGTCTGCTTTACTGAACTGTGTATAAGGCTTCACATCTCTGGCGCTGTGTCCTACTTACAATATTTTCTCTTTAACCTTTGTTTGGACCTTTTGTAGCTAAAACTCCTGAGAGCTTTTGTCACAGAGTTCCTAAAATGAGCACTTCCTGGGGTGAGGGAAGTTGACCCAAATATGACTATTTTTAGATTAAATGTCTTGCCGGGAGCAGCAAAGTGGTGCAGCGAGTAGGAAGACGTGTACATATTCAACTTGAGGACGGCAAACATCTGTCCTGCCGACGTGTCCTTGAGCAAGACCCTCAGTGTGTCTGTAAGGTGCCTGTCTCAAACAGGACCTGACTGCTGACCCCCCCCTGCGGGGAAACTCATCAGCAGCAGCACGACTGAGCGCCGGGGAGAGAACAAACGCTCTGTTATACGATCGCTGGTTTATTAAAGATATTCAAATGCTCATATCAGCACATCTACGCTCATGTAAATAGTAGATAGCATTTGTAGGAGAGATACGAGCGAGGTGACATACTTTCACCTCTAGTTTGTTTCTTTCTATTAGCTTTTATTTCACATTTGCTGCCGGGCCTGAGTCGCGTGGATACTTCAGAACTGGGTCTCACATCAGGCTAAACACACCACTGAGTAAACTTTTGGCTGCTTTGAGCTCTTATTGGAATGTGCAGCCTGTGGTTACGCCGCCTACATAGAACTGGGAGGGAGACGAGGAAAATGGCAGCTCTGTTTCAGCGTGTTTTTTAGTTCACTTTGCGCTGAATGAACTCATTGTTACCGGAGCTCCTGCGTTGGCATTGCACAGTTTGCTACTTTCATCGTGGCAGTTTGCAGGTTGCAGTTCATTGTATCATGTAGTTTCAGGGGTGCGTGTTTGGTATGCTGAACAGCTGCTTTGTATCAACCAAACGAAATACAGAAGCACTCCGTATACCTTTGTTTTTCTGCTTAATCATCTCTGAGTATTGGGATGCTGTACTAAAGCAGTTGGGCTGACTTTGCTGTAAAAGGCTTTATCGTTGTTGTGCTTTTGGCTTTTTGGTGTTATTTGGATGAATTCTCAGAACGCTCACGAGGAGGTTTTGTGTTTTTTGGCAGCTGTAGGGATTTTGTCTTGAGGTCTTGAGACCAGCTTTTCAAACAGTTTCTGTTGTTTTTGTGCTTCAGAATTGTACGACAGCCTCTAAAGGCTAAATCAGTCATTTTTTAACCACAATCGTCACTTTATCAATGCTGGATGGAAACTCGTCATCTTATGTCAAATGAAGACATTCATAACATTGAGCTGTTTAGTTGTTTAGTGCTCATCTATGTATTAAGCTTTCAAAGCAGAGTACATGTATCACAGTATGTCATTTTATACCAGTATTACAGATGAAATGCATCCTCCTGCAGGTAAATTGAAAAATCATTTATAGATAAACAGATGGAAGTTCTTGCACTATACTGCAGCGTTGCCCTTTGCTAAAGCTCCTAAAGGAATAACTTCCTCAGTCAAAACATTCACAAATAAATATGGTGCAGTTTAGATTTAGTCATAGGCAGACTGTGTCTGTGCAGGACTGAAGACGCCATTTGTTATGTTGGTTTATACTGTTGTCATTCAGTTTGGTGTAGAGCTGCAATGATTAGTTGATTAATCAATTTAATGGATCTACAGAAGACTAATCATCAGTTAGTTTGATAATGGATTAATCATTCAAGCTTCCAGCTTCTCATTCGTAGGATTTGCTGCTTTTCTCTGTTTTGTGTGACGGTGAACTGAATATCTGATTCAGACAAAACTAACATTTATTATTTATTGATGATAAATTGATTAATTGAGAAAATAATTGGTTAGTTGTAGCCCTCGTTTGGTGAAGTGCAGATCCCCATGTTGACTAAATGTACTGATCACTGTTGCCTGTGGAGACCTGGTGTGGACTGTGTCTCCTCTGGTACCCATGTCGTCGCCCACCACAGCTTTTCACCTGTCAGACACACTCAGGTGCCCCTGGTGCAGCGACAAACATGATCCTGGCTGTTCCCGAAGCACTCGAGCTGGGGACAGAACCCGGCTCTCTGCACCAGGAGGGTTAATGATTAAAATAATGATGCACAGAACAAAAACATTGTTAAGACATGCAGAGTGATTTCTTTTAACATCCCGCTCAGCGTGTTTCAGGGGACACTGAACGAGGTCAGTCTATTTTAACTGACTGCTGCGAGTGCTGAGCACGGCTAACAGCCCAACCTGGATTGATTCAGTAATTGCTTTACATTCAAAGTGACCTTTGAAATGGGCCAATATTAGCCTCCATGCCTTTAGGACTGTTTTATACTCGTACTGTATTTTTACTATTTGTACGTTTAACAAAATTCCTCTTTCTGCACCTGCCATGCAAATTCAGTGCTGTTTCCTCTCTGCAGCACATAGTGAAGTGTCACGGCAGCACCCTGCTGCCACAGTTCCTGGGTATGTACCGGGTGAGCGTGGACAACGAGGAGACCTATCTGATCGTCATGAGGAACATGTTCAGCCACAGACTGGTGGTACACAGGAAGTACGACCTGAAGGTGAGGAGGAACTGCACGGCAAACAGTCCGACCTTTAATCACACATCCTACTTGTCATCGCTGTGATGTGGAAGTCCTGCAGAAATGAGTTTTCTCGAACACAGCCCCGAGATGCACAGGAAATGACGACCTGCTAATTCACACCTTCTGCAGACCTGAAGTGGCTTAATATCCTGTTTAAGATGAGATAAGAGGAGATCTCAAGAGGAGAAATTCAGACGTTGCAGCAGCACAAGGACAGAAATAAGAACAAATAATGGAGAAAGTAAAAAAAATACATTTATATGAAATAATAGAAATAAACTATACAAAAGCAAATTAACTCAAAATTACAAGGTGCATGTGATTAGGTGGTGTTACTAGTAGCAGTAAAGCGAGTGTGGTATATTTCCAACATCTCTTATCTGTTTTATTAGTATTGTTCTTCTTATCTTTATTGTTGGGTGTTATTTTATATATTTTAATTGTCTGATTTTATTATGATGACAGCTGCGGCCGGAGGCGGTATGTTTTCAGGTTGTCGACCCGTTTCACTCTTGTGAGCGATATCTCAAGAACGCCTCGAGGGAATTTCTTCAAATTTGGCCCAAACTTTCACTCAAGGATGAACTGATGAGATTTTAATTGTCAAAGGTCACTGTGACCTCACAAAACATGTTTTTGACCCTAAGTCTTTTTCTATTCTTATCTATCTTATAACTCAAGGATTCATAACATTAAATGTGACAAAATTAAATGATGACATTTTAAATCCAAAAGGTCAAATTAGGGATGCACGATAACTGTTTTTTAAAACCGATACCGATAACCGATAACTCGTCGGGCTTCTATGTCATCCTGAAGAAAGATACATGATCCCTTACTTAGACTTATCTATGTAAACAAACTGAAAAAAGGGCAGTCCATAGTGAGTCAAGCACCGTCATGTCCATGATTAGATCTTCAATAACCTGAGCCCGTGGGTCATCTTTGGCAAATTTCTTGGATTTTTCGAAAGCCTCGCCGATGTGTGTCAGTCCTGGTGGCTTCTTTACGTCTGCCTTGCTAACGTTAGCGTCTTTAGCAGGCCGGCCGTCCTCATATGCTTTCCAAACCGTCAAAGCGGTTGTTATGTTTCAGGTGACTGACCAGGTTTGAAGTATTAAAGCTTGTGCAATTTCTCCCTCCTCGTGGAACTCGCTTGGAACATTTGTTACGAATAACCAGCGAACAATCTTCTTCGGAAACTTTGAAGAAGTCTGAACTCTGTTTTCATAAGCTCGCTGTGCCGCATGCTGCATTCAAGGTGTAACGTACATTCCCCCGTTCCCTCGTTTGCCAGTCGTTCTTTCTGCCTATTTAAGTTCATGTTTCTATTCCTTATGTGTAACATGTGAAAAAATGCTGCGAATGTTAATTGAAGTCAGCAACTACCAAAATTATGACCGAGTTAACGAGTTGTTTTCTTGCATGAGGAGGTATTCTTGATTTTTCCCAGTGACAAAGAGTTTTTCTGATCATGCCAATGTCACTTGAATTCAGCATTCACTGCAGGCCATTCGGGTCTCATAGTGGGAGCGAGGTACCGCTGTGCTGACAAAAACACAAATGTTATCGGGGCTGTTCGTCATGATATCGGAGTTATCGGAATGACGTCATAACTATCGGCCCGTTAACTATCGTGCACCCCTAGGTCAAATACATATATGTATGTATGTATGCATATAATGATATGAGTAAGTGATGATACTTAGTGTTTGTCTCTATTAATCTAGAAATAAGTAGTAGTATATAATGTATTAAAACATATAATTCAGTCCAACAGGGAGACGGCACAGTCGTGTTGGCTGTCCTGAGTCAGTCAGTGTATTTATAACGGTTTGTTCTTGCAGGGATCTCTGGTGGCTCGTGAAGCAAGTGACAAAGAACGGGTAAAAGAAACATCTTGCCTTCTGCCCATTTCACGTCATTATGTGCGAGCTCTCTGCTCCGTATCCCACGTGTCCTGCTAAAGATGGATTTTGTTCTTAAAGGGAAAAGAGCTTCCGACCTTCAAGGACATGGACTTCAGGAACAACATGCAGAAGGTTTATGTGACCGAGGAGCAGAAGGAGAAGTTCATGGAGAAAGTCAACAGAGACGTGGAGGTAGATTACACGTTGTCGTTGTGCAGCTCTGCCACACAGTGGCAGCATCACCTCAGTGAGGCGCCACTCCTGTGATGCCATTTTGGCAGCAGGAGGATGGATGTGGAATACATTTAGGAGTGAAGGAGGTAAATTTAGACATTACAGCATAAAATGATTAAAAGATCAATAGTTTAACTGGGAACTACTTTGATAATTCTTTAAGATAAATACCAATAAAATGTGAATATTCCAGAATCAGAAAGTTTTGTCCGTCACAAGGCAACGCAAATTTGTCTTTTACGTGCCTTACAGACGTCCTCACAGAACACAAACATGCAGAACGCCAAGAGTTGCTCGTCAGGAGTCGCTCATTTGTGGTTTTCTTTGTCTTCTGTGATCGTGAACTGAATATTTGAAGACATCACTATGGGCTCAGGGAGCATTTTTTTACTGTCTGATGACATTTCAGTCAAGAAGCACGATAAAATAAAGGCTCGTTGCAGCCCGAACGTAAACCAGAGCATGTTCTCATGTCATAGTTTTAGACTGCACATGTTGATTAATCTGCGATTTGGTCTGTCAAAAGTTAATAAATGATTTTGAAAAATAAAAAAAACTCAGATATTCAGTTTACTACTGCAGTAGTCATTATAGAAGCTGGGAGCAGCTGGTTAGTTTTGCTTAAGAAATGACTAAAACTATTACTTCATTCTCAAAAATTGTTGCCAATTAATTTTCTGTCATCAGTTAATCATCTGTTGTTCACGCAGTTTAAATCAGTAAACCTGTTGGAAAAAGCTTGTTAACTAATGGCTCGCTCCCTTTTTCCTAGTTTCTGGTGCGGCTGAAGATCATGGACTACAGCCTGCTGCTCGGCATCCACGACGTGGGTCGGGCCGAACGGGAGGAGGAGGAGGGCGAGGAGGTCTCCAACGAAGAAGAACCGGAGGCGGAGAACGGCCTGGCACCGGGCGCTACGGCGGGCTCTTATGGCACCTCTCCAGAGGGAATCGCTGGCTACATGTCCGCCTGCAAACCTCTGGGGCCCGGGGAGTTCGACCCCTACGTGGACGTGTACGCCGTCGGGAGCTGTGCAGGTGAGGTCAACATAACGCCCATCAAGACACTAAACTGTGATGTTTGGCAAGAGGAGGAAGATATTCTAAATCCCCAGAGAGTGAATTCCATTGACACCACGTGATCCTCCTCATCATATGGGGTCCCAGTTGTCATAACTGTATTTGTACAGCACCTTTCATACAAAAGTTGCAGCTCAAAGTGCTTTACGAGAGAGAAATGACAGGCACCAAGTGAGTGTTTTACATAGAAAAGACAGAATGGACAAAAATACAGATAAAACATATTAATGGAAAGTAGAACCCACTTAAAGACAAAACTGCAGAATAATGAAATATAGGTAAAACTAGATTACACTGAAAGCATAAAATGAAGTAAAATACAAGAGGCAGAGCACAGACGTTTCTGGCCTGTATCAGGAAGTCGGAGCTCGTTAAAGTGGAGAGATCAGTTTTTTAGCTTTCTTTTGAAAATATTGAGCGAGCCACTTCCTGATATCTGCAGCGGTTTGTTCCAGAGCTTTGGGCCGTCATGGACAAAGGCTGCATCCCCAATTTTCTTTCGACTGTTGCTGGAAACCTCCAGTAGACCAGCAGCAGGTGATCACAGCGTTCTCAAGGGCAGATAATAAACGAGGGAGTTGACGATGTAGCTCGGTCCAAGTCCATTTAGAGCTTTGTGTACAAGGAAGAGGATCTTAAAATCTTAAAAAGGAAGCCAGTGCAGAGCAGCTGAAGCTGGACTAGTGCGCTCTCTCCTCTTGGTTCTGGTTCATGGTCGAGCTGCAGAGTTTTGCAGAGATCCATCACGCCTCTACACACTTGAAAGAGCTGTTACGCGGATCATGTGACATTACAACCGTTGCTAAGCGACACAGCTCCTGGTATAAGGCATTGTACATTTTCACCTTTCCATTTTTTCTGAGCACTTCGTCAGCGCTGGCTTAAAAGTTTAAACATACTATTTTTGAAAAGTAGAAGAATGCTGTGTGTTGTCGAGCGGAAACGATTCATTGATGGTCAGAAAATTAATTTGATTTTTGTTTGATTTACAACTGTTTCCTGAAACCTGAGGTGACTTTTCTCTGTTTTATATCTCTGTAAATTGCATATGTTCCTGACATTCGTCGTTTTATAGAGAGTCATTTAATCATAAACTGCAAAGTACTCGAGGTAGTTAGTCATTGAGCCGTTTGTTTTAAATGTTCCTCTGAAGTCTTTTTCATATGTCCATGTGTTTTAACTTCAGCCCTTCTCTCATCATCTGGAAAATACAACCCTGTCAACGCAGGCTTGGTAACATAACCCTGGTTGTCCTTTGTCTTTCATCTCAGGAGCCCCTCAGAGGGAGGTCTACTTCATGGGCCTGATTGACGTACTTACTCAGTACGACACGAAGAAGAAAGCCGCTCATGCGGCAAAAACTGTCAAACACGGGGTGAGTTGCACAGGCGAGGAAGGAAGGAGGTGGAGGGCCGCGGTCGGGTGGTTGAAAACACTGAGTTGTAACTGCGGGGGGGGGGGGCAGACGTTCGATGTTTGCTCTCACGTCATGTCATGAAGTGCACGTTGTGTGCAGATGATGCTGATGTCCTGTTTTTGCTCTTTGTCTCCGTCTCCTCTGTCTCTCTCACAGGCCGGTGCTGAGATCTCCACGGTCCACCCCGAACAGTACGCCAAACGATTTCGCGACTTCATCGCCAACATTTTTGCGTAACGCTCGGCTCTGAACACTGCCATTAGTTCATCCAACCGAGAGCTCGAAGTCTATTTTACCATTGACCAAAAATAGTTTGCGCACACAGATCATTATTTAAACGTAGTGATCTGAGGTGAGACTATTTACGTTGTAGCAATATAATGTACTACTTCTGATGCATCTATTTATTTTTAAGATTTAAGGAGCATTTCTTCTACATGTTAAGCACTGTTAACAGAATAACTCAGTAAAGTACATGGAAACAAACTGCTGTTGATCAGTGTTCAGAGTGTTAGATCACATCAGTGCAAGATCAAATAATATTTTTCACTTTTTTTTTCTGGCTCCCCAAACATGAACTGAACTGAGGAGGAAGAGTTTGAAATTTTGGGGCGCTTATTTGCTTTCTTTCCAAAAGTCAGATGGGAGGCATCACTCTGTTAAAGGCGTGTGCGTCTGTTAAAGTCTCCGTTTTGTTCAGCTCTTGCACGCAATGGTGTCACACTGTGCCACCGATGAACAGGTGGTAACATGCTGAGATACGCAGCAATACACCAACAAGAGCAGCGAAGAAGACCGCATGCTAGTGAACATGGATGGTTCTCAAACTGGGGGACGAGCAGCTGTAACTCTAACTCCATAGAGCCACTGCAGGGGGACGAGCACAGGAAAATACAGACCAGAGTGTCCCGACGCTATCATACCTACCACAGCTTTAAAATAGAAAGCTATAGGTGTACCAGCAGAACGTTTAGCATGCATTCTGTCCAAAAGTAACACAATCCACCTGCCAGCACCTCTGAAGACAGCAGTGTGTGGTTTGAGAGGTTTTGTGCACAACGCTTCAATTTAGCATTTTGCTTTTTGCATGGATTAAACAAATGAGATGTTAATTAGTGAGCTTCAGAGGTTCTCGTGGGTGGATTTTGTTACATTTGGACAGAGTAAGGCCAGCTGTCTGCCCCTGCTTCAAGTCTTTATGCTAAGATAAGCTAACCAGCTACTGGTAGCATTGTATTAGACTCTCGGTAAGACGGCAAGTAAGCGTGTTTCCAAAAATGTCAAACTTTTCCTTAAATCTTAGAATAATGAATAATCTGTACTGGAGATGGGTGTTTAAAAATAATGCCAGTAGACTCTGCACTTGAGATATTGTTTATCTATTGAAGCAGGCTATTTGAATGTTTAGAGTGCCAAATGTGTGGGATCAAAGCTTTATCCTAGCAGGATTTGCACTTTGCATACAATTAAGTCAACTCTGTTGTGACAGAGCAGTTAAACGAACCAGTTTGAATGGATCAAATCCCGTTTTCCACCAAAGTCTCGAGTGGATTACAAAGAAAATGTGCAGAACAGCCTTTTCAATTGCAGTGGTGAATGTGTGGTATTTAAAAAGAAAGCATGTTGTGTTATTTAGCCTGTAAACTGTTCTGGCAGCCCTGCGTGTCTCAGTTTCCACAGCCTGTAAAGAGAATGTGGGGTGGCTGACCCTCACCCACAGCGCTGGGCTCACATTCACGAAGGGACCTGTCCAACTTTCAGGATCAGTCCTGCCTTTTTAATGAAAGACCTCACGAGACGTAATTCAACATCAAAACAGTAAAAATGAGCCCATCCATTATTATTCTGGACTTTCTCCTTTTTCAACATGTAATGTTTTGTGCATTAAGATGGCAAACGTGCGCTATGTGAATCATTGTGATAGGATAAGATATAGAAAAATATCGCAATAGAACTAGAAACTCTTGTCTGTGTATTGTAATGATGTTTAAGATTTAGGGTACTGTGTAAAACATTGACAATAACACTACATTTCACTCCAGTAGCTAATGCAGTTAGCCTTAACACAGTGGTATGATACAGCTTTCCAAGACACTGACAAGGCAGCGTAGATACAGAACACTCTGTATGATGCCTCATCTACTCAATGATTGCACATGTTGTATTTTTGCAAATCAGCTTTTGGACCAAAATATATTTTCCAGAGAACTTCTGAAAAGTGTTTGACTCATTATTATCCGGAAGATGTCTGTGAGAGAATCTGTGCATTTGCAGAAACATTTGACCTGCAGAGAAACCGCAGACAGATGAGACGGCCGGCCACGTGAGCGCCATGGCTGCAGGGACAATAGTCAGCCCACCGTCTCGGTTCACACAGAAATATCTGAAAGTTGGATGGACGGATTACCAAAATTTGGTACAATGATTCTTTCCTTCAGGATGAATTCTGATCACTTTGGTTGTTTGGTTGGCAGCTAAACCTTCAGTGTTCATTATGTAAATATGAATATATCAGTCAGTCCACACTTAAGTGCAGATATATCAAAAAGGATGACAGTCTTCACCAGAATCTCCTCTCTCACTCATCTGCAAGCTCGTACGCCTGAGCTTCTTTAAGAACAGCAAGTTCAACCAATTTAACTTATCCAAATGTGATGGCATGGCTTTAAATGTGTCAGAAGTTTTGGGATGGTCCTGCAAATAACCAACATCAGATGACGGTTCCCACTCAGCTTCCTCCGCCAGAAGAAGAAAGGAAGCTGTCGTGACAACACTGACAAAGACCAGAACTGAGCTGCAGCAGATTGATGTGGTTTGGAGTTCTGCTCCTGCACAGAGAGCACGCTCAGAAACTCATTTTAAAAGTGTCCAAAAGAAATGATGCAGGATGTGATGAATGTTGTGATGTTGAACACGTGATCACCATCCAAATGATCAGCAAGGAGCGTGTCCACCTCCTCGACTGGAAACTTAGGGCCAAGAGCCAGTCCACCAGAGACCAAACCCCACACCAGGTTCTCTTTGTGAGTTGGAACAAAGAGGGGAAGCAAATCCATCCCTCTCATAACAGCAGTGTCACCAGTATCAGTAGCACAGGAAGAAGACACACACGAGTCTGAAGAGGCCGGGTCTCGCAAAAAGCTAACTGCAGACCAGAGAGATAGAAGAGATGAATGCTGAATCATCAGATTTGTTGCTCGCAGAACTGGTTCAGTCCAAGTTTGACGTTCAGCCCTGAGAGAGGACTACTCCAAACCGGCCTGATTAGATTTTCCTGAGTGAGCAGGAGGAAAAGACCGACGACCACGGTCACCTGCTCGCATCTCTGCAAACACTAATCTGCCAAAGCAGCTTCATGAAGAGCGAACCTGACATTTATAAAGGTGGAAATTCTGCCAGGCAGGCAGTTCAAGTTGTCAAACGTCAATAAACCGAACAACTCTTCAACTGTCTTTGAAGCACCATCGATTCAACCGGGCCTCGAATTCACCTCCGAATTCAACGAGAGTCCGTGAATCCAGTGTCCTCACACTCCCAAAGGCAATCATCAGCCGAACCTCCCAAACCAGGACAGGCGGACAAATACAAGTCCTTCATTAACTGAGTGGGCGAGCCACCAAGAGGCTGCTTGTTCAAAATGGAACGAATTATTAAATTAAAGATTAAAGTTATTGACAAAACAAATCCATGAGACGAGCACCATCAGTCACCTCAGTGATGAGAGCCCGGCTGAGCTGAAAGGAGCATAAACATGAAGATGTTTCCTGCTGAAGGACCAATCAGAGCAACTAAACCAGGAGAGCATGTGGCGGCAGCGAGACGGCGGGGCAGACCGACGCGGTTCACCAAAGGAGAAAACACAAGGAGCACCCACACAACGACCCATCAGCCTCAGCTGCGCTCACTGCTAATTAGCAAACATGCTAACGAGTTAACCCTGACAAATAAAATAAAAAAATATATATATATACTCAAGTTATCTTGTAAGTGCACTACACCAGTACTTCTTTAGACCAAACTGATCCACTTTTTAGTTTCTGAAAGTATGCTCTCAAACTACTAGTTTAACACTTTTTATACTGCAAGTACACTTTAAGTGAACATAACATCATACCTACAGTTTACTATCTGTATATTATTTTGCTCTTTGAAGTATACAAGCAAGGTACTTGTTGTAACCTGTTGATGTCCATCCTGAGGCAGAGGAACCACAAATCCCAGCTACAGAACATTTTGAATTAACGTTCTTTTCGCATGTTTTTTGCTGACTGCGTTTCTCTCCACACCTGCCCTGAGCCCGGTGTCTCCTCCAGCCAATCAGCTGCTTCGCATTTCATTCACTCCCCTCGCCTGAGCTTCTCCACCTGCTCCTCATCAAGCTTTGGTGCTTTTGTTTGCAGCATTGTGAGGTTTTTTTTTTTTTTGCCACATTGATGCGTACACAAAAGATCAGGTTCAGTTCCATCCATGTACTATTTACCCCAAAGCCAACCAAAGATACTTGACTTTTCTGTATATTTATCACTATAAGCCAAGTATATTTAAGTATATTTGTGTTAGTATATCTCAGATAAGTATATAAAGTAAGGAACCTAAAACGCTGCACATGGTAATCACTACACCTGTCTCATATCAGCACATCAGTGGTGTAATTGTGACCGTGTTTGCATGCTAATGTTAGCATGTAGCTGACGGCACAGCCTCCCTGCAGAGCTGCAGTCTGTTAGCCTCGCTGTACCTGCAGAGAGGTCATTTGCTTTGCAGGTGAGAATATCAGGTAAACTCTCTGTGTTCGTTATTACAGACGTTTTAATCCAGTCTTAAACTGCACGGTGAGGGTCAGGGACTGCTGTTTGCCTCACTCAGATGTGTTTTCGCTGACCGGTTCCTTCCTGTTTCATCAGAGGAGACAGAATTTGCTGACTGGTCCCAACTTGTTGCACCAGAAAAGTGAGTGGACTGAGACAATGGGATTCAGGCAGGATGAGCAGCAAGACATAAGGAGGGCGCCGTTGAAGGGGTCATTAAGCTGCAAACTGCTGACGGTCCGCAGAGGCGGTAGGAACACCACGTCCAGGGGCCAGATCCCATTAATCAGTGCGAATCAGAGCCAACACAAACGTTCCTGCGTTGTCTCCGTATGACGCCGACCTCAGTCACGACCTTAACTGTCCCTCAAGCGAGGACGCATCTGGGCTGCCTTGCTCAGCAGCATCATGTCACCAGAGGAGACGCAGGGGTCGCGCACACGAACCCGTAAATAAACTCAGTGAAGCCACACCTGCTCTGTCATCACCTGCACAGGCTGAAGTGAAGCCAAACTGCAGCTCCCGTCTAAAATGATGTGTTGAAATGAGGTGATAATGAGGACGCGTGTGGACGTCCAGGTTAAAGAGCCCCCTTCCTCCGTGGACGTGGCCCAAGCTCCTCACCTCCTCCACGCTCACCGAGCTCCACAGCTTCCTGGTATTGTTCTCCGCCGTATGGTGCCGTTTTCACTGCTGGAGGATCATGCGGGACACTCACCGGGGAAACTCATCATCACTGAGTTGACACAAACTAAAACTGATTGGAAAATTAACCCCTTAAGATCCACGCCTTTTGATGTTGTCTACAAATTCCAGCTTTTAGGGAGAAAGCTGGATGTTTAATTTGAAGGACGCTGAGTTTTAGTTTCTTCAGAGGTTTCATTTCTCTGTTGCTGCAGATCTTTAGTCAGTTTTTCTGTTAAATTTCTAAAGGCAAACAAGAAAAAGTTTGAAAAAGGCCTGTGGAAAAGCAAAGATCAAGCAAAGAGCAGCGGAGGCAGAGTGAGAGAGCAAAGCGGGTTCAGTTCTGGATGGAAAAAGGGTTTTTGTGTGAAGTGTCGTTCTGATTGGGACTGATTGAACAGATATTCTTGGAAACACGTTTCTGTCTTCCAGCTACAATTATCACACATTTCCTTTCGCTGTGTGGTCAGGAGCTCTACACCACTTCCCACGACGCAGTGAGGATGTCCTGTTAGACGTGCGTGCGTGCGTGTGTGTGTGTGTGTGTGTGCTAATGAGAAATGGGAGGGTAAAACTCCCGGCTGCTTGATTGCTCAGATAGCCCTCAACATCAGAGCTGGAAGGAGTCGCCCGGAGTCTGCAGGCTTCACACAGAAAGCTCTTCAGAAGACAACGAGGCCTCAGGAGGGACCTGCCCTCTTCATCTCCACGACGCTCATCATCACAGCAAGGTGCGGTGCAGTCCGATTCAGTGTTTTTAGAAATGCTGCAAACTCTTCCCACTGAAAATTTGCATGCAAACGGGGAACTCCATCGTTTTTACACTTTAAAGTCTGTTTACAGGGAGTAGTAGTGAGTGTGTGAAAAATGATTTAAAGCTGCATGACGTCTCATAAATGTCCTGTAAAATCAGTCATCAGGCAGGCCAGAGGCTTCAGGCTGCATTAGCCGCTGCTAGTATAAGACACCTGATTGTCCAACCAAACTGTCAGTTGTTGCGTTGCATTGTGGGTAATGTAGGCATGGTTTGAATAAGACGAAGAAAACGTGCCATAAAAGAAATGATGTTAAACTGTCAATTGTGAGTCCTACAGTGTTACAGCAGCGTAAAGCTAAATCAGTGGAGTCCTGTTTAACTTTAGTCTCACGTTAACTCTGAATAAATCCAAGCATGCACTAACCCACCTCAAAGTGAGACCTTTATAATATGAACTGCATGTTGAAGGTTGAGAAATGGATTTCGAATGAGATGTTGTGGTTTTAAACATCCATCTCTCAAAATCGTAACATTTCAACCCAGCACGCCTGCCTCCCTCCTCCTCTTCCTCCTCCTCCTGTGTTTCTGTTATGTAACGTCTGAAAACATAATCAGATTAACCCCAAAGTAAATCTGAACTCTGTCCAGATATGAACCAATTTCCCTCTGCTTTTCACTCCAGACCATGAGCGCTCACGGGCACAACCACTCATTAGACTACTTTAACGGCACACCGTGGTTTGTCTACGAGTGCACCATCGAGCTGGATACGGACTATCGGCGCATCGCCCTTTTCCTGATCTACCTCTTCATCTTCATGGTGGGCCTGCTGGAGAACTCGCTGGTCGTCTGGGTCAACTGGCGTCGATGCCACTCGGCCAGCGGGGTTCTCTTCTGCATCATCAACGTGAGCCTGTCGGACCTGATGGTGATTGTGATCCTGCCTTTCTTCATGATGGAGGTGACCATGGACAAGGTTTGGCTGTGGGGACGCTTCCTCTGCAAGGTCACCAACCTCATCTATGTGGTCAACTTCTACAGCAGCTCCTTCTTCCTGGCCTTCATGACCCTGGAGCGCTATCTCTCCCTGACCAGACCCTCGTTTCCGGCCTTCTTCCCCGCGGTGGGCCGGCGCCGCTGGGTGCTCTGCGGAGGCCTGTGGGCGCTCTCCTTGTTCCTGGCTCTGATGGAGAACGTCCACGTGGATCTTCTAGAGTGGGAGGAGCCAGGCTGTTACATGGTGCCAGAGTACAACTACACCGAATGGTTCGTCTCCGTGGCATTCCTTTGCCTGCTCTTCCAGTTCCTGGGCCCTGCTGCCATCATCGTCACCTGCAACGTGCTGATCGCTCGTGCAGTTAAAACAGCCCCGGATGTGCAGAGCCGGCGGGACGTGTGGCTGGTGCACGTGTACTCCCTGGTGTTCGTCATGTGCTGGCTGCCCTACCACCTGGTCTTGTTCCTGATGATCATAGATGACCTTGACCCCTTCATCTTCAGCTGCAACATGGTGGAAGTCCTCTACTTCTCATTCAGCGTGGTGCAGAGCTTGTCTCTTTTCCACTGCGTCGCCAACCCCATCCTCTACAACTTCCTCAGCAAGAGCTTCCGCAACAACCTGATCAACGCTGTGGTGGACTACATACCCAGAGAGCGGACTGAGGACCTGGTAGGAGCAGGGACCCTGCCGAACGCTCCCAACGGAGGCGGCGCAGACCCGGGGAAGCAACGCAAGTTAAGCAACGCCAGCACCAGCCAGTCTGATGTGGGCTCATAAGAAAGAAAGTGAGACGAGAAAAGAGCTTGCTTCAGGAGCAAGACGACGAGAAGAAAGACCGGACAGAACTGAACCCAGTCTCGGTGCTTCAGAACACCAGAGGCACAGATTGTACAACGTACCATCTCACAGACTCATTGTGCTGATTGTTACGGAGCAGATGGGCTCTCCAACACCTTCCTCTAATAATCCACTTCCTGTTGTTTGTTTTTTTTAAATCATTTATCTGATCAGAGTTTGAAACGGAGGAAGGCAGGAAACGTTTGATGTTTTTTTTTTTTCCTCAAAGCTGCTCGGCTCCCACAGGAACTCATGGCAACCTCTAAAATCTCACGGCACAGCGCCAAACCAGGAATGTGTGTAAACAACTCAGTCCAGCGCCAGATAAGAGCAATCCTCATAACCACAGAAACATCTCGCAAATCTGAAAATGTAACCGAACAGATGCTTTCTTTCATCACAAATCTAACAGTTCACTTTACTCAATGCTTATTTATCTGTTTCTGGATGCTGCTGTAGTCTACGTGTGCTGTAACGTGGCAATAAAACTCCATCAAACACCGTTTGTCTCCATTTAAGCGGAGCTGAATTTTGTGCTCCGAGCAGAGCAATGAAAAGGCTTTGGGATGCATGTTCGGAAGCTTCATGTGTTTATTTCACTGAGACACTTTGCTGCTCTTGCACTTCAGCTATCTCCTCGCAGTTACTGTTGATCGTCATTACAGTTACTTACATTTCTGCCTCCATCTGGAATGTGTCGCGTTCAACAGTTTCGACGATAAGAGGGCAGAAAAAGGAAAAGGGGGCGTAAGTCCACAGATGGCACAATAACAGGAAGAGACGGGGCTTTAAAAGGGCAAAGGTCACAAGCCCCTGGAAGCAGGAGGTTCACAATACGACACAATTCTGCAAGTTCATCACTGAAATTCTGATGAGGGATGGGTTTTGTGGTGCGGGACGCTTTTAAAGGTCATTGGAAACAGATTAGAAAAGTCATTCAGGGGTAATAACAGTCTTCCTAGAGGCATTTATTATTTATTCTTTTCAAAAACAATATTAAAAAAAGGCCAACATTCATAGATAGCTTTTAGAAACAGATAATGAAATGTATAAAGGCATAAAAATAATAAATAGTTGCACTATCATCATAAATATGAGGTAAGACACAAATATTACACTGAAATGTGATGGGCACTTAAATATCATGTTTGTTTTTTTTTTTACACGTGACTTAACAGCAAATCCTTCATGAAGACGCCTCAACATCAGAAACACGTCTTTATGTGCCAATAAAATGCACTCGTATGTTTGTGGACTGAAAAATGAAACTTTAAAAGACACATAAAAAACCACGTGTGCCAAAACATTGACTGCAAATATAGGAAAATAATTTCTATGCTACAATGAGGTGCTACTTTAATAACAGTGTAATTATCAATCACTGACATAAAAGCCCATCCTGATATTGAAGTTATGGAGATACAGACTTGTTTAGAGTGGAGAGCGCCAGCAGAGGACGTCCCTTCTGTCACTGACACACAACAGGATACACACTGCCACCAAGTGGCTTCTTTTCATCTTAGCTCACAGAGACAAACCTCCACAGGTCGACTCAGCGAACAGCATCTCACAGGTAACATGTCCACTACATTCTAAAAGTCTAAGTCTATTATAGAGCTGGCACGATTAGTTGAGTAGTTGATTGACAGAAAAGAAATCTTCAATAATTCTGATCATCGATTTAGTCGTTTAAGTCACAGATCAAACAAACAACGCCGACAGTCTCTTGTTCCAGCTTCTCAAATGTGAGGATTTGCTGCTTTTCTCTGTTTAATATCATTTTTAACTGAGGTTTTGGACTGTTGGTGGAACAAAATCTGAAGAGGTCACCTTAGACTCAGGCAACTTAGGCATTTTTTTTAATTTTTGACGTAAACAAATAATCAATTCGTCAAAACAATAGAAAAATAATCAATAATGAAAATAATCATTAGTTGCAGCCCTAGTCTATTATATGCAGTATGTGGTCCACGACAACCAGACACAGAGGAAGTGTCAGAGAGGGAACGGGGCGGGGAGAGAGACGCCGGCCGACAGACGATCAGGTGTCCACGGCGGGCAGCGGCTCTTTAGAGTGATCGTTGTACATGAAGGTCTGCTCGATGTTGAAGTCCGGGGGCAGGTGGTCCTTGTGGAGCTCCATGTGTGACGACACCAGCTTCAGCGTGGAGAAGTAAAGGCCGCAGACGGTGCAGCGGTACATGAGGGCGCCGGCGTGCGTCTTCAGGTGGCAGATCATGGTGGAGCGGCCTCTGAAGAAGCGCAGGCAGACTTTGCACTGGTAGGGCTTCTCCCCGGTGTGGATGCGAAGGTGATAGGTGAACTCCCCCGAGTGGGCGAAACGTTTGCCGCAGTAGCGACAGCGGTACCATTTCCCGCGGACGCCCGCCGCTCCGGCGCCCCCGTCCTGGCCTGAACTCCCGTTGGTCAGGACCCCAGAGGACAGGCTGTGCACGGACCCTTGAAAAAACCTATCTGGTATGCTGAAGCTCATCCCCAGCCCCAATCCCATGTTGCTCATTCTCACGAGGCCGCCGACCTCCCGCGAAGATGAGGAGGAGCAGGAAGACGGAGGGCACTCCAGAGACTGGTCAGCTTTACGTTTGCCCAGCCAGCCCTGACTCCCAACGCCTCCACCGGTCCCCAGGGACTCGCTGGTGTGCAGGCTGAGGTGGTCCTGCGGGCACAGGAAGCAATGCAAATCCTCCGCCCCTGCCACACCACCTCCCCCGACTCCATCTGCTCCGACTCTGAGAGCCCTCAGCTCCCTCTCCTTAGCGGCCGCCTCCTCAGCGTGCGCAGTCATGTGTCTGTCCAGCAGGGAGCGCTCCACGAAGCAGCGGCCGCAGTGTGGGCAGCTGAAGACGGGCAGGGCGAGGTGGGCGAGGGCGTGCCACAGCAGGGAGCACAGGGAGAGCTGGGGGAGGTGACACACACCGCAGCTCAGGCTCTGGGGACACACATGGCTCAGCAGGTGGTCTTTGACAGTCTGAGAGGGAGGGAAGAGACAGAAAATAAATGTGAGAATCTGATGAGAGCAGCGGGGGTAACAGTTGGTTAAAGAGTAACTCCACAGTCTGATTTTCTGCGACTGTCAGATGTCGCTCTGTGAAATCAGTTTTCTGGTGTTAATTATACAAACAACAGACGCCTCAACACACTGCGTGTTTCGTTTCACACAGATTTCCATTTTATTCGCTCTTAGAGTTCAAATGAGAAAAGTGTTTCAGTTTCATCTGGTTCTTATATGATTCCAAGAATAAACGA
This sequence comes from Chelmon rostratus, assembly GCF_017976325.1. Taxonomy (NCBI): domain Eukaryota; kingdom Metazoa; phylum Chordata; class Actinopteri; order Chaetodontiformes; family Chaetodontidae; genus Chelmon; species Chelmon rostratus. The sequence goes on along the minus strand of NC_055667.1, from coordinate 25,457,504 downwards.
CTGTTAATGGATCAAATCGAAGCTTCCTGCCAAATTAAACGACCGTATACATACACTGCACAAGGGCTGCCAGTCACAGTTATTCTCATTATCGATTCATCTGCTCATGACTTTTTTGATTAATCAGAATCGGCTTTATTGGCCAAGTATATGTGCACATACAAGGAGTTTGACTCCGGTTTAAACACTGCACTCAATATACATAGACAGGAAAAAAACATAGACTGAGACTAGTAGTGATTCATTGTTTGTTCTAAAGGACATCAGAAGAATATATATATATATATATATATATATATATATATATATATATATATATATATTTTTTTTTTTTTTTTATTACATTTGTACATGTTTTTTATTTTACTCTCTTATTTTTTTATTGGGTATTTTATTCTAATCACACTGATTTTATTTCATTTTCAGTATGATGAATTGTTGTATTTTGATTGTCCCATAAGTGATTTATAAATAAAGTTTATTATTATTATCATAGCATCATAGTATTACTACAGAGTCAGCAGTTTCTTTGCAGCTAGAAACTAGCATACCTGCACCCACACACACTAACCTGGAAGTCCTTGCTGAGGGTTTTGGTGCACACTGCACACTGCAGCTCGGCGCTCAGGCCCTGGCCGCTGTTGGTCAGCGCCCCCGGTGGTATCGTGTAACTGGAGGCTGTCTGGCGGTGGTGGCGCAGCAGTTTGTTCTGGCTGCAGAACTGCGAGTGGCACATTTCGCAGGTGAAGAGCTGCACCCCGACGTGGGAGAGGGAGTGGGTGACGCCGGCGGCGCGGTCCGGGAACGAGGCCCCGCACACTCTGCAGAGCCCGAGCTCCGTCAGGTGGGTCTCGGCGTGTCTTCTGATGGCGGCCGGGTCTGCTGGGAGAGGCGCTGCACAGGCTTTACATGACAGCATGTTACCTGTCACCTGGAGGAGTGAAGAACATTATTCCTGCTGTGTGGACTCACAGCTACCTAAAATATACTCGTATTTACAGGATATACAAACATTACCTGGCTGCTTGAGTTCCCCCCTTCTCCATTCTCCACACACACAAGGTCGTCTTCATCGTCATCTTCATCTCCCTCCTCCATGAAGTTCTCATCGTCGCTCAGCTCGATGATCTCTCCTGCCAGCTGCCTCCACTGCTCCTCCTCTGTTCCCTCTATTGCTCCATTCCCTTGCAGAGCCTCCCTCTCTTCCTCGTTCTCTCCCTCCTCCACCTCTCCAAACATCAGCCTGCCGTCCCTCTGGACGTCCACCATGTTGCCCTCCACCGACCCCACCTGCAGGCTACCTAGAGGCTCTCCCGAGGACGACGTCGGGTCGCAGGCCTCGGCTCCGAGCTGAGCCGAGGAGTCCGGGAAGGAGCAGGAGTCAGACGGTGCAGCGTCGCTGCTCTGAGGCAGGGAGCTTCGTCTGTCTCTGCCACCATCCTCACAGCTGCCTTCTGCCTCCTCTTCATCCAGCCCCTGCTCGGTCTTCAGCTGGAGCACTGGCCCCGGAGGCAACACGCTATCACACTGACTGGAATGGCTGCTGGTTAAAAGACTGTGTCCTCCTGCTGGTTGATGATCTGTCGCCATCTGCCCGTAGCCGATGTGAGACTGGATGTCCTCTGCCTTCAGGTCCAGAGACAGAGCCCCGGCGTGAGCTTCGCCGCCGGTCCTGGCTGTCCTGGCTTGAAAGAGAGGCGAGGGAGCGGCAGCAGGGGTCGGGGCAGCAGACGAAGACAGAGACGAGCAGGAGGCGGCGGAGGAGCACGCAGACGATGCAGAAGCTGCACTGACAGCAGCCACTGAGGAAGCAGCAGCGGCGACCATGCTGGAGTCCAGGGTGAGGTCTCCAGAGCTGCCGGCTTTACAGTTTGCGGACACAGAAGCCTGCAGGTCAGGGAAGGTAGCGTGACAGGCCCTCACCAGCTCACTAACGCCCAGCCTCTCAGCCAGCTCATAGAGTACCCCGACATCTATGAGATCGGTGAAGATCTCCCCCGTGTAGACGAACGTCAACACCTTCTCAAAGTTGGCCGGGGAGATGAACTCCAGAGAGAAGGCGGCGGTGGACGGGGCCGGAGCCCGAGCGAACAGGTTGCGGAAGTACGTCCCGGCGCAGGCCAGCACTGCACGGTGCGCTGCGAACGTGCGGTTGCCGACTTGTAGGATCACGTCGCAGTATCGACGCGATTGTCGGCAGCGGTTGAGCTCAGTGAGAAGGCTGGCAGCATGGCCGGGACCCTGCAGCCGGATCCTCATCCCTGCTGCTGCAGCTCCTGGTGCGCTACAGTCCAACTGCAGGAACAGACGAGACAGCCAGAGCAAACAGGTGAGCCACATACTGTCACAGTATCTAGTTCCTTCATTTGACTTGAATGTATTGTTAACTGTCACCAGGGTAACAACCAACAACACTTTTCATTACTGATTCATCTGTTTTTTTATTGTCTATAAAATATCAGATCAAAAATTATCATGTTAAGTTTTCAACAATCCAACAATCCAAAACCTCGACATTCAGTTTACAATGACATCAAATAAAATTACAAGCACATAACAAAGAGCCTGCGGACCCATACAGTCACTGAGTGGGTGCAGTAAACAAATCAATGCCTGGATGAGTCAAAATGTCCTCCAGTTAAACAAAGACAAAACTGATTCTTTTTTCTGGAGCCAGAGAAGAATGACCTGAAGTCAGCGCTCAGCTTCAGTCGCCATCTTTACAGACCAGCTCTCTGCACCGGCTTCCTGTCGGTCAAAGGACTGATGTTTAGGGCCGAAATGTATTTGTGATCTGCTGCTCTGCTATCAAGCGTCCAGCCCTCTCAGATCGTCGGGGTCAGGTCTGCTCGCCGTCACCAGAGTGTAAACTAAACGTGCAGGAGCGTTCAGTTAATCTTCTATTGTATTTGACTCTTTAAATCAGATCTACATGTATTGCTTTGTGTTTCATTTATACCTTGCATTCATGCCTTTTTATCTTTGATGAACTGCCTTGTTGTTACACACTCACCTGCCTAATCCATCAGCAAAGACTAACAGGAATAAAATGACAAGATCACCAAATTCTACCTTGAATCACCTTATTAGCATAGCAACAACACTAACGTGTCAGACGTTTGTCACTTTGGCTTCTGCCCTTAATCACTGGTCGATTACTTGGAATAATTAACAACTGATTAATTGACAGTGAGGTTGAAATGTTCAGAAAATACAGACAGTTGGCACTTTGTCATTTAAGTGTATTTAGAAGTTTAATGCAAAACACTTTGGGAAAAACATCAGTTGAAAGAACTGAACCTGTACATTTACTATAATTCCAGACAGTGATGAAATAAATGAAGCTCTGAGCAATGTCACCTCCATCCCACCAGCACAGACCGCGACAAATCCACTTTTCCAGAGATCCGCAGACTCACATCAGGTTTCTGCTGTTGTTGCTGCCTGTTTTCTACTGTGAGTTTAAATGTTTAGCGCATCACTCCGACAGGAAGCTAACGAAGCTTAGCCAGCTTTCCCAGACAGTCCACACACGTTACGGCAACTCTGGCCACTAACAGCGAAATCAGACAGATTTTATAGATTTATTCGTTATTAAAACCACCTTCTTGTTCAAGTATTCGTGTCGTTCGCTTCATTTTCAACACTCACCCATTGTAATCCGTCTGACGGTGACGAACATTCTTCTATAATGTTTTCAAAGGGACTCCGGTGGTCGTCCGCAGATTATAAACGCTGTAATTAAAAGCCGTTTGATCGTCCGTCGCATTTTAGTGACGTATGTCAACAAAAGTTCGCTGCAGGCGCCCCCTCCAGGCTCGAAGAGTCACTGCAACGAAGAGGCTCAGCCGACAGCCTGTGAAACAGCAAGGATTTTTTAAAACAGAATTTTATTGTTTCTGAACAGAAGCATTTTCCCATCCTGTCAGTAACACACATAAATTAAGAATAATAAAAACAAAATAGTGCCATCCATCCTCAACAGAAACAAGAGTTAAAATGATCCTAGAGATAATAGGATAATGATAATAATAATAACAATAAATTTTATTTGTAAAGCAACTTTCATACAAAAATTGAAAAAAGTGCTTTACAATAAAGAAATCATATCATAAAACGGATAGAACACTACTGTAAAATAAGATGGAGAATGAAACCCACTTCAATGATGATCAAGTTCTTCTTTTTATTTATTTAAACTTAAATTTAGACTTAAATACTATGTTTTAAACTGTCTGTTAGCTTTTGCAGATTAACCTAACAAAACTTAACATGTTTTTTAAAAACAGATGTAGGGATTTTTCTATGATGTCTGAAACACACTCTCACAACTTTATGTAGTGTGATAACAAAAAATCAGACAGGAAATATAATTAATAAAGTTTCCTTTAACTTTCCTAATTACGCTAATTTTAGAATCAAACTGTTTATTGCTGATCACCTCAATTCACATCACTTTCTGACAAACTATTGTATGACTTTAAAGACCATTACAGGAACTCTTGCTCTCAGTTTTATCTAATTAATTAATTATTTTAACCAAATTTTATATTCACATATCTGAATTTATGAGCAAGAATCCAATATTTCAGAGCTATAGTTAATCAAACAATTCATTCCAGTACAATCAATACATTACATGAAAGTTGTTTAAACATACAGATTAAATTATGTATTTATTATAACCTTTACCATGTTGACCATCTCAGTTAAATGTCTTAGCATGCTAAGTAGCACTTAGCACAGCTGATGGGCAGCTGACTTGATGATAAACCAATAATTATTTGACAAATCAACTTTTTGGAACAGGAAGGAAACCGTCACGAGGTATTTCAGTCTGGACCAAAATGGTGGCTCGACCAGCACGGCCTTCCCGTGAACACGCTGCTAGCCTCGCTAAAAACACGCTATAAGACAACATTATGCGTATTGACACATGGACAAAATAAAGCACAACACGTGACTGTGATAATGCTAATTAAAAAAAGTTTATTTTATTCCGGTAACCATTTCTTTTAGCTCATGAGGGATTCACACGACCCACGAAAAGTGTCAGAATTAACTGCGACACCTGCAACTCTTCATACTTCACTGTAAACTCATGGGATAGATCTACACAACAGCAACATGAATGTCAATAACGTCATCGTCTTTATGCGGTCGTCCGGCCATCCCGAATGAAACAAATAGCCACATGTTTACATACATAAAAGCATTTCTTTACTGGCTTATGCTTTTACGACATGTAAGAAATTATAAGAGACAATGAAAAAACCAAACAGATTTTCAAAACTACCAGTAGAAATCATTTACAAAATTGAGTCTTTGATTTTTCAGTTGTGTCTTTGTTACAGTTTAACATTAAGCATGTAGTATAGTTACATTTACAGTATATTAAAACGCCATATCTTTGACCTGTTAGAGTAACACTGACAAATTTCATATTCCAAACCATTCATTTTTCTAATCTAAGCAGAATTATCTCAGCTGACTCGTCACTGAAAAACAGTTTATATTGGCCAAACTGACCTTTATACTGCTGCGACAGGCACACAGAACTAACAACATGACATACTGTAGGTTTTATTTGTAAAGCCAAAGGAAATAATTGCTGTTTTGGTCCAGTCACAACAACTCTGAATAAAAGCAGCACCCTCTCGATGTATTGATTCTCTCACGACAGCGACCAAGCAGTCATCCGACACAGTTCGCTCTAAAACTTGTTGCTCTTCATCATCGTAGCTGGATTATTGCACTTCTTCTGGAGGAAGTGAAACAGAAGCAGTTTGAGCGTCTGCTCTAAAATTGACAGAAGACAGCTACAAAGTTCTACTGGAGTCATTTTAAAATGAGGTCAACAACAACACAGTATTTCAGCAATATATCTGTCATCAACAAATCAAATGAATATTGCTTTTAAGTTGTTTGATATGTTGTTCAGTCTTCAGAAACAATGTTTGAAATCCTCTGCACTATGATATCGTCCTGTCACCAGCCAGCTCTGCTTGTTTCCACATTTTAAAAGGTTTCTCATCTAGAAGCGTCCTCCAGTCGTCACCAGCTCCTGTGTGGTAGCGCCCTCGGTTCGCGCTACGACACCCGCTTCCTGGAGCTGGTTCGGCCCAGGCTGGCGGTGCTGGACCGGCGGGAGAGGACGGGTGTGGCGGTGGGGGGGGACGTCTCGTTTGGACAGCCGTGTTGGAGCAAAATATCGATGCAGCCTTTGCTCGCTGTTCTTCTGGCGATCCTCATGGCTGTCTGGCCTTGGCCATCTTTCGCTTTCACATCAATTCCGTACTGTGGGCAGAGAGAGACGACATTTAGCTTATTTATAGATGAAATGTCCATTAAAGGCAGAGCCGTGTGTGCAGTGAAATGAAGCTCTCAGCTATTAAAACATCTGCAGCTGAAATCCATCAGAACTAAGCGCGTTTCTTATGAAACAAAACTAGATAAACAAAGGCGGCAAGTAGAAAAGCATCTTTCTCTGCAAGACTGGAGGATACTAACCAGCACAGAGCAGGTAACTCTGAGGCGTCAGGAGTCGCAGCTTCACTGCATGTCAGACGCTTTTGGAAATTTGACTAATAGCAAACTGGTTATGAAATTTGCAAAGCTAAAGGACAATATGAACTAAGGCGAGCTCTGCATCTGTAGAGGGGCCCTGCATCAAAATCTATATTACTTGAGTTTGTATTAAGCTCAGATGGAGCTAAATCTATAAAGTACTGGAGTTCTGGTTGGTGTCTTTGACTGAAAAGTTGGAGGAACTATGAAAACCACAGCAACTCAAGTAAGAACTAAACCAAGAAGGAGAAGTCTCTTCTCCTGTCGGTGTTTCCACCACATCTGAAGATGAATCAGACCGATGATTCATTAAAAAAAGAGGAAACAGCAACACAGAGTCGTGTTGTCATTCTCCATATTTACTGTTGCATGATGCTATTCAGCTGAAGAAGCAGGAGCATTTTCTCAACCCATAAAGAAATATTTAATCCTTTTGAAAATCACCAAATTTGAGATACAAGGTTTTCATTGGACAGGAAGGGTATGAAAAATTCTAATCTGAAAAACTAGTAACTAAAGCTGTCAGAGAAATTTAGTGGAGTAAAAATTTGCGAGTGGAGCAGAAGTGTAAAGTTGCATTGAATGGAAATACCCAAGTACAGTACAAGTACCTTGAATTTGTAGTTATGTACAGTACTTAAATATACTTAGTTACGTTCCACCAGTTTCCGTGTCCTTTGCCTTGTACAGTCTATTTTCTTGTATGCTCTATACAGTGTCGAGTTAAAGAAGGACAGCACAAATCAAACCCACCCAGATGAGCAGCTGGGTCATGACTACGTCTCCCAGCTGGCAAGCAGCGTGCAGGGCGGTGCGAGGCGGTGAAGTCGCCCCGGCCAGTTGGGCGTTGATCTGGTCCTTGGTGCTGTGGGCCAGGAGGAGCAGCAGTCTGGGCAGATCTCGCTCAGTCACCGCGGACAGCAGCCACACCGGCATACTGTCCTCTGGAAGCTGGGACCCCGAGACTGGCTGCAGAGCCGCCACAAACGCCCGCTGTTCGTACTTCGCACGGATCCACGACTCCCTCTCCTCACTTGTAAAGCAGACACACGCAGGAGATCCGGTCACCAACACGAGCACACGTGATTGGATGACATCTGACATATTAGGATGTTTCTTTAGGCAGAAAAGTTTCACACAAGCACTTAAATGCACGAAGAGGAACACTTTATTTTAACCCAACATTAAGAACTTGTATGTGATGAATAAATGGTGTATAATGAAGCTGTAAGCAGACATAAAGACGTGTTTATTGAAGTGTTATAGATGTGATGAAACCTTGTTGCTCAACACGTTCTCATGAGTTCTGAACACATCTACAAACAGTTTTAAACCCGCCTGTGAATGATTTGTACATGTGTATATGAACATTTAATTAATGCAAGGGTTTATTTATGTGTGTAATCATATAATATTAATATATGATCCCAGTTATCAAGTGATTACAAACTATTAATAATTCATTAACTGTTACCATCAATTATAGATGAAGAAGAATAAACTGTTAAAAATGTTATAGTGTGTTATTACCTGCTGACCAAGTTGATTTTAATACTGCGCAGGTCTGACCTGGAACCAGTTTCTGTCTGATCTAAAGAGCTGTGCTCCTACAGTATGAATAAATGTGGCTGTACCCACCGGGTTGCATTAGGTGTGGGTTTGGTTCTGCCGTGGGTGCAGCTCTCCCAGATGCTGTTGGCCATGTGGTTCCCGATGGCGGCCAGGACTTGCGTGAGCTCGCCGGGCCAGTCGTCCAGGTCCAGCGAGCGAACGCGAGACAGGTGAGTCCCCAGGTTTCGATGGATCCCTGAGCACTCGATGCAGATCAGCGCACCCAGGTTGAGACTGGCCCAGGTGGGATCTGCAGGGCAGGGGAAGGCAGACCGGTTACAGGAGGTGTGCCTTTAACGAACTAACGCAGTCAAAATAAACAGGGTGTAAAGTATGTGCACGCCGCCGGCTGTGGACGGTGCATGAAAGCAGAATTATTCTCCAGAGGGAATCAGCAGCTGCAGGGAAAGATGGCGACATTTAAGAACTCACTTGGTGCTTCGCAGTCCACACACAGACTGTTGCCCTTGGCGTTGCGGATGGCCTGCAGCGCTACAGCTTCACTCTGGCTGCTCCTCCGAGCCTGAAGAAAACACACACAAACAAACACAGTTTATTTGTCGCTTATATTACAAGAGCGAATGGCATTCAAAATCCACTTTGGCCTCTGTGGGTGCTTAAGGCACATAGTTACATCATATCACATCCATCAACACGTGTGACACTGCGACATGTGGAAAAGCTTCTTCTGCAGATATCTGAGAGAATTTAGAGCTGGATAATATGTAGATAGATATTCATGACTAAATAGGCAACAATCAGAGTCAGAGTTCAGGAAAAAACCTCTTTGGTCATTATTTATGAAGACTCTGGAGTCTTGGTCACACCAGAAGGTGGCACAGTGAAATGCATCCACTCATCTCCATGAAATATCTGTGGCTGGAGAGCTAACTGCTAACATGCTAGCTAGCTTCGTCTTCGTCTTTTGTGGAGCGTCTTGTACTCGGACAGGGTTAAATATAACTGGATGCATGGAGCTACACAGCTAATAAGCTGCGGCAGCCTCCTCATTAACACTTGCAAGTGTTCCTCACTCAAAGTGAGGAACACTTGCTATTGGTCGACAGCTCAAATTCGCAGGGCAAAGTTCACCAAAGTTGGACTCATCTTGAAAGATTTGTACCGTATCCAGTCATCACAGGGTGGCTCATCAGGACTGTGTGTGAAGTTTTATCAGATATGACTGACAGTGTTGGCAACAACCACACATCTGTAATCAGATTTTGATGTCTGTCTCTGGTCTAACTTTGGCAGAAGATGTGTGCTCTTGAAGAATCCCGTCGCCCGTAGCAAGAAGTTGATGGCAAAAGAGGTTTTTAGGGCCTTTAAAGTGTGTGTACCTTGTTTCTGCCGCTCTCGCAGGACTGCAGGCTGGCCAGGATCTGGCTCTCTATAGCTGACACCCACGAGTCCCTGTCCTCCAGGCTCTGAGCCTCAAAGTGCCACGTCTGCCCGGTGAACGACACGATGATAAAGTCTGCGTTCTCTTCCTCTGCAAGCAAAACGGAAGCAGAACAAACTCAGATAACATCTGCGTGTATCTATAACTATCGTACCATGCATTAACGTAATGGGACATTATGAATCTATAGTCAGTGAAGGAAGCACAAAAAACAAATGCAAAACGACACAGACGAGGGGTTTGATGGAAGGTGAGAACAGAAACATCTTGGGGTTATTACAATGAAAACAAGTCAAATGAACAACTGTCAGGCACATGGCAGAGGACGCAGACAGAGGCAAGATAACGAATGTAAATCAGATCAAATTCAGCTCCATCACCCTCACTTGTTACCTGTCTTATTAATGTTTCTCAAGCTACCAAAGCTCTTTAATTTCCACATTTTGCGTTTGGCTGCAGTGCGAGAGATAAGCACAGGAAGAGGAAAAAGAGAAACAGAGAGAGACAAGTACAAGTGTTAAGAAAAGGCTTTAAAGAGACATTCTGAGACAGTCAAACACCCTCACTAATCTACATCCTCATAGAGGAGACGGGAGCAGACGACAGAGGCATAAGAACAAGGAAAGCTGCGTAGGAATGTGTAAATAATGTGAATATGCAAGAAGAATCTGCGCGACGCTAATGCTGAAAGCATTCTTTGATGTTTTATTCATGCATTAACTTTCTAGTTATTTGTTCTGAAAACTCTGTGCTGATTTCCCGTTAATGCTTCATATCACTCATTACAGTATTTGTGCATTTGTATATTCGTATCTTTGACATAAAAAGAAGTATTTTTATTACACTACTACTCAAATCGTTGCATTCATTTACCTTCAGCCTGCCCGACGGCTGCATCTCCTTTCTGATTCATACTCTTCTTCCGCCTGTTCTTCTTCCTGTCGCTCATGGGAGATGACTGGCCGGGGTCTTTCCCAGAGAAAGGACTGGCCGCCCCTTCGAGGGCATCTGACATTTGTTGCAACAGAATTAGAGCAAAATAATGAATCATACAGCACATGCATGACAGCAGCTGTGTGCCGCTTTAGTGGGGCGACAATATCCGAAGTGTTTCTGTGACTGAGAGGTTTTTAATTCCCGCGTACGTACCAACACTTTGTGCTTTGGTGGACAATGAGGAGGGGCAGCGCTGAAGTCCTCGCTCTCCTCCTTGAGGCGACAAACCACCAGAGCGGTCATCGACCACAGAGAGGGTGCCGGGACACAGCTGAGGAACTGACAGCGAGAGAGGACGTGACGGTTTATATACAGACATGCAGGAGTGAAATTATCTGTTTCTTATTTCAAAAAAGCAAAGCAACATGAACATATCATGCTCAGTTGTGGAACCAATATACTGATAATTTTCTTAAGTGAAAATAGCAATACCACGCTATAGAAATACTGCATTTTTAAGGAAAGTCTGGCATTAAAATTTTCATTTCAGCAAAAGCACAGAAGTATTTATAAAGTACAGTGCAGTATTAGCAACAAATTGTACTTCGCTCTCATTATGCGGAATATTTCCTGTTATAATATATATATTATATAATTAGATCAATATTATTATTGCCTTAACATGTAATTCTACTTTAATGTTGTAGCTGGTCAAAGTGGAGCTAATATTAACTGCTTCATATACTTGCATGCATCATATTTTAAAAGATAATCATATTATTATCTTAGTGTGAAAAGAAGTAGTAATTACAGTTGTTAAATGAATGCAATGGAGCGAAAAGTAAAATGCTAGAAGACGTAGCACAAACTGGAAATACTCAAGTAAAATAAAAGTACCTCTGAATTGTACATAACCTGATAAGTGACCTGTTTTTAAAGATTTATTTCTTCAGTAGGAACAAATGGGCTTGAGGCTGAGAGCCAAGTCAGGAAGCATTTTGAGCCGCGCTAACACACTGTTGGATCTTTTCCTGTACCTGTGCTGGTGTTATCAGCGGCTGTCGGCTCCTTGCTCAGCCCGTTAACTCCAGGTACGGAGGTGGGGGGGACAGGTGAGGGGCCCGCCGGAGCCACGGCTCTTGGAGGACGTTTCCCGGGAACTTTAACCGTCACGCGCAGGAGATCGATTTCCTTTCCGTGGGTATTCTGTGTGTAGTCCTGAAACAAACAACGTGTCACACATGTTACAATAATTCCTCCTCTTACAAATTAGTAGTTCAAGTCATTTATAAGAAAGCTGCTAAAAACATGATGTAACCCGTAGCTCATGCTAGCTAATGTTAGCTAATGTTAGCAAAGTTGACACTGGTGTGTTACTGACACATGCAGTATGTCTACTCGAGTGCTGCCCTTAAGCACTTGCATATTTAACTCAAGCAGTATTTCAATTACATGCAACTTTATACTACATCTACTGCATTTCAGTGGGAAAGCTGATGTTATAGATTAAGCTTTTATTAACAAAAACATGACAGATTTATAAAATTTGAGGCTGTGCCATACATTAAATTATACAACAGCATATAAAGAATTTAAAAGTGCTTTTTCCAACACATTTTCATATGAATTCTTTTGTACTTTTATTCAAATTAAATGTTGAATGTAGTATTTTTACAGAGCAGTATGTAAAGTATACTTTCTTCCAACATGAAGAACAATGAGCTATAATTAGGCTACATATTAGCATTACCGTTAGCCCATATTGACTCTACGCTGAGCCTAGCTAGCTAATTAAGCTAATGTTAGCTTCACGAGTAGGTAAAAAACGCTCATAACCTTTATTCACCTACTCAGCTTACATACTTTTACAAGCAAGACGAGGTAAGATTGATGCTTTATGGTTAATATTTTCACGTATGAGTTTAGAAGAGAAATGGCTTTAAAAAGAGCACTGAACAGTGTGTTTGGCAGCGTATCGATATCTCAGATAAGATGTTTGTCTTGTGTCGCTGCAGCGCTAACTTCCCTGAATCTAACAGAGCAGGACAGAGCTGCTAACGTTAGCTTACGCTGATCCAGCATCATCCAGGACCAGCTTCCACACAGTGAGAAAATGCTCCAGTGGATTTAGTAGGCGTGAAATAACGCAGTACAACGTATAATAATAATAATAAAATACTCCTGGTCTTGGAAGTAACACGGGATTAATGTTTGCTTGATAGTTGGACTCGCTAACAGTTGTAGCTTATGTTTGTTCTTGTAACTTTGGTTTTAGAGGAGGTAAATAAAAGAAACCACAATCTAAACTTTAATATGGATAACTTACTAACCACTTTACTATGTGGAGAGGTCTGATATTTAGTAACAAATCAAATAGGACGACAGTAGTTTTTCGTGGTGATGGGATTTCAGACTCTTTTCAGTGAGCCAGATCATTTGGCTCAGCTCTGCAGTGAAAGTCGGCCATTTTGGTTCTTCATTTAATACCATCCTGGCTTTTATAATTCAGCCAATTTAGAAATGTTTTACTTATTATTGGTATCTTATATTACTCAATGTAATTATACTAAACCTTATAATTTCCAGAATACCGTAATTTTACATCATGCTGCAAACACATTATCATTTTATTTGTATTGAACTGTGTTTTGTATGTTGGTGTCTCACCATGCTTGGGTCTTAATGTTCTAACCAAAATGAGATGTTTCCAGATCGTATTTAATAATTGTGTTATGGGGTCGTCCTATTATTCTGTCTTGCATCGATTTATTTAAAATCTCTTTGATGGGATTTTGTTCACTTAAAATTGACACACATAACTATTGTTTAGCAAAAATGCTTTGAAGCTGTTTTGAATTTCCTTTTTGTCTTTTGCCACCGACTGTACAAATATAGAATCAAAGCAATTACAGGGCTGATTAAGAAAAATGTGGCCTGTGCTGAAAACAAGTGAAGCTGCAGTTAGTCTCTCCACAGTGAACTGAATCATCCCTGTGTTTTACTGCTCTATTGATCAGTCCTGTGGTGTTCTCTTACGCTGGAGCTGGAGTGGTAAGACAGCGTGCCATTGTTGGACAGGGTGACGTATTTCTTCTTCCACTCCTTGTTGAGAGAGCTCCCACTCCTCTTCCACAGGATGCTCTGTCAAAAACAACCAAGGTCACCACACTCGCAACAAACGGATCCGCCTAAATTTAGAGTCGGCACAACAGAGACGATCTCCTCAAAGTGTGAAGAGCGTCCGACAGCAATAGCTGAAAGCACAATATTAATAGATCACCCTTGAGAAAGGCTGAAAAGGATGAAACAAATGTTTTTTGTGCTGCTTATGTAAGATGAAATAAATAGACGAGTGCATTTTTGCTCCCACCTTGTTGCTGAAGAGGGAGCTGCAACAAATTACTGTGCTGCAAAGCAAACTGAAGCACGTAAAATACTCACAGCATTGAAAATTTGGTTTGTTAGTCTGATACTGTTTATAATGTTAACCGAACCTGTTTGATAGGAGCACCCCGCGCTCCGCTCAGGTCTCCTTTACCATCAGCAGCCTTCTTATCTGGGTCGCGGTTCTGGAACAAATCGGACAAACGTGTTCAAAGGGAGCAGAAGATTTAAGCCGAGAGAGTCAGAGGTGGAGCTGAGTGGAGGGAAATGATAGCGAGGGATGACAGGAAACTAAAAGGTGTGAGACACCGGCAGTTGGCGACAACTGACCTTGAAGAGGGAGGGCCGTCTGGGGATGCTCTTCAGCGAACGGGAGCTGACGCTGCCTCCCCCCTCTCCCTGTGCGACCCGCAGCTCCCTGTGACTGACCACAGGGGTGGAGGGGAGGGAGTAGGCGTAGCCGCTACTCGGGCCATTACTGGCCTGAGAGGAGGAGCGGGGCGGGGGAGGGCAGCGGGGTCAGGAGGTCAGGCGGTGGGGGAGATGGATGGAGATGGAGGCATGAGGGAAGAGATGGACAGAGTGAGAATGGGCTGAAAGATGAAAAACTGCTGGAACAGATTTGTAAAAAGTGGGTGATGATCGACAGCATGAATTTTTCAGTCGTCGATCTTCGTGAACTCGGGGAGTGAGGTGCTCATGGAGCTGGGATGGATGTAGAGGAAGTGATGAACGGTCTCAGAGATGGTGTTGAAAATTACATTTCAGTTTGATAGATGATTTGAACTTTATAATGTATGCAACTCTTCATCAGATGAAAGCTTAACCATCAAACCTGCCCAGAGGAGAGCTCCATGTTCTTAAAAGTCGCACCTGAGTCGTATTTTCAGAAATGTATGTTTCAAGAGGTAATTTTGTCTCTTTTAGTCATGAATTCTGAAATATGCTGAATCAAGTGGACTATTCTGGCAACAGGAGAGCGACAGGAACGCTAAAAAATGCTCCTGACGCTCTGAGGTGAGCAGAAAAATAGAAAAATGCTCAGCCAAAGTCGAAAAGTACTTTAATTTTGAAGAAAACACCCGCATGGCAACAGCAGAACACTTTCATCTGTGTCCTATTTTTATCAGCTCTTATATAATATCAGTCTAGACTGGAGAAAGATTGTGTTTACCCAAACAGAGGAACGATAACAACTACTAGAGAAGGTTCAAACCCAAACGCATTCGTATTCAGCACTCGTGCATGTCTGAAACTGATGGATTTCAAAACAGACTTGATCTTAAAAATACAGAACATTTCCTTCCTCCCTCCGTCAGGGTCTTAGAAATATTTCTATGTGTGAATCAGTGCACAGCAGTGCTGTTATGTGTCGCTCAGCTGTCCAATCAACTGCTCAATGGCCGAATAGAGTTTATTCAGGATAAAGAAATAATAATAAATTATTCGATCTTAGTCAGAAGAAATGTTTTGTTTTTTGAAAGTAAATCAAATATATGGTGTAATAATAGTATTCAGATCTAAGATTTAATCTTTTTCATAAATAAAACTAGCTCAGTTCTACTGTGGTAAAATAATCTGTTGCAAGTGAAAGTACTGCATCTATTTATACTTAAATTGCCAAAAGTCAGAGTACTATTTTTAATGACTTTATAAATTTGTGATGACTCGCTCTTATTGATTAGTTGATTTGTATTAGTTGTGTTAATAATCTAAATCTGCAAAGTATCTAATGTCGCAGTGGAAATGTAAAGTAGCATAAAATGGAAATACTCAAGTAAAGTAGAAAATTGTACCTAAGTAGAGCACTTTAGTAAAAGTTCTTTTCCACCACTGTATAGCAAAATCAAGTATATAACATTACTGCACTTGTTACCTGAAGATGTTTTTGATATATAAAGGTGTCTGTAATGGCCAAACGTTCATCATTTGATGACAGCTGTTTGGATGTTAGGTACCTGGCTGGGGAACGATGCTGATCCAGGTGTGGAGCCTCCGGAGTGGCTGGGAGAGTTCGGGAGTGACTTGCAGGCCTGCAGCGCCGCCTGCTTCTTCTGAGCTACAATCTTCTGAGCGGCTGGAAAACACACAGCGGCCATCAAACCGTGTCACTCAACCAACTACCAGCAACAATCGGCGGCTGCATAGAAGTATTTCCTCAAGGTGAATCAGCGCACTCATCCTGATAAAACACAAATAGCATTCCGGTCGGCTCACCCTCTGAAAAAACTCGGTCCACGTTGAACCCGTAGGTGGCGCAGGTCTCATAAAACAGCGAGTGACGCACATCAATGCACAGCTGTCTGGCCCTCTGATCCTCGATCACACGGGGGTTGGTGCTACTGATTTTATCTGGAAAGAAACAAAAAAAAAAAAAAGAAAGCAAAGAGTTTATATAATAAAGGCTTGTAGTTTGATTCTGGGACGTTTATTCCAGGCTGATTTGTTTCTTTATTGATTAATCTGACACTCATTTTCTTGATTAATCGATCAATTCTTTATTCTACAAAATCAAAAAATCAAAAATCCAAATAGAGTCAGTTTACTATCATACAGTGCATGATGAAGAACAGCAGCTGTTTGGGGATTTTGCTTGAAAAATGACCAATTGTGCTGCTTCATGGACAGCATACAAGGTCCAAAATGGCTGAGGCAATGTCCTGGTCTGAAGATGCTCCTCAGTCATTACTTCACTCTTTTGATCCCATCATGACGGCTGTGCGTCTTAGTCATTTTAAGTTGGTTAGTTCGTCTTTCAGGTAAAACTACCAGCGGTGCACGACCCTGCCATCCTTCAGATCCATAGTTTTAGCATCAGTAAGACGTTTAGTCTGCTACGATGCTGAAAGACAGCTGACGTTCACACCGCAGCGTGCTGCAGAGTGGGTCTCACATTCCAGACAACACCGAATTAACCAGATTTCCCAGAGCCACTTTTCTTTCCTATCATATTAGCTCGAGAAGAAGTAGAGTTAATGTTACACTTCAATTTCCTGGATATTATTAGATATGAGTTTCTTCTGAACAAAAGTTCTGTGTGTGACTGAAAAGTTGTCGATTGAACTTTAGATTTTCAGTTAATTCCACTTGTTTTCTCAACTCGGTTGATTTTTTTTCCCAGTTCACTCACACCTTTGAGGCAGCGGCGGAGCTTTTTAAACTGAACCAGCCTAAGATGTTTCACAGTGTGCTGTGTTCAGGCTTGCATTGTGAGACGTTTCTCCACAGCGCTGACGCAGTACAGCAGTAAACAGCGCTCTCTCGTTTGTAGTTCTTTAAACCAATCACAATCGTCTTGAGCAGCGCTTACTTCAGGGTGCAGCCCTTGCAAACACATGTAAAAAGGCTGCTAGCTTGCTTGCATTCATACCAATGTTGTTTCCTGTGGTGACAGATATTTAAAAGGATAACGTGCAGGTCATGGAAAGGGAGGAGAATGCAGCCAAAAGACAGGCTTATACTAACTGTACATTAACACTGACTCTTTCTGTGTCCCAGAATATGTAACCCTACACGGCTGTGATCCACGTGCTGACCTTGGGTGCCGACCACGATGACTGGGATGTCTGTGCGGTGTGCGCTCAGCTGGCTGTAGAGCTGGTAGAGCTCCTGGAAGCTGGCCTCGTTCTCCAGACTGAAGACCAGGATCACTGCGTCGACCCAGCTGCTGAACTGCAGGGGGAAGAGGATGGTGGATGACGGATGATGGATGAGGAAGTCTGCAGGTATTTCAGTTTTGCATACTAACTACTGTCACACACACACACACAAAGAGGCACCTGTGCATCAGGTGGTCCAGCTTCCTCTCGGATCAGTAATAAATGACTCTGTCCGTCCACAAGCACTTCCTTTTTATACCTGCCACCTGACAAGGACAATGACAGACATGTTATTCAGCAGCTGGTGGCAGCGTGACAGATGGGGGATGCTCATAAATCTCTGCAGCGGCAAAATAATCAAAAATGAGACCCAGCAGCAAGAAGCCAAAAATATGTTTTAAATGGGTTGTTATTTATAAACCAAAAACTATTTCTGACCAGCAATAAACTCAACTAGTGAAAAGAAACTCTATAAAAAGATGCACTTCACGTTTCTTACCATCCGGCTTCTCAAGTGCAACATAGCTGCCCGTGATGTATTTGTTCACCAGCGCTGACTTGCCACTTTTTAGACTTCCCAGGATGCCCTGAGAGAAGGAAGAAAATAAAATAATACCATGAGGTTCATTCAGGGTGAGAATGAACACACGATCACGGTGTAATGCATCAAATGTAACTCTCAGACTGAATCAAACACAAGCTTTTAGTTCCTCCATTGAGGTTGTTTTTGTTGCTTTCAGCCATGTAATCTGTCAGCAGAGCTAGAATTTCTGTCCTCATCTGCTTCTGCTCCACTGCTTTTTTTTCATCCATGTACATTTACAGTGGTGGAGGAAGTACTTTAGCAAACTAGCATTAGCACATTATAAAAGTGCTTCCTTACAGGTGAAAGTCCTGCATTCAAAATATCATATAAACAAAAATGAATCAGCAAAATGTTCTTAAATACGGAAAAGTAAGACAAGGCATAATGGAGACTGGCCTTTTTTTACCAAATACATTATTATACACTCAGTGACCACTTTATTAGGCACAACAACAGAGCAGCTCTGCCAGAACTTCTGTCTTTATGAACCTCATAATGCTCAGTTTTTGTTTAATTTGTATGTTTATTATTGCGGTCATAGTTAAATGGTGTTGCACTGAGCAACTATTTATCCAGAGGTGTTTCTAATTTATTGTCCCTAACATTTAACACTTCTATAACAGCGACAACACAAACTGATATTATAGGCATGATAAAAACAGACTTCATGGTGGAACACACTGTACAGGTGTACCTAATAAAATGGCCACTTTTTGTATGTATTATCACAAGATGCTAATGATTGTACAACAACATTTTTATTCTGTATTTGGTCAATATGGAGCAAACTGTAATAACTATGTAAACTACTGGGTAGTTTATAGCAATTAATCATATTTAACAAGTTGATCATATTTATGCTGTGTTTGAAAACTTAATCTGCAAATTAGCCATAAAAACTATAATGTTTCCTGGTATATGCTGGTATAAAGTGGCAGAAAATTATAATACTCAAGTAAAGCACAAGTAACTCAAAACTATGACAGATTAAATGTATTCAGTGACTTTACATCACTGCATGTAGTCTTAATTTCACACCCTAAATGTAGAATTTGAGCTTCAAGAAATAATTTGACCTTAAATTCAAGCAATGTGAATGAGATTTTGGGTAATCCTGACATAAAATGAGAGAACTGGTGGGCGTCTTAGTTTACACTCTTTATAAAGTTCTCTTATAGCAACATCTCTGATCCATAATGATGAATAAATGGAGTAAAGTCCTATGTTTCTGCTGCTGGATGTGGGTGGTACACTTTGGTCTCACCAGTCTCAGCTCTGGGATGGATCTGCTCAGGGTCCACTCCTGGCTGTTGGCAATATTTACTAGAGAGAGACAGACAGAGACAAACAGTCAGCCAGGCAGGGAAGCGGAGAGAGATTCATCATTTTGATCATGTAGGTAAAAAGGGCAGCCATCATAACGGCCTATGGGAGAGCCATAAATCACACAGCTGCTGCGTGACCGGTCGCCATAAGCACACGTGTGGCCCGGCAAGTCGTCTTAATGAATATAACCTTTAAGTCACAACAGGAGACCCGACAAGGTGCAGCCACGCCGCTCGTTATCCACTTTGCTCCCCGTGTGCTGTGGGTGACGGACAGCTGTGTGGTGAGTTACTGTGGCCTTTACTTTCAGTTCAGCTGCCAATCAAACATTCAGAGACTCTTGTGTGGATTTTAACAGCATCTCCCCTCTGAACTGAAATGAACTGGGCAAATAAGTGTTTACTAACTATTTTGATGAATTGATTAACCTTTTGACTGTCAGAAAACAGTGCACAAAATGCTCTTCACAGTTTCAGTGCTGTCTGACCAACAGTCCAAGTATATCCAAATATATAACGTTTACAGCAGTTTACAGTGATATAAAGGAGAGGAAAAATGCAAATCAGCACATTGCAGAAGGTGAAACCAGACGACGTGACGGAATGATTAACAATAAATGGTTTTTCAGAATATTCGCAGTTGTTTTTCTGCCAACTGGCTTTTTGTTGCGACGTACTCGCCGCAAAATTGTGAGTGTTCTTTGTGTGTGTGTGCTGTGGAAACCACATGAACATACGCATGGACACACACATGCACATGCAGTACAGAGGGGCTGGGTTGCACACAGCTGTGCCTGCGTCCCTACTGGGCAAAAGAGGTGGCATGCCCTCAATGTGATGTGACGCTCACACCCAAACACCCATCTGCAGCTTCAGAGGGACGAGAGCAGAGAGAGAGCCCGAGGAGGATCTAAAACTGATTCAGAGACAGAAAAAACAGCCACTCAGGAGCCAGTTGATTAGGTACCGCAAGCTGAAGCCAACACAGTCTAACACATCAATCCTGCAAGAAACTCTACCTTCATGCTGGTTATAATGTTCTGTTTTCAACAGCTTTAGGGCGGTGTTGATTCAACTGTGTGAACATTGTGGAGGCTGCAGACTGTGGTGCAGCTGAGCTGTATATGTTGCTTTATACCAGGCTTTCCCAAATTAGGGTCATGACCCAAAATGGGTTTACTGGGTTGCCAATTGGCGGAGTAAAATGCATAATAATGCTGTGATATGATATGTGAAATCATTTTCCTCATTATAATAGAAGAAGACTCTGCATGCAGCCGTAGAACTGGAGTTACGTCTCTCTTTTTTTTGCTGTTTTTCTGGCTTGTTCAGTTTAGATACTGTGTGCCTGCGTGTCAGTAACGAGAGCTTAAAAATGAACAAATTGGACAGACGTCTCCAGATGAAGCACCGGGGCAAGTCAAAAGAATTTATCCCGTGCAAAGAAGAGACTTTCAAGAGACAGTGTTTTGACAGTGGAAATGCAAGTCAGTCATGCGTTTGTTTGTGCAGCGTTTGAAATTTTTGTATGTGTGTCTGTTCATTGGTGACTAGTGTGTTGCTAGCTTAGCCGCAACTGGCACGCTGACATTATGACCCCCGGTTTGTCCCTGATGTGGATGAGGCAGCAAAGTGCATTTGTTTAACAATGTGTCGATGGTGGAAGAGTCAGTAACGTGTGTGTGTGTGTGTGTGTGTTTTGTGTGTATTAGTTAAGCATGTGTCTGTTTTTATGCAAATGTTGGAAATTCTGGTGATTGTTGGAGCCTCTACATTTTCAATTCATGGTTTGCTGTATGTGTTTATCAGTTATTATTAAATGTAGATGCATTTTTGTAAATTTGGGGAGACTTTGGGGCGATTTCTCTTTTGGGTCTCGAGCTAAATAAGTTTGGGAACACCTGCTTTATAGTAACAGGTGTTTCCATTATTTTGTGCACCCCATTTATATCAATGAGGATTGGCTAAGAAACACAGGATTTGTTGCAGGACTGGTGTATTAGACCTGCAGCCAGGTGCACCTGATAAATCAGGATTCAGCCATGCTAGCAGCTCTATCAGGCTGCACATTGCTGCTTCAAGCTAAATGCTAATGTTGCCAAGCTAACATGCCCACGGCGACCATGTGGAGCAGGCATAATGTTGACCATGTTCACCACTAGTTTTGTGTGTTAGCATGCTAACGTTTTTCAGTTCACACTAAACACAATTTTTCCAATTACTGTGGATGAAAAGTCAAGAGATCATCAAAGTTAGGATTCATCATCTGGGAACCTTGAATGTCTGCACATTTTATGCCAGTCGATCCAGTAGGTGTTGAGATATTTAGCTGGATTAGTGAAAATGTTGACCTGATGACGGTGCTAGAGAAGTCAGAGGGTCACCACAGTCAATAGCATTTGGACCAAGCCCCTAACATTGCACAAAAAACGGAAACACACATTAGAAAACACACAAGGGCGAAAGGAATAAAACAGAGGAGACCAGGAGGTTCTGGCAGACTTGGCTGACAGATATAGTGCCGGCCTTCCTGGGTGTGAATGTGTGATGTGTCCTTCAAAGACAGATGATGATTAAACTCGAGCCTGGTTCTAAATCTACGGAGCGTCCAGGCCAACAGATGCACAGATGCAGCCGGTGATGATGTGCTTCAGATGAGAGAAAAAAAACGGGTTTACGAGCTGCTGCTGCTGCTGCAGGCAGCTCTCTGGGAAAAAGGGCAACTCCTACAACACAAACAGAGACACACACACAGTCTTTGTGTATCTTTGTCTGTCTTCCTGACTCAAAGCTCTCTTTATGGCCTGCTCATGCTGCCAAAAGTGATCAGACAGTGTGATCCTTCTGCTGCTTCGACACACAGATTTCTACAGAAAGCCAATTATCCACACTCCCCGATCCAAACCAATCATGTGTGATCCACTACAACCCCGGAACGTAGCGTGTAGCTCACATCCACAACTGCCAATTTTCTAACTTAATTCTGTTGTGGGATTTTTGACAGAATCCTCTCAGCCTGTGTCAACACATGGTCACACACACACACACACACACACACACACACACACACACACACACACACACACACACACACCTCCTCCACCCCTCTGTTTCATCAGACTCTGCCTCTGTAGCAGCAGCAGAAGCAGCAGTCCTGCCGGTTGCCATGGCAACACTTCCTCCTGCCCCGATTATGTGTATGCGTGTGTACGTACGTGTGCGAATGTGTAGTCGGCAGGGCTAGTCTCACTACTTGAGTGAATCCACAGTGTGCGTGTGTGTAAAAGTGTGAATACACAACGAGCGAATGAATACATAAAACACACACACACACACATGCTCGCTCCCGCTGGCTGACACTCGCTCTTTCTTTGGGCAAACATGTTTGTGAAAGAGATGCACTGTTGAACGCTGCGGCCGTCGACACACGGCGGCGACGCCAATGACCCTGAATCTAAAAATGCCACACGGTTGCTTTTGACATGATGGTATTTGAACTGAATGGCTGACAGAGACAAAGAGTGAGAGGGAAGGGAAAAAAAATCCCCATGTAGTGGCAGAACATGGAGTGGGTGGAATATCAAAGACCGGATTAGAAATGTTCACGATTGGCTGTGGACCCACACATAACGCCTCATGTCTTTCCCTCTTTCCAATCGCTGCAGCTCCGTGGAAATAAAGCCGAGGCAAAAATCAAGCGGAGGGGTGCATCTGCGATCGCGCCACCGGCTCCTCTCCCCCTCGGCTTCATTATGAGATTTAAACCCATGCTGGGAACGCTGCTTAAGTGTGTGTGTGGGGTGTGTGTGCGAGTGCAGAGATTACCCCTCCAGCGGTGTGAAATCTGCCCGCGCTCTGAGGGGAATTAGATTAAGACTGTCTAAGATGGTTCTATTGTCACTTCTCAGATCAAAGAACGTCATCTGTCATCAATTTGTAGTTGCACATGGCTTTGGGAAAATGTCTCTGGGCACGTGACAGTATTACAGCCTGTAAATGTACTCTGTGTGGGGTTCTCTGAAAAGATCAACCCCACCCAACCCCACCCACACTCAGTTTAAATGGATGCCTGTGCACAGACGAAAGGGTCACACTCTGATTACTGTTTGGCAGTGAACTGAAGACAGGAGTATCTGTGATACCGGTTTGTTGTCATGGATGTAGTCGACACCAGGGATGGGGTGTGTGCAATCGTGACCTCCTACCTTCCTCCTCACTGGAGTCTCTCTGTATATAGACAGGAGGCGCTGTGGAGGATGACCCTGCTGCCCCCGAACTGCTCTTTGTGAAAATGCCGCTGATGAACTTGAGCATCTTCCTGTCTTTAGCGGAGCCTCGTTGGCCCTGCTGGGCCTGCTGAGCTTCCCTGGCCAGGCCCAGGTCCTCAGAGAGGCTGTTCAGGTCACTGTTATCCAGCGTGCGGCTTTTACCTTTCCGTGCCGGTTTGGAGGCCTGGGTTGCAGGCGCAGGCAGGGAGGCCGAACCGGTCTTTAGTCTCTCCTTCCTGGGGATGTCTCTCATCACTGCGGCCATGCCACCTCCAATCTCGAGAGGTATTCCAGCTTGAGCTTCATCCCGCAGGTCCCTCCACCCATCGGGTCTGCTCGCCTCAGCCCACGAGGCCCTGCAGGGGCCTGGCGAGCGCGTCGGCATGCGGCAGTCCTTGCGGTCCAGGCTCTGTGCCGAGGTAGGGCTGCGCTCTCTACCCTCCCTGGAGTCGCGACCTCGGGTGGCCACGCTGCTGTGAGACTTCAGCAGACTCACAGGACGCTGGCCCACCGGGCGGATGGGAAGGCTGGTCCTGGTCGGGGTGCGGCTGGGCTCCAGCACCTCTGTTGGTGGTGTTGGGGTCAGCGATGGTGACGTGCATTGCTTTGCCTCCGGGGTGGAAAGAGTTTTCTCGATCTCAGCGGACTTTGTCTTCTGGATTGCCGCTCTCTCAGCAGGTAAGGGGATTGAGAGGTTGCATGGCGGTTTTTCACTCCCTGTGCTCGGGACATCAACGGTGGAGGGAGCTTTATCTTTCAGAGGGCTGATGGGTTTTCTCTCCCCCCCTTTGAGTTCATTAGTTAACTCGCCCCCTTTCAAAACAGCATCATCAGCCCTTTGTGGTTGTCCTAAATCCACCCCAGCTCCATTCTCAGTCCGAGCAGGAGCTTCACCTTCAGCCTCCGCCCTCGGCCCAGCCTCTTCTCCTGCCCTTCCTGCCGGCCTGGCCTCCACCTCCATCCCCTGGGTGCTGTTTTTGGCCTCCCTTCCATTCTCCTCCACAGCCTCTACCTTGACCAGGGTGAGGGAGATGAGGTAGGTGGTGCGTTGCTGCAGGGCGCCGCCTCCGCTCATGTGGTCAGGCTTCAGTAGACACACAGTAGATGAATGAAACCAGACAGAGCAACATGAACAACTGACAGTTTGCCAGCGTGTTGGGATGTGGAAGAATCCGACAGCACGACGGTGACAAAAAACTTACATGGAGGGAGATTAAGTTTCTCCTCAGAAGATACAACAGCAGAGGGGCTGTTGGTTTCATCCATCCCCCAAATCCCTATTTCTTTGTTTCGGATTTTAATTTCAGTCACGGATTTCTTCTCTGAATGCAATTTTCATTGCTCTGGGATACAGAAAAGAAATCCGCTCTTCCCGACAACCTTCAGCACACTGCCAGTGCAGTCCAATCAGCCCTTTTGTTCCTAGAAAACACCCAATTAAAATCTATCCACTGCATATGTTTGCAGCTACTGAGGCAAATAAATCTTCATTATGGTGTCTGACGCTTCATTCCTGATGGTAATTATTGACTCGACCTTATTTTTACGTGCAGCACCTCATCTTATATGTTGCTCAGTCCATCCTCTTCACTCAGAGCCAAAATCTTCATTGAATTCAGAATAACAACTGCCCCGCATCATACGTCATCAAGGATGTGATCAACAGCAGCTGTAACCTGAAAAGGTAAAGTCTTTAAAAATGCATCAGTGTCACCCTAAAGGAGCATGGCACAGTACACCCAGAGCTGTATGCAGTCCAGTCCAGATCATGGGCTCTCACTGCGAGCCACACATGTGTGTTGACAGCGGCGTCCATTCAGAGAACGCGGCAGCAGGAAGGCAGGCAGCCTCACGGAGATGCACAGGAAGGACATTGATGAGGGCTGAAGGGGATCAGGAGGAGAAGCCGACAGAAGCCTGGGCGGATATCTGGAGATGCATGACCGAGCCAGGGCGCGTCCGGCCATCACGCCCCTCTCGCTGTCTCCCGGGCAGCCTGTGTCCTCTGAGCGCATCAGGCGTTGAGCATGGCAACACAGCAACGGCACAGAGGAGGCGCTGAGGCGAGTCACGGCTCAAACAGCTCCCCGGCTGCCTCTGGAGCCGTCCGATAGAGACGCCGTCGCACAGGTTCAGCGAGTCCGATCACACACACGCATGCACACACACGCACACACACACACACCTCATACGTGCACAGCTCTGCTCTGTCACACTCTGCGTTTCTCTCCGCTCCTCTCACAAACACACTGATAGGAATCTCCAACGTCCCTCCCTCCACATGCCCCTCCTAGTTCCAACAGGCGATCCATGCAATGCAGAAGGATCCTGCTCCTCTTCCTCTTTCCCTCCTTTATTTTCTCTCTCACTGCTTCCCCTGCCGCTTCTCTCAGATTGTGCAGGGTCCCTGCTCTTTATTGCTCATCCCTCCCATCCCCTCCCCTCCATCGTTCTCCCTGCGTGCCGGAGAGGAGGAGGGGGGAGGCAGCGGGTAACGGGTGGTGGTGAGGCAGCAGCGCAGGAGCTGGACCTGCTAAATGAGGGGAGACCGCGGGAGAAGAGATCAGCGGCAGAGGAAGAAGGGAGAGACGAGCGGGAAGGGTTAGTCAGGAACGAGCCACAAAAAAAGATGGATGCATGTTTGGGGGGGGCACACATGGGCTGGGTGTCTGCCCCTGTCTCATTTATACAGCTGCCAGAATAGTTTCATCAGGATCATCCATCTGTCTTCAGCTGTCTGTTCGTGTGTGTGTGTGGCTCTGTGTGGCTCCTCCTCAGTAGGAGGCTTGGCTTGTTTGTTGCTAAGGTGTTACAATCTTCCTGGCTCTGGTGGCACAATCATCTCCTCTATGTCCTTCCTCCTCCTCCTCCCCCCTCTTTGGTACATTCTGTATCGCACTCGCTCCCAGGACCTCTGTATCAAAATGGTGTTTGTCTGTGTGAGTGTTTCAGTCTGTGTGTGTGTGTGTGTGTGTGTGTGTGGGGCGCACATGTGAGTGAAAGAGATTTCCTGTGAGCGTATTGATCTGTAGTCTATTGCCTACTATGGCATGTGTTCATTAGCAGAAGTGGGTAAGCTCTGGGCTCACAGCATGAACCAAGCAATAGTGTGAGAGGATGAGAGCATATTGGACATCAATAGCTGGACCACAGAATGCGAAAAAGAAAAAAAGAAACACATATACTGTTATTTTTATGTGAATAAAACAAAAAAAACATATAAAGCATATTTCATCATCCATATGATGAAATACGTGAAAAAAGTACTTCATTAAGATGCATCTATGATGAAAACCTGTTTGCACCAGAAATTGTGTAAAATCCAGTGTTACTAACAAAATAATATCATTTTCATAATTGATTAATTTGCAGATTATTATCTTAATTAATCAATTAATCATTTTACATCATTCCTTGAATGTCTTACCAACAGTCTAAAGCCCAAAGACAAAGAAAAGGAGCAAATTCTAACATTTAAGAAGCTCGAACCATAAAATGTTTGACATTTTAGTCATAAAAATATGCTTAAAAGATGAATCAATAGTTGCAGAATTATTTTCTGGTGACCAACGAATTGATGAATCTTTTATGATATAGCCAAAAAAGTACTGTTCCAATTACGCTGCGTGCAACAACAAAAAACACTGCAGCAAACACGATTACACATCCATCGCTTGAATTATTGCCATGTGTAATTTCATGTTAATTACTCTCTGATTAAAAAAAAAAAATCCTTGATGTGAAATCAGAGGCCTTTCCCCACAGCGCATCACTCTCAGCCTCCCACCATCATCTCATAACACACGATCTGACTGTCCACCTGCTCGGCCCGCTCCCCCTCCCCTCCACAGTCAGGGAGAGGGCAATAACTACTCCCGCTGAATACAAAAGACCTCTGACAGCCGCCTTTGGCTCAAGGGGAAAACGCACGACCTGAGAGCATCGGCGACCGCAGCCTCCAACGCAGAGGAAGAGTCATGAATTTAAAAAAAAGACTCAGACAGGAAGAGACGAGCTGCTTTTTAAAAAATCCAAACGCACGTTCGGGGAGCGACGTCGTAAAATCCTTTTTTAACAAGACGTGACGTGCCCGTGTGAGCTGAGGTGCACGTCAGGTCGCTGCAGTTTGAAGTGCTGCGCGGTGAATCTGATTATTTGGAAATTGACACCCACGTAAAATGCAGAAAATCAGGTTGTCTTCAGGCAGACACTTTTCAGAAAACACACTGCCTCCCTGTCTCTGTGTGCAGAGACTCACATGCATGCAGACGAAGCTGCTCCCACCACACACACACACACACACACACACACACACTGACACCCATGGGCGGGCGCTGTCAGATGGACACTGGCCAAGGGCAGTGGTCATGCTGGGTGATTTTTCACTTCTCCTTCACTGCGAGCTGTCCTCTATGTCTTTCCCTTTTTCAATCTCCCCCCCTGGTGCCATGCTGCAGTGAACACTATACCAGTCACATTCACATTTAAATGTCTTCATTTAGCTCCACCTCACCCTTTTTCTCCCTCTCCATCTCTTTCTTTTTTTCGTCTCCCATCCTTTCCCTGGCACACGGCATCAGTCGACCACATCCCACTCGCTTATTAAGTGAGAGAGGTGGGCTCTCTTTTTAGCTCCAGTGAACTCTACAATCACAGATCCGGGCCCCACAGGGGAATCGCTGCCTTTGATCCTCACTACAGTGTCGACACTCCAGCAGCCTAATTATACAAAAAAAAACCTTCAACTGAATGTGTTTACACATCGGGGGATGCCTTTCAGAGTGTTTCAAGATCTGCCATCATCCTGAAAAGAGCTCAAAGCTCACCAGAATCCACCGGGGAGCTGACTGACCTTCAGTTCACAGACAAAGAGTCACAGCAACAGGCTAAAATGTGAGCTATATTTCATGAGGTTGTTCCACCCAGTCTGAACTCTGAGCACATTGTACTTAAGTACCGAGCTTTACACGAGTAACTGCAACTTATGCTGCTTTATACTTCTATTGTACCACATTTGACAGTGAAATCTTGTACTTTTTACCACATTTATTTAACTATCGTTCTTCCTGTGCACTGAAAACATACAATGAACTTACTAAATAGGAAGCATTGTTATAGATGAAAGGCCTCACACACCTACGCAGGTGTTGTGTGATTAGACCTGCTCAGGTTTGAGTTGTGCTGTGCTGGTGGATGAAGCATTGAGATCTTTACTGAAGTAAAAGAAGCAATACCACACAAGTACAAGTCCTGAATTCATATTTTCATACTTAAGCAGGACATGACGAGTGACCGGTGAGCCACGCCCCTTTTTTGTACGAGGTCATAAACTGAAATGGACGAGAACCACATGTTTGACCTTGAAGAGTTTGTCGTGTTTTATATTTAGTTCGTAATTCTCTTTCTCTGTTGATGAAGTTTACAGAACTCGTCTTCCACTGGACACCAAAAAACCTGCAGGTCCAGATGAACTGGGAACATATTTTTTTAAAACTTGCCACTGATTTTATTGATAAACCCTTTAATAAAATAAACATCTTTAACCTCACTCTCACTCAAAATGTCATCCCAAAAATGTGGAAATCTGCTCATGTGCTCTGTTTAAAGTGGGGGACTACAGGCCTCTTTCCAGTTTAACTGTCTTGTCAAAGGTCCCTGAAGGATTGTTAATGATCAACTGAAAGAGTTCCTGAGTGCTAATAATATTCTTTCAGTGCAGCAGTCTGACTTCAAGAAACAACATAGCAGGAGTGGGTAGTAACACACATGAGTAAAAAAGTATGTTTTTTAACTGTACTTCTTCTCTTTACTCAGGTATATTTTTTGAACCAGTAATCTGCTTTTTACTTCTCTACACTTGTCATTTATACCTTCAATATAACTAATTTGCTCTAAAGGTGGAGATTGAGTTTTAAGGCTGAGAGCTTCAGGAGCTGCAGCTGCCTGGAAGTAAAAGACGCACCACCTGTCTTCTGACCACGATGCAAATGATGAGGGAGCACCACCCAGAATAAGAGGCAGCTTCCAGTGACAGTGCTTTCATACGTTTCAACATTTTATCCACAGGTGCTGTTTTTTCATTATTTTGCACTGGTCTGTTCAGATAAATATTTCAAAACGGAAAGTAACTTGTAGTTTGAAAAATTTATCAACCAGGTACTTTTTCTTTCACTTTTCCTTGAGTATCTGCAACATAGCACCATCACAGCACCCCTAAAGGTTGTTAATGATATCATTGAGTCACTGGATCACATAAAACATTCGCTGCTCTTTTTATTGATCTCTGAAAAGCCTTCGATACAGCTGACCATCTTATCAATACACAACACCTGCTCGGTTTTTGGTGTCTGATCAGGCTGTTGGCTGCTTTGAAGCTGACCTCTTTGAAAGGGCACAATGTGTCAGATTTGATGCCACTTCCTCCAGCATACTACATGTTGCATCAGGGGTCCTGCAAGGTTCAGTTTTGGGTCCGCTTTTGTTTACAATCCATGTTAGCAGCCTGGGTTCCTAATGCCCAGTTTCATTTTATGCTGATGACACAATCATTTACTGATGTGGTGCCAGTTTGCTCAATCACTTTGTTTTTGCAGTCTACCTTTTCCATTATAAAATCACGGCTGTCTGGTCTTAAACTTGTGTTGAATGTTACAAAAACTACATTTGTTGTTTGTAGGACGGACTGATTTAATTAGTGTCACAGGACAAGCATCAAGGTATTTGGATAATAATTGTCGAACTTTTAAACCTCTAAAACTTCATAATAGAACTGAAACTCCAACAGAGTTCAGTGGCCTTCATTGGCCTTGTGTCAACTGACTCACTGCTACATATTTATTTATAAATCCATCCTCGGACTGCTCCCTTCTTATTGTATAAAGCTCGTATTGCTCAATTAAAACTACTCTTGTCTGCCTTTTAATGATACCCTCTTTCTCTCTGACTGTCGACACCGAGATGGGCAAACAGGCCCCTGCAGCCTGGAATCATGTGCAGACAGATCCACTGCTAGATAGGCTGCTCCCAGTTAGGATATTTAAAAATGTGGTGAAGGGTTTGCTTCCTTAGCTTGACCATCTTCTGTTACGATGCCTCTGCCTCCCCTTCCTTGTGTCTCTCTGATTTTGTTCCCCTTTGTGTACTGTGAGTCCTCTCCTTGTGGTTATCCCTGTTTGTGTGTGTCTGGACTGGGCATTTCCTTCTAAACCTGACCCTTGTGCATTGTCTTCCCTTGTGTCTCAGACTCATCCCCCTCATTTGTCTGCCTGCCAAGTTTGCCCAGTTCCAGTCCTCCACCTGTCCACCATTTCCTGGACCTACACACATCATGTCCCCAGTGAACAATTTGCTTTTTGTTACAATAAATCCTTCTTAACCATATCCACCTGAATCTCTGTCCTGCATTTGGAGTCCAGCTCTTTACTCAGTCCTTTACATCTTCCTCCGGTCTGTCCTCTCAGGTATGAGTTGATAATGTATGTTTTGTTTTGTGTGCTTTTGATGTTTGGATGTATGCTGTTTGAAGCACTGTAATGCTTGAAAAAAAGAGTTTGTGATGTCAATGAGATTAACCTGGTTATATAAGATATAATAATAATGACAAAAATCTTAATCTGAAAAGTAACCAGTAACTCCAACTGTCAGATAAATGCAGCGAAGCAAAAGTACAATATGTAATGGAGCACAAGTATAAGACAGAACAAAAAGCAAATAGTCAAACTGCAAGTAAAATTCAAAATTCAAAATTGTACTTCAGTACAGTACTTCAGTAAATGCTCTTTTTTACTTTCCATCACTGGTGAACAATACTATTTCCTTATGTGCACAACATAAAAAGTTATTAGCTTTCAGAACCTTGGAGGCTCCATACTTTAATACTCTGAAAGGGGCCAATACTTTCACTTTTGATGCTTGAGGTAAATTTTGCTAGTAATACATGTGTACAAGTAGAATTTGAATGCAGTACATTCCCTTATACCAGAATATTTTTACATTGTGTAATTGCTACTTTAACTTCAGTAAAGGATCCGAATACTTCTTCCACCTGTGAACCTCACATGCTGCGTCTACACAGAAAGGTCGCAGATAAGAACAAAAAACAAAGTGAGTTTGACCGTGACACATTGTGTCACATTAACTAGAAACGATGGGAAGTACAGATATGAGGAAATGATGTAAAACTCATCTGCTTCTCATGTAAAGGCCCTGTTTGTCTGAAAGGAAGTGGCTTTGAGGACAGTTGCAGATTGTCAGACAGGAAGTAGGCCGCACAGCAGGTTTCATCCTGCTGCCATGGCGATGGCTGCTGAGGGATGTTGCCATTGGTTGCCCGTGTCCAGAGGCTGACTGATAAATAAATGCCACTACATGCCAGACCCCAGGAGGGGAATTTCTGCCCTCAGAGTGAAATGAGAATGAAAATGAACATCGACAGAAGAACTCTTCCCCAGAAAAGACGCCCTGACTGACACAGGAAGCACAGAGGAAGATATCAATCACCTACGCGAACGTGTTCCCCCACACCCTGTGACTAACGCTGACAAAAAGAATAATGAAACTCACTGCAAAGTCTGCATTTCCAATTTGTCCCTGTCTATCATATCAAGAAATGCATTAAGGCGAGCACCTTGAAGGTCAGACCATGCCGCAGATTCTAATAGTCTGTCAATGAGAAGTTCAGCATACAGGTATATGCCGCTTTCGTTCCTACAACAAGCAGAAGTCCATCACAAAGATCGTCGAGGAGGATGAGCTTACCTTGAATGCTGTGGAGGTAAACTTTAAGGCCTGAGCGCAGCTGTTGATCCCCGACTCTTTCAAATTGCTTGGAAAGTCTGTTGATTGAACTCTGGAGAGATTCATACCTCTTGACCTCTGCTTTTATTGCGGTGGAGTTCACTGATTTACTGTTGCTGTTCATCCTGACACATGGATCTGTTGTAAACCGAAGCAAGGCGCTCGCTTCAGCCCATTTGAACTCCAGGCCGTTTGTTCCACAGGATGAACACCAACTTAAGACACAGAAGCGACAGTAAAAGAAACTCGGCGGCTGCAGAGGGTGCCTCTCTCTCTCTCTCTCTCTCTCTCTCTAGACCACAGAAGTCACCTCACGACAGCGTGCGTCTCAGTTTCCTCTGCAGGTTTGAACTGAACTGAAAAATTCACTTCCGTATTTCAAACCATACTATTCTTCACTAAACAGCAGCTCTCACTGCTGTGATGGCTGCACCACTGAAAAGGCGTCTGAGGCGGCTACCTTACATAACACGCTCAACTGCCACTAGCAAAGAAACAATGATATTAAAACATTCTAATTTATAACCATGTAATCACAGTTAATGTGTGTTTTTCACATGTTACTATTATGTTACTGTTATGTTACTATAATCACTTATTAGCAAACTTTTTATAGATCAAGAGGCTCATACATTATATTCACTTCTGTCTATAGCATCGCAGCTGGCTAGCATCATGCACCAACAGCAGAGCTACAAAGCACAACATCACTGGCTAACATATCAGCTAACAGCATGCTAGCTGACAACTAGCTACCGACATGTTACGCCAACTAGCATTTTGCTAGCACTGGTGTAACTGGTAGCACAAAGCCTTCACCACCACACAAGCTAAATTATCTTCCTCAGCTACCTCACCTTAGCAAGCATCCGCTAACAACAGCTAGCTAGCAACATGTAGCCTACGCAGTGGCTTATTTTTATGTACATGCTACATGACATCATAGTTAGATTAAGCCAGTTTATTGTTCATTATATATAGCATATATTTGGTTATATGCAGTTTGCCAGTGTTCTAAACTTTAGCGTTTAAATGCTAATCTGCATTTTGTTATACTGACACGTTTCTCTGCAGTGGCAATGTGGCAAATAATCAAATCTAATGTCCTAACTTATAATGCAGAGGTTTACAACCTGGGGGCCGGGACCCCTCATGAGAACTACTAATGTAATATGTCACAATTGAGGAACAGATTACAGATCATTGATGCAACAGATCAAAACAGTGGCTTTCAGAGAGCCCTGTGCAGAAGTGGAAGAAATCTTTAACTTAGGCCTAAGTAAATATTGCATTACCACAGTGTGGAAATAGACCAGACAAGTGGAAGTTCTGCAAAAAAAAAGGTATTTCTGTAAAAGTACAAAAGTAGCATCAAAATATATTTAATGTGCCAGAAACTGAAAAATGTTTTTGGATTATAATTATTGTAAATCAAAAGGTAAAGATTTTTAAATACTTAATATAAACACTGTACTTAATTTATCCCTACCCACAATGTACAATGAAATTCTTCTCAAATTTTTGGCAGTATATTTTTTATGGCATTGTGTTTTACAGTTATTTATTTGGTCCATATTGACATGATATCATCACGCAGTTGCTGCAAATTTGTTGGCTGCACATCCATGATGCGAATCTCCCGTTCCACCACATCCCAAAGGTGCTCCATCAGATTGATATGTGGTGACTGTGGAGGCCATTTGAGTACAGTGAACTCATTGTCATGTTCAAGCAACCAATCTAAGATGATTCGAGCTTTATGACATGGTGCGTTATCCTGCTGGAAGTAGCCATCAGAAGATGGATACACTGTGGTCATAAAGGGATGGACATGGTCAGCAACAATACTCAGGTAGGCTGTGGCATTGAAACAATGCTCAGTTGGTACTAAGGGGCCCAATGTGTGCCAAGAAAATATCCCCCACACCATTACACCACCACCACCAGCTCTTCATGCCTAAATGCACTGAGTTGCTGCCATGTGACTGGCTGATTAGAAATTTGTGTTAATGAGCAGTTGGACAGGTGCTCCTAATAAAGTGGCCGGTGAGTATGTGTGTGTGTGTGTGTGTGTGTGTGTGTGTGTGTATATATATAAAGTCTTATCGTTCATTATATTATACTGGGGGGGTACCCCCAACACGACCACCACCACTGCACCTCCACCAAGTACCTAGTGACTAAAGTTAAATAAATGTAGCAAAGTAAAAAGTGCAATATTTGTCTCTGAATTAAAGTGGAGTAGCAGAAAAAGAAAATACTCAACGTAAGTACAAGTCCCTCAAAATTAGTGGAGTACTACATCAGTACAGCACTTGAGTAAATGTACTTAGTGACTTTCCACCACTGGCATGTGTGAATTTTTTGTGCTTCATGCTCCACAAGAGGAGGATGTTACAGATTAGTCTTGACTTTCTAAACTTGAGCTTTGGTAGAGTGTTTGTTAATATCAATGAATACTTAGTGGCTTTGTATGAAAAAGAATTATGTTGTATGTAATTGAAATAAATTGAGTGTATTGTTGTTTTCTCAGTAGCGATGGTAATTAGGTGAAATTTATGAGTGAATAAATGACTACTAACACCAAAAAAAAAAACCCTGGGACGTTTCTCTGTTTGTCTTTGTTGTGCTGTATCACACACGTCTCTCTGATGTATCACCAAGCCTATTGTGTAATCCTTGTGTAACAAGTGTGCTGTCATCACCACAGAGAGCACACGCTGCCTGCTGTGATACTCACCAAATTACACAGACTGTGAATCCTCTGTTCTAGTCTTTTATATGATTTTCATTGTTCATATGTTACCATTATCTTTACTATTTGTTCTTTGTATGTTTTTGGAAAACATTTTTACTTAGAAAATGCAACTCACAACAGATTTATCGTTCCATACATAGGATATGGTTGTATGAATGCTCAAGGTAGTAACAGATAAGAAGAAAAAGAAAATAGCAGAAAGACATAATAAATCTGATATTAAACTTATACTGAATTATAGATTCAGCTATTTAAGACCGTGTTTATTTTGCAGGAGTTTACATAAAGATGGCAACGTTTCTGTTTTGTAGATTTATTGGACTGTATGTCTAATTTTTGCAAATAAAAACAAAGATTATTGACGTACATTTTATTCAAAGAGAAATTGTATTGTGTATACATACCTACATGTACACACACACACACACATAGAGTGAGAGGGAGTATAAATGCCAAATAACATGAATTAAATCTTCAGTTTGAGTTGAGTGTTACATTTTCTCTGTAAAATATTAAGAGCATCGGGAAAGTTTCTCTGAGCTCATTTGACTTTTACATGCCCACAAGCAGGCTTTTGTGATAGACATATATTGTGGCTGATTTGTTTTAACCGAGGATGATGACGTGCGGCGACATCCTAACGTCACATGCGGCGCTGACGTCAGCGGATACGCCCTCTCCGCTGACCAAAAACATTTGTGTCCAGACAGGAGCGCTCCGAAGAGCCAGACAACACGGTTTTTCAAAGTCTTATTCTTCAGCCTGACTCAACCGATAGAGCTCTTTCGAATATGGTCTGTGGCGGTTTCACCTGTTCCAAAAATGCGCTTTGTTCCCTGAACGTGGTTTACATGGTGAGTGTACAAAATGGATCATCATGCTAAGTTTTAGCTAGCTACATTCGCTTAGGCTAACTAGCTTCTGAATGAACTGGCGTAAGGTTAGCTACCAATTCAGCTACAGCGCATATTACTAATGACTAATGATTTCGCCTTTTGCTTCACATGCTTCTGTTTTCACTTGGCAGAAGATTATTGGTATGGACTTGATTATGTTTATTACATATTAAAAAGTTCGACATTTGTAGCGTACGTTAGCTAACTAGGCAGAAATGTAGAAAGTAGTATGCTTAGCTTTCTAGCTAACTTAACCTCGCAGCCCGTTAAGCTAGCTATCGCCATGATGTTTAAGGAAGCCTCCGTTAGCTGGAGGCCAGCTGACCTAAAATGTGAAATGGACATGATTAAATAGTTTCTCCCACATCCTCCACTCTCTTATCAGTCACTTGTCACAACAAAATGTAATCAGCTCATGTGTTTGGTGTTTCTGTGTGTCAGTCATGTGAGTTGTGATAGTCAACGCTTTGGCTTCTGCTTAGCTAGAATAAACTCACCGTGAACAGCTGGTTAGAGTGAGATCAGAAATCTCCTGTACACTCTGTGCAAATGAAATCCAGTGCAACAGTCCTGTAGTAAATGTTAGCTTTCTAAAGTTAAACATTGTGAACACTGCCTGGGGGAGAAGACTTCATGGTGAATGTTAAGGCTGTGCTTTGTGGTGCTGTATTGGATTGTACTATCTTAACTAAGTACTATCTTATCGTAACTTTGCTCCTCCAGTCACCCTCCAACATGTTCAGCACTAAGTACAGCCTCGAAAAGGACCTGAGTCAACATAAAAACAAGTAGTTAGACTGAGTAAGACTGTTCAACGCGGGGCTGTTGCATTGCATTATATTGTACAGGTGTTTCTATGTTTCTAGTCTGTCACTGCACAGTTTAGTTTTATTGTGTGTTTCCTCTGTTGTTACCAGTTAGTTTTGCCCCTCCTCTGCCATGTTTTTAGTATTATGCGCGTCAGCAGGGAACATTACATAAATGCCTGACTGATCTGTCATGTCTTCGCATCTGTCACGGCTGTTTATATTGTGTAGAGCTGAAAAGATAAGTTCAAAGCTGATTGATACAAAATTATCAACTGTTTTGATCATTTATTAATTGTTTAAGTCGTTTTTACATCAAAAATGCCTGCCTGATAATTCCAGCTTCTCCAATCTGATGATTTGTTGCACAACTTTGTCTTTTATTGTAATAAAATGGGTTGAAAATGAGTTTTGGACTGTTGGTCAGACAGTAAAAATCAACTTGAAGACGTCATCTGGGGTTGTGTGAAATTACAGTGAGCATTTTCCATTTTTTCTGAATATTATAGACTAAACAATTTCTTGATTAATTGAGAAAATAACTCTCAGATTAATCAGTAATGCATATAAATGTTAGTTGCAGTAGTTGTATAGTAGTTCAGTATCTTGAAATGCCATAAATGTAGTTGTTGTCATACGGCATTGCTGCATTGCAGTTAAGTAGTGAGCTGAGTTAACAGCTAAAGTGAATAGCAAATGTCTCTGTGTCATATTTGCATCATTCCTTCTATTTTTTAAGGGACCATAATGTACTTACACTTTAGGTTATTTAATCTTAAACATCTTGATTGTGTTTGTCCTTTTTTGGCTCACTTTCATCTACTGTCTTCATTCTTTATAAGGTATATACATTGTGAAATACATGGGAGTAAACCTGTATTTGCATAGTTTGCCTGCTGTTGTGACACAGTGGAACAGTAAGGCTGACCCAGTCCCACCCAGTCAGAAACCTTTGGAACATGAACACCAATCATGTTGACAGCTGAGTCACTGAAACTGTCATCAGTGTGATGCTGTGTTTGCTTTGTAGAAACAGCCAATTATTTCAAGCCATTGATGTTACAGGTGAGACTAATGTTGGCAACACAGATGTAGTTACCTGCTCAGTCTGTTTCTGAAATTATTAGTATGAATAATTTTGTAATTCATATTCGCAGGTAATGTTTACATTCTGTTAAAAGTAATCAGCTGAAGAAACAACAATGAGCTCAGTGTTTTTAATTTATTTCAGATGATCACAACAGGAAACGTTGTCTAGAGGCCATCGGTGTTATGACCCACAGAGAATTATTAGCATTGAACTAACAAACACTTTCATTTGAATCATCACAGCTCCCAAAGACCTAACTGACATTTATAGGAGAGCTGGTGTCTGTGGTAATCAGAACTCAATGCTGCGACCATGTGATAGCTCACTTCCATCAGACGCACGCTGCCTCAGCTGACTCTGGTTAACTTCCTTCCCTCCGCTCCCCTCAGCTGGTCGGGCTGCTGCTGATTGGAGTAGCAGCATGGGGGAAGGGGTTCGGCTTGGTGTCGAGCATCCACATCATCGGAGGGGTCATCGCGGTGGGCGTCTTCCTGCTGCTCATCGCCATCGTGGGTCTCATCGGAGCAATGCACCACCACCAAGTCATGCTTTTCTTTGTATCCTTTCCCCTCGTCGGCATTGATGCACAAGTTCACAGATGATAATCGCATCAGTTGCAGCGAAGTGTGATACGGTAGCTAAAGGAATTTAAAATGTGCTTGTGGTGCTGTTGTGTGTTCCAGTTTTGCAGTGCTGTTTCTTTGACCTCTTGCTTCCAGTACATGGTCATTCTTTTTATCGTTTTCCTCTTCCAATTTGGAGTTTCCTGTTCCTGCTTGGCAATGAACCGCATGCAGCAGGTGGGCACTTTTTATATGTCTCTTACACTTCATCTGGGCTCATTTCACTATTTTTCTAGATTTTCCATTGCCAATATATCTGTTTGTAGTCTTTTGTATAAAATGTACATATATATAGTCAACTTCTTATTTTGCATTATGTATTTCTATTGCCTTTACTATTGCTATTTCTATTGCTGCTGTCTGTAACACCCAGATTTCCCCAGCTGGGGACTAATAAAGTTTGTCTTATCTTTAACGCCAAAACAATTTTTTTCTGCATGAATAAATTGTGTTTGTTTGTGTAACATTTGCTTAATTTTATTTCTCTTATTTGCTTTTCCAGGAGACCTTTCTGAACTCTGCTTGGGGGATGTTGGAAAACAAGACCAAGACAGACCTGGAGAGTCAGCTGAACTGCTGTGGGCTGCTCAACGGCACTGACAGTCGGCCACAGTTTGAGCTGGACTTGCAAAACTGCAACGCCGTAAGTCTTACAGATCAAATTATTCATCGTTGCGCCCATCAGGAAAAACGCTGTGTTTCTTAGTGGCAGATCAGCAGCAGAGGTGCAGACTCGAGCTGCTGCAGAATGAAGCTGTTTTGTTTCTGTTTCATTCAGATTATATATGGTCTGTAAATAGCTGTCAATAAAATCTTCTCTTGCACCATAGATAAATATTTCCCAGCGTGTTTCCTGTTACACAACATCTCCCTCTGAGAAAATGTGGTATAAGCGTTTCCCTTAAACAGAATAAGTTAAAAGTAGGCCTTTAGTGCTCAGAATAGATTCTGGTAGCTAATACTGGATTAGTTCACAAACCGTTGACTCATCCTGCTGAAGACTAAAGGCCTTTTCTTCTTTTTATGCGTCTTCCTCTCCAGTTGTGCAAAAAGAACGGTTCCTGTTTCACCTGCGGGGATATGATGCTGAATCATGCAAGTGAGGCTCTGAAGATTCTCGGGGGCGTCGGACTCTTCTTCAGCTTCACAGAGGTGAGTGTCCAGGTCCAAACCTACACCTGCCAACCATCTGCTCGTTTAACCATTTTTGTAGATGAAATCATTCAGCAATCACAAGGTTGTGAGTTTGATTGTTTCTCCTGCAGGTCTGATCGCACCAGCATTTAAATTGGCAAAAATCGTGGCGAGATCAATTCATTCTAACGGCATTGCTTCAGTCAGCGGGTTTGCTCTCGGTGATGAAGTAAATCCATGCAAACTTTATGGTCAAGTTCAACTTTGGTGAACTTTGACATTCACATTTGCACCGTTAACCAATAGCAAACTGTCGTGACAGCTTTGACCTCTGAGGGAACACAGAGTCAAAAATGGAGGAAGCTATTGTAGCTTATTAACTGCGTGGCACAATGCATTCTGTCAGAATACAGACACAATGGATGTTTATGACAGTTATGAGGTGGGAGTCGATGGTTGAAACTGTGAACTGATTGTCCCGTTAGCGACAGAGTTTAGTGACTCCGAATGAAATGATGTACAAAATGAGAGCAAATTGCCTCAGGGGCATAAACAGCACAGTGCTGAGAAAATGGGAAGAAGCTCTTGTGACTGACTAGTGTTAGCATGTTCATGACTGGGTGGCGTGTTAGCAGTTAGCTCACCAGCTACAGTAGTTTAGCAGTTAGCCCTGTGAGTCGTCACTATGTCGCTAAGCTTCCAGCGCCACATATCTCGTCATGACATGCGGCTGAATTTAGCATTTTCAGGTGTGACCAGGCTTCATCTCTTCTTTTTAATGTCTTTAACAGATCCTGGGAGTGTGGCTTGCTGTGCGCTACAGGAACCAGAAGGATCCGCGAGCAAACCCAAGTGCTTTCCTATAGTCTGTCCCGCCTACGCAGGGCAGCGCTGTAGACGCAGTTTCAGACACACACTGGTACACATAGAATCATGCACATCTAGAGGCAGACACTCGGGCATATAATACAGAGCCACACCACCCACAACAGCACAGAATGGACGAGCACACGTAGCACCTGACAAACACTGAGAAACAAAACACACACCCTCACCTGAGACTGAGAAACGACAACCACCTGTCACCTGTTCGGAAAGTTTGCCAGAGCACAAGCGGGACGACCTGGATACTTATGTATGAAAGGATAACTTGTAATACCAACAAGTGTTGGTATCGCGACCCAGCCTCGATTTGAGTTCCAGATTTCCTGATTGTGGCCTGCTAGTCTCCAACCACGTAACACGCGATGAGACATCTCTGCATGTGTCCTCCGCCTGCACAGACAAACAGCCTCTTTCATTTCATTCTTCACACCAACAAAATGACTGTGCAGTGTTCAGCAAATAACCTGTATGCACCTTGAAGTTTTCCTCTTGTCTCTAATGTAGTGCCACCACTTAACAACAAGTATATTCCTCTGGTCAGTGCTATCGGTGATGTGTAGAGCTGTATACCTGCACGTGTCCAGTGTGATGAGTTTGTTCTCGTCTGAGGAGAAAAGAACGCACATCTGGACACGTTTTGTAAAGTAGTTTTTGAATTGTATGTAAATGTTTTTTTTTTTCCAGATGCGCGAACGCCACAAATGCCGGGATTGAACAGGATTAGTAAGAAAGGATAGATTTTAGATTAACGTAGTTGCTAGTCAATCGGGTTCAAATATTTATGAACTGTAACTGAGCCAATTAACTTTAAACAGTCAGAGATGTTAGGATGCCAACGGACTGCAGCCTTGATGTTGTACATAATCTTTTAGAAATCTTTCTCGATGGGTTTTCCATGTAGTTGCCCCTCAAATCGGGAGGTTTGCCTGCATATTTGAGGTCTGTGAAGGCCTTAATAATCCACCCTTCCTGTATTTGCTATATTCCTTTGTGTCTCACAGTGATGTTGTTGGTACGTATCATTACCTCCTCTGTAACTGGAAGAAATCACAAATGTAAAAAATTAAGAAGAGCTGTTTGATTTGAAATAATTGGGTAAATTCGACCAAAACTGCTTATTGCAAACCCAATTTTGTTCTTATGGTATTAGTTGTGAAAATGTGCTCTTGGTTGCAAATCTTTTTCTTCTTTTTAAAAAATATTTTGCAAGAATAATTCCTTTGTGTAATTATTTTGTTGTTCTGTGTTGCCATCTGCTCTGCGTTCATCAGTGTTAAATGCTTTGTAAAAAGTTGTTTAATATTTTCAGGATCTATTTAAGTTAAGTATGATGGTGCACATTAGGCGATTGTTATGTTGTAGTTTTAATGCCGAGCTCGATGTTGGATTTCCTGTTGGTAGAACACTCCTCATTAATTCTCTCTTTCAGATGTGTTTTCTCTTTTGAATTGCTTTTTAACTTAAAGGACTAACACAAACTGTAATTACATGTCTTACTTGAACCTGTCGACGTGGCTGATGCGGATTTCCTGCTGCTGATTTGGAGTTCTCGCTGGTGTAAACAAACATTTTGACAGATCTTAAGCATTATTATGCCATATATTACACATCACTTTGAATCTGTGTGCACTTGTTCTTCAAATGTATCTTGAATTTTGAGACTTAATTTTCCAAATAATAAAACCTCGAATTGGAAACTGTTGCCCTTTAGTGTTCGCTTCAGTGTATGTGTCTGTGTGTGTTTTTAAAAATGCACCCTGACTGGTGCGGTGATGTTATCATTGAGTTTCTTCATGGGTCAAGTTGAAGCTTGGCTGTAAACTGCCTTGTGAAATCATCTCCTGGAGGA
The DNA here is from genome assembly GCF_017976325.1 of Chelmon rostratus. Classification (NCBI taxonomy): domain Eukaryota; kingdom Metazoa; phylum Chordata; class Actinopteri; order Chaetodontiformes; family Chaetodontidae; genus Chelmon; species Chelmon rostratus. Next base: position 25,414,989 of record NC_055667.1, on the reverse strand, counting down.
GGCCGGAGTTGAGGTGTGAGGACGCAAAAGATGTGACACCTTCTACCACATGATGGCAGTAGAGAGTCTGTGCAGCTGCCATTCCCTTTTCCACCATTGACTGTTCTTTCAGCCTGCTCTGATATGGATAAATACCTCAAGACAAGCAAGGAATTTACGAACAGCGGTGGCTTTTTGCAGCGACTATTATCAAACAGATTGACTGCAAGTTGAAGGTGGATGGCATCAACATGGCAGCTGTAAAATTAATTTCCTCGAGCAGTAGGTTTTGATTCCCTGTGATATTCCTTCAGAAGGCCACTAATCCCTTCAGCTGGGAAGGGTCCAGTAATGTAGGGGTGGGGGTGTGTTGGGGTGGGCAGCGAGAGGAGAGCAGAAGGAGAGCTCAAGTACACTTTGATAGGGGATATAGAGACAGCACACGAGGAAATTATCCTGATACCTTTCAACCAAGGTTGTCCTAAATGAGGATAAACTGCTCCTCTGCCCTCGTCCTAATGGCCCATGGCAGCCTGTCGCCAGCACCAGCACCCCCGCTTCATGGAAGGCGTGACCTAATCTCTGGTGTTGGTGCACCCTGCCAGGGAGCACCTGCAGGTTCACTTTCCTGAGACGCGGGAACATTTATGTAAGTGAAATGTGCCTGGTAAGGGTTTTGGGTCTTGAGTGTTTCCGGTGGCTGGCGACCAGCACTTTTGAAAGCTGCACCACATATCGCATCCCCTATCCTGTCAGCGTGCTCTCCTGAGGGCCCAATGCCAGTCCCCACCCTGATGCACGTCCATATGTCGGGTGTATTAGCTTGGAGAAGCTGTGGAGAATCGCACCAACAGCGATGGCCATCTGTCCTCTTACAGATATAGCATGGACTCTGCAAGTGCACGAAGGCAGGATCTTAAAACATTTGGTCCATTATATCACAGCGCTGTGATGAATGGACTTTACAAGGGCTCGTCCTATAGGCAGAACTAATTATATATAGCTTTTCAGCATGGGGCAGGATAATGCCGCATCCAGATCAGTAGGGACCAAGAAATTGTTTCTCATAATAGTCCCATTTCCAGTGAGCAAAGAAATTCACTCAAGTAGAAGTGCCTATACTATGCTGTAAAAATACTCCATCAGTTATATGTTACATACATTACAGATATATTGACACAAATTGTCCTGTATTTTAAGAACGGAACATGGAAAAGAAAAAGAAAAACACCTAAAGTAACCCAGGTAGACAAAAAAAGTCAAAATGAAGGTGAAAATAAACAAAACAAAGCATAAATTGATACTGGGAGGTACAGTCAGTGAGATTCAGAGGAATGTCTTTCATTAAAGGGTTGACCTCCTGTTATTTTATGTAGTGGAACTGAATTATTTTGTGCATCTTAAAGCTGCATTTGTGAAAATGTAATTTGGTTCCAAATGTCTAAAATTCATCCTTCGGCCTAAAAATCTAAATGTGAAAAATCAAATTCCACAAAATTAACTTCAAGAGTATATTTAAGAATATTGATGTCAGTGAATGTAGATAATTATTGCATTTTTCCATAATCTTTCAAGTTTATTCTGGACCCCTAAAAAGGGCCCCAAGACAAATCTGTGGGGTGCTGAGATTATTAAAGGGGGAGCTCAGAGAAAACAGATATTTCTGCAGCCGATAACGAGATGACAAAAACAAAAACGAACAAAAACAATCGAGATGGATTAATAGCAGTACGGGTAAGAGGTTGATTTTGAGGTGAACTGTTGCTTTACTGAGAGGGTCAAGTTTTGAGATGTAAATGTAGTAAAAGTAGCTATACTTGAATATTTGCTAAATGCTCTGCCTAAATGTGCTTTTGTTTCTTCCATTTGTGCTGGCCAGTAGTTCTCATATGGAAACAGGAAACGTGGGTCCATCCAGCTGCTTCCTGCACCGACGGTGGGAGCCTCCTCCGACACGGGGAACAGGACTGAACAGGGTCGCTGAGGAGGTTTTAATGGGTCTGGATCTGGATCTGGATTCTTCTCACAGCTCTGTGAGGACAAACAGGAAGGCAAATCATTCTCATCAGTGGGGGGAGACAAACAGGTCAATACGGCCTATCAATAATGAAACAGAGCAGGGAGGCATGTTGGTCCTCAGATGAGAGGGCAGTGCAGGTGATGTGGGGAGTCCATCCGAGCATGATTTCACTTGTTTTGTTCCTCATCTGTACATTGAAACTGTTTTTGATCGCCTCTCCTGTCACCTGCGACATGCGGCCGAGGATGAGGAGCTGTATCGTCAGGCTCTGTTACCGTGGTGAGGAAGAGGAAGATAAAGCCTTGTGCTCCTATCACGTCAGATGGAGTAATAATTACTCAGGGAATTTAAATGAAGTTTTGCTCTCTCTATAAATATTCCTACTACTTTATAATGAAAAACCCCATTTACGCCGTAGGCTGTTTATGTGGGATTTAATTTAAAGAAGAAAATAAATACACAAACGGCAGAGAAATTAGGCTGATGTTGATCTTTATTTAGAATAAGATACCAGCTACGATCAGCTGAGAGCACAGTATGTGCTGCCCCCCCCCTCCATCAAACTCAGGCAGCTGGGTTGTAACGCCACAAGCTGTCATTGAGAGTCTATTTAAGCTAATATTTGTTAGCAAGTAAACTTGTTAACTAAAAGCAATGAGTACATGGTTACAGTTAAAAGTGAGTTTAAGTAATTATCTTAAAGTGACGGAGAAACACTTGATATTATTGTCTAAAGGTAACAGAAACACTTTCCAGACAAGCTTAAAAAGTTTATTTTAACTAATAATATGGTACTGAGGTGGTTTTTCCACACACAAAAAAAACTTCTATCTTGTTAAAATCATTAGAATTGCATCTACTTCTGCCTCATCTGTGATTGTGCAGCTATGTGCCATTGAAAGAGTTTAACTTCTACTCATGGGGACGCCTCCTGCTTTACTGAAAAGTCCTTTCACAGTGTTTGTGGTCTCCACGTCACACCTCACTGTCGGTTCAATATTGAACCAGGATCGGCTTCCAAACGATTGGTGATGTCACAAATCCTGCTCAGTGGCTGCACATACGTCAGTCTGCACAGCGAAGCTCCAACATTCAACCGCAGGAACGAGAAGAAAAGCAGTCTGAGTGGAGGTAAGTCATGTAGAAACAGTTAGTTAAAAGAGATGGATAATATAAAGTGGATTCAATGTGTCAGCAGTTTGAGATAGCTCCCTAAAAGCAATGACTACACTGTGAAAATAGAGTTAAAAGTTGTTTAAAGTGATGGCTAAATGCTAAAATAGTGTTCATAGCAGCTAAAAGTTTAGCTTTAACCATGAAGTTATGGATGAACCATTGAAATAGTTAAATGTAAAGGATAACTGTATGAAATGTCCAGATTCTGTCACTCTGACACAACTTAAACAATTCAATTCTAATGTGTGACAGAAGTATTTTATCAGTATTTTTTCTATGATTTAATGACACCCCGTTTAAAAGAACACATTCAGAACATGTGAGGTAGAGGTGAAGATAAGCATCATCACCTCCGTCATCGACCAGTGCCGTGGAGGACGATGAGGAAAATGGAGAATAAATGGAGGAAGAAAAGAGAAGAGGAAGGCGGAGGATGAGGACGAGGAGAGGAATTCAGGTTTACACAACATTAAACATGAATGTGACTTCCTGGTGAGCGGACGTGACACTTTAGTCTTATAAATCCTGGAAAAAGCAGGATGTTCAGTCTTTTGTCACATTTCAGACTTTTTAAAATGATCACCTCATTAGCATTTACCACCAACCCTGCCCCCCACACACATTCATCATAAAATAACCCTCCCACACAACGTACCGTCGTGTAATCATACATTACCTACACTAGCAGAGCGGATTATTAGTTTATGCTAATGCATGTTGGTCAAATCATGTGTGTGAGTCTTGTCACCACTTTGCACTAGAACAATGTGAGCAGGATGAGCTTATTGCCCCGCTGCTACGATGGCCAGAAGTCTGTACACAAGCAATCAGGCTCTGCTCACGGCCCCCCCGTTTGATCATTACAGACAACTGAGCACTGCCCAGACACAGTGCAGTATAGCATACACATATATGTATATATATATATCTATAAGGGAATGATGCATGATAGCCAATGTGTGGCACTGCATCTCAAATCAAGTGTTATGCTTAAAATAAATCCATATCTGTAACAAGCAGAGTGTGAAAAATCAATCAAGATCAATGTGACAGGGGATTTTGTGGGAAGTGTTGCTATGGAGGAGAATGCAGAGTGTGAGAAAGAGAGAGAGAGAGAGAGAGAGAGAGGTAACACGGCAGCTTCTTCTCTGTAAACTGCAGATTAAAGTGACCTCTGGACCTCTGCCTCTGATGGTTCCCTAATTATCTTGTCTCGGCACCCTGATAAACGGCATCGAGCCGGCTTCCTCCTCTGCAGTTTACGGCTTCATTTGCTGCTTCGAAACCCGCCGGCGATGCTTGTGGAGCGTGTGCTGAAGTTTCTGTGTTAGTGCTGTGCGTCGTGCAGACAGACCTCGGCTGCACTGCTGCAGGAAAAAACCTCACTGGTCTCAGCATGGCGGCTTGAGTAACGGCTGGAAGACGAGGGGTTCCCCGATCCACCCCCCAGAGATACCTCACCTCAGGGTCTCTGCTGATACCAGTACCAATATATTATTACTACACTACAGTGTAAGTTTTAAAAATTAAAGGTCCTGCATCAAAGGCTCTCCCTCCACCAGCGGCGTGAACCTGGAGGCCGAGGAGCATGTAGACCTTCATTCTGGAAAATGACATTTACAAAAAATAGAAACAGACCGTTAAATGAATAAATACCAGGAATGAATAAATTGTGGTGTAGCTCTGGAGGGACTTGAACCCATAACCTGACGTAGGTTCTGCAAATGCAGTGATGTTATCAGAGGTTGAAAAGGTGGTAAAAAGCATCCCAGATATCCCAGGTGGGGCAGGAAAATGTGCCCTCGTGGAGCCAGTGTGGAAAGTAACTAAGTACATCCACTTTAGTACCTTTTTGAAGTCCTTGTACTTTACTTGAGGATTTCCATTTTATTGTTCCTTTCCAGCTCTTCTCCAGTTTAAAGGGACATGTTTTACTTTTTTTGCACTCTATCATATGCTACAGATTCAACCAGCTTCCAACCTTTCTGGCTTGTGACTAAAAAACACTGACTAGTTTGGGTCTCTTGTCGCATTTCAGACGTCTACGACATTTCCCTAACCCTAACCCTAATGAAAATTGTATTTGGATGTTCCTCGCTGCCTTTTCTGACCCCTCCCTGAGCTGACTGGTTCTTTTTGGATATAGTTTTTTGGAGGACGGGGAAGTATGTTGACTTCTTTTGTTTCTTTTGGATGTAGATTTGTTAGATTCATTTTTAATGAATTTATTTACCTAACGCCCCCCCCATTTATCCCCTTTCCCTTCCCCCCTTTTCTGTGCTTGGAGGATAACACCCTTCTCATTTGTGCCTTTTTCGGCTTGAAATCATTGTTTAACTCCAGCATATCAGTTGTAAATAATTCGCCTGTGCCAGTGCTGACTGTACCCCCCCCCCAGGGGATTTTGTACACTTTTTAGTCCTTAACCCTAATCCTGACCCTAACTCTAAATCTAACCCTAACCCAAGTCTTCACCCTGGGATTTAATGGTTTACATTATGGGGGTCTGCATTTTCATGTTGTCCCCTCCCTTAAGGAAGGCGAGTCCCCACAATGTGACTGTGTCAACAGATTTTTGTCCCCACAATCTGAGTAACACACGCGCACACATACAAACACACACACACACACACACACACACAGAGGTACAGTTCGTACTTCGCGGGCTCCCGCTGCACGTGGCCGCCGCGCACACGTCAGCAGCGGGGGGATCAGCACCCTGGACAGCGGCGGCTGGTCAATAACAAAGCAGCCGGAGCTCCGTCCCTGCCCAGCCGCTGGCAGCCCGGGGAGAGCCTCATCAGCCGTCCACCACCGGACGGAGGGACGACCAGAGAAAAACAGACCCTTTTTCACAAGATGACAGTCAGGGTTTTTTCTTCTTCTTCTTCTTCTTCTCTATTCCGGAAGTAGCTGCTGCGTTGGTTCAATCTCCAAGCCGACCATTTCGAGGAGGAAAATCAGCGCCAGCAGTATCATCACCACCATCTATCTGATCCAATAATCAATGCCATAACCGCCGCGCGATTGCTCTCGGAAGCGAAGACACCTACGTGCGTCTTCCCCTGCTCGGAGACACCGCAGGGCGCCCCTCTTAGTCCGCCTCCCTTTCACATTTCAGCGCACCGTGTTTTGGCTCGCAACGAAATGCTGATGGACACCGAGCGCAGGCGGGAGACGCGGGGCCGTCGGCCGCGCTTCCAGCTCGGCTCCTGAGAATGCAAACGGCGGGGACCGTGCTGGAGATCTCGACGCGGATTGTCGGGGCGAGGGGCTCGGGTTCATCGCGGATCGAGCGGAGGCTTCGCGAAAAGGAGATGAAATAGGAACAGAGGGAAGGGAGGAGAAAAAAATGGACCATGATCTGACGCTTGGGATGCTACAGTGAGGGACAATAATAATAAAAAAAGACATAATCTAATCTCATCCGAATCAAACTTCCATTTCACCTCCAGAACCCGTTTTTCTTTTCTGGATTATGATTCTTGACGGGTGTCCCAGATGTGACTGTGTCTGTGTGGATGGCATGTCGTTGCGTTTTACAGCCCAGCTCCTCTTCCTCTGCTCCGTGCTGCTCGCTCTTCCTCTCCTCCTCTCTCTCGCAGTCTTCTGCTTCGGGTAGCAAAACATGTAGGCTATTATTTTTTTTTCATTTTTTATTTTTTGCTGCAAGCCCAGTGCATCTGAAAAGAAAAGAAAAATAAAAGAGGAGTCTTTGAGGAAAACGGACCGTGGAGCTCCGCTGTGATGTTTATCTCGGGGTGCGGTGGAAGATGCATCGAGACGGCGCTTGCTGAGTTGTTTGAGTGATGAATATTGAAGGAGTGTGTCGGCCAGCTGAAAGGGAAAATCTTTCATCCGCATTGGCTTAGACACACATGCCATCAGTGGGGCGAGAGCCTTCATCTCTCTGGATGCCCAATTAATAGGCTGCTCGAGCATACCACAAGAAAAATGAACATATCGGATGTATGAGTAATAATAATAATAATAATAATAATAATAATAATAATAATAATAATAATAATAATAATAGGAGGAGGAGGGGAGAAAAGACAAAAACACTTCATTTATTTATTCCAGTCTGGCGGATTCTGTATGTAGCCAAACATGTTCAAGTATCGGATCCGCATGTTTTTTAATGAACTGAAGGTCCTGGTGTTTATGCGATCCGATTCGAGACAGTCCGGCTCAGACACAGATAGACGGTCCACCACCATGCGGGGTCTGGGGATGGGCGGCTGCGGCTGGCCGCCCTTCGTCGACTGCCATGCCCGGGATGACGAGGAGGAGTACTACGGCAGCGACCCGCGGCCCCGCAGCCTGGCGTTTGAGGACAAGGAGCCCAAGCTGCAAGTGGGCCTGGACGCCGTGTCTCTGGCCAGTACCGCCAGCAGCCTGCGGACCCCCCAGTGCCGGATCTGTTTCCAAGGCCCGGAGCAGGTAGACATGCAGCTGCTGATGCCACGTCCTGTGTGGATGGCAGACAGACAGGCAGACAGACAGGCAGACAGACAGGCTGTTTGTTTCAGGTTTCTGTGTTTTAAATGTGCTGCATGGAGCCTTTTCAACATGCATGAATTGTTCCAGGTCAGCTGGATTTTTAGGAAGCGGTCATGTTTTTTAAGCAATCACACATTTTCATTTTGATAGTAGGCTCCAGCAAATCACAAAGGGTCCCTGATTCAGTGGAGCACTACAACCATCCTGTCCTACATCTCTCTCTCTCTCTCTCTCCACCCACCTTCCCCTCAGCTGCCTTCTTTCAACAACAACAAAAAAAAAACAACTATCTACAACGAAGGCCGGCGTGTAATCGGGCCAAAATAGTCAAATCAGTTTTGTTTTTATTTATTTGTGTAACCAAAATCGCAAGTTTCACAGGATGGGACACCTTCAGTTCCACAGCCTCCATTTAGAGGCAAATATTGTCCCTTTGTTTTCTAAAAAGGATGATTGCTCAGTGATCTGGTTTTCTAATCACACTGTTTTCATGGCTAAGCTAATCAGTGGTGGGGAGGCAGCAGTTCCCACACATCTGAAATCCGGCCAGCATAGCAACAAAGAAAGTTAGCCAATTAGGTCTGCAGGATGACAAATGGAGTGAGAGGGACTGAATATGCATGAGTCACAATCATTTTGTAAATGTAAATCAACTGTCCCCCGGAACAGGATGATCAGCTATTGATCCGGTGACGGTCACCGTTCCCGGCACAGACAATGGTGTCGACTGTGACGAGAAATGACAAGTTTAATGAATTTGTCATCCGTTTTTAACCTCTATTTTTATTCTCCCCCGTCCGTGGCTTAATTTCTGCGGAGCCCAAACGAAACAATAAGTAGTGCCTCTTCTCTTTGGTCTGTGGCCAAATGTTGATCTCACCAGATGTGCAGAAACCTGTGCCGCCTGGCTCAGCAGGTAGTCCTGAAGTCTGAGATAATTAGAAACACTGTAAATCCTGCAGGAGCACAGATGGATATTACCATTTAGTCACTTCCCTAAGATAGGCGTATAGTGTCATTACAGCCCATGTGCTAATTTATGACATCTGCCTTGGAGTTTCTATTGTGAGACATAGTAAACTGGAGAGCCACAGGACTGAGTATAAATGAGCTCGGGCTTGTTTGGGATGCAGAGTCATTTGAAGTCACAGGCCGGGATCGACCCCTTGTTGCCGTATTGCCCACTCAAACGTCTCCCGTTAATGAAAGGTCGACGTTTTGAGGAGCTTTGGGGCTCTCCGGCAAGGTGACTCATCGTGCAACATGGCTCTGAGCTGCCTCTTTTAGCTACAGACAAAGAGCAAGCAAACAAAGCACTGAGGGAAAACCCAGAGACCACACTACTCCATCAGCCCCACACGCCGGCATTAGCTTCTTTTTGCCTCCGCAGCACTCAATTTGCTAGCCTGTGCAAAGGTAGCGTGCATTACGCCTCCTTGGGTGCAGGGTTGGGGGAAGCACACGTTTGCCATTTTATTGTTATTTCATTATTCAAGCAGGTCACAACAGGGGCCGGGATCATGTCGCTGTCAACGGGCAAATTACCTACAGACATAATCACCTTGCTCCGCGGGCTGCATTGAGTTGAATCCTTATTAACTGTCTGTCAAAGGCGTCAGTGTGTGCCACGGTACAGTAGCTGGGCCACTGATTCCACTTAGCACTGTCTGGATTCACAGAAGTCGGGCCAGAGCCTGCTGGAGGGGCCGGCCGTGCTAGCTTTGCATGGAAATGCATGCATGTTGGAGTGAGGAGGGGTGTTGGTGGTGTTGGTGGTGGTGGAGGAGGGGTGTTGGTGGTGTTGGTGGTGGTGGAGGAGGTGGTGGTGATCACCCCTGCCTGCCCTTTTCACTTGTGGTGCCCAGCAGCGTGTTTCCACAGTGACACACAGTCTGGAGCTCAGGGGGCTCTTCCACACCGGAGTTTTTTGTCTAAAGGTTACAGCTGAGGAGGAACACCGTTTTCTTAGTCATAGAAGTGACACACCGAATTAGCACCTCGGTGCTCCGTGAAGTGGCCGTGGGGGACAAACCCACGCCAGATCACCCAAGCAGGAACGCTGTGTGTGTGAGCAGCCTGTCTGTTTGTTGGAAAGGTGCCTTGTTAAAGGATAAGTGTGCTTTTCTTACTGTCAACAAATCTCCTGAAAAGACCAAAACCAACCATGAACTGACCCGACTGACGAGCGCTGTGAGTATCTGGTCTGGTCGCCAAGGAGCTGCTCAAAAACAAGCAAAAGCACGAGTCGGCCACATTAAACGAGAAAATATTCGTTCGTGCCCTCCAAAACGACGCATGAGAGCGTTTTATGATCAGATGCCACTTTCAGCCATTTGTCTGCGCCTTCAAAAACAGTCATGACTCACTGCTGACAAATGAATCAGTTTTATGATGTAACAACAGGGCGGTGGAGGTTTGGTGAGGCTCAGGCACAGAGATGACTTGGTTAGCGTTAGCGTCCTTTGTTGTCACGGTTAAAAGAGACCAACAGCAGGAAACAGGAAACGAGTTGGGGCTACTCCTTCTGTGGGCTTTGTTGCTTTCTACAAACGCCGCCTGACTTCCTGCTTCCCGTCATAACTACTGCGGCCACTAGGGGGCTTTGTCGCTTCAACACATCTTGTCATATCTCGGTTTGTTGTTTTTCTCCAAAACATTTTAAAGGGCCACCCCGTCGCTCTGGCTGACATCTTCCTTTAATGCAGCAAACTTGGACACTGTAGTTTCTATTGATTCACTCCAATATACTCCATCCTGCTGCTGGAAATACTCACCACGCACCTAATGTGTATTAATCCACAGCTGAAAATAGTCCCCAGTAAATGCAGTTTACTCCTGTTTGAGTAACGTTTGCTGACAAATACAGTGACCAGCTGTGTTAGGAAATTATTTAGCCTTTTTTATAAAATGAAACGATACACTTGGAGCCGTTTTTAAAGATGTCATCAGTAGGAGCCATGCTGTCTTTTCATAGGATTTGTTGACAATAATAACAGTATAGAACGCCTCTGGCAGTATCTTTTAAAATTTAGGTTAATTTACAGTGTGATGATGCTTTACTGTCAACAGTATAACTCCACATGTTCTAGTTTTATTTCAGCACATCCTGCTTGTCCAGATGTGACCTTTTATGTCTCATTCCGTTTTGTATTGTGTTGCCTTCAGGTGCAGGGGTTGACAATCTAATGGGAGAACCTCCAGATGGGAAAGCTGCACTGCACACGCATAAAAAAAAATGTTTTTCTCTTCCATCTTTATTCAGTTAATTGCAGTTGGATTCACTTAGAATTGACTCAGTTAGATACATTTCAGCTTTTTATTTTTTCCCCTCAAGATCTTCAATGTAAAAGTACAACCTCACAAGTTGGGACATCGTGTAAAACATCATCTGCAACTGAGCGCCCATGTAGTTTCCACGATGATTCATACCCAATCATGATACTATCACCTGTCACCAATCAACCTGTTTACCTGTGGAATGATCCAAACAGGTGTTTTTGGAGCGTTCCACATCTTTCCCAGTCTTTAGTTGCTCCTGTCCCAACTTGGTTGAAGTCAACTGAGTTTATGTCAAAAAGGACTAGCAAATTATCTCATTCAGTTTTTCTTTATGTTAAAGCAGCGTCTGAACTGTTTTGGAATCAGGGCCGTATTACTGTAAAATTTAAGCGTCTTTAAAAAAAAAAAAAATTTAATCAATGATCAACTCGCGTTCTAACTCTGTGGTTCTCTCTGCATTGAGAACGTTGACCTCATTTTGGCAGAACATTTTATTACTGCATCGAGCTCAAAACAGGGCCGATGTCCTGATCGCTGTTTTGAAGATAGAACGTTTTCATCTTAATCGTGAACATCTTTCATACCTTCAGTTTGGTTTCCCACAAATAAACTCGTGCATGTTCGTCCGGTGATCTTGAGAAGGATGACCAATATCTGCGTACATCAAACAAAAGTCCAACAAAAGTTTGAACCTCAAACTTTATGTTAAGATTAATTCAGGAATCAAAATTGTTACTTAGTAGTGATGATTGGACGCAAATGCCTTGAAAATCCCTTTGGCTGCCGTGTGATTCTAGCATATGGTCTCCAGAAAAAGCTCCTCTTAATTTTTAGATTCAGATGAGACACAAACTGAGACTAAATTATCGGCCATCAAACGCATCACGTTCTCGGCTTAAACAGCTGCTTTTCGAGGAGATGGTTTAAAATCATTATCACAGCTTTTTAAAGGTATTTTTTTCATCTTGTTCTGGTTGATCATGACTTTAACATTCACACAAAAGCCTGGAAATGTTTCCTCATAACACACACACACACACACACACACACACACACACACACACACACACACACACACACACTATACCACGACAGCGTGACATTTTAGAAATGTTTGCGTTCATTTGGTTTTTATTTAGTTTCTCATATACTTCTGACCTTCTCTGTGTTATCTTTATAATGTCAGCCGGCAAGTTATTTTAAAGTTTATGAGTGGCATGTGGCTCATCTGCCAAACCCAATCTTTTATGCGGTGGGACACTCGAAGCCTTTTATTGTAAGTGGGAAGGTCAAGCGAGCCAGATGGGGGAGCGACAGAGCGCAGACGGACAGGAAAAAATATGAAGCATGGTTTGTGTCAGCGCAGCTCTCTGGTGCATAAAACCTGTATTGATTGAACAAGTAGTTCTCTGACAAGTTACTATAAACTGATTCTGATTCATTTCTGAGTCACCGTTTGTAAATGAGAGGCTTCGATGAGCTCGTATGTTAAATAATTTAGAAATTTGGACACAAAAACTGAGAAAATTAGTCTGATTTGAATCTGTTTTTTTCCCATTAAACTGATTTTGGAAGTCACTGCAAAGAAATATGAACTTAATAATAAATTAGTTGAGCCTGGTCCTGCTCTCTATAGTTATTAGCTACAGGCAGGAGATTGTTAGCTTAGCTTGGTTTAGCGTAAAGGCTAACCAGAGGGTAACAGCTAGCCTGGCTCTGTCCACAGATACCGGCACCTCTAAATCTCACTAATTCACACATGATATCTTGTTTGATTGGTTCATACAAAAAGTGACAGCAAAAACAACAATATGTGGTTTTACACGGTGTTATGTGTCGGACTATTTCTTGGTCGGCTGCGGCTGCCTCCTGGAGTTTTATCAGAGAAACAGGATGTTCATTTGTGAGCTTTAGAGGGGCTTTTAGATGTGTTTTGTTACCTTTGGACAGAGCCAGGCTAACTGTTTCCCTCCGCTTTCAGTCATTATGCTAAGCTAAGCTAACTGTCTCCTGGCTCCAGCTTTATATTGAGTGGTGATTTTAAGATCACAGCTTTTGAATTAAACACCGCTGAAGTGAACTCTCACGCCAACCCGACAGCGACCCGTCTGATGTCGTCGTCGGGTTTTCAGAGAGTTTGTTAAGAGGTTGGCGAGTTCGCTGTGTGAATCGCCGTCAGCTCGTCTCTCCTTCACCTGCCTGCCCTTGAAGCCCCACCGCTCCCTGCTGCTGCCGCAGATGGTTAACATGCTCCTTCACCAACAGTCATCCATTCACCAGAGATTCACACCGACTCCTATCCAACACGAAGGGTTTCTTTGATTCTCTTTAAGTGAAAACAGAACTTTGCAGAAATCTGATACAAAACATGGCATCAAATTTTAAGACTTCATACCAAATGGATGTTAGATGTTGACGACAGCCCAACTGTGGTCATCCCAGATGTGGTGAACATGCATCAGGCTTCAGATGGTGGCGTGATGCTGCAGAGACAGTGGATTTGATCCAAAAGACTGTGAAAACGATCAGGATGGGATGGAGCGGTCAGGAAAGGAGGAGGGAGTTTTTATTTCAGCTGAAAGGAGAGTGCTGTGACTGTAGCAGGGGAGCCTATTTCAGCTATTCCTTGTGAGATCAAAATGTTTGGCTTTCATGCAGCAGCGGTCATAAAGGAGCATTTTGCTATAAGCAGAAAACAACAACCAGGTTTCTGTATCAGCTTTATTTTCACATAACAAAACAAAACCAGTAGCTAACCGGAGCGATATGGTCATTTTGAGAAACGCAATAATGTCGATTTTACTTGTGAGTGATGTGACCTCTTGCAGAACTGCAGTAAAATTAAATGTGTTATATAAGGTTAGACCATAATGCAGGTTCAGGACCAAACCTTCCTTCATTTTCAGGCGATTTAAAGCCACTGCGCTTCCGTTCTTCCACTGTGAACCTAACTGTAACCAGACACTTAAAGCTTTGTTTATCTATCAGCTTGCATGTAAAACCAAACTCACATGTGTGTAAATTTAGCGCTGTGATTAGCATCTCTTTGTTAAAACATAGAGACTGGCTGGAATATTTGGCAAACGTGACTCATCTCGTCAACTCAACTCGTTTGCCTTAAATTTCACTTGAATTGTGTGTTTGTGATGCAGATGGTGAAAAATAATGTTCTATTAAGATTTGAAATCAGGGTGGATCATTTTAAATTATTTATGCTTTGCCTCTATTATTAATGGTTAAAGGAATAGTTCATCATTTTGGGAAACACAGTTTTTTGCGTCCTGGTGGAGAGTTGGATGAGAGGATTGACACAGCTGTCACATCTATCACTTTAGCTTAGCAGAAGAACTGGAAACAGCTAGTCTGGCTCTGTCCAGCAGCTACTAAATCTGCAGAGAGGCAGCTCTGAAACTCACTAATCATCTTCTCATCTATCTGCGTACACTCTTTTCTTACCTGCAGGTTGTTAAGCAAACAGCATCCATGTATTTCACTCACGGAAATGAGATCAGAAAACATTTTGCTCATCTTGCTGTGTTGTCCTCGTCTGTCCTGCAGGGGGAGCTGTTGAGCCCCTGCCGCTGTGACGGCTCCGTGCGCTGCACCCATCAGCCCTGCCTCATCCGCTGGATCAGCGAGAGAGGCTCCTGGAGCTGCGAGCTCTGCTACTTCAAGTACCAGGTCCTGGCCATCAGCACCAAGAACCCTCTGCAGGTAACCTGGAGGGACTCTGCAGCACAAACACACCAACTGGTCTCAGCAGGAGTCACAGGTTTTCAACACAACCAGGCCTCACATCCCCTCTGGCTCTGGATTTGAACTGAAAGCAACACTGATTCTGTGCCCGTTCACATGAGTCTGACTCAAGCTGCACATTCAGCCAGCACAGCATGGCTCAGTTCAGCTCGGTCTGGCTCAGCCTCCCGATCAGTTTCCTTACAAACACTGTTTTTGACGGGAGATTCAGGGCTTTGGATGAATTACGTAAACAAGATGTAGACAGCATGTGGATCTTTAAACCCCTTCTTGACGTGCAGGTGAACACAAACGCTGTCATGCTCTGTGAGGTGTAAGCTTTTAAAATTCATGAGTGAATCAGGCTGGGGGATCTTATTGCACGCTGACAGACACGTTTCATAACGACATATCCAACATGCATCAGTCCGGCTCTCTGCGAGAACAGATCTCGGGCCCTCACTGTGGTGTGAGGACCGTTTGCCATATTGTGCTGACACATTTTCCCTCTGCGTCACTGTCCTTCTGCCCGGCGTTTCAGAGGCGACCGATGGCTCACATCCTGCAGAGAGGATGCCACGTAGAAGTGTGTGTTTGTCTGCCATAGCCGTTCATGTGTGTGTTCGTCATGTACTCATGAGTAGATTTCTCTGTGGCGGGGTATGTGGTGGAAAGTAACTAAGTACACTTGTTCGAGTACTCTGCTTGTGTACAATTTTGAGGTACTTCCAGTTAAGTGTTTCCATTTTATGCTACTTTACTTTGGAGTAGTTTAGCTGTTATAAAGCTCGACTAGCTCCACCAAACTACCTCTGATCATTTATATTTTCAGTCATTTTTAATGACTTATAAGCTACAAAAGACTTTCAATGAAAAGGCACAAAAACAAAATCACTTTACATGCAAACAGACTGTATTTTGCTTTTATTTCTGAGATGTTTCTGCTCTATTTGTGAGCATTAATAGTGAAAGAATATCCTTTGCAACCTTGAACTGTTGTATAATAATATTTCATATTGATTAACACCGAACATTTGTGCATTTTTAAAGGCAGCGGTGTCATTTTTCTTTGTATTTTGCATTACTGACAGTTTTATAGTTTGGTAAATGAACAGAATGATAAATCAGATTTATAATTGAGTTAAAAGCTAAAAAAGGAAACCCTGCATGTGGATTGAGGACTGTTTAAAATGTGATAAAGATAAAAAAAAAAAATGCACAGAAGTGTGACCTGGGTTTGAATGCAGGACTTTGACTTGGACCGAGTATGTTTGCGTTGTTGTATTAGTACTTAAGTAAAGGATGTGAGTATTTACATGTTTTTCTGCCTTCCAGTGGCAGGCCATCTCTCTGACAGTGATAGAGAAGGTGCAGATAGCCGCCATTATTCTGGGTTCCCTTTTCCTCATTGCCAGCATCTCCTGGCTCATCTGGTCCTCCCTCAGCCCCTCGGCCAAGTGGCAACGTCAGGACCTGCTCTTCCAAATCTGCTACGGCATGTACGGCTTCATGGACATCGTCTGCATAGGTAAAGGTGGACTCATGTGCAAGCAGCAGCGGTTTTACATGAATTGCATGAGAGTATCACATGAGAACATGTGATATAAGGTTTAGGTGGCAGAGAGCAAAGAAAAGCATTATGCAACAAGAAAAGCAGGATGTGCTCTGCAACAACATGGAGATATATTAATAAACATAGGTTGTATTATGCAAGGACAAAGTAAAAAACATGTATTCAGTTCACATTCTGGTGGTTGTTAAGGTCATACAAAATTAAACAGGAACTAAAGAAGCAGATGGTGCATAGGTAGGAGATGACAAACACACTAAAGGCAAAGCAAATGTTGATGGTGTCGCAGAGAATAAGAGACTCTGTTTTCGAGGAGCAACCTGGTCGACTGTTCTTGTGTGATTGTGAGTTTGCTGTGTAAGACAGCGCTGAGAACAGATGGCGTCACATATCTGCTCCCTGGTTACTGCCAACTGTCTATTCTCATCCACAGGCGGGATGGAGAGTTCCTACCTATGATGCCTTTTAGCATTATGTTTGATGTAAAGCAGTGGGAATTCATTGGCTTTCATGCACCGTCCTTCACCCTGCCTCTTCCTCCTCTCTCTGCCCAGGCCTCATCATCCATGAGGGATCATCAGTGTACCGGATCTTCAAACGATGGCAGGCTGTCAATCAGCAGTGGAAAGTACTGAACTATGAGAAATCAAAGGACTTGGGCGACCCGGTGAGTTCGAGCAGCAAGACGGGGGCCCGCGGCTCCCGTGGTAACCCTCACGGTCTGGCCAGCAGCAGCGGCGGGCGACAGAGCAGGAGGTTAAGAACTATTCTGAACCACCACTGCGGATACACCATCTTGCACATCCTGAGCCAACTGCGGCCCAACGACCCTCGGATCAGCGCCGCCGCCAACCGGGAGGTGGTGATGAGGGTCACCACCGTATGAGTCGGCCTAGGCTCGCGCCATGGGATAGACCTCGTCTTTGTGTCCGGATGTAAATGAGAGGACGGACTTGTGGACCTAGTATTGAATAAGACTCATGCAGGCGAGCAGAGCCGAGAGATGCCCGACAGACAGCGCACACCGGAGGATTTCTCCTCTTGTTTCCTACAACAAAAGGAAGCCAGATGCTCCTTTTCAATAATTAAAGAACTGATGAAAAAAAAAGGACGAAAAAGCGTTAAAAGACAACAAACGTGAAACGCCAGAGGGGGAAAAAAGTGTAAACAGGCTTTATAACCTAATCCAAGATGATGAGACGTTTTTTCCAGTTCAATATCAGGATGCACAGAGACATTTTTCTTTGATTTGATCCTCTCGGTTTGATTTGATATCTCTTCTTTTTTTGGGATTCTTCTTTTTTCTTTTTCTTTTTTTTTTTACTCACTTTGATTTTGTACGGATGTATGATTTTAGAGGAAAATCATGTAACTCCATACATGCCAAGCATTTCCAGACAGCTATGTATAATTATCTTAAAAATTTCTACAAGCTAACCTGATGCTGGTAACTAGACCGAAAACTGAAGCAAACCAACACGAGGGGAACACGGGGGTGGCAACTGAACAATAAGTCATTACAAGTAAAAAAAAAAAAGAAAGAAAGAAAGAAAGAAAGAAAAAAGAAAACAATAAGATTTCAGTGACACTTAACCTTTCTGCAATAAAGATACGTATGTACATTTCACAGGGAATTTTGCATGGGTATATAATTTTATTCTTCATCACATGACATAAGCACATGACAAATTTGCTCTATTTCGAATGGTGCTTGCCAAAATAAACACTTTAAAAACATCTGATTTCATTGCACCAACTTTTTGTCATTGTGACAAATGGCAGTGTGTTACAGCTATTTCAGCTCAAATACAGATTGTTGCTGCTGTGTGCTGATTCAGATTTGATAATAAGTAAACTATTGGATTAAAAATGGGGATCAGATGATCTCTTACTACTCGGTCTCACTCGGTCTCTTCTTTCCCTCACCTGGAGCTGGAGGCAGGCGGGGCCTCGTCGAGTCTTTTCGAGTCTTTTCTGGTCTAAATGCAGTGAGGTGATTGTGTTTTTAGGAGAACATAACAGCTCATCCTTTATTTCCAATAGTTCTTTCTTAAATGAACTTGTTTAAACTGACTGAAAGTCCCCCTCAGGTAAAATAAAATCAGTGGCAAGACGATCCTAATAGGAGTAATTTGATCAGAGTAGAGCTACAGCAATTAGTCGACTCACAGAACAGATTAATTGGAAACTGTTTTGATAATTGAATCTTTTGCAGCTGCTTTTCTCTGTTTCATTTCTTTGTAAACTGAATATTTTGGGATTTTTTTTACCATTGGTCAGACAAAATATATAAGATTAAAATATAAGATCACTATTTTGTGACATTTTATGGACCAAACCATTAGTCAATTAAGCTCTTATCGTTTGGACAGAATAGGTTTTAGATTCCTTTGATGACTTATAGGAGGAAGTGATGCAGATATCATAAAGAAAGGTTATAGAAATGTAAATCCATGGAAAATACAGTCGGAATGTGATGTAATAGGAAAAATCAATTGCTTACAAAAAGGTCACTAGGAATTTACAACTGATCACCACTGACACGTTATGATTTGCAGTGATAATATAACAGAAACATTAAGAACATTGCAGTCACACATGTGATTACAGTAATGCCACACAAGCTCTTGCAACACACAAACCTCCCTCGAACAATGCTACAGTAATGAATTCATTCACTCAAACTTTATTTATAGGAGGTGGTCTAACGAGAGCAGGTCACTCGCTTTGGTGGTGTGTAAAAGTTAATTTAAACACAAGATACTTGTGCTCAAACAGAGGATTCATTCTCAGTGAAGAACCTTGGAGCCCTAATCTGCCTCTATACCTGCCAAAGAGCAGTGATTCCTAACACGTCTCTGGGGGTCATCAGGTGGAAACCTCCCTTCAACGGTGTTTTCGCCTACTTAGTCCCACTACACCTCCAGGAGGCTAGGCGGTGAACTCCCAGAGTCACCCCGCCAGTGCCAGTTCACACTGCTCCTACACAATCCAAACAGCACTGCCACGTTCAATTGACCCAGGCCTGGTTAGAAGATGGTCCAGGTAGTGGCCAGTACCGATGCTACCATTTAGCTAATGCTAATGTTAATGCTAACCGCTAAGAAGAACAGAAGAAGACAATACCGTTCCAATGCTACCATCTAGCTAATGCTAATGCTAATGCTAATGCTAAATGCTACCTGCTAAGAGGAAAAGAAGAAGACAATACAGCTAGATTCACTTATACTGTTAATGTTAACTGCTAGATGCCAATGCTAACTGCTAAGATACTGTCATACTACCACCGCTTTAGCTAATGTCAGCTGCTACAATGCTACCACAGGCCTAGATGCCACATGTAACTGCCAATTGCCGCACTACCATCATCTCCCCCTGCCTCTCACCAACTGCACCAATAAAAGCGGGGTGGGAATACAAATCCTGGTTCGGGTAGGGGGGTAGAAAGTAAAGAGGTAGAGTCAAAGATGAATGTCGGGATTGGATACAGACCCTTGTTCGGGTAGGGGTAGAAAGTTTAGAGGATGCTGAAGGTAGAGGCCTAGACCACAGACTAGATTTAACAGCCTCTTCTAACATTTCCTTCAAGAAGCAAACAAAACAGGAAAACAACCAAAAACAAAAAAGAACAAAACAAGCCAACTCTGTATCTTACAACGCAAACTTACCTGAACAAAAAAAAAATAATGTTAATCCATCCAATAAACTACACATATCAACCTCATGATGGCGCTACAGGAAAGTTGAGTCAGATGTGGGATCATGAATGTTTGGAGGAAATTTGGTGCCAGTCCATCAGGTAGATGATATATTTCACAGGATTAGCGACAACTTCAACCAGCTGGTGGCGCTCACCCTCTAATAAAAATCAATGGAAACACCATCAACGCCATCTTCATTTTTAACCCCAAGCCTGACCCTGACCCCTAACCCCATCTACAGTCTTGCAGACCACGCAACACAACCCCCTGAGGTCTTCTCCAAGCCTGAACCAGGTAGTTTTGGTGCCTAAACCTTTGGAGGGTGTATGATGTGGTGGGTGTGTCCGCAGACCAAGTTGGAGCCAGAAGTGACCGTAACTAGACAAGAGGGTGGAGCAGGGGAGGATACGCGTCAGTACGTCTTCGTCCTGACTGGATGTAACTGAGAACTGAGGAAAAGCGGTCAATGTGTCTTGTCAATCACAAGGTAGCCACGCCCTAAAGCATGCCCTGCTTTATCATCTGTTTTACTGTAAAATGGACCATAATTTACATAATGAACATCATGCTGCACTGAAGAAAACTGGTGACTGAGACCATAAACTCATTAAGAAACTGTTTCCTGAGGTTATTAATCAAGTGAGAAGTAAGGTCACTGTCTCATAAGCATACAAGCAATTAGACTTCTTTATGCAACCAGTGGAGTCGCCCCCTGCTGGCCATTAGAAAGAATGCACTTCTGCATTGGCTTCACTTTTCAGACCCACAAGCCCCATCACTCATTACAGTGTCCATAGCAACGACAGACAGACTGACAGACACAAAAGACCCTGCCATTCATAAAGCCACGCTGGTGACAAAGCAAAAAATAAACTGACGGCGAGGGTCGACATACACTCAGTAGAGCTTTTCCTAGAGACTTTAACATGTCTCAGAAAGAAAAGAACAGGTGTCACTCTCAAACTGTCGTGATTTACTGGGACACTTGAACAGAATTAGCCATCACTAATAGTATTAGCATCATCTGTGATTTTCCTGCTATGATAAAATGTCAGCTGTGGAAAAGGCGTATAGATCCAGTTCAGGTGAGAATTAGAGGAGAATAACTGAACTGCAGAATCCGATCCGGTAAAATCCTGCACTTGCTTTGTGTTGGTGTTTATTTCTAACCCTGACAGTGAAAAAGTAAAAGCGATTGGTGGAAACCTGTCAGTATGTGTCGCCCCCCAGTGGCTGCATCTGCTCCCTGCACCTCATTTCTGTGAGGGACATAAACACAGAACAGACTGCTGCCAGAGGCCGTTCAAATACCTGCAGCAGGAGGGAGCGTCATCACAACACGTCTTTCATTTTATATTTGTTCCATGAATATCTGATCGTCTCTCCTTTGTGACCACAAAGAGGGAACAGTATTTGATAACAGCACTGTATGTAGAGGACAGCTGCCCAGTTCTTACAGGTTTAACTGTCAAAGAAAACATCTTTTTATGTCATCGGATAAATATCCCAGCTAAAATCCTTGCTGCTGCTCTGATTGGGCTGTATAATTGCATCCTTACAGATTCCTACTCAGATTGTTCCTCATTTTTATTTGGTATTTCACAACATCGCTGGTTTCCAGACTGAGGGCAGGAGATGAGATGATTACAGATGAATAATAAAGAATTAATAATAAAATAAAATAAAAATGAAATGATCTCATCAATCAACGTCGTCATTGTACAAACACACCTTAAAGACAATGGATCTGATGAAATCCATCAAAAACTATAATTTGTCAAACTTAGAGAACGTTCTGCACATTTTCACCCATCAAAAACATATTTACGTGTATAAATGGCCTTTTCCCCAGATACAAACTGTCGACTGAAAATATATCCATCCCTGTGTCAACAAAGGCCTCAAGATTCAAGATTCAAAACTTTATTGCCTATTAATGCAGGCAACAGTGGAAATTAATCTGTGGCTGGTTCATGGCTCACGCAGGTTTACTTTGAATTTTTGGGGTTTTTGCATTATTTGTATTGTTTACATTTTACAGAAACGCTTGACTTGTAACCAGACATTGTACGTTGTTGGTTATTGTTCCTTTTAAGATATATTTAATCATTTTTTTTTCTACGGAGTCCCTAAAGGGGCATGGGCACAGAAACTCTTTCAGGTCGCTCTTTCATGGCTGGAAAAGCTCTTCAGCTGTTTGTGATTTATTCACTTTCCTGAAAACACGAAATACACCTGATAATGTCATCAACCAACTAAAACTAAAACTAAAATTAGATAAATCATCCCACCGTTAACTCACTGCATCCTCTGAGGCTAACATGTTGACTTTAGCTTGACGTTAGCAATAGCTAATAGCCTTATTTAGCTAGCTCTCTCTCTCGTAACGTTACGGTAATTTCGTTTTTTCGTTTCACATTCGTAGCCATATTAATTAATTAATTAATATTAATTAATGTATTAATTAAATGTGTGTCCACGTTATTGTGTGACATACTAAGAAAATTAGAAATATGAAGTTATTAGTTGTTGCATTAATGCTAATGCCATGAAGTAAACAAATACTTAATTGTAGTCTTCCAACCATATGTAGGCATGTACTGTTTCTTTGTCTTTCTCTTCATGATAATTCATGGATGGTGAGATTAGTTTCTGTCTCATACACTCTCAGTATGTGATGTAAACAGAATTTGCATTTTATTAATTTATATTGTTTTCAAAGATTATCTCATTTAACACGGTCCAACTTCGCTCTCCAAATATCGTGTGTGTAAACTCAATATCCAATCCACATTTAAGATGAAGCATGTCAATAACTATTCATGTGCTCAATCAGGGGTGATGGTTGAGGTGCAAAAGCTGAAGACATGTAAATACAATTTCTGAATATCTGTCCCATTTCTGTCTCCTCCTCAGTGCATGTTCAATGAGAAAAACTTCTTTAGAACAGTTGGACAAGCTCTCATGACTGCACAAGCCCATAATCTGCTGATCTGCTCATTTCTTTATAGACCAGGAGTGTGCAGAGACTGTCTTTGAGGAACAAAACCAGGATATGGAAGAACTGATCGCCCAGAGAGATCCTCAGATTCAGATCCAGCCTCCAGTGACTCAGTGCAGGAAAAACATGGACACGTAAGCTCCAGTAGAAATTACTGTATTCTTACAGACCCAGTCTGTGATATATGATGCTGCCCCAGTCACCACAACACAGAAATCACATGTAGTCCAGAATACACAAAGCAGCACAGTCTGGACCATGACATGCATGTATTACAGATTTAACTTCTTCATAAAAAGGATTGACAGTGCTTTGAAAGTGCTTCCTTTCAGGGCCCTGCCAACCCCTTCTGCAGGGCTGAGATTTTTAGCTGATGCAGGCATTTTTAGAAATCAGTATTGGCTTCAGAAAGCTCAAACCATTTCCAGGCCTTAGTTTGTTTGTCTAGATTTGCCAGCTGTCGCAAATGTCCCATTTGGCTTTGAAAACACTAGAACTAAACAGTTTGAAATTAATAAGTTTGAACACTTATTTAAGTATGTAAGTTTAAGTTAAACCTCAATTAAACCAGGTCTGCAGCTGGATAAACTTAAACGTTCGATATGGTGACCTCTACTGGCGTTTAGGTTGCACCTGCAGGACTCAGCAGCTGCAGTCGACAGAAATAGGATTTAAGAGACCAAATGATTCCAGACAACAAAGGTAGGAACTCCATCTTGAATTTAAACTGCAGGTAAGATGATAGACATGGGTAAAAGGTTTTGAGTTG
This sequence comes from Chelmon rostratus, assembly GCF_017976325.1. Taxonomy (NCBI): domain Eukaryota; kingdom Metazoa; phylum Chordata; class Actinopteri; order Chaetodontiformes; family Chaetodontidae; genus Chelmon; species Chelmon rostratus. The sequence goes on along the minus strand of NC_055667.1, from coordinate 25,391,256 downwards.
AATGCCACATTCAGTGAACATACATTTACAGAAGACTCTGCTCAGGTGCCAGATGTTTTGAGCACATGTATGTATGTGAGGGTAGACATGATGGCTTAGGTCAGATGAGGTGTGAACAAAGCTAAGGTAATAATTATGTTTGTGTTGTTTTTCCATTTACTTATCATCAGACAGGAGAACCAAGCAAGGCCAGCCCCTCCTGAGATGAGTAACACAGAGGTCCTGCTTTCACCATCTTCTGATGATGCTGGCAGTCATAATCCACAAACAGGCTGAAGATGATTGTTAAAGTCCTGCATCAATCACTACAGACCAGTTGTTGAGTGAGCCAGATTCTACTCCTTCCTCTGCTATTGATGCAACTCTTGAAGACTCTGAAGGACACTTTGGACCCGTTTCTTGTCAAGAGGGTGATGATGAAGACTCCGCTCTTCTCTGAAAGGCACACGACCTCAACACCATGCAGGTATAGTGGAGAACTTATTTCTATTAGTGCTGCAAAACTATTGTTGTCATTATTATTATTTAAATATTTTGTCCCATTTTGATTGGTCCATAAAATGTCCAGAAATATCGAATAATCCACAGCCCAAGCTGATGTCTTTAAATTACTTCTTTTATTCAACCAACAATCCAGTTTATGCCTGGATCCTCTGACTTCAACACCACTTGGATCTATTTCTTTTCAAATTAAATGAATGTCTTCTTTCCTGCTGTCTGATCCATTCTCCTTGTGTACATGCATCCATACCCATGTAGTTGACCAGATGTTTGTGATTATTAATAAAGTAAATTAATGACCAGTCAAAACTGTTGCATCCAGTTTACAGACTGCAAGACTTGAGAATTCATTTTAAATGTAATAATGTAATAATAATGTAGTAATGTAGCGGTTACTTTCAAGCAAAGCAGTAATATCCTTTTAATGAAGTGATGTTTCCGACTAATCCCACATTGACTGCGGCTCTCTGTGAGCAGCCAAGCCGTTTCCTGTCTCCTTTCACGGTCATAGATGGCCATGTCGCCATGTGGACCATACAGGACCGGCCTGTAACATTAGCTGAACAGAGGAGCTTCTGTGAAGATTATGTTCTTTGACTTCTCCAGGGCTTTCAACGCCATCAGACTGGCACTGCTGAGGGGGAAGCTGGAGGACGCTGGAGAGGATGGACATCTTGCTGCCTGGCCCATCGACTACCTCTCTGACCGTCCACAGTACGTACGAATGCGCAGCTGTGTCAGAGGTGGTAGTCTGCAGCACAGGTGCACCCCAGGGCACCACCCTCTCACCTTTCCTCTTCACCATCTACACCTGGGTGTTCACCTTAACAATAAACTGGACTGGTCTCACAACACCGACGCCCTGTACAAGAGGGGCCAGAGGCGCCTCCACCTCCTGAGGAGACTGAGGTCCTTCGGAGTGTGCAGGCCGCTGCTCAGGGCTTTTTCTGACTCTGTGGCAGCCTCTGCTATCCTCTACGCGGTCGTCTGCTGGGCCCCGGGCAGCACAGAGCGGGACAGGAAGAGACTAAACAAGCTGTGTCCTGGGCTGCCCACTGGACTCTGTGGAGGAGGTGGGTGAGAGGAGGCTGTTGGCCGAGCTCACAACCATCATGGACGGCAGTTCTCACCCACTGCACCGGACTGTAGAGGAGCTGTGCAGCTCTTTCAGTGGCCGACTGAGGCACTCAGTGCAGGAAGGAGCGCTACCGCAGGTCCTTCATCACCACCACTCTCAGACTGTACAACTCCAGTGTAGTTATAGTTTGAGGATGAATAAAGGAAGCTTTTACTGATTTGTTGATTTACAGGGAAAAAGCAAAAATACAATGTTTTAATGTGAAGAACTCCAGATGTATAGCATGGATTCCTACAAATCCTCCAACTCCAAACTGTTGTCAAACAACACGAAATGGAGCGATTTTTCTGTAAATGGGGGCCTCTGCTGGTGGTGGAGGGTGGAAACAGGTTGAGAGCACAAGAAATCATACTTCAGGAAGAGGTTTGGATAAAAGGTCAAACCAAAAGATGCTGAAGTCATTTCTTGCATCTGAGATTAAAAAAGGCGTATTCCAAGCTATCACAAAGGAATGTTTTTCAGTTAAAAGTCACAAGATTTTACAAGAAACACCAAAATAAGAGCAAGACATCTGTCATTTAGTTAAAAAACATTATAGAATCATATAATCACATCACAACCCCTCAGATTTATCTTGTGAGCCTTTGGAGGGGCTTGACCTTCAGGTTGGGACCCAGTGGACTAAACTACCGAAGAGAATATAGTATACAAATAGTTAAAACAAGCTCCACCTGGACCAGATGCATCAGTATTAAAATCTGATTTTTTTGTTGATCTGATTTTGTAAGAAACAAAATGGCTTATTTCAGTTATTTCATTGTCTGCGGCCTTGGATGAGAAAGAACATTTCAAAGGTTTGTGTCAAAGTGAAGTGATGGAAATACAAATGAAACAACCATTAGCAATTATAAAGTACTGTCTGGTAGTCGTGTTGGGTGGGAAAAAAAACATTAAAAACAGGTCAAATGGAGGGTTGTGATCAGACCTGGCTGCATTTTCCAGGCAGCACGTGTAATGGAGAATGGGCCTTTTTCTGGGAAGACAGTTGAGATATGATAATAAATCAATAAGATAAATAAGGACTGACTTTTAATAAAGCTGCTTCAGCCTCAGGGTCCTGTCATTCTGCATGGCATTACTTTCACACATTGTTCAGTGGACTGAAGATGGCGGCTTCAAAGCACTTGACTTTGAATCAGTTAATGTGTCACTGAAACCGAAATGGTTAAAATATTTCATTGACTGATACCAGGCTTGGAGACACTGTTTTTTTATTCCACTAGTCAAACCTTCCTCTTTTCCTCATGTACTGCAATATTGGAGGCTTACTCTAAAACAAATGGAGGTTAAGCTGTTTGACCATCAAGTCCATAGAAAGAGATCTTAATGTCTTCTTTTTGTTTTGGGGAAATAATGTTTTGTTGGATAACAAATGCAGTAATTTGAAACAGACATCTGTATTTCTATTGATGACAAGATACAAACGTATTTTTCCACTGGATATGTAAGACAAATCTTCCCCACTGATCCATCAGTTCCAGGCTGATAGACTTAATAAAACATATTTTCTCTACAGTTGTACCATGCAAAGACAAACAGGAGCGTTGCATAAATCCCAGTTCGGAATGGCTTCCATCGTAGAAGTGATTATTTTGAGGTTGTTTCAGCGGCATCTGCTGGTCACCAGGGGAATTACATTGACGTTACTCCTTGGTGTGACGTATGTTCCTGTGACGCGCAGAAATTTTAAACTATCGTCCTTCTCAGTGATGGCGGCTTCGTTTCGTTCTCTCCCTGCAAGCTGTAATAACAAATGGTACTACACCCGACAGCAGATCGACAACAGCCCATCTCGGCGAGCAGGACTTGATCCCGACAAGGAACTGTCCTACAGACAACAGGCAGCGAACCTGCTCCAGGACATGGGACAGCGGCTCAATGTGTATCTTTTGCCGAGGGACGGCTTGCGTCTCACCTAGCCAACATTAGCTTGTTAGCTAGCGAAGTTTAGCTCCTCATGAAGCCGGTTCGGCCTAGAGCTTGGCTGGTGTTTGTTTTTGTATTTCGTTTGAATGCCGTTAGTTTGTTTTCGCGTTTTCCATCTGTTTCACGCGGTGGTTTATGAGTTTACTATGTCAATGTTAGCAAGCTAACGTTACCTATGAGCGGCGTAGTAGGCTAAACATGGGCCACGAAGGCCTGTGTGGTCGGCGGGCCTTCGGGACGTTAGCATTAGCATTTCCACAACCTTACTGTAAATGTTAGTGAAGAAAAGGTGTAGAGTGGAGCACCCTTTTTTAGGCATTGTGTTTTATTGTGTTTCCGAGTAAGTGTTTTGCATGTTTTATGTTTAAAATCAACCCTTGAATGTGTTATGTTAAAATAACTTCTTCCGGCTAACCTCTTATGTGTGAAGCTAACTGAGGTTTCAACTTTGTTGTTCTGGCATTGATGTCATAACATTGAGTTTAATAAGCTTTTAGCTAAATTAAAGCTCTTACAGTGTGTTATTAAACATGTAGACCAATGACCCCAGTAATGTTGAAGGTAGACAATTAGTTCATGTGTTTTGATTTAAAATTACATTTTGCTGCATTATCCTTAACTTTCATGTATCAGGTCCCAACTTACAATTAATACAGCCATTGTGTACATGCATCGATTCTACATGGTCCAGTCATTCACCAGATTTCACAGAAATGTAAGTATTGTTTGCCAACCTGAAATCTCTAATGCAACTATCGGTGCTTATGTCAATCACCTCATGAACTGATTTTGGTTTACGATGACCAGGTTATTGCTCCTGCCGCACTCTTCCTCGCTGCAAAAGTTGAGGAGCAGCCCCGAAAGCTGGAACATGTGATCAAGGTGGCCCATGCATGCCTCAATCCTCAGGAGCCCTCTCCAGATGTACGCAGTGATGTAAGTGTTGTGCTGCGGTGAAAATTGTCTGCGGTTGTGCGCCATCTCCTCTTGCGTTTACCTGATCGTCTAGTGATTTAATCTCCACAGTAACATGGCTTAAAGAAAATTATTTCAGCAGTAGAATTTGTGAAGATTGATACTGTTTTATTAATGTTACTGATAAATATGTGTTGAAGATGCAATAATTTGCCTATGAACTTTCCATTGTGTCTGCACTTGGACTTTAGATGGGTCACCCTTTAATCTGTTCAATTCTAAATTAGCATTTTGTTACACTCGCCATAACAGTTTCCCTCTCCTAGAATGGATGATTTATGCTGATACTTTTACATGTAATGTATCACTTTGGCATCTTATTTATTCTTGCTTTCAGATTACATTTAAACTGGTTGCAATTGCTTGACAAGGCTGAATGTTTTGAGCTGGTGTTACCTCAGATGTTGAGGCTGCTGAATGTAGGGTTGGCCGATAGGTTAAAATTTTCCAACAGGTCAGCATCAGCTCAATGACCAACAATTGCCGATATATTTGTGCGTGTGAGCCATAGTTTCAGCTGGGAAATGTGTGCCATCGGCGAGTTCTCGCAACAAAATAAACTCACAACATGTCAGAGAAAGAAATAATCTTGAAGCTATCTTCCTTATTAAGCAGAAAAATACAACTGTACGCCTTCTGAATTAAATTTAGTCTCTTTTACCAAACTTAGACAAGTTCAACTGCCTAATTCATCTTCAAACACACTAAATTCAAACTTTACAGAAACAAAATAAAACGAAACAAACCCCTGTCGTTAGTCTTTTCGTTAGTTAGTCCTCTGTCACAAACTGGTTTGGCCGAAATAACTCCTCGGTTCACAGAGTTGGATATGATGAATGCTACATGCTGTTTTCCCCGCTGCTTCTGTCTGCTGTTCCTGGCCTCTTTGTGCTACAAAGCTTTGTGTTAACTCACTGAGTGAGAGTCTTTTGCTGAGCGGCAGGTCTCACTTGCTCTTCAGAGGCAGACTGTTAAATTAACAAAGTAAAAACACAAAACTCGCCCCAAAAAAGCACACCTGGCAATGGACTCATCAAGCCGCTGATAGCCAAAGTATTTGTCCAATCGCCCAACCCTACTTGATACATGGGTTGAGAGAGCGAAAGACAAAATCCACCCCAGTGTTTGTTGGTTTTCAGTCATCCAGGTAATGTGATGTTTAGCAGTTATAAAACTACACTATGTAGCTTGAATCGTCTAACTACTTACCTGTGAGGCTTCATCAGCTGTACATGAAAGGTGGGATTAATATGTTAGACAAAGGATAGAGGCCACCCAGTGAGTAACGTGCCTGTCCTCTCAACCTCAGGCCTACCTGCAACAAGCCCAAGACCTGGTCATTCTTGAGAGCATAATACTCCAGACCTTGGGTAAGTTGGGAAGGAAGAACTGGGTCCCTTGTTTTCCCTCCAGAAACTCATATGATCATAAAAAAGTTCTAACCTGTTTTACTTTTGTTCACAGAAAGCCCATGTGCAGTTAGCAGCACCGGAAAAAGACATTCACGCTTCATATTAGCAGCTCTTACCCATTGTTTCCTTTTTCCCCTCTCATGTTCTTGACTTTTTACATTTCCCTCCTTTTTTCTTGTCTGCATATTTTTAAGCCATTGGTTTGAGGACTATGTGATGAATTGCTGCACTGCCATGAACAATGGCTTGGAGTATGCTCGCTACAACCTGCGTAATCCTTTCCTGTGCTTTCAAGAACATAGGCAGCTGAAGAAGATAATATTGGCTTTAAAGCACCAAATTGTGTTTTTATAGTATGCAAGATTGAGAGTCGTGCAACAAAGCAAGAGTTGGGAAATGACTTATAATTTTATGTTTTTCATGGCCATCTGTTCATGTTTTCACATCATCCGGGATGTTATTGGAAAACCCCATTCAAAGTAATATTCATACACTATTCAGTGCAACACATAGTTGGTTATAACAGTATTCATTTTCTGGTTTTCGGGGTCTTTCTTAATCTTAACTGTCGAATGAGAAATAATCTTTGTCGTGGAAATTGCATTGAATGAAATCTATGGGGCAGCGTATATCAGTTTGACTTTTGCATGTTATTTATCGAGCTATGTCTCCTTTTGTCCCTTTTTCATTACAGCGTTTGAGATTACCATTGACCATCCGCATACTCATGTTGTCAAGTGCACCCAGCTTGTCAGAGGTGAGCATCAACTCTTCAATTTTGTGAAATTATGTTTGGAAATTTCATATTAATTGTATGTTTTCACCTTAAATTGTTAATTAGCAGGTTTTAAGTGAGTTTTTTTGTTCTATTGTAATTCCAGCGAGTAAGGATTTGGCTCAAACATCATACTTTATGGCCACCAACAGGTATATTCACAGTTCACAGTAAAACATGAGCTTCTCTGGTTTTTGATATAACAGTAAAATATCAAATCATGTTTACATATCTTTTATGTATAATTCTCAAACTCAATATATTGAATGTCTGTTCTCTCTCTTCCTGTTTCTGTTTTTTGTTTCTTTCCGGGACATATCCTGCCACGTAGTCTGCACTTGACCACGTTCTGCCTGCAGTATAGTCCACCTGTTGTGGCCTGTGTGTGCATCCATCTTGCCTGCAAATGGTCCAACTGGGAGATCCCTGTGTCTACAGACGGCAAACACTGGTGGGAATATGTTGATCCCACAGTTACCCTCGAGCTGCTGGATGGTATGATTTGAAAATGACCTTGTAATTCAGTTAATTTGACAAGACAAGCAGGGAAAATTGGTGAAAAGTACCTACATGTCTTACATCAGTTACAGATTAATCTGATAAGTGTTGAGGATTCAGCTTTTTTGTTATCCCCAGCTGTTCTTCACTCACTTCTTCATAACTTCTTTTAGAGCTCACACACGAGTTTCTGCAGATTCTGGAGAAAACACCCAGCCGGTTGAAACGGATCCGTAACTGGAAGGTATGGATTTTTACCATTGCTGTGACCGACAAAGTACAGCCAAGACATCCAGCGTTTTTTGTTGCCTGGCTTTTGTGTGATTATCTGTTTTCTTGGCTCCCAGGCTGGAGGTCAAACACCAAAAGCCAAACCAAAAGTCCAGGAGGAGGGTGATCAGAGGGACACCATGATGAGCATGATCTCCATGGCCTCATCAGAGAGTACTGTTGCAGGCCTGATGAGCCTCTCAGCGCCACCTTCTGCCTCATCTTCCTCATCCATGGGTGATAAGGACAGGGGCGCATCTGGCAGCGCTCAGACTTGGAGTGGAAAAGGTTCGGCTTCATCGGAGCAGCAACAGCAGCAGCCCAACAATGAGGTTCATGCTCCAGCTAAGGTGTCGCTGAGTGAGTACCGTGCCAAGAACGCAGACGTCCTGGCCGCCCAGAAGAGGAAGCTGGAGAACATGGAGGCCAGCGTGAAGAGAGACTATGCCAACGCTGCCCAGGCTCTCATTGGTCAGCAACAGAGGAAGGAGAAGCAGCAACATCATCACCAGCAGTCCAGCTCATCCTCCTCTGACATGTCCAATCCATCACCCATTATTCTGAAAATCCCCCTGGAGAAGGAGAGGCACGACAGGAGCTCTCTGAAAATGCGTTTCCCGCTAGCTGGGGGAGGGGGCAGCGGGCACAGTGCCAGTGCCCGAGGTCAGGATCAGGACATCAAAGTCAGAATACGAGTGCCTGAGAAGCAAAGGGGGAATTCAGGAGAGGAGGGCAAGAGCAGGGACAAGCACAGGGAACGGTCTAACCACCACCACCATCATCACCACCATCACCACCATTCCTCCTCTAGCGGTGCCTCAGTCTCCTCTTCACACAAACATTCATCTAGTTCCAGTGGGGCAGTAGGAAGCAGCAAAAAAGTCCCCAGCGACTCTTCTAGAACAGGTTCTTCATCCTCTTCTGCCTCCCGTAAGAGGACACACTCCCAAGATCCCACAGCAGGCTCTCACACTGCCTCTAAAGTCAGCAAGTCCTCGAGGAATCCCTACCAGCTACCGTCCCTGTCTTCCTCCTCTGGGCAAACTCTGGGCCACGGTCCTGACATTCTGCCCGCCCTGGGCCTTCCCCACCACCAAGGGAGCTATTCACACTCCAAAGGTGACAAGACAGACACTAACGGGCACGGTGCAGCAGGCGGAGCCCAGTCGAACGAGTACCAGGACACTTTTGAAATGCTGAACTCACTTCTGAGCGCACAGGGGGTCCAGCCATCCCAGCCGTCCATGTTTGACTACAGATCCCAATATGGGGACTACCGCTTCAGTGGTGGCTCCAGAGGGAGCAACCCCAGGCCCCCACCGCTGCCTTCGGAACCCCCTCCCCCTCTGCCCCCATTGCCCAAATGAGTTCCTGATCAGGAGATGCGATATGTACATTGTACTTGACATTACAAACATCCATATTGTTACATAAAGTATTGTTTTTTGTCTTTTTTTTTTTTTTTTAACTCACCAAACATTTTTTATAGGCTTCAGCGTGACAGCAGCAAAATGTAGTGGTGAGATAAATCAGTTTTCAACCTTTTTCTTTTTACAGTTCACTCATGGGGCAATAATGAGAGGCTTTAAAAGCGTGCAAAATGTGAGAAAAAAATTTATAGAAAAGTGTAGATAATATTTTTGCTCCTCTGTTTAACTCAAATGAAATGTGATGAGGGGACCTGGTATTTTTACCATCACTGTTTTTGGAGGACGTCGGGGAAACTTAAAGATTTCCATCACATACCTGTTTGGTCTTCTTACTGACTGTCTTTTTATAATGTTTTTATAGTATGTTATTTATTGATTGAATGCTTTTAAAAAACATAGTCCCTTTTCTACCTTTTTTAAGGTCTCCCCTCTATTCTTCTTGGGCAGGGGGATATTTCTTCATCAAGACTGTACAGGCTAGTTTGAGAGTGCATGTCTCCAAAGCCATCTCTTTTGCTATTATTTTTTCTTTTTTTCTTTTTTTGTTTTCCTTTTAACAGCCATAACTAAAAAAAAAAGGGTGACTGCTCCACTCCTGGTGTTATATTTTATTCCCTGCATAATTTGGTATACTTGTACAAAGACAGCAAAATGTTTAAAACAAACATGAAATATTTTTTACATTTTATTATTAACAATTATGAAAAAAAAAGTAAATTAAGGAAGCTTGTACTTTTTTAATTTTTAGATTTTGAGTGTTGCAGTCATTGTTTTAAATGGTTGTAAAATATTCATATTCATTTTACTAGTGATTACACTAATGGACAGTTCATACCAAGGATACATCTGTGGTTTATCAAAGGAATCACAGAGTTCAAACATATCTACCCAGTACGGTCAAAATGAAGGAATTGCCAATAAACGATTTAACCTGTCATGTAACTTTTGCTTAATCAGTTTCCTCTGGAAGGGGAGTCGGTGAAAACTTAATGCAAAGATTGAAATAGGGAGCATATATGGATATACTACATTTTAAGAGCCGTTCGCAAGCGCAGTGCCCGATGTCACACACATCGCCCTGAAACTGCTGGAAAGAATACGTTTTCCTGCTGGTGCTCACTTTTTGGTGACCATATCGAGCACCAGACTTACTTGACTTTGAGCACAGTGTACAATAAAGTATTCAAAATACACAATATCAAAGACTAATCAAATGCCATCTGTCATCCATTTGTTATGGTTGTCTTTCATGTACGTATTTCCTTTGGAGATGTTTTCAATGTGTAAACCCCAGTGTACACCTGTCAGTTCATGCTGGTCTGATTTAAACATGTTAAAGCTGTCTTTTGACTCAATACCTTCAAACTACATTGGTGGATATTCGGCTTCAGATTGTTGTTTAGCCATGATTCATCAAAAATGTTTGCACGTGTTCTTTTAGTTCTGTAAATCATACACTGCAAGCAGGTTATCAACATACCTCCTACAAGGTCATAAGCATGAAGTATACTGTTTCATTTGAATTACTGATGAATTTTTGTGGTGGTGCCACTTATTGGCAAGAGAATCGGGTATCATCTGTACATTTAATTCATACTAAGCTCTATATGGTTTTGATTGTATAGTATTACTGCTTTTTACCTGCTTTCTTTTATCAGTTTGTAATCAAAGACTCATTTTAGGCAGTTCACAGTAATGCAGTACAACAAATCAGCCATACAATTGTAAAATATTTTTGTTCCCTTGAGTATATGGAAGATAGGCTGAAAGAAAACAGCTCTTTGCTCAGGCAGCAGAGTTTTTATTAGTTATTCAACTCTTGGTTGTAACAGGGAAACAGTAAATGCACTGAATATTTATCTCAGTAGGTTTGCCTACAATGCAATTGACAAAAGTGTTACATGTATAATGGTTAGACTATTAGAATATATGTCTAATATTGCAAAAAAATGTTTTATTTGATCTGGACAAATCTTCCAACTTAAGTATTAACATTATGCTGTGAGAGAGTCATACAAAAGGAAACACATTTCAAAACAAACCCATATGTGAGAAAAATGGAAGACACTCATGCAACCTAACAATGCAAAATCACATAGCTACAATAAGTTTCATGTTTTTTCATGTCTTGGTGGTTTTAGTGACACTCAGGTCTGAAAATGAAACGTTTTGGGATTTTTTTGTTTTCAGTTAAAAGGTTATATGTGAACACTGTTCTTTTTGATATAATGTGGTTGCTTTATTCTCAATTAAAGTCAATAAATATTTTAAGAAAACGCTCATTGCATTGCATGTTTTGTGTTTTCACTTTTTATTTAAAAAATATTAAAACTACTGCAATATTGTGGGTGTACCAGAAAATTGCAGGTTTGGTGGCATTTTGATTGGCAACTAGATTGGCCAATGAAGTACCTTGACTCTTGGCCAATCAGAGCTAAGAATGGGAGGGCTTTGTTTCTGTCTGCAGTGGCTGTAGCAGTTGTTGGGGAATACAGGAAAATCGGCGTAGAGTGGTACGGGAGCAAGACCAGCTCGAACAACAGAGGAAGGTAAGCGGTTACACACAAAAGATGACGATGTGCTAACCTTCCGACCCCGAAGCACTTCGATCATATCGAGGAAGACGACTGTCTGTTGCCGTCGGTCGGCAAAATTCTCTTCTCAGCTGCAAATTGTGAAACGTAGCGGTTAGGTAGCATTAGCAACTGCTAAACAAAGATGGCGACTCCGTAACTGAAAGAGTGACGCAGCGAATAGAGGCGGGCTAAAGATCGGTGTGGCGCCTGGTTAGACTTGATGAAGACAGAGAAATGTCTTGCTGCTAGATTTATATCTGCAATAAAAGCATTTTCTTCTTTATGTTAGCGAGGCTCTAACTGTTGTGATATTTTTTTTTTGCTGTTTTCTATATATACTGTACGCACAATATATATTAAGTTGTCACGAACTTGATCAGTGTCGAACATGACAAGCCACCTGACCTGGCACCGCCTGGTTTAACGTTGTTTTACGTTGTCCTGTGTGTATAAAATCAATATACTTTAACGTGTCTTCGGACCCAATTTGTGAATAAAGGGCTAAATAAGCCACGCGGATCGCAGAAATATGGGCATGTAAATTCCTGGGTTAAAGCATCATCCGCAATGACATCTATTTATTTAGCCCAAGTTTTATTTGTGATATGTAGTTAGTGCACCTCCTAGCCTCCATATTCCATTCCTCGATAGTTCGTATGTCAATAAAATAAAATAAAAAACAATAAATAATGCACATGATATTTTCACTTTAGTGTTATCAATGCCTTAAATGCCAAACATTGGGCATTAAAAAAAATCCTCACATTTGAGACGCTAAATGTTTGTTGTCTGAAACTATTACTTGATTTTTTCAACATTGTTGAGCAGACAAATTTTCTGTTGATCAATTAATCAGCTTCTCATTTGATCTCTGGTAGTTGTTGCAGCTCCAGTCTCAAACATTTTGTCATTTTGTCAGACAGTAATTAAAGATTGTATTTTCTCAGAGGCAAGGTTGCAGTTTCCAGTGCCTTGTTTTGTCTGACCAACGGTACAAAAGCGAAAGATATTAAATTTTCTGTCATACAAGACAAAAAGCAGCAACTCTTCCACATTTGAGAAGCTGGAATTAGAGAGTGTTTGCCTTTTTTCTCTTTTTTTTCTCTTAAAATAAATCAAATACTCAACCAATCATCAAAATTGGATTATTGATCTGCCAGTCGACTGATCAATTAACGGACTAATTCTGCTTTGTGTGTTTCAGCTCTAATTATTTAACAGACAATGAACAGGATACGAATCCACGTTTTGCCTTCAAGTCGGAACCGGGTGTCCCAGACACCTCGTCCTCAGGAGCCCCAGGCCTGCTCCTTCACCCAGCGACCATGCCCTCAGCCCCGTCTGGAGGGCCTGGAGTTCTGCATCAAACACATTTTGGAGGACAAGAATGCCCCGTACAAGCAGTGCAGCTATGTCTCGGCCAAGAACGGCAAGCGCTGTCCCAACGCTTCACCGAAGGTTGACAGGAAAGATGGGTGGGTGGAAAGTCAAAAGTTAGACTTCAGCTTTATTAGTTGTACGTTTCATTCTGCAAGTTCATTCCAGGACAGGAGACATACTCTAAAGTCCTATTACCAAATCAAATTTCTGACATCTCCTCCTCCAATTGCTGTTTTTTTTAGAGTGACCTTCTGTGCAGAGCATGCTCGCAGGAATGCCATGGCACTCCGAGCCCAGATGAGAAAGTCGCCTGCCGGTCCATCCCCAGAGACACTGCTGTCTCAGCTTAGTGGATACAACCGTGCAGAGACACACAGCGTTGAAGGAGGCCGCTCTGAAGCTAGCCGTATTTTAGGTAAGTAATCTTGTTCAGACTGGGAGATACTTTGTCAGTTGTAGACACCTCACCGTAGTTACTCTCATGTGCATTGACTTTTCGTCTGTATTATGCCAGGGGTGAATAAATTTCTCTTGCAGTTTATTTTTACAACTATGAATATTATTGTAATGTTTGTGTACACTCCCTCTGGACAGATGATGACAGTCTGAGTGAGGAGGAGCAGGGTCCCTTAGTACTCGACCAGACATGGAGAGGAGACCCTGACAGTGATGCAGACAGCGTTGACAGTGATCACGAGGATCCTCTGAAGTAAGATGAATTATCTGAACATCTCTAGTTTTTAATCTGAGCCTGCACTGTTATGTTATTATTGTTGTGTCAATCTTACTTTTTGGGTGTTGACTCAGACATTGATATACTACCTTCAGCAACAACCATGTCCCAATTCAAAATACAAACTAATTCTGAGCAGGATACGAGTGTGTAGTATGTTCATGCATGGAACATGACAAAATGTAGACAGTATACGAACTATAAAAAACAAAACAAAAAAAAAAACACGTGATTTTTGAGTAGGGTTGGTTGTTATGACAGTAGATACTGTGCAACGGTAGAAATGTGTCCACTGGTAGAGATTTAGCTATACCATTCCTCTGCGGGAGATATCCCTTAACCTGTGAGGTTACTTACACACTGCTATCCTGCTATGCAGCAAGCCAGTCGTTGTGTCGATGATGTTGCACAGAGTGTAGCTGCTTCGTACTCTTTTCTGCTTGCCTGTGTATTGCTTTCTACTCTTACATTGACATTGCCGATGCGTCCAAATACATGTAGTATCGATAGCAACGTAAAAACAATCCTCATTACGGATAAGTCGTCGTCGTCCTCCTCCTCCTCCTGCATGCTCTACCCAGGTGCCACCCTTTGCCTAAACCAAACTTACAGTACTTACTGTAGGTGATAGTGCGCCTGACCCAGACAAATGTGCTCAATGTGTGAAAGGGCGACTTTGATGTTCAGCCAGATTCTGCAGACATTGTACAGAGTTCATGTGAGAAAATGGTTTTAGTGTCTCAGAGTAGCAAACAAGCTGCTCATAAGATCACATGATTTGGATGCAGGACCGTTTACCACGTTATTACATGACCTGAGACCGACAGTTGTAGGTGATGGTGTGCATCTCTGTTTTTGTCACTTAGATCCTTAAAGCTTGAAAGGAAGTTAGTTTTGTTGTTTTGAGTCTTTCGTTCTTAAACTCAAGTGTTGTCTCACATGAGGCTGTTGTTTTTGTTTGTATGGAAGTTCCCAATAAAAGAAGTAAATAATCAAATGTGATAAATTGTGGTATGGTACAGTTATTTAAACTGTTTCTTCATTGAATTTACATAGTAATTGCTGCACCATGATGTAGAATTACATCTAAATCTAGAAGATTGTGGCCATATGGCCCACCCCTGTTTTTGAGTGTGCTGTAGATGTTCAGTATTGTCCCACTGCGCAATGCAGATAGAACCAGAGGAACTACTCACTCAACTTCAAAGAACATTACATGTTTGGGAAAACATTTTTCTTTCTTTTTCTGAGGTTCAATCTGTAGTGACTTTCTAAATCCGTGTTAATAGCTTACTTATCTGTGATGTGGCCCCTTTGCGTGAATGTATTTTTCTTTGTAAATCACAGACATGCAGGAGTGTACACAGCAGAGGAAGTGGCGCTCATCACCCGAGAAAAACTAATTAGGCTTCAGTCCCTCTACATTGACCAGTTCAAACGGCTGCAGCACCTGCTTAAGGAGAAAAAGCGCAGATACCTGCACAACCGCAAAGTGGAGCATGAAACTCTTGGTAAATATGACCATTTAGTCACTAACAAAACATGTTTTGCTTTGTTTACTTTCTACTTCTTTTTAGTAGATCATCCCACACCCTTTCATGTTAACAGGGCTTCACAGCTCTCAGCAATATCTGTATTTGTGTATGTTGATGTCAGGGAGCAGTCTGCTGACGGGACCTGAAGGTCTGTCCATGAAGGAGAGGGAGAACCTGAAGAAGCTCAAAGCTCTGCGTCGTTACCGTCGTCGGTACGGCGTGGAAGCCCTGCTGCACCGGCAGCTTAGGGAGAGGAGGCAGGCCGTGACAGAAGGAGCTCCTCAGGTATGACCCCATCACAGTAGAAAGTAGTAAAAAACAGAGAAAACAGTTTACTGTTCTCCCCTTATCTATCACTTGTTTCATCTGTTGTAGCCACACACAAGAGCAGTGTATGAGAAGTGCATCTCCTTTGTGGAGGGAACCCGATGTACCAACCCCTGCCTCCCTATGACCAGACACTGTGTCTCACGTATCCTCAGTGATGTTCCCATTATGTGTTTTCACCACAATAGTGTGATCTGTTTCCATACAAGTAGCCACAGATGTATTTTTCGGCATTAATTGAAATTTTTATTCCTATTTCTTTTGTTTGAGTCTGTTAAGTTTCAAACTACGCTGCAAACTAACTGAGGCTCTCTGGTCATTCAAACCATCCTTCATCTTTCCTTTTTCAGCCATCTTCACTTTGGCCCTGATCAAGACCAGCAGCTTGCAGTAGCTGCTGGTTTCAAAGGGAGCCTATATAAAATCCTTCCTGTGGTCTGTTGATTTTTCCCAGAGTTACAAAGGGGCTAATCTGTTCAGTTGGAAGGAACAACATCCCTTCCCAACCTTCCTTCATTTTAACCATTTTAACCTAAATTTAATTATTTAGGGTAGTGTGATGCATTTCAACAGGATGTACTTTGCATTTTTTTAGTAGTTTTATTGCAAGTACTTAACTTTGTGTTCTTCTAATTGCCAGCGATTAAACTGTGAGCTTGTTGCCTTGTCAACAAGCTGACAAACCCTGCAGTTTTAATGTTCTCACAAAATAAGTAGTTTCTTGTACAAAACCACTCAGACAATACTTTCAACACAAGGCTGCTTATTATGAAGTTGCTAAAGGCTTGAGAAATATGTACAATATGATTTCCATAGGATTAATCATAGTACTTGCAATATTACTAATTTGGCAACTTGAGAGGTTAAAGTTTCCCAATATCACAAGTCGCCATTTGTTTTTTTGCATTTTAAGTTGAGCGGTTTTCTTTGTCTGTTTGATTCCTGTGGCCATTTCATTTGTGTCTGTGTCTGCACATCATGTGCCATTCTCCTTGACGACCAGACACTCAGACATCTACCAGGACAGCAACCAGGTGCTTTTCAAAGTGTGTCCAGGCACGAAAGATGTCCCATGTGACCGTACGGTGCACATGGGTCAGTCTGACGACCCTCGCTGCCCACTGCACCTCACCTTGCCTCCCCCCATGTACCAGCCTGAGCAGGAACCTCCACCACAGGAACAGCTCACCACTGCGAGCAGAGACATGTATTTGAGCGCAGCAGAGCTTCAGCCCACAGAGAGCCTTCCCCTAGAGTTCAGTGATGTATGTAGAAATGATGTTCCCCTACCACTCCCCTCTAATGTTCTGTATATGCATTGTAACAAAAATGTCATGTTCAACACTCATTGTTAGATGCTTAATTGCTGGTGTTTAATGGTGCTTTCACAACTTCTGTTACATCTTTGTTGCAAATCAAAATGCATGACTGAAAGCCAGACGAACCATCACTCCACTCATTGGTTAGACATGTCTGGAGTTGGGGTGAGAAAGTAAAATTTTTCATAATATCATGACGGCGATGTGCTACTTCCCTGACCTCCAGGTCTGACCTCCATTCATTCTCCAGCTAGTTGCTAGGAACGGTTAATTTCGCTCATCCGTACCAACCGGCCCCCGGCTAGGCAAGCTGTTTAGCCCACACTCGCAGAATACACCGTGTAGTGTAGTTGAGTCATGTTTCCACTGCAAATGAACAGCTCAGTTTGTTTGTGAGCAGACCGAGACTGCTTCCTCGAAAGGGTCTCAGTGCGGTTGTTTTGGTCCACACCTGAAAACGATTGCTGTGTTCAGATCTGGCCATGAATTCAACAATGGGAGGGAAAACTATCCAGAGTCTGGTTCAACTGGAGTAAACAACAGAGGTTTGAACTCTGGTACAGACTGCACAACCTGACTGACTGTGATGGGGGATATGAATTTAAAAGCTGAGGTGCTCTCCAATTCACCTGCTGATTGTGAATTGGCCCTTTGCCAAGCCCTGCCCTGTTAGCCCAGCCCTTAATGCTGCTATGCCTACCAAGTTTTCCGTTCTGGCACTGCAGTGATAACAGAGGCAGTTAACTACCAAAATTTGCAGTAATTTTGGAAACTATAGATCTGATTCCTCACAGAAGTAAACAAAAGCAGGCTTCTCGATTCTAGCTGATGATCGTGGATTTTGTCAGCTAAAATGATGACTCGCCCTAGCAGATTTTATAAGTATAACTAGCTAATCTAAGATTATTCTAATTAAATTAAATTCTGTGAGCGAGGTGTGAAGTCCATCTCAAGATGACGTTTACATGTGACACATTTTAAAACGAGAACCTTGTAACAGGGTCTTTAATATCTACTTGACATAATGCTAAACAGACTGAGGATAAAGCTACATGTCACAGGTGTAACATCAGCATCCTCACCAGTTGTTGGTCCATATCATGTATACAAGGGAGCAACATTGTTTGTGTATTTCAGTGTATAGCTAGTTAGTCCCGTAGCATGGCATTAAAAATCAAATGTAAAAATAATAAAATGTAGGCTAATTAAAATGTTATTCGTTCTAACATCCCTGGAATTGTTTGGATGCTTACTGTAGAAGAAAAATGTACTTGGACCAGCCGTGCAGTGCTTAGATTTAGGCTATGCTTCATTGTCCGTATTTTCAAACAGTGCTTCACTTTTATCAGAGACAAGGATTTGAGGATATGCAGAATAAGCCATGAGTTTGAATCAGTCAAATTTAATGGTATTTAACACCCATTTGGCTGGGGTTGTGTGTATTATGTGAACTTCTCCAAAACAGAGAATTGGATTGAGCCGCTGTCATTACTCTGCATTCATATATCTGCATCTTGGCTCACAGACGAATCCACAAACAGTGGATGTGTCAGTTCTGAACAGGTAATTTTCTAATTTAACATGTAATCCCACAAAATAATGTTAGAAAGCTAATAACATGTCCATTGCCTGAAACACTTGCTGCTACTGCTGCAGGCAGTAAGCTAGTTAGGCAGACGTGCTCATGTTTGCATCTTACGTTGCAGCAGATAAAGACAAAGTTTAATTCGCTCCTCACATGCTCGCTTTTGTGTTTAAGGGTTTTGAACGACAACAAAAAAGACACCACCCTCCAAACTGTTGCGATACCGAGTAGAGCCTCATGCACACCACATTGGCATGTAGAGAAGTGCAAAGCCTGACAGGTCTGATGTTGCCTGGTTGCAGTCATTAAGTGCTGATTGGACAGTTTTTGTTCAGAGAAGGGGTTTAGCAAAGGGTCAGTTGTCAAAAGCGATTTATATATTTATATAGTATCCTTCAGTTATCATGGTAACACGAGAGTGCAGTGCTGATAGTGTGGGATGACAGTCGTAGAAACTGTCCTATCCATGAGTTGCTGTCAGTCAACAGGACTTCAAGATTTCAGGTCTTGGTTTGTTTGTCAAAAGTTTAGGGTGAACATGGACCTCAAGGCAAAAATTGACTATTTTTCCACTTGGTCTGGACCAAATGAACCCACCCAAGTGTGAAAGCAACCATGAAATGCTACAACTATCATACTTAGTAGAAGTGAAAGGCAAGTGATTTGTGTTTTTAATATTGAAGACAAATGTAGTGACTGTTTGCGACTCTTAGGCCTCTGAGGTGCTGCTACTGTGAGGATAAGTTGTGATGTGTGGTTCCCATAAATGCCCAGTTTGTAGATGATCAAAAGTTCAGACATGTTCCACAGATCTTTACAGCTCTATTGTTCAATGATCTGTGTCAAGTACAAACTCAAAAATGGGCATAAACAAAGGCTGGATGCTTCTCCCACACGCAAAGTAGCAACATGTAGCTGCATTGACCTCTTTAGGTAAATGAATTATCCCAAAACAAGGACACTCCACCTGGTGGTCAGAGGTGTAAATATAAATAACACAAATATATACATAAAACTTGAAATAGCTCTATGTTAAGATTTAGATCTCATAGATATCCCCTGTTGTACAGGACCTGGATGTGGAAGGGGATGGTATGCAGGGTCCGCCATCCCCCCTACAGTTTGACACAGCCCTGGCCCTGGAGGACCAGACCATCAGAGCCATTGCTGAGGCTCCGATGGACATCCTGACCGCAGAAGACCCAGACCAGGTTGACCTGGACACCTCAGGGCAAGAGCTCTCAGAAAGAGATGTGGATGCCATCATGGATGACCAGGTTAACTCTCATTTAGGAGCTTCGCCATCTTGAATATGTCGAATCTGCCTTTTTGAATGATGGCGCCCAAATGCTGCGATAACAACAGTTTCATTGTGTGTCACACTGTGAGATGGGTCTAATAAAAAACTTGGTCGCAATCAGTGTCAGTACATTGTCAATTTTAAGCCAGCTCAGATTGTGCAGAGACTGTCTGGTGAATCATAACGCTGTGATCTAAATGGGGGGAAAAGCAATCAAACATGCAACTTAAATGATAGGTTCACTTTTTTTTCCCTCAAAACAACACTCACATGCTTTTATGTGCATTGAACCTGTTTTTTTTCTTGCTTCTTACAATAATTCCTCCTGTCTCAGCCGGTTGTTCAGGGATCCTGATGGGAAACAACATCCACAGCCCTGTTCTTTGTCTGAAGTTAACCCTTTTTTTCCCATTAAAATGTTTCCTGTTATTTTACGGACTGGACATTAAGCACATACAGTACATATATGCACAATGACAAACAAAAAACAAGAACAACGTGCACAAAAGAGAGCAAAGGAACATTAAAAATCAATAAACACTTAAAAAAACAGCCTCTAACTCATAATAAACCATATTATACATTATATTGTACGCCATTATACATATTCCGGTAAAGAGTTCAAACATGACCTTTTTGTATCCCACAATGACACTAGGCCCAGATCAATTGTTCCTAAATGTGGCAGCAGCTCTTTCCATCCACATTAAGTCTATAAACTGAGCCGACTGCTTCTTATCTTCCAATTTATAACAATTTTCCCTTCAGCAGCAAGACAGCCCATTGTTACAAATCTCCTTTTCCTCACAGATAAACCATCTATTTTGTGTCCAGATAGACGCAGCGTAGGACAGTTTGGAACGGCAACCCGGAGGATCTCTGTGAAGCATTTGTTGCCGAGCAGAGGGAGTTCTCTGCAGGCGTTCCCACAGTGGGCCTGTTTTCCACAGACATGTCAGCGTTTGTCTGAGTAGCACTCATTTTATTACATTTTACTGGGGTAATATGCAAGACTTCCATTAGGATCATTCTACATTCTAATGTTATTGAAGTGCTCCATATTCGTTGCCAATTGGCTGTTGAAAGGAGACTTCTTGTGTCTCCCTGCTAAGTCATGTTGGTGCATTATTCTGAGCCACTCACGAGTTTATATATGCTAGAAACCAAACCTTTCCTGGCAGCAGCATCCTGTAGCTTCTCATCTATACGCCTCAGTCCTTTGTGCCTTTTATATTTATTCATGGATTACATTTGCTGGTAAGGCAAGAAGGAGGCATCACTTAAATTGCCCTATTCCTTTAGAAGGTAGCATGAGAGTTTAATAGAGTTCATCAGATCAAGTTGATGTCTTACAGTCTTTTTAGTCCCTCTTTGGGTTATTGTCCCTCCACTAGAGTTCAGCAACACAAAGAGGGACTTTCATGCATCAGCTGTTGAACCCAGACGGCTGTAGCTTCATATTAACTTCAGATAAACTCTGGAATATGTTTTTTGAGGACTGTGGATTTTGTCCCCCATCTCTAACATCTGAAGCGTGTTAGGTAGGGATCTCTTACTGGCCTGCATGAACGTGAGCAATGATTAACACAGAAGCTGCTCCGGTGTTCATGTGGCACCTGACTGCATCGCTCATGTTTTGAAAATGTAACGAAACAATAAACACCTTGGCATGAAATAAGCCCAACGAAAACTCTTCAATACATCGTTCAAGAAGAGTATAAAAGCAGACTAATATTAAAAGAACTGAAAACACAGTTCATGCCGTCCTTTCTGGTTGTACTGTCATATCCCCTGTGGGATAAAACACAGTTTATTGTGTGTGAGACTGGTGGTCTCACTGTGAATTGTTCTGTTCGTTCAGTCCACGCAGACTCTGACCCCCTATCGCCTGTCTTTGTCCTCACATCCAGCAGCAGCCAGCTAAACTGCCTGCATCAGGCTGACGGACAACAGAAATCTACCAAACAAAGATATGTTTCATGCAGGCTCTACTGAAAGAAATTGGGATTGTTTTCATTTGTTAATTAAAGGGTTTTATTTCAACTGGCAAGCTTCATCATAGCTTTGTTCAGTTGTACCGTTAATGAGTTCACAACATATAAACAGCAGGAGCTTTAAATGACTGTCTAATTGCGCCAGAGGAAACAAAAAAACATGAAGTGTAAAGCACAGGGGTCCATGAGGGTCTCACAGTGAGTCTGGATTGATAGATTTGATGAAATATAAGCAAGTGTTAGCTGCCAGTGCTTTGAATCAGACAGTCTATGCTGTTCATGTGCAGCGGGTGTCCTTAATCCACCGTAGTCCTACTGAACATCTCAGGCAGGTGGTCAGAATATACAGAGACTGGTAGTAGCAGCAGCCACACTGTGGGATTTCTGCCATCAGTGGACATGACTCACAATGTGATCTAGGACCACTGTTTTTGATTGACGACCAATGTATTCGCCATGTTTCTGTAGTCAATCGTCTGTCGCTGTCCAAATACTGCACAGTGTAAACAGGCCTTGAAGCAAGATGTTGTAAAAACAAGCCACTGACACGCGTCAATAGAGAAAGCAATCGTTTCTATTGTGTCTCCACATTGTTGTGCTGCATGAGCCATCACACAAATTATCAGCGCGCCCTTCGGCTGAACATTACACCTTTTGGCCAAAACAGCAGAACTTCTGTCCTAGCAGCAAAATCTACTCCAGCCCCGTAACTTCCTGTTCTTCCACCCAGGTGGCGTCAGAGGTACCAGGTGAGGAAGATGCCACCGATAATTCACTCCAAGACATTGACAACGCTGCAGGTGACGCCCCCAGATGAGCAACCTCTGCAGCATCATCTAAAGAACGTGTTCTCCTCCACAAAGACTCACACTGAGTTGACTTTACTATGGGGGTCACCTCCAGAAAAAAAACACCTGTACAGGCCTTTTCCAATAGACTGTGAGAGTATGCATTCATTTATACCTTTTTTTTGTTGTTGTTCTGGGTTAAATTGCCTTAAAAGTGCACCCAGTCAGTTGCTCTCACCCACAAATAAAGTATTGATGCTTTTGTTGAACTCTTCTTCATGATGACCAGATGTGAACAGATTTATGACCAGTGCAGAAGTATTTAAAGTGTGCAGAGGATATTTTAAGGCACTGAAAACCACTATATACAGCTTTTTAAGTATATGGTGAAATTATGTTTGGCTACATGGGGCAGCCTCCGAACAAAAAAAAAAAAAATTGGGGCGGGTAGTGAAATTTCATGCAATGACATCACTTTTCCTCAACCCAAAACAGTGAGCGCCGAGGCTGCTGCAGGGAGAGGACGGCACCGCCGCCAAATGAGCACCAGCTGAACGCATTCGAGAGAAAAAAGCTTCGTTTCTGTCGTTATTAATCATGACCCGGCACCGTCCGCAGTTTCCAACCACATGAGGTGAGTTTTAACAACGGGAAGGTGTCCCTTTCGTGTCGCTTGGGTCGGGATATTCGCTGGAATGCCGACAGTGAGGCTTCGGCGTGCCCTCATTGATTTAACATCACCGGTGAAGTAAAAGGTCTGATCGGGATACGAGGCTAAAACGGTTGCTAGCTTGTTTTTGGTGTAGCCGCGAATCGCCGCCGTGTTTTCCGGCGTTTTCCGATGTTTGTGGGAGAAACGCAAGGGCGTAACAGCTCTACCCGTGTCGGGGGGGACTCGTTTCGGCGCAGGGTTTGGGGTTTTGAGGGCCTGTCCCATGAAAAAAATGGACATTTTTCTGAGCCTTGTCCCTTTAGGCTAAGTGCGTTTTTGTGTAACTGCTAGCTAAAAAAACATCCCTGTCGCAGTTTTTAGCCTCGTTTTGAGCTCAACCCGAAAAGGGAAGATGGAAAAGGAACCGAGTCCTGTTAGTGTCATAACGGTACATTTTCTTTTCTTTTTCTTTTTTTGGATTTTTCACCTCACACTGATGCAGAGAAGATAAAATGTATGGTTAGTGTGTTTGTCTCTGTCCAAAAACCTGCCGGTGGCTGCAGACAGTGATCCTCCGCCACCGCCTGCCTGAAATCAGCCTAATAATGTCAGTGAATGAATGGAGATGAGAGTGTCTGCAGCAGGGGTGAAGTGGAGGATAAACCACCCTGGCTTTATGTAATACGAAGTCGAAGGATGAGATAAATTAATCATAGTTTACAGTAACATGGTCCTGCATCATGTGGTCTGAGCTGGTTTATTTTTACCAGCTGGTTTGAAGTCCTCCACTAAAAAATGCCTTTTGATGACATTTGCTTCTGTGGGATGTTTAAGCCTTGCCGTGCACATGGATGTCTGTGCAGATCTTTGCACCAAAAGGTTGTTTTCCAGCTGATGCGCAGGAGGAACGTTTCCCTGAGCTCACCTTAAACCTGAGATTAAGTTTGCGACACCTAAACTACTTAAAACTCCCAGCGCGCTTAAACTTAGAATTGACTTCACAGTAAAGTCGACTGACTGTTTGGTCCATGAAGTGCAAGAAAATAGTGAAAAGACACAGAATATTGCAGAGGCTATCATATGTGATAAGTAGTTCTGTTTCCCCTGATAGTAGCTTATCGCAGATATATCGATATCAACTAAGTCAAGTAACAAGAAATTGCAATACAGAAATACCAACCTAGCTTTGACAAGTTAATTTTTACACTGCAAAATGTCCTGTTCTGGATGTTTCTTGGTCTAAATAAGGAAAAAAAAAAAATCCAAGCAATCCCTATCAAGATTGAAGTTTTAAAAATAGCCATTGGTGATTTATCTTTGTTTTTTTTTTTTTTTTTTTGCTCCCACATATTAATATCAGTACCATCGTTCTAAACCTGTAATATTAAATAGTGTCGTGAAGCAACAAACACCACAACGTGAGGAGAAAAGGAAGTGAAAGTAGCCGTCAGATAGATTTCCATCTAAACGTGGTGCATATTTTACCCAAATTTCCAGAAAATGAACGCGTGGTTCCTTCCACTGCGGTCATTACACGTCCACCAGTCAAACCTCAAATTATGAAGAACTACGTAGAAAACTGATGCTTTTGTTCTCCTCAGCGCACCTTTTCCACTCACATGCTTCATGTATGTCATGATTCATCTCAAATAAGTCTGCTTCTGTCGCTTTTTGGCTGTTGCTGTTGCCACCAACTTCTCCACCTTTACAATATTTCCAAATTTGCATTTTTGTGATGCAAAGATTGAAGATGCGCTTAAAAATGTGGTCGTCCATGTCTTCTTCAAATTGCTTGTTTTGTCTGACCAAACTTACAGATCATATAAAACAGAGAAAGGCAGCAAAAGAAAGGAGTTGTGGCAAGACAGTTTTTGGCATTTTTTTTTTTTTTTTTTTAGAAATGGTTTAAATGATTAATCGATTATCAGAACAGTCAGTTGACTAATCGACTTTCGGTAATCCAAGTTGTACTTTCCAATCAAACTGATCGATTGGATTGGTGCCCATGTTGGCCAGTGCAGAATCTCCTTTGGAGCAGTATTGGCAGTGAATACGTGTTATTTTGTCATACTTTGACAATGCTGCTTTTCAGTAAACGTGATACCCTCCACATTTTCTGAATGGCATTCTGGTCATGAGGAGTGGATTGTTTCTTGTTTGTTTTCACATTGTGGAGGATTTTATTGGCAATAAAACATGTGCCGGTAATCTTAATAAATTGGCAGCCTGTTTGGAGATTAAACCAGATTGAAAACATCTAAGATAATACTGCGTAGCTATTACAGAGTCCTTTTGTAGGGGGAAAACATCCAGGCTTAATGATCTGTGCCTGTTGGTTTAAGGCCAGATATACGCTCATGCTGTTTTCATTGTCTCATCGTTTTCTGAACAAAGACCAAACTTTAGGTCAGAAGAAATGAGGATGGAAGGATTGTTTGAACCCTTTCGAGTTATTGGCTCACAGTCATGGCCAGCGTTCAGGCTGTAAAACATTCAAGTTTTACTGAAGATCTCTTATGAAATGCTCAATGAATCTTTCGGTGTTTTCAGGCTGCTTTTTTCCTAATTTTGCTGCAGAGAAATGACGTATCTCTCATGCTCTCTCCAAATTGTCTGTTGATGTAATGTTGCAGCTTGTTGTTTTTTGGCAGTTGCAGACAAATACCCTATATCATGTCAGAAATCCTCGTAGACGTCATGGCACAAAGACCGGTCGAAACGGTGACCTCATGATTGGAACAAAGTGATGGACTAGTTTCCTGAAACACGACGTGAAACAGTCTGAGACAAGGGATCTGATCTGCTGTTTAGCATTTGAGAGATCATTCAGAAACACGTTTGCTCTCGTTAACTTGAAGATCCGCTCCGGACTTGTTGTAAAAGACTACTCAGCTGATTTTACCATTGTGCTATAACACTGTTGGATTCACAATTGACAGTTTTAAACAAGAAATATCAAAATTGATGCCTTCTTCTTCCTTGTCAGCACCTATGTTACCCACAATGCAACTCAACCGCAGACAGTTTTGTTGGAGTTTCAGGTGTTTTGTGGTAGTAGCATCTAATTTAGCCTTGAGTAGATATGAGGATCAGGCTACAGAGGGCTGGTAAACTCACTCCTTTCTAACTATCAAATTGTATTCATTTTCAAACTCGCTGCCTCAAGTGACATCACATGAGGCAGCTCCCTCGGCAGCCACAAAAGACTTAATACAACTTCATAAACATGTGCAGTAATTCTGCTTAAGACCGTGAGTAGACTTTAGTGTGGAAAATTGGAGTTATATAAGTATAAACGTATAAAACACATATCTAGACACACTCAGCTAGTATGCTCCTCAACAAAAACCTTCAGTTACCAAGTTAAAAAGTCCTAAAATTAAAATTAAAATCAAAATCCCCGTCTTTATACAGAATCTATGAACATCCAAATATTCTAATTTCAAAGGTTTGACTACTGGACTCCAGATGTCTCCTGTAACTCCAGTCTCAGTGTGTGCACCCTTCATCACACCTGTGTAAATTACATCCTGGACCAGGACTGACTGTAAACATCTTAAACTCAGATTTAAGGCGAGCTCAGAGAAACTTACCCCTTTCATCAGATGAATGAACCCTCTGGTGTCATCCTCTGCACGTACATCACAGACATGCTCAAACATCCAAGTCGAGCAAGAATAAGTAAAACACGTATTTGAGTGGAGGAGGACGTTAAAATCAGCCACAAAGACAAAAATGCAGCAGGCAGGTAGTTCACCGTGTTGACTGGGTGGAATAGCTGGAATTTTTTTAGTTGACGCATGTAACTGAAAGAATTCAAACATGAGTTTGTCACATTTGGAACAATGTTTGATGAAGAACACGAGGACCCACCGGTACTGTGAACATTTCATCCTGAGCAATGACCTCAGAGCTGCAGATAAATGTGGTTCCACTCGACGCTCGCTAGATTGCATTTATGGTCTGTGCGCCTGTGTTTGAGCTCGATTGAAGTTTTGCGAGAGCCCTGTCCCAGCGCAACTTTGAGATTGCATATCCAAGCTGTGCCGCATTACATCATGAAAAGCAGAGCCAGTGACTTATTCGAGTGTAATGGGCAGTATAAGTGCTTGCTCGCTCTGTTCGCCTCTAATTGTTCACAGATGTTCTGCACGCCTTTGTGTCCCCACATCTTGTAGCAGCCGGCTCACCCAGACGCCTCATAGGGTGCTCAGACTTTATTATAGAGAGGAAACGTGGCATGGAGTAAGTGTTTAATTTGGCTGTTGGTTCTGTTAACTGGTTTGGGTTATTAAATCATTTATTAGGGGCTGCAGTCCACCACAAACCATAAGTCGAATACTTGACTCTTCAATTGACAGAAAATTAAGCAGCAGCTATTTTTTTTTGGCAGTTGATCAAAGCAAGTATTTACCAATAAGCTTCATGACAAACAAGCAGACTCACAGAGGAAATGAAACAAGGAAGCGCCATCACATGCAAATTCTTCTTCATCTCTGGCAATTCAGGAAGTTGATTTTTACTACAAACTTCTGCACATTCTGTCAATGAGCAGCGCACGAAACGCTGAATCGTAGTTGATCAAAACTGCTTTGACAGTTGATGGTTCGAGGCAATTCTCAATAAAAGATGTTCCACCGTCTCAAATGTGAGTTTTTCTCCATTTTATAAAATTTTAACTAAACACAACATCAAATTAAACTTGTGATGGCCATTTTTCTGTATTTTCTGATTCAACCAACAGACTAAAACCTAAAGGTATATAGCAGTGAATTCTGAAACTGGAGAAGCTAGAACCAGCTTGTTAAGCTTTTCTTTTAATACATTTGGTTGAAACATCAATAAAACGGTCATTCGGTTATTAAAACATTTCCTGATCATTTCTCTGTTGATCAATTATTCGACTAATTGTTTCAGCTTTACATGTCAGTACCTGTTGTGACACTGAATGAGGCATCTTGAGGCAGATTGTGGGTTTTACGGAGCAAAAGACCTTGCAGACTCTCAAGGTCAGACCGACTGTGAAATATCACTTTGTTAGGTCGTAGTTCACCAGTTTTACAGGGAGGAAAGAGCAACGGGACAATAATTTAGTCGGTTTGAAGTCTAGTCGGGGTGCGCAGACGGGTCAGAGCCTCCTGTAGTCGGCCTATCTCTCCAGTATCCCCCCACCTCTTCTACGTAAACGGCCATGCTTTGAAGATATGCTGGGCTGGGACCTCTCCTTATCAGGTATCAGTTCAGCCCTTTATCGCCCCTGATGCATGTAGGTAGTGTAGTTACCATGGTTATACACCAAAGGCACTTCTGGAGCCTGCATTAGCATCGCAAAATATTCATCAGTTACCCCACAGAGTCGGCGGGATACAACAGAGCTCACAGCGGGTGGGAGGACTGACTGAGTGCATCATCATCATCATCATCGCCGCTGTTTACGCGCACACAGTGCAGATATTTAGATCAAAGGAATTATCTTTGCCTGCATTGTCCCTGGTGAGCCCAGCCATCTCCTCTCAAGTCTCACTGTGATTATCTGTGTGCGTCGGCGAGAATATTAGAAGTCGCAAAGCCTCGGCCTTGTGTCTTACATCTTCACATAAACTGTATTGCAGCCTGCTGTGTCAGATATGGCCTCTGAAATATGTATGATTGAATACGCTTGAGGAATCCTAATAGTAAGCCAGAGAGCGAGGAGCTCACACCGAATGCAGAGGACTCCTTCAGAATCCACCCTACAGAGGAATCTGTGGTCATACAAACATTGAATTTGGCAAAACACTGCCTTAGCTGCCGCAGCTGTAACAAACATCCAATTCATCAGGCTGGCCAAAGAAAATATAGCTTGGAATGCAGCTTTAATCAATTCAAGCAAACCGGGTCCCCACCACGTCCTGTTTGGCCAAAAAATGATTCATTTAAGCGATAATTTTTCTTCAGTTTTTGTACCGACATGATCTATTAGATGTTACACTCTCATTTATGTTTTGAGTTATGACCCTTGATGATTGGATTAAGTCTGTCAGTGTGGCTAGAGGAAAACAGCGGCAGCGGCGGGAGGTTTTTGTCTATATTCAGTGTGTGCTGTATCCTCTGTGTTGAACAGTCTTCCTTTGTGCATCCCTGCCGTTTATTTTCATTTGTCTTAAAATAAGTTGTTGTTGAGGAGCCTCGTGCACCCTCCCCCCACTCCTTCAATTCCTAAACCCTCTCCCACAAGGTGCTTAGTGAACTGCTTGTGCTTCAGTGTTTTTAAATTCTCCTGAGCTTCCTGTTCCAACACCTCCTGAATCAGCCCGATGCCTTGGAAAACATCAGCACTCTTCCCATGAAGGTTGTGGTTGTCGGCGTGATGGAGAGCAGATTGTTTGGAGACTTAAACAAGGATCTCCATATATAAACCCCCCCATATTATCTTTGATTCTGTACCATAAATAGGTCTTCCTCTTGGCCAGACCTTGGGAAGAGGAAGTGCATGATGAGTGTGCCGGGCTGGGCTGAGTCCTGGTTCAGTCTGAGCCGCTGCGGCTGGTGGCCAGATGTGGAGACACTGCCCATCGCCAAACCACTCACGCTCCTCCTATACCTTCTCTTTTCTGGTGTCATTGTTTTCTAAATGCCTGGAGCGTATATATATAAATATCTCAAAGTCAAACATGGTCCGGCTCTCTTTAGGTTACTTGGCTTCACTCAACTGAAGTCACTAAGCTCGTTATCAACTGCCTCAGTTAACTCTGGGTTAATTAATCCTGCTGCAAGTTCTTAGTTACAAGAAACATAATTTGAACCCTGAGTGGAGTACATAAAGGAAAATACTTTCCCCCAAGTTCTGGTCGTGTGTTATCTCTTGTTAAATACAACATACATGTGCATGTTAAAGATATACTGTGCAGTAATTGATGGTTACAGTGTGTAAACACAACATTCAAACAAGCCACTTTTGTAGGAACGTTATTTGTTGTAATGGGGAAGTCGATGCTTTAGCGAGCTAGCCGAGCTAACCGCTGGCACCTACCTGTCCAACTGAAAACAGGCCACCTCTGTGTTGCCCTTCATCCCCATCCTCTCCCTCAGTGCTCGCCAGCCGGTGAAAACCAACCCCTGATTCACTCTCGTTTTGGAATGAGCTTCGTCAGAGCTATGTTTGCAGTTTTTCATTTCATTTTTCATAGCTTCCTGTCAGCTGCTAACCCTCTGGCACCTGGTCGCTACCTTTTTTTATAAAGTCCCTGCCTCACCTTTGTGCTGTCAGGTGGAGGCAGCAGTCCAGAGGTTACAGCCAAGAAGCATCCTAAGCAAAAATAAGAAGAAAATACAGGCAGTGGGCAGGGTCAGATACATACTCCACCACATACTGCTAAGTGATGATTGAGAGGGATTATTTTTGCCTGAGTCTGTATCTTGTTTTTTAGGAATTTCCTGCAGAGTGTGTGTTTCTGTCTTTCTTCGTGACTTTGTTTTAAACTCGGGTTCTCGTCTGAATAATGATGCATTTTGTCAGTGAGCTGATTGGTCAGTAGTTGTGCTGTTGACACCAGGTTACCATGGTGGTCTAACCCAATTACCATGGTGATCTGCCAGCCGAACGTGAGCCAGCATCATGTGCCAGAAAACTTGAGTTAAGCCCAAAGGTAGGTGGATAGCCCACCTTTGTTTTACCGTGTGCTCATGCTACTATAACGGCTCTACACACTGGACAATATGGCTGCTTATGACCTGGATTAACTTGTCTGGCCTCACCAGCTTGTCTTGTTCAACCTCCACATACTTTCCAGGCATGTCAGGGTTCAGTAGTTTGGTGCGAATGTGACTCACTGAGGATCAGGTGTTATAGGCGTTTGCTGACACACATGGAAATGTAGTGTGCAGCTGGACAAAATGCAGTTGTTCCTCTGGCAGGCGGTCTGGGTGCACGGCTCGTAGTCTGGTTGGCAGGGGACGCCACCTCTCTCTGGAGTATTTACAGTGGTATGAAACCTGCCTTCAGAGGGGCCGCGACAAATGGTTTTCATTATTGGGCTTTTATGATAGAAGAAATGAACTGCGGAGCATACTTTGAATCTTTTCACATGTGAGGGATTTATTAAGGTCACCACAGCTCTGGAATGAGACTGATAGTTACCTCTGAAGTTGAAGACGGCGCTCTACTGATTGTTATTATCATTATTGTTTGGTCTATAAAATGATTGTCTAACAAACACTCCAAAACATCAAAATGTTTAATATCAGAGAGGGCTAAGAAATATGTTATGTATGTTAAAAATTGATATTGGAGAGGCTGGAGCCTGTGGTTTTTTATGACAGTTTTACTTAAAATTGCCTTAAGTACAGTTCATTTTCTCTCTATGTGGAGGTCATTTCTCCTGGCTTCAGATACATTGCACAAATAGCTAAAATCACCAAGCCAGACTAGAGCCAGCCGCTGATGGTGGCTCACTGGCTTCAGCTCCTGACTCCCTAATGAGGTCCGACTAAGCTGCGGCTTCATGCAAATTAACACAAGAGGCCTCCACCAACACACCAGGGTTTTTACAACCCCAGCTGTAGACCCGGCACATCTCCTCGGGCCTGAGTGTCACATTTCTTGTAGGTGGATTAGCGCTCCATCCTCACATGGAGCTGTGCACATTACCGCCCATTAAACTGTCTGCCCCTCAATGGGGGCTTGTACCCCATGAGTCTGATTTACAACCCCAATTCAGAAGTTCCCTGACAGTTCCCTCGCTTTAGCCGCCATCTGAGCAGAGACGGTAACGGTGGACCATCTGCTAACGGAGCGTTGCTCTCTCTGTCTTTGCTGGGGCTGCCTGCAACTAGCGATTGTTTTCATTAGCAATGAATTTCCCAAGTTGACGCCTTCACGTTGCCTGTTTTGTCCAACGGTCCAAAACCCAAAAGTATTCAATTTATTATGATATGTGACAAGCATTAGTAAAATCAGCAGTTAAATTCTCTACTTTTCATCAAAATACCGCCTTAAAGAAAAACTGGAACCAGCAAGTCATTTACCAGATAAATGGTTTGAAGGAAGCACAGGAGGAGCTTCATGTGTGTAAATTGCTGGTTTGATGAAGAGGTGCCAGTCAGTGTGACAAGTCCCCCTTTACATGTTGTTTGCATTGAATTTCAGATTGGTCACATGTCCTGGGTCAGCTCTTGCCTGTAGGAGAAGTTCTTTTCCAGGCAGTTTCCAGGCTGGCTCCCCTCCATTAATACACATGTTTTATTGCCCCTTGACGTTGTTATGTCCGGCTCTCTATATAACCACACTGCCACTGAGTTTTCTGAGCAGTTAGTGAAGATCCTCACTCGGGGGAAAGTGGATGGCGGAGGGGGTGACAATAGGCCTTTTATGCTGAGAGTTATCCTCATTCCCTTGTGTTAGCTCCGGGGGACCATGTGACCGGCTCTCATTCAGGTCATGTCGGCCTGTTCAGCCTTTGACCCTCTTAGAAGGGAAGCGAGTCCCTCAATGTCCCATTCATGCCATACAGATGTCTGTGTGCGTTAATGTCTGACACAGCAGAGGTATGACAGTCCTTCATTCAGCTTTTTCAAGTGATTCGAGGAGTTAACAGTTTCAGTGCTGTGCTGCTGTGTGACGTCTGCACCGCTGCCGACGGGACCGATCCCTCCACTGGTGCTTAAATGATGGGTTCCCCTTTTTCAAGTCAGGCTCAAAACAATACTGACAGGCCGCTGTGATCGTTGAAATCATTGATTGTGGTTGCTGCACTCATTCCTCCTGTTTATACTGGCTATTAGAGGGAATTTTGTGCTGGAAAGACCGATTTAGACGGATCAGGTATCTTCCAAAGTCTGTCTTTTTAGAATAAAAGTCTTTGTGTTTACCTGGACAGAAGCTAGGCATCCATCCAAATGTATGAGAATTAACCACAACTATGCGGTAATACTAGAGTTGGTTCATCAAGATGAACAGTTCTCCAGTTGGGTGCCGTTAAAGGTTCAGTGTGCAGGATTTAGGGGGTTCTGTTTGCAGAAATGGAATATAGCATTCATAAGCATAGTTTTATTAGTGTATAATTACCAGAAAATAAGATTTTTAACTTAGAATGAGCTCTTTATATCTACAGAAGGAGCAGGTCCTCTTCCACAGAGTCCGAAATGTTGCTGGAGGATGTTTGTACCGTAGCCCAGAATGGACAAACCAATCAGTGGCTCTAAAAAGCATTTTGCTTTTTGTTGCATTTTTAGATGTCACTAAATTCTGCACACTGGACGTTTAAGACATTGCAAAAGAAGAGGGCTTAATGAGAGCTCCTGTCAAACATCTAACGTGAAAATGTATTTCTAGAAATGTAGAAAACATGACGTGAACAAAGGCATTTATGTTCGCCTCGTGCATTGATTTGAACGGTTCTGGTCTTCTCGTCGCTCCACACACATCTGGTGTTTTTCTGTCTTCAGTGTCGAGTCACATGCTCCATGTTTGTTGTGATTTATTCACTCTGAGTCTGTTTCCAGTTTGTCACATTTTGCTTTTGTAGACTGATTAACTTTTCCACCTCATCCAAGCGTAAAAACAAATCAAAATTTTTTAAAATACTTTTTAATTCTGGCTTTTTCACTCAGGTTTGTTTATGCATACATTGAAAATGTGCATTAAAATCTACTTAGAGTTCTCATGTTGAGGTGTAATGTAGGACTCAGCAGGTCTCAGCACAGACTGTGGATGTTGTCCTCCATCTTTTAAACTTGAGATATCTCTTAATCTCCGGTATGAACAGCAGGAATGATTACAGCGAGTAAAAACCGCTTCAGTGGACATTTAGGCTTCTGAATATTGCTTTGAGACAGAATTGTTACCCTGCGTGTTTAAAACCAGTTGCAGCTGAAGCAGCGATGGTCACATGCAGGTTCGGCCACTAGGTGGACACAGATTAGAGGCCTGCTGACGAGGACAGACGGGCCAGGACTGCCATATGTGTAACTAATACGAGGATAAATCCTCACCGGACACGAGTTCTTTTGATCTGGGCGATTTTTGATGAGAAGCTCAGCGTCTGTTTCTTTGTTGTGGTTCATTCTTGATGACCTGTGCAGTTTTCCTTTTACACGCTCAGCCCATTTGAGTTGATTTATTTAGTCTTTTCCATATTGGATTTATCAGTTTCTTTTTTTTATCTTGAAGCTAGTCTTCTCTCAGTTCAGACCAGTTGAAATTCTGCTGTGAATCTGGGACATGTGCATACTCGCCAAACTGGCTCAACTGTTTTGGTCAAATCTGAATGACAATAGCTTGAAACAACTGACATTCATGTGGACACCCTGGGGCTCTTGATTTTGACTATAGGAAGTCTGGTGTGGGGGGTACAGTCGATTCAGGTCAGGTCTCTTGTCTACTCAATTAAGGTCAACTTGAAAAAAGAAACGCTCAACTTTTAAATTGCCACATTTAGATTTGTTTTTAAAAAATAGTTTTTCAGAGGCAGTCGCGGGGTTGTTTTGCCTTCCATCATTGCTTTATTGTGTTATCCTCCCACATGAAACCCGTGTTTTCCTCATCCTGTTGTTGTTGCCTTGGTGCCGGGTCAGTTTGTCATCAGACTTGGTTTAGTGTGTCTGGTATGTCTGGGGGAATGAGGATGATGTGGCTTCATTAAGAGCAGATGAGTCACACGGGGTGAAAACCTGGAGAGATAAACCACACTGAGACGCTGTGCTGAGGTACGTTTAGAAAACCTTAATAAGCTGCTGACCAGTTCAGACATGACACACATTGTAGCAGCGTGCTGTGGCTGTAATACTCATTCACAAAAATCACTGTAGTGTGTGTGAAAGCGTAACCGTGGAACTATTTTATCAGAAATATTTGACTATGTCCTGCACAAAACAAGCACTTAAAAGACTGTTTTATTCGGAAATTGAGATTTTTCTCACATTTTACAAATACAGGCAATAATAATAACACTAACACTAATAATAACACTAATTAACAATAATAATCAGCTAGGGTTGCAACAACCAGTTATTTTCAGCACCAGTGAATCATTTGTTCATGAAATGTCAGATAATAGTGAAAGGTGCCTGTTTTAATTTCCAGAAAACAGCTTTAATCGATGCTGCAGCTGTAGATTCATCAATAATGAAAGTAGTTGAAGCCCTTGAGTTAAAGTCACTTTGTATAACAAATATATAAATTAGCTGGTTTGAGCTTTTTAAATGTGACGACTCCGCTTGTCATTTTGCGCGATCAATACAGGATGTATGAGCTCGATGCTGATATCAATATAAATCTGAAGACTATAGTTTTTTAAACATAGCATTAACAAAACAATTTTGATACGGATCCCTTGGGTTTATTTCTTTGTTTGTTTTTTAACGGATACATACTGAACGGGACGTTTTACAGTAAAAATCAGCTTGTCAGCGCTCTCTGGTGGACAAACTCTGTAATGGAGATACTGTTCTTGTCAAAATACACACATAGTGATATATCTGCAAAAAGCTAATGTCAGCCGAATACTCACTCGTTACATATGATAGCGACTCAGTAACGTTGGCTTTCTGAAATAATCAAGACAAATCAATCCGTTTGTCACTATTTTCAAGCATTTTATGGACTAAATAATGAATAAACGAATCCCAAAAATAATCTGCAATAAATAAATATTAATGGTTAGTTGCAGCCCTGTATCTCCGGTTCTGAAGTGATTCTGATTTCCATTGACTTTCTTTTCCTCACAGGGTCTCACCAGACTCAGTCCAACACTTACTACCAATGTGACTGAGAAAGACAATCCTCTTAGCACAGAGCCTGTTTTCTTTCTAGGGCATGGCTCTATGCAGAGCTCCTGTCAGTTCAGCCCGGCTGTCGGATATCCTCTCTCTGTTACGTTCCTTTGTCCGCTATATGGAGGGGTCTCTTTTGAAACACAACCCCCCTCTCCACCTCTTTACGGCCTGAGCCGGCAGCTGCAGGGTTAATGTTTAGCGGCAGCAGCAGCAGCAGCAGCAGCATCGCAGGCAGAGAGGCAGGAGTTGTAGGAGGAGGAGGAGGAGGGGAGTGGGAGAAGGAGAGCGGCAGAGAGGTGGGGGCTGGTCCACAGCTGTTGTAGTAGGCAGGGTCTATTGGGGTAGGAAGCCTGCCTCACTCGCCCTGGAACAATGGGAGACATGGTAGCTTCTGCAGACAGCACAGGCACACACACAATGCACATGCCCAAGGACAGGCCTTTCTAGCTGTAGCATAGAGGAAACCGGCTTCCTCGTCACGCTCGCAGGGTGACGGCACTTTTAACGGGGAGGAAAATAATCTCCCCTGCAGCCGGAAAACAGACATGTAAGGTTGTGGCCTTTCTGTCGCTCTCCCCCTCTTTTTTTCCTTGTGGTGCCTTACATTTCATTCTGCTGTGAGGAGGTCTCGGATGGGCTGACTGGATGACTGAAAAGGCAGCAGGAGCAAGGTGAGCTGACCCAGAATGTGTTCTTGAGGGATGGCGGGGGCAGGGGTTGTAAACCTGCACACACTGATTCAATTTTTACAGCTGACACGGTGTTTTCCGGGGGCTTCTCGCTGCGTCTGCCTGTTGTGACGGTGTTTCTGTGTCAGATGTAGTCCTCATTTTTACTTCTGTGAGACTGAAGTGATGCGACAGTGAGGGACGTGTGTTTTGTGGGGTTTTATGGTGTTGACTTGACACGAATGGGCTTGAGGTGACTCTTAAGGCAGGTCCGGTTTGCTCTGCGTGTGTTTAGGTTAGCATTAACGTCCGAGGACTAGCTCACATTTCAGGACTGCAGCAAACCGAGCTCTGTTTCCGCTCAGTGTCGTTTTTATATTGGCTGAAACAACACAGAATTATGTAGGATTGTTTTGGTCGCAGCGAACAATGTGTCATAAATCTGCCAAATGCGAGCGCTGGTGTCGGAAAGCGCAGCAGAGACGTAGCTTGTGGCTGAATGTGCGATAAAACAAAAACACAGTTTGTGTGGCATCAGAGATGGAGGGCCCGTGATGTGTTTCCTCCCTGGGTGTGGAGGTTGCCTGGCACAGATTTAAGAAGGATCCCTGCTTTCAGTTTGATTGCTCTCAGACATACATGGCGCACATCCAACCTTTCAGGCCTTTTGGGAAGGGAGCTCCCCTCCTCCATCCCCTCCCCCATCTCCTCTCTACTGCCTCCGCTCCTCATCCCAAATATTGCTTGTGTACGATTCGTCTCGGTTCATATAGCCAAACATCAGACAGGAAGCGGCACAGAGGGAGTCCGCCAGCCTGATTCTGTCTCACCCACATCTCTCCGCCTCTTTGATATTTATCTGCATCTTTATTAATGATGCAGACAATCATGTGGTAATAGTGTGTCTGCAAAAAGAAAAACCCGACTTTGGCCTACATTTCTTTTTGCGGGGGGGAAAGATTCGGTGTTGCCCAATCTGGTTTAATTCCACCATGTGAGGATTTAGGTTTTTGTCACATTGTTTACATCCTCCGCCTACAGACTTTGCCTACACAGCAAGAACTTCAGTCTGCGTCTTTCCAGATTGGCAGATGGAAAGGGTGGTGTTTGACACATCCTGAGACGGTCTTGCCTTTGCCAAATCCCCAAGAGTGCGACTGACATGATTTAAGAAGCTTTTGTGCATTTCTTCTCTCTGCTTCGACTGAGTCGCCTTTGAAATTCTTTTTTTTTTTAGCCTTGCCCTCATTCCATGAATCTCATCTCCTCGTCCTCATCTGCAGCATCTCACCGAACCTCTTTGAAAACCCTGATTTGATCCACTCGGTATTTCATCATTTTCTCAGCATCCAGCCTCTCCTCTGTAAATAAATACTGGTGATGTGCGGTCGTCGAGGTCCCCCGTGCTTTTTAGTGTCGAGCTCTGTGATCTGCCGTCTTTGTGATCTTGCTGCACCACACGGATCACAGATCACGGTCTGTTTCTTTTCCCAGGACCAGGTGTACCGTGGAGGACACAGCTAGACCAGATCATCTGCTCTCGCTCTATTAAAACCCAGATTTAGAGGGCAGATGCCCAACACCTCTAATCCCATTTCAGTTTGACAAGATCTGAAAGGATCAGGCCCTGTTACCCTATAGACTGCTCTTGGAAATGAAGAGTTAATGCTGCAGCTCGGCGCCTAAACATATCTGAAGTGATCAGACAAAACAACGCCTGAAGAGACGCTGCAGCAGACGGGGCGTCCCACTTCGCTCTAAATGAAACCTTTGTAGAAAGTGAACACAATTAACAGGGAACTCTGTTAATGGGGAGTCCCACGTCAGACAGAAAACTTGAAAAAAATCATTGTGCGGCACTCGGCGAGTAAAGTCTGCGTGTCCCGCGTTATCAGAAGGACATAAAAGGGGAGTTCTTAAACGCTGTGTCTGCTGAATTATTCATCCATCTTTCTTTCATTACACTTTACAATGACTCAGAGATGAAAGGAAAGACGAGAGGAGGAGAGGCTGAGAGCGAGATAGAGGAGTGGGGGCTTGTGGTCTTGGCATGGCTGGCGTCTGCCGAGCGCTGGTATCTCCCGGGGGCAATGGAGCGCCTTCCTCTCCTCCCGGTTTCCTGTTCGCTCGCAGATCGGAGAAAAAGCTGCAGCCTTTGCCCGCCATAGCCCGTAACAGAGGTGGCATTGGTCTCGAACGGCCCAAAACCCCCTCCTATCAAACTTTTCAGGATTTCATTACACGTGGCCAAAGCTTGTGGTTTCTGTCTCATGATTCAAGACGCAAATACTATTGGCAGCGATGTCAGGAGGTTCGGCACAGAGAGAAGGATTCTGGGAGTTTATCCATTAAAACGTGTCCTTGTGTTTTCTCTCCCTCAGCTCCTTGGTGTCGTCGTTGCGAGACAGAGGTGCCTGACGGGAGTCTGACTCAGGATCATAACGAGAGCTGAAACCACAGGTCAGTGTGTTCATTAGGTCGTCGCTGGGGATGAAAACGCTGTGCAAGATAGGAAATGTAGACATTTTTTCAATGTGTTAATTCTCTCAGGCTACAACTAACGATTATTTTGATTATTTATTAATCTGCAAATTACTGCATACTACATTAATCAATTAATTGCTTTGTCTCAAAAATGTCAGATAGTAGCAAAACAGTCCAACACCCAAAGATTCACTACGCATTAGAGAAAAGCAGCACATCCTCACATTTGAAAAGCCAAATTAATTGATTATTGAAATTAATTTCTGTCGCTTGAATAATTGATAAATTGACTCTAAATTGTTTGTTTTCTCTGAGCAAAAATTCAAAACTCAAATATTCTCAGAATAGCAGCAAGTTGTTCTAACAGAGATGCTGGGTTTAATTAAAAAAAAACACTGAAATGATTAATCAATTAGCAGAATAGTTGTTAATTTCCAGACTTTTAGCTGTTATATCTCTACAGTTTACCATTTTATCTGCTGGTCATCGTTTGTAACAGTTTGTTGACTTGTGTAAGTCACAGTGATGCTTTTATGTTGCTTGTTTTGTCCAACCAGCCGTCCAAAACTGAAAAACATTAATTAAAACATTAAACTGGTTATATAACAGCAAATCCTCACTTCAGAGAGGTTGGACGCAGAGATGAATTGATTATCCAAACAGTGGCAGTGAACTTATCAACTGATCGATTAATCGTCGCGGTTTGTCGTGAAAATCAGCCCCCTGAGTTGACTGAGCTGAAGAAGAATTGATGGTTGACTTGCTCTTGATCTACTCTGAGTCTCTGCCTGCTTGTTTGTCGTCAGGCACGTCGGGAGATGCTTTAGTGAAAATTAAAAAGTGACTTTCCGTCCCGGTGGTGTGCGCCCATGTGCAGCCTCGCAGCAGTGGCTGGTGGGTAATTTGTTTAAAGGACACCCTGGCTCTTTATTTACAGTAGCTGACATGTTGGTGTTCCTCTGGTGTCAGGTTGCAGCTTGTTTGTTTGCAGATGAATGCACAGCAGCTCCCCGCAGCTCACATTCTTCATGTACAGGTATCCATCTGAGTCATTTGAAAAAGAACAAAAGCACCACATGCTCGCTTGGCTCGGAGGCGAACACATGATCCTCTCGGTTTTGTTCACTGATTGGAACTTTAAGCTGTGGGCGCCGAGCCTCGCTGCACTTTGTTTACACTTGGCATTGTCGCATTTAGTGGCTGTGTGTGTTTTTGAGGAGGATGGAGTTTCAAAAACGCAAAGCTCTGCGCTGACTTTGACCTCTGCTCTTGTCTGTTTGCGCCTTTTTTTCATCAAATCCTTTTTTTTTTTATTCTCTGGTATATTTCTTCGCTTGTTTATTACCAGTAATGCATAAAAGTTTACAGCAAATATTACACTCACTGCACACTACACATGACGGTGTCTCATGTCTGCAACTACTGATTTCAGTATTGATTAAACCAACGGTTATGTTCTCAATTAATCGCCTGTAAAATGTCAGAAAATAGTGAAAAATGCTCCCACAACAGTCCAAACCTCAAAGATATTCAGAATATATTTAGTTTACTTTCATTTATCATGAAGAAAAGCATTGAATGCTCACATTTTAGATGGTGGAACCAGAAAATATTTGGCATTTATTCTTGAATGGTGGCTAAAATTATTATTTGATTGTTAAAGGATTAATTTTCCATTAGTAGACTAATCAATTAATTAACTACTGGCTGCAGTTCTACTCATGAGCACATTTTATTTGGAACTATACTATTTTCTTCTGCCTCGAGCTTCATCTTAATTATTTCTGTCTGTGATTTTTTTTTGTAGCTCATTTGGACTTTTTATCTCAAATTTTGCAGTATTTTCCCCACATTGCGTTATAAAGTGATACTCCAGCGTCTGCACATCCGTAAAGTTTGATGACTCACAGAGGCTGATTTAAAAAAAAACATAAAAATATGCTGAGATATCCTGGTATTTTGTCTTTAGTCTCAAAAACAATCCATTTCCCAGAATGCATCACTTTTCCGAGCACATGTCCAGTTTGTAATGCAGGCAGGCTGAGATAAGCCTAATGACATCACCATGACATCATCAGGGTTATTTTTTCAGGTTTTTGAAAGACCCCCCCCCCTCAGAGCCACAGAAGACAACAGATTTTACAGGCGTGCCTCTTTAATGCTGCATTGCTGCCATCTATAATGACTGGAATGTGAGTGGGGATGATCAAACCAGTTAAGACGTAGATAAAAGCAGAGCTCGCATCGTCCTCTTTGAGCGAATGCGAGAGTGAGATTCATACATCAGGCTCTGCTTCTGACAGAATAAACACATTTGAGGACATTTGTCTGATTGTGATGAATACAAACGTATCATAGTGGAGGGATGAAAAATAAGCCGTTTGTTCAAGTTCTGCATTTAGTAAAGTACTTTATTCTCGACTGCATTTATCTGACAGCTGGAGTTACTGGTAAGAGCTCATATATGATTCTTTGTTCCACGTTAAACGATCCCACAGTGTGCAAAAGTGCAGCTGAAACAGTTCGGTTCAGTTTAATAATCATTTGAGTCATGTTTCATTTCATCGTTCCAGCTTCTCAAATGTAATTGTGAAATTTGCTGCTTTATCTCTGGAATTATTTAACCTTTTATTTCTTTTTAGTTTGTTGTGTCTGAGTATTGGTTGGAAAAAAAACAAAATAAACAAGCTTCATGAAGATGTCACTCTGGGCTCTGTGACGCCGTTTCTTACTATTTTTAGAACGTTTACGAACCAAACAATCGTTAATGGAGAAAATGATCAGCAGATTGATCCATTATGAAAATAAACATTATATATAAATGTTAAAATGGGCCTCACCTCAAGCAGTTACAACAGTGAAACCCTGCTTGTACTGTGATACATGAGCAATAATAATCTGTGTCACAGGGAGCGTTTTTCTGCATTAAGTGCTTTTAATACTTGAAGTACATTTTCCTGCAATGCTTGTACTTAAGCAGAACTTTCAGTGTAGACTTGAGTATTTTTTACAGCGTGGTATCAGTACTTCTACTTAAGTAAAGGCTGTGAATGCTTCCTCAGCACTCGGCAGCGCATCGTGCAGAGCAGCCACATTAGCTCTCTTTGCATTCCCCTCGTGGCTTCTGTCTGTCGGCTCTGACAGCACCAGCGGCTGCGAGTCTGCCAGCCGAGCTCTGTGGAAGGAGCTCCCTGGCACTGCAGCCCCGCCGGGACACATTGACCCTCTCCTCTGCCCCGTCAATGAGCCTCTGTGTGCACACTTTCAAGCCAGTCACTGGCTCCCAAACTACCGCCATGATGACAAAGATGCAGTGTACAAAGCAGCCGGTGCACTCTCTCTCTCTCTCTCTCTCTCTCTTTGTGTTTCTTTGCTCTCTCGTCCCCTCTCTGGCTTTCCAATAATGATTCTGCACACCTGCTGTTCACTGGATGTAAAAGAAGTATAAGACAATACAAAATGTGAAGTCCCAAAATGCACAACATTATCTGACTTAAGCCTCTCAAATGTGAGGATTTGGTGCTTTTATTTGTCATATATGATTGTAACCTGCATGTTTTGGGGTTTTTGGACCATTTGGTGGGAAAAATAAAGAATTTTAATATGTCATCTTGGAAATTACGACTTGAAACATTTGAAACATATTTGACATTTGAACCCATGTTTTCAAGGGCTTTCAGTTTGTTTACATGGCAGCTTACAACAAGGCAATTCAAAGTGCTGTATCACTATAACTATAACTAACAGATTAATAGGAATTAAAACGTGTAAAGTAAGATACTCAATATAAACTTAAATGTTTCACTCAATTTTGGCATAAAGACTTCAATCATTGTCTGTTTGCAGCTTCTCCAGTGTGAGGATTCGCTGCTGTTTCCGTTTTCTCTCATTTAGCTGATTATGTTTGGTTTTTTCAGACTGTTGGTTGGTCAAAACAAAACATCTGAAGTCATCACCTTGGACTAAAGTAAATACCAGGAAAACTATGAGGGACATATTTAATGTCACAGTTAATTGAGAAAATAATTATCACATTAATCACAAATTAAATAAATGGTTAGTTGCAGCGTTGGCATTTTGTTCCTAAGCGTTTCAGTGTTTTGTAAACCTGCAGCAGTATTTAAAGATCAGTTCTTTGACACACTGGAAGCCAGTAGAACCGGAATAATGACTGAACCCCTTCATGTTCTTTGATCAGTTGATCAGCTCTTTGATCGGCTGTCAGTAGGACTTAGATCCAGCAGTTGTTTTAGACGTGAAGGCCTGTTGGATTCTGGATAAATGGGACGCATCTTGTTTTAAGAGATGCTTCTTTCTCGTGGCATTTTCAGCGAGGCTCTGCACATCAAAAGAAAACCACAGCGGCGTCGGCAGAACCACATTTTCATGTTATATTTAGCCTCACTTTTGTTGTCTTTTGGTACACGCTGTAATTTCCATGCGAATGCAAACGCAGAGAGACGCTTGTGTGTTTCTTGGCTCGGCCGCCCGGAGCTTTAATGTGCATTAGTGAAGAGAAACGCTGGTATTTATAAACACTCTGCATCGTTCCTGTATCCAAGGTCAAACGGATGGCTAATATCTGCTTCCGTTCCTAGATGGGCTGCATTGATCAGCCCTCCATTATATGTGTAGATCTGGCTGAGTTCAGTCAGTCGCAGCTCAATAAGCACCCCACACTTTGGATGGTGCTGTTTAGGTTTGTCCGTCAGGGAGCCCGAGCCACAGGCCAGTGATGTTCAATAATCTTCCTGTAAGCGCTTTGCAAACAGCTCCAGTTACACGAGGCCTGGCAGCTCTCTGCTGATTTCTTATGAAACTATTGGAAGCTATTGAACAGTTCCCAGTAGTGAGTTTTATTTATTTATTTTGTGGAAGTGCAGTTAACTGACAGTCTGTAACAACGCTAACATGATGCATTTTTTTTGACACCCTGGCTGCAACTAACAATTCATTTCATTGGCGATTATTTTTGCTGCTGATTTTTTTTTTTTTATCAATGTTTTGGTTTTGAAAAATGGTCAAAGACCCACAGTGATGCCTTGTCAAAAGAACAATCTACAGGTGTTTGGCATTTTTACTTAAAAACAACTTAAATCATAATCAATAATCTAAATGACTGCAGATTCATGTTCAGTTGATGAGCTGATCGATTCATCGACTTATTGTTGCTGCTCTGCTTCACACTGTGGATGAAACAGTTTAGCAACTGCTGTGATTTTTGGTATTTTTGTTATTGTCAGCAAATCTCACAAAGAGACCAAAACCAACAGTCTGTTTCTCGACACTTATCAAACTACTCTGTGTGTGTCTCTCAGCACCAGGACCACTCGTCTGCGGCCATAAACTGTATTTATACACTGTGGATCACATGACTTCTTGTATATGAAAGGCTTCTCTCACAAAGAATCATCACTAGACTGTCGTCCCCTTCAGCCACACAGTAGGCCTGCACAATATGAGGAAACTCCACGATGTGTACGATTGTAGGACTTGTAATAAAGAAATACTGAAGCGTGCATATTAGCGATAAAGTCTCTAACATAGACCCCAAACATTGAATTACCTGTGCCCACT
This sequence comes from Chelmon rostratus, assembly GCF_017976325.1. Taxonomy (NCBI): domain Eukaryota; kingdom Metazoa; phylum Chordata; class Actinopteri; order Chaetodontiformes; family Chaetodontidae; genus Chelmon; species Chelmon rostratus. The sequence goes on along the minus strand of NC_055667.1, from coordinate 25,346,660 downwards.
GAGTAAAGAAATTAAATAAATGATTTAGAACATGCTTTTATTGAACAAATTGCACATGAATGCATCGGAGCGAACCTCGCAGTCGCCACCTAATTGACTAATTCACCTGAGGCTATCTGACAGCTGCGGCTTTGTCTGATTGGCCAAATGTTTGCATGCTGGGCATGTATGCAGGCATCGAAAATAAACTTTTTGACTCACAAATTCAATAACCAAGCATATTTTGTACGGGCCAAAATGTATGTATATGAGGTGTGACATCAGTATTTAATTATTAAAAAAAAGGCTGCAGTCAAACAACCTAAAACTAGAGGTGGGGGGACCTGTTGTACAAGAAAATACTTTAATCTGCCAATGTAGAAATGAATGAAATATTGTTATGATTTAGCTTCTGATTATTAAAAAAGTGTTTTAAACATCCTTCATGGTAATCTCTAGAGTATAGCTCACTGAGTTTATGAGGTGCACCTGAATGCAACATGAAATCGCTATGTCTGTGTCAAACTTGGACAGACAGCAGAGCGGAGGACAGAAGCAGCGCGCCCATAAATGTCCCAAAGACGTGGTCTAGATTCTCGTAGTTTTTTATGACGTGTCTGTTTTAGTGCAAACATTTACTCGCTGGTGCGACAGCTTTCCAAGAAACCTGATCTTACCCGCGTTTGGCGCTTGTTAATTTCAGACCCACTGGCACATGCAAGTAAAATCTTTTTTTCTAAGTCATCTAAGTTATGTTCATATCCCAATGAAGAGAGACAAACCTTTTCCCTCAGGAGATGGTCGAGACCAAAACGGAGCAAAAAGAGAGTGAATGTTACTTACGTCTTGCTGCACTTTTAGCTGCGGATTAATACACATTCAGTGCTTCAGTTAGTCTTCACAGCAGCTGTGTGTGTGTGTGTGTGTGTGTGTGTGTGTGTGTGTGTGTGTGTGTGTGTGTGAGTGTGAGTGTGTGTGTGTGTGTGTGTGTGTTCATGGTGCCGATATGAATAGTAATGTTAACAGCGTGAGTCTTTTATTGATTTAAATGTTTTGGTTTTTAGACAGCCGTCGAGCTCTGTGGCCCAGCTGGATAATATACATCAAGCTTTGGATACACACACAGCACTTATTGGGATCAATTCGATCTTAGTTTTGGTCTTTTTGTTGGATTTAATGACAATAAAGAAGTTAGGATATCAGAGAGAGACTGCGTAAAAAGCATTTGATGCCAACTTCAGTTACTTCACATTTTCAAAGCCTCTTTCATAGCCCTCTAAATATTTGAACAAACACACACACGCAGTGGTTTGTGTGTGTCACCTGTACAAGTCAGGAAGACTGTAAACCGTGCCAGTGCCTGATTGGCCCGCAGCCACAGAATCAGACTCGTCTCATCCTCTCTAATGACTCCTTAAGATGTGACAGTTGGATCTGGGTCCACGTTGACACACTTACTTCCCCTCGTGGCCCTTCGGTGCTGTGGCAGCACACACACACACACACACACACACACACACACATACACACACACACCTGGAGCCATGCCTACGAGCCTGGTCCTCGGCCATATGTCTTGCAGCGTAGCGTGCTCACCGAGTCGGGCAGCCTGTGTGCTCAGCGTGGTGCTGCAGTTTGAGCTGCAGACCTAAAGCAGAGGAATATGGACACAAAGGCTTATCTTCCTACACAGCCCGTGTGTCTGAAACAATGCAGAACGGATGGATTAATGTGTTTGCTCAGTAATCCTCGATATACAGCAGGTACTGTGGTGTCGAGTGTGTAGACGTCTGAGCCCGGTGGATGTGGACTGTCCGTGTTTGTGTCGAGAGAGAGAAACTCTGAAGTGCTGTTGAAACAAAACGTTGCGGCCGTCAGATAAATGGAGTTTGAACAGAGTGTAATGGTGGTAATAATGTTAACGTCAGTCTCGAGATGAGAGCAGTGTCTGATGTGAAGCAGACCTCAGTTAACTGGTATCCCCGCTGTTTGTGTGGCTTTGCTTGGAGAAGCAGGCGGGTGGGGTTTACTGCAGCAGGAGGATTCAGCTGAAGCTGAAAGTGATCACTTGGTCGACCGAAAATTAATCATCTGCAATTCCAGTTATCAGTTCAGCCATTTTTATGATGCCAGTGTGCCGAACGTTCGCTGTTTGCTTCCTCTGAGATGTGAGGATTTGCTGCTTTTCTCTGTTTTATATTCTTCATCACTTTTGCAGTTTACAGTTTTATTTACTCTCACTTCTTTAATCTGAAAGGTGTCCTCTCACCGTCCAGCTGACCAGCATGTAGATGAGAGAAGCCCTGATTTGATCAACATGTTGATGCATTCATCTGAGCTGCCTTCAGTCATTAGTGTGTGCTCAAAGCAATGAGCTTTACAGGCAGCGGCCAAGTCCTTAGTGGGCTTCTTAACCCTGGGAATCGCCTCTTAGGCAGCCCAGTGTGATTGGTGGAGGTTGTCAGACCCCTGCAGCCTGAGGGGAAGACAGATATATATTATAAAGATATATATTATGACATAGTATGATATGTAAGGATTTGAAATCCTTCACTATAGGATATATTTGTCATCCTTTTTGTTGTCTGTGTAGCTTTTTTGTCTGAGTGGAGGTGAGACAGATTGGATCTTGGTCGCCTGTACCTTCTCAGTTTTTCATAGTGACCCTTTGATATGAAGTTACGCCTTCTTCGGATTTATTTTGCGTCAAACTCTGCTGTCACACAGACTTTTGCTGCAGTATAGTGGTGTTTTTGGAAAACAGGAAAGAGTGCCTACATTGATATAAAAGTATGTCTTCCAGGTAAGGATGCACCAGCATTATCTTTGCTGAAATGATCAGTTGAATAATTAATTGGCAATTACATTGATGGTTCAGTCATTTTTCCGTGTGGTTCCAGCTTCACAAATGTGAGGACTTTATGTGTTTCTTTGTGATCATTTTAGGTTTGTGCTGTTGTTTGGACAAAACAAGCATTATGGAGGAGTCTCTTTTTTTGTTTGTTTGTTTGTTTTTATAAACCAAACAGTTGATCAATGGAGGAAATAATCAGCAGATGAATCCATATTGAAAATATTCATCGGTTGCAGTGAGATACAAAATAGTTCAAAATGAGCTCCACCTCAACCAGCTGCAACAGTAAAATCCTGCTTTTACATTAGTTGCATTGAGTGCTATTACTTATACTTAATGCTTTTGCTTAAGTAACATTTTCAGTGTGTATTTGCAGTGTTGTATTAGTATTTTTACTGAGGTAAAGGATGTAATACTTCCTCCATCACTGCAGATTGGCTCATAGGAGCAGCTGACTGCCCACCTATGTGGTGTCTTACCAACATTAAACTGTCTCCAAATCTATTTGTTACCATTGTTTGATCCAGGTCTGATGCATACTGATTTTAATAAAAAACTACACATGCAAAACAATACTGAAAGAATTGTAGTTACCCTACTTTCAGGAAGAAACAGTTCCTGCTGTGATTTTTAAGAAATAGACGACCTTCTCATAATGTTGTTTACCTTCCACAGCGGCTGGTGTTTATTGAGTTGTGCCAGAAGCGAACAGTTTATTTGCCGTAGAGATTGTGACGGCGGCAGTGTCGCCTTCTGTGTTTCAGATGAGAACAATGTCTGATGAGACAGAACAGAGAATGTGTGACGAGGACTTCGGTTCGGACGAGGAGGGAGACGTGGAGTCTTACCTGGAGGACAACAGCAGTGAGCTCATGGACCGACTGAGAGAGCTGGAGGTGAGTGAACAAACAAGTGGAATTTGAATTCACGTCCTAATGAGCAAATTTGAAAGTAGTTAATTGATTTTGTGAGACACATAATGCTGCATTGATGGTCAAACTGGTCTGAAATTATCTTTTGAAGAGATATATCGTTTATATGTTGATGCAACTAATTGGCATTTGACAGGACCTGTTAGTCCCTCCAGCTTTTTATCCCAGTAACTATGGAACAATACTGCAGTTAACACATCATTTAATCTTTATTTAGTGTGATTCATTCCGCTTTATTTTCAAAACAGGCTACAGTGTAATATGCAAGACGCTCAGCATTAACGTGATGTTTGTTACTAAACCTGAATTAAGAACATATTGTCTCATGAAAAACAATCGCTCATTATAAGATGTTTTAAAGGAAATGTTCAGCATTTTGAGAAATATGCTTATTTACTTTCTTGCCAAGAATTACACCCCGTTTACACCTGGTATTAAAATGTGATCCGGATGGTTATCCAGATAAGAAACAGTCCGACCTCGCCTTTGTGTTTACACCTGGTGTTTTTAATGTGCTCTCGTTGTCCTCATTGAGATTGGATCTCTGTCCTCCAAATCAAAACATGCACGAGAGTAATTTGAAGTGGCAGAAAATCAGCCCCAGACTCCCTTAAAAAATCATGGAGTTTTGTGAGTTATTGAGTTCAGGGAAACTTTCTAAACTTTGTGAAACTGTGTCTATGACAAATTCTTAATGATGTATTCCCTCTTGTAAATTCGGCAAATGTAATCCATTAATTTATTCATTTCTTTGTATAAAAATTTGCGTCAGTTTGTGCCACAGCATTGGCATGAAGGCTGTAACTAGATGGATTATCTGTCCTGTTAACAGCAGATCAGCTGCACAGATGAGTGCAACACACACTGCACACACACAGTCATTTCTTATCATTAATATCTACCTGTATTGCTTACATTTTACACACATTTCCGTTGAGTAACGCGTCTTCTGGAGCTTTCATGGCACAGAATAGACATATAGTCAGTAATTAGAGGCCTGTCTCTTTAAGCCTCCTGGCTTTTGAACAACCTACGCTTTATGTTTGGTAAAAACAGGTATCTGTGTCCATGTTATGTTGTGTTTGGATGCCAGCACGTTGTATGGTTTGCATTTACACCTACCTAAGATCCGAACACAGTGTGAGCCAGACTGCCTCCAGATGTGGTCAGACAGATCCAATCGCATTCTGATCACGATGTTTGTATGTACGTTTTTCATTAACATGAGTTCTCCCTTATCTGGATAACATGTTAGACACGTTGCACAGGTGAAAATGGGCTCTTAAATGAAAAGACTGATTGCTGATTGCTCTAATGCCTGTAGGGTAAGTATGAAGCAACAGGCAGCTGCCACTTAGCTTAGCTTAGCATAACAAGATCTACCCACCAGCACCTCTAAAGCTTGCTCATGAACACGTCCCATCTCACACGGGGGTTATGTGCCAGACTTGTTGTCCAGTAAGTTTTTGGGCATGACTAAAAAACAGTTGTATGCATTTATCAGCAGCGTGTTTTATTGTTTCCTCACAGGCGGAAAACTCTGCTCTGATGTTGGCAAATGAGAGTCAGAGAGAAGCTTATGAGAGATGCTTGGATGAGGTGAGTTCATGCCACAGAATATAATTCATTCATCCAACTAAGGATAATTAGAAAACCTGCTCAGATAATGTCACAGTGTGTAAAATGTAATGTTCCCTTGTGTTATCAGGTGGCCAATCACGTGGTCCAAGCTCTGCTAAATCAAAAGGTACATGAAAGCTTCATTTCTGCTTTTGTGCTTGGATTATTTTCACTGTAGCACTTTGACATGGTAGACTGAAGTCTGTCAGACATCTTACTGCTGAGTGTGTGTGTGTGTGTGTGTGTGTCATTGAACAGGATCTGAGAGAGGAGTGCATCAAGCTGAAGATGTTGGTGTTTGACCTGGAGAGACAGAACAGAGCGCTTTGTGAGCTATTTCAGCAGAAACTGCCCAACCACCCCACCGCTCACTACCAGGTAAAATGACTCCCACTGTAATGATTCATAAATAACTCAACCCTGTACCCACGTAACTGTAGGAATACTACAGTGTAAACACACATCCTGCCTTAAAAATGTTACTCAGAGGAGAATTCCTCCAATTCTAGTCATCAGAGTGTGTTTACAGGCGTTGAGGCGTTCTGCTGCCACCTGAGTCGGCGTCAGTTGAAAACTACAAGTCTTAAAATTAAATCTCCGCTTGAGCTGCTTTAGCCGCTAATAGCGTAACACACCTCCAACCGAACTGTCTGTGGTCGAGTTGCATTACGGGTGGTACAGGCAGCAGGTTTTGACAAGGAAGAAGAAGAATGTGGAATAAAAAAAGATGACGTCTAGTTCTGCTGCATCCATTTCGTCCATCATGAGCCTGTCAGTGTTGTTGGAGTGCAACACGTCAGTGGAGTACTCTAAAATATCAGAAGGAAAAGTACTTTGTATACACAATGCCCCTTTCAGTGTTATAATACTATATATATATGATATTATTTGAGAGTATCGTTGGTCCATTAGCATGTATTTTAGCATTTTAATATTGTAGAATGGAGCTTAGAACAACCAGGTAGTTTAATCTATTACAATTCATCATATTTTATTTGCTGATCGCATGTTTGACATGTAAAAATAGTCTTTTGCAAAGTAACCAGTCACTACAGCTGTCATATAATTGTAGTGGAATAAAAGGATTATGTAGCATGAAATGGAAATACTCAAAGTACTTCAAAAATGTACCGAAGTACAGTACTTGAGTAAATGTACGGCATGCAGCTGCTGATTTCTTTTTGCACTTCAGTCTCATTCTTTCAAAGGCTGGTGAGCCATTAATGGACTTGAGTCTTTTCACCTCTGCTCTATATTGTTCCAACAGATGCCAGGACGATGTAGCTCCTAGTTGTCTGTGTATACAATAGCCTGCAGTGTATATAGTGTCTTCATAATTGCCTCATGAATCTCCTGTTACAGGTCCAGGCGGGACCACTCCCAGACTACAATGCACAGCTGCACAATGACTCTGCCAAACAGGTGGAGCCTGCACAGACTGAAGCACAAGCCAAGGTGATTATTACAAAGCCCACAGAGCAAAGCTTTACCAAACATTAAGAGTGAAACAGTGGGGTTGTGTTATGGCGTCTGAGCGAGACCACAGTCCCGGCCCGTGTGATGCTTTAACATGCTCTGACATTTTTCAACCATTGTGCTTTAAAACGACCTCTGCTGCTAATCTGCTCTGCACTCATTTCCTGTACGCACACGCTCTAAAGGTCTTTAGGAGCTAAATTGTTTGGCTCTCATTGAAGCAGTGAATTGTATGCTGATAGAGATCTCCTTCTGTCCAAAGGGAAATGGCTACCGCACACAACATGCCTCCCCAGGCCCTCGTGGACCCGCCGCCTCCATGGAGGCCCTGTCTCCCTTCTTCAAGAAGAAAGCACACATCCTGGAGGTCCTTCGCAAGATGGAGGAGACGGACCCTCTGAAGTTCCACCCGTCCACTGCGAGCTTGTCTTTCTGCGACTACAGCCAGGTGCTCATGTCCACGGAGGCTGTGTTGGCCACTGCGGACCCCCTCCCACTACAGTGCAAATCCCACCACACACACTGCCACTGCTCCTGCTCTGACACTGACTCACACCAACATGTCAACGGCGACGGGGCGGTGAAGTGTGAGGGTGGGAACACCTGCTGTTTACACTGCAAGAGGAGCCCAGACAGTCCTCCAAAGCCATGCAACCACGTCTGTAGTCCTTCAAAAGCCTCCGCCACCCAGAGCCATGTACTTCCTGCAGCTGCTATAAGCGAATGTCACAGTAAGAGCAGAACAGGGGAGCCCGTTCACTCGTCTAAACAATGCACCAAGAATGAAGCCCACCAGCAACCAGCAGGCGCCGCCGCCCACTCCTCGATCACAGACACAGCTGATCAGAGCCTGGAGGTGATGGGAGTGGAGCAGGAGCAGGACAGCTCTGAGAGTTGTCTAAACACGACTGCCTCTGAAGAGCTCACTGGTTTCTGTCCCGCCTCCCACCTGCCCAGTTCTGTGAAGGAGAGCGCACAGATCTCCCACTGTGACATGGACACGAGTGACGCCATTCACAATGGCTTAGCGATGTCGAATGACCCCTCAGCCGTCCCTGAGAAAGACAGCACAGATCAGGAGGCGTCTACTGTGAGAGCCAGCGCCTCCGTCAGCCCAAGCGCCTCCTGCCTCAGCGATGTCAAAGCCGCCGCCATCAACTCCCCGTCCAAACTGCTCAAATTCTTGAAGATTCCCTCGATAGGCGAGAAGTCTCAGGCTTCAACCTCTGCTGTCCGTCTGAGCCCCCAACTTACCCGCAGCTCCAGGATCCCCTGTCGCACCAACAACTACGAGGTGTACCACTCCCCTGTTCCCACACGCAGAGCCACCACCACAGAGAGGTGCAGGCAGCCCCCTCCACCACCCTCCAGGTCTGAGTCCTACCCCGCCACACACTCAGCTCCGACTTCCCCTCCGCAGCCTGAAGACGTCTGCTCTCTGCCTGTTAAGGACATAAGCTACAGCAGCCTCTCTGCGCCTAAAGCCAGCGCTGGCTCAAAGATGGGGGCTCCCTCCTCCTCACCCAAAGTCTCTCAGCGGGTCCCCCATTATGAAAATGTCTGTAATATGTCTGCCAACTCCAGAGAGGAGGAACCAACCCAGGGCCTCGAGAAAAGAACCACACTTCCATCCCAGACGAAGGTGAACGGTGGTGAAAGGAAGCTCGTTAAATCGCTGCCAGAAAGTGTCCTAAACCCCTCTCCTCAACGAAAGCAGTCGTCCTCGTCCACGTCGGAGTCCACATCAGATGATGAAGAGGATTCCGACAGCCCAGTGTGGGTTAACCATCACAGCCTCCCCAACTCCGCCCTCAGCAAGGCTCAGAGCAGAGTTACCTACTCACAATCCAGAGAGAAACAGGAGACCGACGTCAGGGAGATCACTGTGCAGAGCTCCGAGGTCACCCAGCCGCCGCCTCCCCCTCCAGCCAGGAGGAGCGACTCCTCTTCCATCCCCAAGAGGCCCGCGGCCGGGGCAGCGAGGTCCCAGGCTGACTCCAGTCACCACGCATTCAAAGACAGGCTGGCTGCGCTGGGCAAGCTGAGGAGCTCTGAGGATTTACAAGTTGGCCTCAGGCCAGTCGACACGGTGAATGAGGGCACCTACGGGGAAGAGAGGAGTAAGACGGCGGAGCGGCCCATGGAGCTCCATAAAGAGGAGCAGAGACATTCAAAATACACAGACTCTTTGGATGGTAAACCCAAAGGTAGTGGTAGCGGTTTGAAGTACCCGGGACAGTCTCAGCTGTATGAACAGGCAGTAAAATCTCAGCCTTCTGGTTCAGCTGTGGTCAAACAAGAACTGTGTGTGACCAAGACAGAAGCCTCCAAGAGCAAAATAGGTCTGCCGTCCCCCAACGCAGATGCTCCACAGGTGCTACGCAACAACATTAAGTGTCCTGGCTCCCTGAATTTGGCCTACAACCTTAAACCAGGTGTCGGTCCTCACAGTAGCAACAGCCCCAACAAAATCCCCCCGAAGTCGCCGTCCAAACCCTGCCAGGGTCCGTCCGTCCATAGAGGGGGGAAGCCCACCGAGGCCCCTCGTTACTCGTCCAAATCAGAGGAGAGGACCAAGATCAGCGGGAAGGGGAAAAAGAATCCAATGTACGGAGACAGCCTGCCTCCTCCTCCTCCGAGACCTCCAACGTCTGAGGGGGAGAAGCCGTTGCAGCCGGTCCCCAGCCCGCAGTCCGCCATCGAGCAGAAGGTGATGAAGGGCATCGAGGAGAACATGCTGAAGCTGCAGGAGCAGGACAGAGGAGGGCAGGGCAGCGAGGTCAAGCAGAAAGCCTCCAATGGCATCGCGAGCTGGTTCGGCCTGAAGAAGAGCAAACTGCCCGCGCTGAGCCGCAAGGCCGACGCGACCAAAGCAAAGGACGAGAAGAAGGAGTGGAAGATCAACATCCCCTCGGTGGGCAGGGACTCTGTGAAAATGGCCACCAGGTGTAAAGAAGGAGTGGAAGGCCTGAACATCTCGACTCTGATGGAGAAGGCCGAGGGGCTGCGGAGGGCCCTGGAGGAGGAGAGGGCGTACGTGGAGAGGTCAGGCAGGGGTCACTCCTGCGAGGTGGTGATGGACCAAGCTCAGGGACAGCTGGCTGTCATGTACAGGGGAGCTCGCTCTGACAACTTCATGCAGCAGCTGCTGAACAGGTGAGGACTCAACAAGGACAGGTGCATCCTAAGGCTGCTATAACAACAACTCGTAGCTTTGATGGAATAGTTTGACATTTTGGGAAAAGGCTGAAGACCTAAAATGAGTAGATTTATACCTCTATACTTCAGCTTTGTAGTCAAAAAAAACCCAAATTATCTGGTTTCAGCTTCTCAATTGTGAAAACTCGCTGGATATTTTTGTCTTCTGTGATTCTAAACTGAATATTTTTGGGCTTTGGACTGTTGGTCAGGCAAAACAAGTCATCTACAGATACTAACTTGAGCTCTGGGAAATCATAATCAATATTTTGTATTGTTTGTAAAATTTAATGGACCAAATGATTGGAGAAAATAGTTGATTTATCATGAAAATCATTAGCTCTGGCCCCAAAAAAGATCAATAAAATGTGCAATAAGGTTGAAATAAATATTATCCATAGAGCTATAAAAGTGTAAACTTTTCTTCTGTATTAATTAGTATATTAAACACTGAGCGGGTTGATATGAAGCTACAGCAAGCAGCTCATCATCAGGATCTGCTTCATGAAATCTTGTTTGCCAGTTCAGGAATAGTTAGACTTCATCATGAGAAGCAAATCAAAGGGGAAACGTCGTCGCGTGATGACAATAGATTAACATTATTGGGATTAAGCAACACTTAGTCCGAAATTAGATCATGTAATTTAGAATAAGTATGGGAATAAGATGGGAAGAAACAGGAAAGAGCAGGTAACAGTTAGCAGAATGATAATTAATACACAGCAACTGATCACTTTTTGGGAAAACATCCAGCAGGTCGCTGTGATCAGTGTCATGTAGAGAATATACAGACGACAAGAAAGTATCTCAGACTTATGAGTGAGGCCAGTTTAAAAACAACAGCGTGTGGAGGACAGAGAACTTGTCGACATTTTTAAGAGCAATGAAATTAGTTACAGGACTTTTAAAGAAGTACACAGAGGATAAAATCCAGGAGGCAGCAGTGCATCAATGCGTCTGTTAAACCATGAGGAAGAAGAAGAAGAAGCTAGCCTTGCTGTGCTAACACGGCTCTGTTCTGTAAGGATTAAACAAACAAGATATAATATTTGAGATAGGGAGCTTTAGAAGTGCTGGTAGGCTAATTAGCTTCAGACAGAGCCAGGCTGGCTATCTCCGGTCTTAATGCTAAGCTAAGCTAATGAGCTGCTGCCGGTAGCTTTTTATCTACCATACAGACATGACTGTATTTCTCAAAATGTCAAACTGTTGTTTTAAAAGGGGAAATGTGTGTGTGATGACTTTCTGTGGATGTTTTAACTGAGACTTAACTTGTGTGTGATGGATGTAGAGTGGACGGGAAGGACATGATCAGCGTGCCCCAGCGCCGGCTGTCGTTCGACTGTAAGACCTCCAAGCCGGTGTTCAGTCAGCAGAGCGACATCCTCAGTCACACCACCAGTCGGGAGGACATGGAGAAGGTTGGTGTCTCCGTAGTCAGCCGCAGACTGACAAGAGTTTTACTTTTACACCACAGTGATAAACTGACAGCCTCGCTTTCATCGGATGCATCAAGCCGTCAGGCCTCAGTGGTGCAGCAGTCAAATTTGTTCCGACATCGCGTCGACTTTCAAGCCTAAACTTGGCTCCTGATTTGTTGGTCTCCTGCATACTGAGAGAAGAGCTGACTGTCAGTACGTTCACGCCTCCATCTGCTGCTTTGTTGTTCTTGTCACGCAGGGATCAGACAGAATCGGCAAGATCACATCAGATGAAAACCTCGCGGATTCGGTTCACTCCCAACACTTCGCAGGTAAGACGAGTCTGCCAGAGGAAAGAAATATCACACTTTTTTTTTTTTTTTAAACGTTTACCACCTCATCAAACTCCGCTGGTGTGAAACACATAAATGAATCTATAAAGACGTAAGTACATAACATATTTAAAGACACCAAGCAATAAATGCATAAAAATACAATTCACAAATCTGCAGTGATGGAAGGTACGTTTGCAAGTACTGCATTTAAGTACAAGGTACTATCTGTTTCTATTTTAGGCTACTTTATACTTCTATACTATAGTATATGTTGTCTTTTTACTCTGTCACAGCTGTAGTTTCCACTTACTTTGTACTTAAATATTTCACAAACAAAACATGTGATCATCTTCTAAAATATGGTGAATTAATACAGATTATCTACTCAGTATATAAAGTACAGAATATTAGTCTTTTCAGCTTTAAGTATGTTTTTCTAATAATGCTTATGTGCTTTTACCTACTTGTACTTTGTATTACTACTTCAGTACTGGGTCTGACTACTTCTTGCTGCACTGCAACAGACCTTAAGGGTTTCACTGAAATATCTGGTTTGTATATTGAAAGGAAATAAATGAGCTGACACCTTTATTAGCATATCAAAGGCACATAAACAAGGCCACGCCCCCATCTGAAGCATCTGAAGCCTATCCTGCCTTTTTTATTTATTTGTTTTCTAATTTATTATTTTTATTAGTGTTTTGTTCATAACTGCAGTTCCTCCTCAGTCTGGATCTCCCTCTTCTTTCCCTCCTCTGCAGGTTCTGGTGCTTCCACGTACACTCTGGACAGCGGCATCGGTACGTTCCCCCTGCCCGACTGCAGCAGCGGCGCAGCAGGACGGGGCCTGTCTAAGGCCAGGGCCGGGGCGGAGCACCACTCCTCCGGCTCCCCGGGGAGGGCCGGCCGACGGGCCCGCACCCTGGACAGAGAGCTGACGTCACAGGAGGAGTGCTACGTGCCTCACAAACAGCTGATTCCCACCATTCAGTACGGCTCCATGGTGGAGGGAAGAAGCTCCGCCGGCGTCATCCGTGAAGGTGACATCCAGCTGCAACACTCACACTTCATAACTCTGCTTAATGATTTATACAGCCTCCAGACTGAGTACGCTGGTTACATAATACTTTCATGTAGTCTGCAATCTTGCACTGCGCTCAGTGATTCTATAACAAGAAGTGCTGGTCGTCTAATAGGGAAATATTCTTGTGATAACGTTGATTTGTCGGCACGAGAATAAAAGATGGCTCCTCAGGTGTGGATACGTTTTATTGCTAGCTGAAGGAACACTGTTACTGGTCATGATAAACGTCTGCAGTCAAGCTGTGAGGCTGTAAACTTCATTGTAAAGAGAATCCAGTCTCCTGCGAGCAGAAATTCTCCTCATGTGCTTTTATTCAGTCCTTGGTTTTAATAGTGAATCCTTACATACTTCCATTTATGACCTGAGACATAAATACGTTTTTTTATTGTTCATTTATGATCAATCATTAAATTCTTGATGAAAATGTGTCTTTAATCACTCCATCTGCAGACAAAGAGGCTCATGGAGCAAACATGTTTTCCCCTCGCTCCAAGACTTGGACCTTCCCCAACCTGAAGACTCCAGCAGGACCTGCAGAGGTTTACCTGGCAGTGGAGGAGGAAGAGGAGGAGACGGTATCCTTTGGATCACCATTCAGAGGGGTAGGGATAGTACTTGAATCCAAGCTGCTTCTACTGCAAATGAGGCTCAATTAATGGCTCAAATCTGCAGGGATGGTGAAGGTCAAGGTGTCGTCATGAACTTAAGGTTGAAAAAAAAAAGGTTTAATAACTTGGAAAAAGTTTTCTGTCAAGTCAGTTTTATTTTTACAGCCCAATATCACAAATTCTAAATCAGCCTTTAACAGGGAGAAATGGAGGAAAACTCAGAGGGACAAAGAGGAAGAAGAAACTGCCAAGGCGGACAACTACAACATAGAAAATCAGAGTGACAATACTAGTCACCTTATATAAACATGGTTGCACCAACAAAGACTCATTTAATCTAAGATTAGTTCTACTTTAGCAACACGATGTTTAAAACCAGTAAATCCAGATTAAAATTAAGCAGAGCTCTGTTGCACAATTAAAAACTAATCTCTGTTCAGTAAATCCAAGTTTATTGGCGTAGACTGAAATTAAAGAGTTTAATCAATGAGGAGAAGTTTGCTTACTCGTGTTAAAGAGGAGGGTTAACTCTCGGCTGCTCTGTATTCCTGAACAAAACGTTCATGTTTGCTCGTTAGCTAAAAAGCAGAGATAATTCCTCCTTTCAGTGAAACCTGTTGGCTGAATTAATGGAGCAATTTAAACAAATTATAAAGGATAAAAAAAGATGAACAGCAGCAGAGTCGGGACAAAAGGCACTGCTGGGCAGCAACTGGCAGCCTGTTTTAACAGAGCTGGACCAAACAGGTTCACGTCCACCTTGTGGAAACATCCGGTGTCTTAAAAGGAGCTGAAGGATCGACAGTTCAATCATTATTTTGCTCAGGCCGTCTTAAAAAAGGCAGCCGTTTTAAAAGCTTTATCTCCTCAAGTGTTAAAGTTAGAACTGGAGTTTAAAGTTTCGGTGCAACAGAATTAAATTAAATCTAGGTTTAGAGTAAAACGTAAACTGAGGTTTGATCTCTCATAATCAGAACTTTGCAAGTTCTTATACGTGTTTTCTATCCGAACTAATTTGATTGTCTCTTGTTGAAAGCTGCTGGGCAGGAGCAGACTAAAGGAATGAACTGGGTCACTTGCAGACTGAAAATACTTTGCAGGCAGCAAAGTAGAGATACATTTTTAATTCTGCACTCACATCTTACATAATGTAAAAACACAGAACCACATTCTTTCCCTTTAGAAATTATTAATCAGATGAATATTAAAAGATTCACAGTTGAATGATTCCTGTTTTTTTTTTTTTTTGTTACATAAGATGAAACACGTGACCTAAACTGTTTCTCACCTCTCTGCCTCTTTTCAGAGCATGAAGGCCGGCGGTCCCTCCTCCAGCCGGGCGGTCGACCCCGGCAGCCTGCCCGTCCCGGCCCAGTCGGGGATGAGCCGCAGGGGGAAGTCTCGCACTCCCAGCGTCCCCGAGATGAGCCGGGAGACGGGGCTGGAGCTGCTCAGGGAGCGTCCGGAGGAAGCCCTCTCCCCGAGCCGCCCTCAGGTCCTGGAGACCCCCGAGTCGCTCAGCGATTCTCTGTACGACAGTCTGTCGTCCTGCGGCAGCCAAGGATGATCCAGCCAAGGATCAGAGAACTGGATGCTCATCCAGTCCACAGACAATAAGACCCAGCACCGCTCGGAACACTGCTGGCTGTACTGTGATGCTGCTGACCCGCCGCCACCTTTGAGGAAAACAAACTGTGCCCTGTTGATGTCCACAAGAATATTGATAATACCGTCTCATCAGCTGCTTCTCTGTTGCAACTGGAAAGATGGATTGATAGACTTCTCCTCAGGATTTCCAATAAACATGAAGCCAAATGCCACCCAGATAATATAGGTTGTTCACTTTTTCACAGTCAGAGTTGACTGTGGACACTTCTCTTTGATTCATGTAAACAGGACTACAAAACGCATGGCTAAGCTAAAGATTAGCACAAAAGTTGTCACTCCTGATAGTTGTTCAGCAACTTGTTTTTTTTTTTCTCATCCTGGTTGACAGATCTTCGTCCTGTGCATCGAGGAAGCAGTGAAGTGCTGATCAGTTCTGTACTGTATCAATACGTCTGTTCTGTTCTTGACATCATTTCACCACATAATGTATTGGGGGAAAAAACAAAACATGGAGCTTCTAAAAAAATGAATGTTCATGTCTGTGATTCTTTATCGCTAAACTCATCATGCATCACAACTTTAAATGTATAAACAATTTTATTGATCATGTTGATATTGTTTTGCGACCGAGGAAGGTTGTCAGAATATGTCTGTTTTAAATCATAATACATTTAAAGGTAATATATACCAGCAATAATAACATAGATAAGAGAAATGGCTACACTATTCAATGAATATGTATTTCTATTATTTATTTATTTTAAATGTACATCTTTTGTTTTTGTAATCTTTCTGTGAAAATTGCCATCTCTTCGCTTAGTAGATTATGTTCATATCTTGTATTTCAACATCTCTGTTGCTGTTCGTTCCCTAGCCAATAGAGGTCCTATGTACCTACTGCCGTTTTTTCAACTTTCTAATTAAAATGTTTTGATTTAGCTCTTTGTGTGAAGTAGTTATTTGGACAGTGGCATCAATTACAGACACTACATTTACCCAAATGCAGTATTTTAACGCTACTGTAACATTGTTCGACTCGGAGTTTAAGGCCTACATTACCCAAAATGCAACTCAACAGCAAACGCTGCGGTCAGAAATTCAGGTGTGTTATGCTAGTAGCGGCTACTGTAGCATCGAAGCTGCTAACCTGCAGCAGAGATAAGGAGCGGGCTACAGAGGTCTACGGGCAGAAATTAAATATGTTCCTCAGTGTGTTTTCATTAACGTGTAATCACGTGAAAATAAAAATCGAAGCGTTTTTGTTCGCTGACAATGACTCTTAAAATCTACAGCGAGTGCGGGTCTCATTACGCGGAGTCCATGTTTCTACAGTAGCCCAGAATGGACAAACCAAACGCGGACTCTGGAAAGCGTTTTCCGCGGCCACCCGTCGGGAAGTTCAGTTGATGACAACTACATTTAGGAGGAAGACATTGTGCTTTTTACACCGCTAGTCTTATCTACTGTACATATTAACATTTTATGTATAAAATAAAGAACTGATAAAATCATAAATGATATTTGATCCAGTCTTGTAGATTTGAGATTATTTGTGATATTTTAAGAAAAACGGTAAATACCCGCCCACAGACACCATAACGTTAACATTAGACATGATCACCGTCTTTTGGTTAATGCTGGTTACTCACGGTTTGATGACCTCCGGCGGCTCCGCTGCTGGTCCGCTGGGCTTTGGGCTTTTTAAGAGTCGCTGGCTTATAAACTGTTATGAACCAGGTCAGAAAAACCCAGACAAACATTCCCCAAAGTAAACAGGCCTTTGTAAAGACGTGAACATCGGTGGGTGGAAACAAATTCATTAAACCAAACTAAGACTAAGCCTCAAAGCACGCACACGCATCTGAAGAGTCCAGGTCTTCAACACACCTGCCTTCATTAAAGGCCCCTGAGACACGACGTCAGGTGACGCATGCCTAGTGCAGCACAAATAGCCGCCGCTAGGTGCCGCCATAGTATTTACATTCAAATAATTAAAAAACTACAGGAAATTTTTGGTTGAAAAAGCTCTAACGAGATTTAACTACTCAACAATGTATAAAAAAATGGTAAATTGAGTCCATCTTGACCTACAACATCAACTTAATGCTCACATATAAATGCATCAGTAACAATGACCCAGTAAAGTCACTGTATTAGACTCACAGGGGCCATTCCTGCTGTATGAGTAGTTTCAGGTTGCTCGTACTGTAATTCAATAAAAAGTACTTCTATGTAAGTGATATTTTAGGGCTGCATCTAATGATTATTTCCATTGTTGATTAATCTTCCAAACAGGTTTTCAGTTAATTGTTTAGGTGACATCAAGTTGCTTCTCTTGTATGACCACAAGTCCAAAAGCTGAAGATATTCAGCTCACAATGACGTGATGAACACAAAGAAAAGCAGCAACCATCTGCGTTTGAAAATTGACTGAAACCATTAATCACATAACATACTTGAAGATTATTTTTCTGATAATCAACTGATCCATTACTCACTTCAGGTCTTAACATTTTTAACTCAGAATTATTACTTGCAATTGAACATTTTTACAGGTATTACTACTCCTGCTTGATTAAAGGTATCTGAATCTTTTATCATCCACTGTTAACAGCATTGTTTTCGACACAACCAGAGCGACAGACTTTGTTTCAATACGTTCAACACATTTATTTGAGCAAATGTATCAAATTATTAGTTTCAATTTTACATCAATAAAATAAATTCTTCACAGTATACACTTTCAAAAAATCGAAGGTTAACGGCGTATCATTTGGCAAACTAATTCCTAGACAACAGATATTTAGAGAAATTTACACTGGGAGAGGTCTGAATAATTCACGTCTTTGTCATGATCCACATTGAAAATATGGACAGATTGCCTCTTCCTCCTCCACCGGCCAAAAGTCCAAAATCCTAACCACCGAGCGGCCGTGAGTCTAAATCAGTCAGCGTTGATTATGATGAGTAAATATTACCAGGCGTCACCATTCTTACTCAAAATGTTTATCACAAAACAAAATTTGTGGGAACAAAACAAATACAGGTGAAAATTCTCAGAGGGAAGATCTGTTGTCAAAATCATGGGACTTCATATCCTGTGACACTGCACTAAAGAGAACTGAGGAAAACTATAAATAAGCAAATCAACGACTGAAATTACATAACTTAAAAGACAACAATGATCGGTCTCAGAAGCTCACATGACCCACTAAGAAGGAGCCTATCATGTTATTACTTTATGGCACTAAATAACAGTAATATGAAAATCTTCTGCTCAGCTTCTGGGAGTCTTTATAGGGCAACACTCCCCTCTACAGGCCAAGCGTGTTCACTGCAGCATTACTCTATTGTCCATTCACAGCCATGAGGGGACTAGCATTAGTTTACCATAAACTTACATTCAACCCTGGTTGTAAGTTTAAAAAATAAATCAAAACAAATTTTCGATAATATAAGACCACATAGGAGTTAATTCAATAAATGAAGACAGGAAGTGAAAAGCACCAAGTGCGTTGCAATTTGTACCTTGTCTGACAGATTGTTTTTAATTTGCAGCCACTCAGACTCTTTACTTCTTCTCCTTCCTCTTGTCCTGAAAAAGAGACAAATCATCACAAATATAAAGACAGACTTAACTCTTAACAAGCAAGAGTCATGAAATACGTATTAACACAACAGAGGAAAAATACTTCATTGCATCGACAGTAAATGTACTGAAGTATTAACAGCTAAATTATCAAAGGTGAAACAGTAGATGAGTAAACGTACTTAATGACTTTTCTCCCTAAAATACAATGGAGGTGAATGAAGCTCTTAATGAGGTTTTTGCTGCACAAAGCAGAGATGAACTTCATTTAAATATGTTCACACACATCTGTTGATCATTATTATTACCCACAGTAACTAGAACAAGTTTTCTGAAAAGATTTGTGAGCTGGGTGAGCCAACGGTTTCAACAGAGCATTTAAACTAGAGTGGCGTTTAAAAACAGTGAAATGCATTAAAGCCTGAACTCTTAACAGTACAGTTTAGTTGAACCAGTCTTATTATTATAAAGGTTGAGGCTGGAAATACCCATAAGTTGTTATTGTCAACAAATGCCATGAAAACGCCTACTGAAGGTGTAAATCTTGAAAAACAGGTCACAAAAACAGAAGAACTCTTTGGATAAAATCATTGCTAGCAGAATTAATAATATTTGGTTTTGGTCTTTTCACTGGATTTGTTGGCAACAGGAAGAATACAGAACATGATCAGACACATTCATTAGGCAATAATCTCCTTACCTTATCGTTCATGGCGAGGATGACCATCAGTTTCCTGAAGATGGTGATGAAATCAAGGAACAAGTCCACACAGTGCCTTCAAAACAACAAAGCATATGAAGTTTTAGTTTATTCAGTATCTCTAAAAATGAAGAGCATCCAGCTGCAAAGTTCATCCATTAATCGCCGGAGGTCTGAGCTTGTGTACGACCTCTGAAAAAGTTTAGCTTTTCTTATTTTCAGGAAGTGATGCGTAGTTGTACACCTCACTGTGCGATGGTGTATTTGCATGGTGTCTGTTCATCAGATGGTGTGAGCTGACAGATAACGATTCATTTGGAGTTCGCTCATAGAATGAAAGTCCTCACCAGACGTAGTCCTTGTCTCCGTTCTCTGCTTTCTCAATGATGAGCTGAGTGTCAAACAGGACAAAGCCGCACATGATGAGCAGCCCGAGGTACATGTGCGCCTGCCGGGAAAGAAGCGCGGAGATTATTACGGTGATTTACGCAGCACATTGTGAAACACAGCTGATCACATGTGTTCACTGTTACCTTAAACAGCATCACAGATCCAAAGAACATGTTCATCACAGACATCAGGAACAGGAGGGAGAGGCCAGACATCAGTGTGCCTGACAGAAAAACGAGCTCAGTTTAGGGAAACGGTGCATTTGGGTTTACTAGAGCAGGAAACCATGGGCGCAGTTCAAAGTATTGTGTTTGTGTAATAAATGGTTGAGAAGAATACAGTGTGAAAACATTAATAAACTGCCTTCACCTCCGAGGAACAGGTAGCTCCTGCGCTTGGCGTAGAGAGCGCTGAGAGTGAAGCAAATGAAAATCACTGAGGTTCCCATGAAAGCCGTCACAATGATGCTGAGGAGAAACAAAGCAGAACAAACTGTCAGCTTTTAGTAAATGCACTATTTCAACGTGATCTGATGAATGCTGTTTAACTGCTACTCAGGTAGCAGTTAGCTGCTAACATGCAGACATGCAGACTAACCTTGGATTGACAGCAATGACAAAGTCCAGTGTGGGGCCAAGGCCAACACCTGGAGTGGGGGGGAGGAAGGCAAACATGGCTTTTAGACTCTCATGTGGCCTGAATGAATAGATACACCTCTCTTCACATGCAAAGTTTTACTTGTGCTGTGCCCACAGGATCGTCGCTTTACCTGTGAGGAAGGCAAATCCTGCGAGGATGGCCAGTCTCTTCTTCTCTGTCTCAGAGTTGTGAGGCGTCATTGCGAGCCAAAACATCATCCCCAGGGAGCCGAGCACAGACAGCACACCGCCCTGAGAAGCAGGAAAGAGGTAACGTTAGGGCAGAGGAACTTGGACTGTGATTCTAACCACTAATTCGTTGTGATAAATGCTGAAACATCCCAATCCTGGGTGGGAATGAGTTCTTTCAAAGGTCATTTTCAGAGTTTTTCTCCTTTTCTTTTAAAGAAGTGCTCTCACAGCAGCAGACTGAATATCGCTGAATCGACAGGATGCCCAGCAGATGTTAAGACAGTAAAAGTCTGATACAGATTACAGACCTGTACTTTGACTTGTGAAAATACCTTGAATGTTCACTTGTTGCTTTTGATTGTTTCACACTTTGTCATGGGCTTCTCATGATGTTACTTCTAATCAAGGTTTTCCAAATATAATGATTTTTGGTTATATGCTTCCATGTTAAGACCATGAAAAGGAGAATTTCATTATCTGCTTTTATCCACAATACATTCAGAATCTTCTACAACTGTGAAATCAGCCTCAATAGGGAATGCTGGTAGTAACAATGATATCAAGCTCCAAGTGTCAGGCTGCAGGATATCGATACATGTAGTGTGTTTGACTCAGTGTCTTCTATGAGTAAGTGTACTGTTATCACAAGAAGCAAGGATGGTGGTGAATATACAACAAAGTCCCTAAGCGGCTTTGTTGTATATTGACCTGGTGGTGACAGTGCTCACTAAAATAACTAAACAAGTTAAACTTCACCAAAGACACCCGGGGTTTCCCGCAGTGTTTTACAGTTCAGGCGGTTAATCAGCTGAAAATTGAGAATGTCTCTGCTAAAATCATAAAATAAATGAATACACTGAAATAAAACATTTACCCCCAAGGAGGAAGAGAGGATAGATTTCACAGCAAAAACCATTTATTTCATTTGTATGGCTATTGTTTAACTCGTTAACTGACTAAATGAATCATGGACACACATGCAGGGTTGCAAATTTCCAGAAAATTTTCTGGAAAACTTTAAAGGGAAGTTAAGCTCTGAAACTGTGGAAATTTTGCAGTTTCTAAATAAAAATCATACCTTTTTATAGTAAACTCATTTGAGGTTTAAATACACACACACTCATGGTATTTTTTGTTTTAAGTGTGCCCATTTAATTGAACTGTAACCATGCCCTGCATTCAACAGTACACTCTGTCATGACATGTACAGATAACTTTCCAGCATCTCATTAAATAGGAATTCGTTAATATCACAGCCCTCTGCATGCACAGTGTATCCTCCCATCACATGCACAGGACCACAGGCTTTCAGGTAAGATCTTATTATATTAATGGAGTGAATATATTTAGTATCCTAAAACAAAGTACACAGTTTACAACTTGTTAAGTACTGCTAGTTCTTGCTAGCTATCCATTGCCTTGTATGATGTATCTTGACAGAGCATGTTAATTTTAAGTTTTAGTTTTAATTAATCTATTTCCACCCATTCTTTTTTGTAGAAGTTTTTTTTAGAACTTTTTTGTTCATTTTACCCTACACTTACACACAGCACACACTACTGGCTTGAATTTACCTGACCCCATTACTTTACTTAGTAGCTAGCTCACTCGCCACATAGTAGTTTTTACACTGTTTGTATTTGACAGATTAATGTCCAATAAAAGTTCAATACAATGTTGACTGATTTAACTCATTTCTATTGGAAGGGTTTACAATTACATCTGCTTATAATATGGTAAAAGGTTTGTGTCTTTCTGTATACCATATGACATGGTACATATAGCTTATATATTTCCATTTCATTCCTGTTAATTCCCATTAATTCATGTTCATTCCCACGGAAAGTTTCCACCTTGACTATTCCCAGCATGGTGCAACCCTCAGGCATCTTACAACCTTTGCTGTGCAAACAATGTATTTGAATGTAGCTGCACTTCAAAATTAAATGATCTACAAGTTTCCCAATATTGTATAATTTAACTATTGTAAAAACTAATCTGTAGTAAAAAAAATTCAACTACCAAGTAACATAATAACTAACTTGATGCACATATTAGGTTAGATTAGATAGGATGAGGGACTTTTGTCTGTGGTTTTGCTTAAGGGTGCCATTTGCATTGATGTAAGGCTCAACCTGGACAGGTAGACTGTGCTGTATCGCCAGGATTACCTGAAAGAGGCGTGTGACGACATGGACGTAGGAGCCAGCTGCAGCCACAAACATACAAACTGCCAGGCTGGAGTACACATTCTTCAAGTGCACCTGGGTGGAATGAGATCTGCGAAAAAGATTACAATGAGCAGGGCTGGACAATGGAAACAACTGAGTAATAGTGAATAAAATGCGTGACTGATATAGCCGTCTACTGCATGCTTACGTACATTTGGGAGAACTTGAAGATAGCGTCAATGTTGATATTGCGGTCAAACACGTTCATGATGGAACCAGGGATAGAGATCTGAAGAGACTCTTGAATGGACAATGTCGCCTCTGAACAGAAACACATGTGATTACACTTCAACCCCACCTTAATGCTCAGAATCAAAACTATTTCACAACAGTAACTACTTTAAACTGTCATAATCTGCACTCACAGGTAGCACAGGTACAACCATTTGCTAATGTTCAGTGGTGGAAAGCCACTGAGCATATTTACTCAACTACTTTACTTGAATACTCAAACTCAATTTTGAGGTAGTTGAGTATATATGTTGTACGCAACTTTATATTTCTACTGTACATTCCAGGGGGAACTACTGCACTTTTTACACACTTTTCAGATACAAAACACATGTTCAGTTAATTAAATACGATATACTGCTATAGACTGAACTACCCAACAGTATAGCATCAATATCAATAATCTCATAAGTGAACAATAGCAGGGACCATTCAACATAATACAAAGTGTAACTTTACATTTTATTTTGTTTATACTATTTGAGTAGCCTCCTTTGACTTGGATTTAGTAAAATTCTGCATGAAGGACTTTTAACTCACTTGGAGTATTTCGGTAATGTGACAGCGCTATTTTTACTTAACGGCCTTAATAACGTAAACAAGGCTACTTCTTTCAACAACTCATGATTATATACACACGGTCCGTAGCTCAAGTGCGTAGTCCAGTTAGATAAGGGTTTGCATCATTAAATTACCCAACAGGTTAATGCTAAATGTCAACCGTTCAGTGCCCCAACTAGCACAAAATCATGCTTAGCAAGCTAACAAGCGCTCAGATAGCATGCTATCAATTCGTGTTAACGTTGTGGTTAGCTACCTGTCAACCAAATGAAAACTACCTAGTTTACTTCTTGATTAAATATGTTGTTTGGAAGAGGGCAGGGCAGTCGGGCAACAGCCAAAAAACTGTTTGACGCATGTGACTATCATATTAATAGCTAACGTTGCTAACCAGTAACGTTTAGCGCTCGAAAACGAGCAGCCTCGCTAGCTAACGTTTGCTCGGCTGTCAGCACAATTCGACGTCTCGTTCACTCTTGAGCAGGGATCGCTGCCAGTGTTACAGCTGCCGTTAATAAGTAAAACCGAGGACATAATATGCTAACATAAAGTACTTACCTCTAAGCTCTCCTAGCTTTCTCTTCGCTCTCTGCTTGACTGCCTTTCTTCTTCCTGCTTTACTATTAACAACAGTACGTGTCAGTCAGCTCCATGATGTCACCATGGAAACGCCCAGAAATTTGTAGTACCGAATTCCGCAGGTAAAATCTAATATGCAGTGATTATCCACGTTGCATATAAACAAGTCGCCTATTGTATAATTACTGTACGCAAACCATTTTTTTATTCTTTACAGAGAGCAATTGCCATGGAACCTTTGTATTAAAAGGCACTTCCTGGTGTCACCGAGTAATGTCCCCGGTACATCTAAAATGGCCGACTCGTTAATCTCGCTGCACCATTATGAACGTTACGAGCTAAATGATTGTTTTTTTGTCGCCCAGTAGACTCAATGTTTGTAGTTTGCCAACGACCTCACGTTAACTAACGAAGCAAAGACCCGACTGTCTATATCATAACATGTTTCTGATCAAACTGAAATAAAAAACAAGGCTGATGCAAATTCATACGTCGGACTGTGAACCTTTATCAATCATGATGACGCATTTTTCCTTGCAGTGTGTTTTGAACGGTCGACCATGTTTTCATTGAAAAAAATACATTTTACATCAACTTTTCTGTCTTTCTGTTTAGACCCATAACGCTGGTTATGAAAAATAAATGTATGTTAAACTAGTATCTGTTGATACAGTCGATGGTGGACGTATTCTTGATACAATACCACAATAAAAATATACTAGAAAATTGAGCCCAAATGTATGAATAAAGAAATGTATCAAAGTAAATCTAATTACTTTTAATTCTAACAATTAAATTAAATATTAAATTAATAATTAAATTAATATTAAATTACATTGCTGATACTTTGACAATGTTTCATATCATCTGCTTTCTATTAACAATCTAAATCTTTGAAAATGTAACTAGTAACTACAGCTGACTGATAAATGTAATGGAGTAAAGAGTATAATAGTTTCCTTTGAAATGTAATGGAGTAGAAGAATAAAGTAACATGAAGTACTTAAGTATCTTGTTTTGTTTGGATTTATATTGAACTGTTCTTAACGACAGTACTTTGGTAACTTCCACCACTGTACTGTGTGTAAAATGTCGAAGTGTAAAATATATTTTGAGTGGCTACATTTTGTATGTGGTCACGTATAAAGTAGCACTGACATGCTAGAAAAACAGAGAAGTGAGTAGAACTTGGTCCTGCAGTGTGTCTTAAAAGCCAAAAAGATTTAAAGGTTTAAAAGGAAACCCAATAGTTGCGTAAGAGGACATACAGCAAAAATAATTTTATACTTTCAGACTAATGATGAGGCGTGTGCTTCGGTGTTGCAGTAGAGAAAAACACACAGACACAGTACAATATAACCAATTTTTATTATAAAATAAAAACTGGTAGCACCTTGTCTTTTAGAGTTTTGGTCAGATCAGGTAATTAGTTTGATTTATTCTGATACAGACAAATTGTGACAGTCTAAACAAATACTTTTGGTCATCACAACTGGTACAAATTCATTGTCATATTTTACTAGTTAACATGCAGGCAATAATTGCATCAGACATTAAACATCATAGAAAAACCATATTAGCCAGGAAACAAACCCCTACAAAAATCTGTTGGACTGAATTTAAAGTGGAAAAAGAAGTTTTCTTTGATTGAATCTTGGATTTACATGTATTTCTTTGATTCAACTGCTTCAGTTCAGTCAAGTGAAGAACTTTGACAGCTAACTGTATTAGGCACAGATAAAACAGTTTAACACAAGGCCAGCCTCAAAGTAGGCAAATGGATTACAATATAAAATGTTAAGCATTAAGAAGTACTGGACAATACAGGTTTTTGGCCAATAAATATAGAAAAAACGCTCACACGTGCTAAAAAAATCAAATTTGATATTTTCAAGTGTTGCACTGCAAGTACCAGAGCCACATGGCATTACACTTGCTCTTGACAGTGTTTTCTCACGCTCAGCATGACACATCAGACTGTGTAGGTCTACAAATCTCCTTTCAGGCAGAACACCATTCTCTGTCCGGATTTCAAAGGCACAGTTTCTACTTTCAGCACTGTCAATATAAAACAAGTGCAAGTTGTTTGTCATATAGTAATATCAGAATACATAGTAACAAATGAACCATCAAACCTCGCCTGAAAACTGTGGCATTTATGGTCGTCCTATGTGCCAACATACTCCAGTGTGTCTGCTTTCTACGGACCGTCAAAGACAAGATTTCACCCTGTTCACTTAACGTATAACCAATATATGAAATATCAGTCTGACCACTTATGGTGTATATTTGCATGTTTTGTAGAAATTATGTTTATAGTACAAATAAGTAAAATACACTTTTGTTTTGCAGCTCATTTGCAGGTAAATAAGGCTACAGTAATGTTTACATCTGCTGAATGCAATTATTGACTGGCTACTTAGGAGGTACTGTCCATGTCATTATAGAACTGGGTTGCATAGAAGAACCATGTTCACTGTTCAAAAATAGATTTCCTTATAAAACAACCTATAAAAAGAAATCGTTAAATGTATAAAATCTGGTGGAAATTTCAAAAAAGAGCTGATGTTTTTGTTGTTATTGTTGTTGTTCCTTAAAAGGCACAATAATAATAAAAAAAACAAAGTCCAAGAGTCAAGTCAGGGCAGGAAGGCTTCTGCTTTGGCAAAAGAACCACTTTAATATTCATACTAACTGGAGTGATTGTGATGGGACTGCTTTGGTTGTCGTTTCCCGCTTTTTCTCATAGTGCTTTCAAATAGTGGTTGTCAATAATGGCAGCACTGAGGTTCAGAGGAAAGGCCTCAGATTGCAATCTATAGTTTCATTTGAGCCGAACACATTGTGTTCTCCAGGCTTGGAATTTCCTTTAACCCCGTCTCTATACGACTTTCTAAACAGAGGATTTTAAGCAGCTGCTAGGAGAACAGCATCTGAAAACTCTAGCATCTATTCTGGATTTATGGTTCTGTTGTAGTTGAAGAGGTCTGCAGCTCTAACGGGAGCTGAGCAGGTCCGCTGAGAGCTTAATGTCCACGAAGCTGGTCAAGCCGGGTGTAAACATTTTCGGCTTGGCTGAGTTCTTCAAACACAGGCAGAAGGTTGAGCAGCTCGGCGTCGTCCACGTCGTCAAACCACGACACCACGGGAACCTGACCGAAACACACCGTCACTCACAATCTGCTGGCTTCCAAGCACCTCACGTTACAACACATGAATATGTCAGAATACAAACGGCACCTGGCAGGCGTGCAGATACACCTCTGAACCAAAGCAGAGTTTAAATTTAAACAGATGTGCAGCTTTTTAATCAGTCCTGAATGTGCATGTGCTCATCTCTATGGCATGATAAGAACAATTTATCACCTGAAAGAAAATTAATCTGCAAATATTCTGCTAATCAATAAATCATTTTAGTCATTTTCCAAGCAAAAATGTCTCAAAAGTGAGGATTTACTGCTTG
Organism: Chelmon rostratus; assembly: GCF_017976325.1. Lineage (NCBI taxonomy): Eukaryota > Metazoa > Chordata > Actinopteri > Chaetodontiformes > Chaetodontidae > Chelmon > Chelmon rostratus. Next base: position 25,318,971 of record NC_055667.1, on the reverse strand, counting down.
TCTTTGTCATATCTGAGAATAACTGAACGTCTTTGGGAAAATCGAATCGGGATTTTTCACTATTTTGTGCGACATTACAAAAAAAGCAATGAATGGAGAAAATAATCTGCAGGTTAATCAAAGATGAAAATAAACATTAGTTGCAGCCCAGCTCAGGATGAAATTATGAAAACACATTTAATATCTCTCAGAACAGGACTCAAGCTGCTAATTTTAGCGATTCGCAAACTACCTGAACTCGATTTATCATTTTGTTTGATCTGATCTCACATCGCCAGACCCCCTTCTCATCGAGCTTGAGGTCTGGAGAAAGTTTCATCCTGGTTATTTGGAAAATAAGATTTAGGTTTAGTACAAACGAGTTATTTGTCCTCCAGCGTCCGGCTGAGACGGCGGTGTAAGAACAGGTGCCAGATCTTTTGAATGATGGTATCAATATTAGTCATCATGGTTTCGTGGCCACAAGAGGAGGCACATCATGGCCAACAGAAGCGGATCAACACTCACAGCATTATTAGGGTGGAAGATGTAGGAGGCCGGAGAGTTATCCAGGATGAGGGTTTTGTGGAGGTCTCTGCCCAGGCGGCTCAAATCTTTGACGTAGCAGCCCTGGTGGAATACGCAGGACTCTCGGAATAACCGGGTCCGGAATACACCACACTGATCCAGCAGGTCCGTCACTGGGTCTGCATACTGATGGAGGCCGGGGGGGGGGGTGAAGGGAGCAGGAGAGGGAAAGCAGGGATGTGTAAGGTCGGACTAACGAAGCACTTTCTGCAAATGTTGGATTATTCACTCTAACAGCAAAAAGAAACAGCGTCACACATCCAAAGTCTGCTCGTCTGAGCGCTTTGCAGCAGCTGTTTGTGAATCGATTCGTTTGTAAAGTCTTTAATAAGTTCTGAGTATCTACTGGCGAGTCAAGCTGGTGGGTTCATAAACTGGGTTGCACCAATAAAACTTGAGGAAGTGACTGCAGCATCTCTAACTGTAATATAAATGTCAGAAATAACAGTTTAATTCATACATGCAGAGGAAGTGTGTGTTTAACAGGTAGTGGTATTCACGCAGTGTAGAACGAGGGGGAAATATACGACTGTGGCACTATTACACCTATACTACACCACTATACACTACCAGTAATTCAGTCATTATTAGCACCACAATTAGCAATCTGAGGACATTCTGTTGTGTTTTTGTGAAAATAATTAATTAAACTATCAAAAAGCATTTTAATCAAGTCTGAGGTCGAATGTGTCGACCAAACAATATCATCTCCTTATCTTCAGTCTGATCGGGTCGTCTGTTAGCAGCCTATCGTTGGCTTTGCCGGCTGGTTCAGTCAGATATGCGGCAGTCACACTTTTAATCAGGCGGAACTCTGCGTTTGCTGATCACTTATTTTCTAATTAAGTCTGAACATATGCAGGGCTGGTGCGACCGGCTCCAGATGAGGACAGAACAAACTACGTCTTTAAAGGCGAGGAGGGTGTCTATTAGGGGACTAACAGCATGATAAGCAGCAGCGCTGCAATGACTAATTGATTAGTTGTCAACTGTGAACTTAATCAGCAACTATTTTGATGATCAATTAATCAGTTTGAGTATTTTTTTAAGGAAATAAAGCCAAAGTTCTCTGACTCCAGGCTTCTTAAATGTGAATATTTTCTGGTTTCTGGTTGTCCTTTATGGCAGCAAACTGAAAATCTTTGGGTTGTGGACAAAACAAGACATTTGAGGACGTTGTCATGGACTCTGGAAACACTAGTTGGAATTTTTCAACATCTTCTTACATTTTATAGCCCAAACGACTAATCAACCAATCAAGAAAACAACTGACTGATTAATCAACAATGAAAATAGTTGCTGGCTGCAGCCCTAATAAGCAGCTGCTATCACAGTTAAAGGAGAACTAAAAGGCGAGAGAGAGAAAGCAGAACAACATCTGATAGATCAGACATTCCATCAAACATCAAACAAAAGATATTTGCTGCTGAATAAAATATGAACATCTATTTCAGGATCTATCTCAGCATCTGATGTAAAGTACCTTTGCAAGACTGGCTGTAAACAGCACACATTCAAACAACTCTCCCATTCTCTGCAGGAACTCATCCACATACGGCCTCTTCAGCACATACACCTGCAAAACAGACAGAGCGTCAGGAGGCAGTCCGACCTGCAGGGCCGTCTTTTAAAAGTCTTTACATTTGTACCGTCAGCTCATTATTTCCATCCGTTTGCTGCTAACGGCCAGTTCCTGAAACAAGTAATCAAGAATAGGCCGTGCCAGTGTTAACCAGCCTATCCTGGATTACTTGAACCAGGCAGAGGCCCACAGAGGACTGCGTGCCAGCACATGGGGTCCCAGGAATCACATTTCTGAGTTAATTACATTTCCACATGTCCTATAGTGAGAAGCTCTAAGTTAAACAAATGGTCCAGTGCGCTGTGCTAGGGGAGCATGTTTTCAGCCTCTTCATAGAGGCAGTAATATGTACTGTATCACTTATTAATGAATTTTTAGACGAACTGAGCAGAAATGACTCATTTTCACGCTGATGCATCCGCTTCCACTTCGACTCTCTATTCAACATCTGGTCAGTAGAGGGCTCCATGCGCCCATCGTAGCAAAACCTGGCTGATTGGTTACAAGACCCATCCCTTTTCAGCTCAGCAACCGCTGCAAAACACACCAACATACATACACAAACACAACCCCCTCCCCTCTACAGCAAACACACTCACACGCAGTAGTTTACCTGGTGTGTGGTCCCCTCTATCTCCACAGGCACGATGAAGTCTGCATTACTAATAGGCTGGAGGGAGAACACAGAAGGGAGATGGTTGGCATGCTCGTTCACATGAGCCACGCTGTGTACATTCACATGGCATTACATAACAAGTGAACACTGAACACTTAGAAGCAGAATCCACACCGCTGCCATAAATCACAGCGCGTGGCCTCCACAAACAGAATATAATCCACTTGATGTACCTCAAACACACGCTATGGTTTAATGAAGAAACTCTAATACGGATTAATAAATGAAACAATCACAGGAGGATCGACGCACCACTGCTACAAGCTGCTGTTATGCATATATGACCTCATTTACTTGATGCTATTTCTAGCCAATCAGAAGAAGCTTTCACTCAAACTGACACAAAGTGGTCAAACAACAATACCAAACACACTAAAACGAGGCAAATGCTAGCACTGACATCGAGGAAAATATGTTTTGGTACCTTGAAAGAGCTGTGCACCAGGGTTTCATCCAGGTCTATGACCACACATATCTTCCCTTGGTCCTGGGCAGTCACCTCAGGCAGGAGGCTGGGTTCATGTTGCTGAGGAGACACACAAAGACTTGTTTGAATGGTACTGCCCCCCCCAACACACACACACACCAATATCATTTGTCTTGTCTGTGCTATGTTTATAGCTAAGGTGCATGATTAGTCCTGATAGTGATTCCATGGCCATGCAAATTTCACCTCTAGGAAATTAGATGAGTTTCAGACGGGCATGTATGTGTGGATCAGCTCCATTATTTACTGTAACGGCTTCTATCTTTAGGATTAGCACATTTATTCTTTCATTATACTTCCCAAAAGCATCTCCACAGGGATTCACCAGCAGGGAAAACACATTACCTTGATAGGATCTAATTTTTAGATATCCAGTTTTCCCCCTTTATTAATTCTGTGTCGTTCTAGGCTCCTTCTGAGCGCAGTCAAACTGGTATTAATTATTAATATATTACATAACGTAAATAGCTTATCCATTGAGGAAGGCGAATTAAGACTGAGAAACGCCACATCCACGAGCAACAATGATATTCTTTCATCAACTAAATGATAAAGCCAACGCGCCGTAACCCCATCGACGCAAACGTTTAATTCAGTTTCATTTCAGTGGAAACCTGCCAGACAATAACCAGGCCCTACATGTGCCGCTTCCTGTTTGCTCCTGATGCTGGAGGACACTCCTCAATGTGAGCAAACATGGCATCTCATTAAAATGCCCCTTACGTGGTACTGAAGCTCTAATCAGGCCGACAGCGTTCAGCTGCGTGCAGCGGCCGCTCAAGGCTTTATTTTTTTTTCTCCACCTCAGCAATTACGAGGCACACAATACACGGTTCTCTGCTCGCTCGCGCCGTCTGCCTAAAGGGTTGATAGCTGCTCTGTCGCGCTTATCTTCCTTGAAGGATCAAGTGTGAACATCAAAGTGATTCCATATCCGCAGACAGTTGCGGTTAGCTTTCAAGATGTTCGGAGCAGGTGCAGCAGTGGTTTTAGTGCGCAGTTGTAAAAAAAAGAAAATGCTCGAAGACAATAATAAGCACACTTTTACAAGAGCGCGCTCAGTTTATTCCTACAGACGGCTGAACTATTCAAACACGGCGGCAGAGCGCGTGGGTGCAACAAGGAAGCAAAATCTTAAACAAACAAAATTAAAGACGGGACTGAGCCGAGGTCTTCAAATTGTTCTCGGTGGTGTGAAATGTTGCTGGAATAAGAATAGTGTTACCTTGACAACCGTCCCATTTTCCTGTGACTCCAGCAAGGCCTGCTGGGAAGGTGGCGGCGGTGGTTTGGGGCCATCCTGGGCTTGGAGGCAACAGAAGAGTGCTTTGAAGATGTTACAACTCTGAGGCTGTTTCAGGGCAGAGCGGCTCACCTGGCCTGTTCAGCACAGAGAAAGAGAGACTTTCATGAGAAAACCAAGTCAAACTGCATGTCGTCAACGTGGAAACACGAACTTGAATCACACGCCTGACACATGTGCCGCGATCTTTCCACTTCCTAAACAAATCTCGACACAAACAGCAAAGACTTAAAATAGATTGAACCTACTGAAATCAATCCCATATATTCACCCGTGAAGGAAAACACAGCGTAAGTAGGTTTGAGCTGCTTGGAACATATAGAATGAGCTTGCCGTTTGCTAAAGGCACCATCCATCTGTCTACAGGGATGGCACAGCCCGCACATGAAATCTGTTTTTAATGCGCCTGCCTCTGCCGCTGCTGCTGCTGTTGCTGCTGCTGGAAATGGCTGGTACATGTTATATAATCACAGAGGGCGGGAAAACCCACACTTTTCAGCAGTACCTTCAACAGAAAGCACAGACAGAAAACATTCCAACCATTTTAAACTCCAGGACATCTCAGGGCCGCCTGGAGCCAGAGCAGACGGACGGACGGACAGGCCGCGAACCGGACGGGCGGTCACACCTCAGCGCCCTGTGCAGGTCTTTGATCAGCCACTGTGACGGCGAGCGTCCCAGCCCCATGCGAGACTTGTGCCGAAAGAGAGAAAGAATGGGAGAAAAACATTCCTGCGAGTCTCCTCCGGTGTGTTTCGTGTGCGGACTTGCAAACAGTCGCAGAATTTGTACCGTCAATCCGGTGCCATCGCAGGACGTAAACACACGCAGTCCTCAGCAGAAAGAGGAACTGTTGATAAACAGCCAAAAGTGTGCCAGCCAAGTGTACGCTCAGACACTTATTTCCCTTCACTCTGCAGTGTCCAGGCTGACCCTCAGTGCTCTGAAGACATAATGCAGACACACCAATGGCCACGTTACACAACACCATGTTTAAGAGACAAAGGACACTGGGGCTTTATTTGGTCATTTCCTCAGATGTCCTTCATTAGTCCAGGACACTTTTTTCTGGAAATATTAAGATCCAATAATCAATACGATCCACATGCATCCCATTAATGTGAATCCAGTTGAAGTCAGCCTATTGATCTCCCACAGGAAAACAGTATCGGCCATGTATGACATAACACATACATTATATCCTGCTGCATGTAAAGGGATAGAAAGAGCAGACTAATCCTACAGACAAATCCAGCGTGTGATTCATCACTTTAACACACTCTATCTAATCTAATAAAACATGAAAGGCAAATAATAATAATAATAATAATAATTTTAAAAAAGCAGTGTGGAGAGGGAATTAATTCCCAAACCTAAAACATGACTTGAGGCCAAATGCAGTGGCTGCAATCATACAATATGCACGATATTAACAAGCAAGCAGTGATCCAGAATCAATGAGCAAAGCCTCTTTCAAGCCCGAGGAAAGCGTGCAAACAACGAAATCTTTGAAACGGCGCTACAATGGGCGTGTGCAGAGGGGTGTGTTTGTGCATTCCGCTGTCAACGCCGCGGCACCTGGTATTTCTATACAGCCCCCCTGTTAATCCACAGCCACTCTACACCCCCTCACACCTACCACCCTACAACATGCATCAGGATTTAAATACAGACCCTGTGCCGTTTGTCTGTCTAATCAAATAAAAGCAAGCGTGGGGAACCGTGCAGCAGCAAGCTGATGCCACTGCCGCGCACCGATCTGAGACCAGCCCCCTCCACAATAAGAGCAAAACATCACAGCTCATAAACGAACCCAACAGCTTGGTTTCCACTGTACTACAGTGCTGCCCGTGGTGACGGACGAGCTCCCCGTGCTCTACCTGGTAGTAGTAGGATATGGGATGGTGCCAAACAAGCTGCAAACCTGATCGACACAAATACACGGCAGCTCGCTTTGGAGAGCTGGTCATGATCACCAGCAGCACACCAATGAGGAGAAGTCGGATAATCACAACAGCACATGTTAAGAAGCGACAGAGATTTGCATAATAAGAGCACACACTGCAAAAAAAGGAAAGAAAAAGGAGACAAAAACAGGATCAACAATAGCAAAGCTCTGGATGGCAAACCCAGTGCGTAATGGAGGCTGTGAACTTATGCTTGACCTTATATTCAATAAATAAGAGCAACTGAGCTGATACAATCATCTTGCTTCTGTTATAAAACGACAGCAGTCTTATATTTTTATTCTAACAGTTGTATTATGATCTGCAGGCAGGTGAACACTGGACAAAAACAACTGAGGTTACAGCTTCTGGGCACAAAATCTTCAGCAAATAAGCACATGAGGATTTTATGAGGCGATGTCGCTGAATTTATCGTGATCAGACCTAAATATTACAGATTTGCTTCGCAGATGTAAAAAAGAGAGAGGGGGGGGGGGGGGGGCAATGCGCCTCAAACCGCGCTCAACCAGCGTCCGCAGCGCTCAACTGTCAAAGAGGCGCACTACAGGCTCCCCTCACACACCGATCATTATTCAGAGAATAATCAACACCACAGGTATACAAACACTCCACACACACGCGCACACACAGCACGCGCCCCGGCTCACCTGTTTTCGGTGACACTTGGACGTCTTCTTTCTGCACTTGGGTGATAACAGAACTTTCCATCTGACAATCACGGAGCCCTCAAAATCCTCAAATCCTGTCCGCGAGCACTGATGGGCATCCCTCATTGGGTTTTATTGGCAAGTGGGCTCAATTATTCACCGAGGTAACCTGTCGTCCGCCTCAGTTACGATCCTCGATGAGAGCAGGGTTTAGCTTGTTCCTGGCTTTCTTTATTCCCCCCGCCGCTCCTCTTGTTCTTCGTTCGGAGGTCCGCCTGGGGAGGGGGCAAGGCACTTGGATATGTTTTTCTGGAGGCTATTTGAGACCCTGTCAGCTCCGTCGTCTCGGGTTTAGCGCTACTATTACTGGTAATGTCGGCGAGCAGCCCCCCGCTCCCGTCGCTGCGAAGTCTTCACTCTCGCACCAACAACATGGAGAATCCAGGCGAGGGAAGGAAAACAACCGAGGAAATGGGGCAAGGGAGGGCGGTTTCAAGCCCCCCCTTACTACAGATAAACAACATCGCCGGAAAGGCCTGAGAGAGCGACGAAAAACACCGAGAGTCGGTCGCCAGCGCCGGTTTCGATGCTACAAAACGGATTCCCGTGCGCGGTTAGGTGCAAAATACGAGTTTTGTTGCTATCCAAGGCTTTGTTTTTCTACGTTTGGGACTCCGTGGGCGCCTTGAAACCGTGTCCGCGCCCCGATTGGACGCCCAGGAGGAGAGGGGGGCGTGGCCAGCGAGGCATTCCTCCCCAGTCCCGCACGCTCCGCACCGAACACATTCCAGCGCTGCTCGTACGCAGGAGATCACACTGTTTGTAAATTATTAAAACGCAAATTTTATTAATTTCAGCTGCTTGAATAACATATAAACGACGACAGACAGCGCGTTACGTGTTCTTCCTCTGCAACTGGATGCGAGGACGTCATTTTGTAGTTTAATACGTTTGTTTTCTTTTCTTAATGTTTAATTTTCTACTGATAGAGGCTATTTATTTATTTATTGTTTGTACTCTGTATTTTCTGTGTGTCTGACTGTTATTTAGTTCAAATAAACGTATCAAAGGAGTTGGCGATAGTGATATTCTTAATTATAAGGTAAACATAAGGCAATTATCTGGAAAAAAAAAAAAGAAAGTACTGTTCTATATGGGTGCCTGCTATGTTTGATGCCTACATGAATGTCTAGAAGTTGCCAGTCTCGCGTTATCCTGCGACAGTGAGATTACGTTTATTTTACCCGCAAAAAATTGCGTTTTTTAAAAAAAAAATCGCGGTTCGTAAAATCATGATATCATGGCAAGTTAATTATCAAGGAGAGCAAAAACAGTGTTGACTTGTAATCAGTTCCACCTGCTGCATTAATATTATCAAAAAATACGTGCAGTCAAAAATGATCAACATATTGAGCATGTGTAAAGTGCATTACTGAGGTACCATGTTTCTAATAGTCATAATGAAACTGTATATATAGTCATTAAGTATCTATAATGTATTGCATGTATTGGCCTGGCAGAGGTTTTCTTCACCTGATGGACCTCCACAGTCTCCCTATCAGAACAGTTCTCCATGCAGGACTACGTGGTCACTGTCCCTCCAGTACTTTATGTATGAGGGTAACAGAGGGCAGTGTGAAACCAATGACCCAGGCTCCTTTCATTTTCTCTCTGCTTTTGCTTCCCTTTACTGACACAACAGTAAAATGAAACTAACTTGTTTTGCCTGAAAACTGCTGGGGGACTTTGCTCTGGGAACCACTGTGTTGAGGCAGTCACTCAACATTTGTCTCAAACGCATTTATTTTACCACGAGAACGCCGGGTGTAAACATTACATGACGGTTGCATCATATGAAAGTATCGCAACACTTTACCAACTGTGTTTGGACTTAAATTAGTAGTTATTTAGGTCTAAATCCAGCAATGAAAAAACAAAAAAACATAAGCAGGTTGCTGTTTTTATTGTTATTAATTAAAATAAGTTGTTCTGAGCTAAAGACAAATCCTGTGTGTTTTATAATACGTTCTCACTACCCATGAGGACACATTTATTTTACCTTGTTCAAATAAATGGAAGTGCTTTTGACATCAAGTTAGGCAATGCGGTCAACCAGAGGGTCCCCAGATATCTATATTTACAGCAGAGAGCCTTTGCAGCACCTCCCTATCCTCTGAGTTAAGAAACCTCAGAGTAAATCACAGTGATTGTCTCGCTGCAACGCACAGTGAGCAACTGCGATGTGGAATTTAGCAACGGCATTTAATCACCTTAAAAAACACATAAAGGATGCAGAGAGCTGCACACATCTGTAAAACTAATTAGCTGAAGAAAACAGAAACAATAAACTAAACGTGTTAATAAAGGAATAACTGCACAGTTGAAATACTCAGTCCACCCATTCCAAACACATGTGGACCCATTACACCACAAGCTCCGCCAGTGCCCACAGTGGCCACAATGCAAGACATAAACAAGAATGGCCCCGCTGTTAGCATTCCTGGTGTCGGACATTTTAAGGCAGCACTGACAGATCTGTGTAAAAATATATGCAGAGTAAGTATGGACCGCACAGCTGGAGAATGTCATGCAGTTTCCAGCTGATGCCACTGTTTACTAAATCAACTTGAAATTCATTATCTTTGCCGGCTCTCTGATGCGTCTGGCCCTCTTCTTCTGGTAACGCTGCACATGCATTCCTCCGAGAAGACAGACAGATAGAAAGAGCAAAGGGGCCAACTGGTGTCGAGGCCCTGGGCTGAGTGTTGAGGGTGCTGCAGTTGCACCCCTGGAAAATATGTCCAGAACATGTGGCTTCAAACATCAGATACAAGGTGAAGCTACATCCGTCTTTCATCGGCCGACAGAACTGAAGCGCAGGCACGTAAAAACAACCCGAGGTGACAGGAGAAATAAATCACAAGTGCAGCACATTTCAAACCTGAAGCCTGAAATTTGTCTTTGCTATATCACTGTGAGTGGAGGGAAAAGACATGAGAAGAACACATAACATAAACAAATTAGTCTTAAATAATCCTGGCATACAATTCCTGTAATCTGATGTTGTGGTTTATTGTGTTTGTGTACAATCCAATAACACACTGAGTGCTTTTTTTTTTATATTTACAACTCATAAGATCAGTCAGTTCTGGTGAGCCACAGTAATCAAACAACATGGTGCTCTGTGCTACAACAAATCAATCAATCAAGGATATCTTTCGCCAAAATAAATCAGCAACCTCTCTGTTAATCTGTTACACGTCGTCCACTGACACAGCAATTATGCAAACACTGTTAAAACGGCTCAGATCTTATTAACGAGGAAAGATTCGATAAATATTCTGCACAACACTCTTCATTAAGAAATACTGCATAGTAAAACTCTGTTGTAATGTTGACATTAATGTCCAAAAAAAAACAATCACATTAACCTCTTACACACACACACACACACACACACACACACACACACACACACATTCCTTCCATCCATCAGGCGTTGTGGTTCTATTTCTACATTTCACACCTGGGAATCCACAGCGTCTTCTTACAGCCTCATGCACTCTGCCATGCATTAGCTACATCCAATCATGTTGATGACAAACTAGCTGTTGAAATGTGCTTGCAGCATCTGAGCCTCATGTAGGGCTGGGACTGAAGGGTCTACAATCATGTGATTTGCTGGAAGAGCCCCCCCCTCCTCTCCCCTCCCCTCCCCTCCCCTCCCCTCCCACCTCGCAGGCCTGCCCCTGAGTGGCCTCTGCTAGGCTATGTTTCCAGGAAAGGGGCCTACTGGACAGGCTGTGAGGCCTAGGCAGGGAGACATTGGCTCATTGAGAAAAACAAAAACAGAGAGGGGCGGTGGGAAGACTCTCCCCTCTTACATAACTCTCCCTCCATGACAGGGGGAAAAAAAAAAGTTCCCCGCCACAATGCAAAGAAAAACCTGTCCATCCGCCTCTCCTCGACTTGCGAACGCCGAAGCACTTCAGGGCTGGAATTCGTGCAACACCGAAACCAGCAGTGCTTGCTTGCAGTTACACAATAGTTGCAGCTCTCCAGACATCCCACCACCACAGGCATGTCAAACACCAGCCACATCTGAACGTACACACTCACATGTTCCAGTCAAACCCTGTCACTGCCACTCAGTTTACTAGCTTTGTTTCTTACAGTAATGCTGTTCCTGTGCAGCCGTAACAACGCACTCAACATGATGTAACACACCATGTCATTTAATGTGTTGTGCTGCACAGCTCTGGTGGTCAGACGGTTACTGTATCTGAGGAGGCTCTTTTGTGGCCTGGACCGCCCCCCTGTGGCCAAAAGAGGAGCTGCGCAGAGACAGCAGAGTATCTGCAAAAACATTGAGTTCAGTTTCCTCGAAAAAGGCCTCCGAGAGTTTTAAGATGTCTTACTTTAATTTATTTGAAACATTTCCTCTTGTGGGCTGGAGGGAGATGTTTCACATTTATAAGGTGCGAGACAGCCGCAGGAGGCTGCTTGAACCTTTCAGTCAGTGTTCAATTTAAAATATGACATGATGATAAAGACTTCTAGGCCATATTGTCTCGACTAGTTTTCCATCATACTTTCATACTTTCGTTGATGGTATTAAATTGGGATCTCAGTGGTTTTAAAAAGGTCTTAAATTTAATCCAATCTTTTGTATTGTGTGTCCTGTATCCTTTGAAATTAACTTGTAAAATCCTCATTCACACCTGTAAACCTGTCAACATGGCAAAACTCTATTAACTGTTCTGTATAATCAGTAATTAGGGTGTGACTAAAAAAGAAAAAAAGAGGTTGGTCAGGGTATCCACGGCTGCAACTGCTCAACACATTTAATTCAGGTGTTGAACTACGGCTGCTGCTCCATCGGGACAGTCGTGTCGTTGCCTCTCTTGGTGAGCAGATCGAGGCAGGAAACTCCCAGAACTATCAGACAAAACCACGCATGCAGCACAGACAGACTAACAATGAATCCGGTGATTTCTGTATCAGACGATAATCACATATTCAGCATAAGGTGCAACATTAAATGGTGAATTATGCTGCTGTGTGATGTGACTTTCTAGCCTAAATTAAAGAAATATGCCCCATTCCTCCCACTCTACCAATACATTCAAAATCTAAAATAATAAACCACAACAATTATAATATAAAAAGAAATCAAAATTACTCATAAATATAGAAGGAATATTTTAATGCATCTATTTCACAAGATCTTAAATATCTGCACATAACTGGTGCTATTAGTCTCTCCAATTAAGGGCTGCAACTGATGACAGTTTTTATTATCAATTAAAAACATGCGTTTTTTAGATTAATCGTTTAATTGTTTAATCGTTCTATAAAACATCCAAAAGTAGTGAAAAATGTCCTACATAACTTAACTTAACATAACCACCCCAAAGCTGCTTCATCCAACCAAAAGTCCAAAAACCCAAAGCTAGAAAACCAGCAAATATTGACATTTTTGCTTGAAAAGCGATTTGAACCAATAATCAATCATCAAAATTGCTTGATTGATTAATTTTCTGTCAGTTGGCCAATCACTTAAATGACTAAACATCTCAGGTCCAATTTGTTTTCATGATGTTCAAAATGATGTTCTTATCCCTCTAAAATCATCAGATTTTCCAATTACTGTAAATTAGATTTTTCTCTAGCTTAGCATGAAAACATCTTTTACCACCTGGCGCGAGAAAGGAGGTTTTACATTTTTCCATCTATCTGGATCAGACGACAGGCTAACAGGCAGCTAACAGCTAACAGGTAACCCCTGTAAGTGTTTGTAGATCAGACAGGATTCTCTGCTTTTGTGAGTAAACTACATATTTTAGAGAGCTTACGATCATGATTTTGCAGCATCGCTGTAAAGTTTAGACTGCTAAATGCCAGAGTATCTGAAGATTAAGTTGCTGGAAGTTCACAAGTTCACTCACAGTAGAGACTGTGCTGCCCCCACGGTCTGATGTTACCTACCAAATATCCCACAAATGTCAGGTATGCTATGGAAAGGAACGCTGCCAGCACATACAGCCACACGCTGCTGAGTGCAGCCTCAATACCACGACCAAGTACATGTTGATGGCAAATGAGCAAAATCAACCAGCCCTCCTCCGATCTTTAACACCCTGCGGGACAAACAGAGAAACAACAACAGTCTGGATTATTAGTCTAGATGAACTCACAGTCCATTGGCAAACTCATCATGAGAGAGTGTAAACTTGTGAACGTGAGGACTGGAATGAAGGCGAATGGCAACTGTGAGAGAAGTAAAAGTAAAAGAATGAATATGTGTTAGATTAAAGTCCATTTAATGAGAAATAAGTGGCAAGGTAGAAGGTGCCATAAATGATCAAACAGTGGCTTTTATTTATCTCAGTTTGGGACAAGCCTTTATCTTTTATTTCCCTCGTTCCCCAGTTAATACAAACTCAAAATTTTTGATGAATTCAATATAATGTCCAACATTTACACATTATAAAGTCTTGCACCCTTCCAATTACTAGAATTATATTCTGACATTCTTACTTTCCTTTTTTTTTCTTAGTCACGGTCAATTACTTGCATTTGTTTTGTAGTATTCTAAGAGAGAAAACATGCCCACATGTTAAACATATGTCTTCTTTTTACTGAGACAATAGTGTTCATCCATTCAATGTGAAGAAAAATTCTCACCTGTGTGATTAAATATTGTGATTAAAGTCTTCACTTGTCAGGTGTCTTTGATTGTTTGTGTTGTTTTTAATTACGTAGCTGATGATCATTTGAACTTTTTGACTTTTGTACTTTAACAAAGCAACACGCTGTCATGTTTTGGGGGAATTTGTTCCTTCTCTTGTGTTTTCCTTCCTGTGCATCAGGATCACCTGCTTTTCTACATCGCTGTCAGAAACAAGCAGTGCTTCCTCCTTTGTTTCTTTTATCGCTCAATATGTAATATGTGTCTCCTTTATGTTTGGTGCATTGCTCTGAGCTAATAAATATGAGATATTAGATAAAAAAACATCAAAAAGATTGATTAGACTGTGAGATTAAGAACTTGGTTATTTTACCAATTTACAACTGTTTGCAAAATGAAGCTCGCTACTGGAGCTCAATCTGACCATCTTATATATTTTAATTCTATTGATGTCCTTGTTTTTGTGTTGCAGGTTATGAGAATGAATTTAAAAGCATCTCACAGATAAAGCGCTATGAGATAAAGGGAATCTCACAGGTGATAAGACAGGCTCAGGTGGAGAGATGCTGGTGAACGCTTGGATGAAGCTGTCAGTGAACCGGACGTCTGACCTGCACGCTCTGCAGCACGTTGAGGAAGTCGTCCGCGTCTGTCAGATGCTGCGAGTCCTGGAAGATGGCAACCAGCAGGGTGGGAGCGACGGCCAGGGAACAGCTCAACGACACCCAGTGCAGGGTCAAGAAGCCCCGAGGGCAGGAAAACACATCAGCCGGTGACATTTACAAGAAAGATGCACTTGCTTATGATGGTTTCAGCAAGCAAACAGTGCTCACTTAAATAAATAAAGCCTCATTCTGCACCAAAATTAGGCCCCAACTGAAGCAAAGTGTCAGTAAAACAACTGACTGATGTGTGATTGTGATGAGGATGAAGGACACAGCCAACATTTTTTTTTCTGTGATTTCTGGCTGATTTCTCCTCCACTGACCTCCATGAAAAACTGACCGTACGTTCCAGTCATGGTGGAGCTCTGACCAGCTGCAAGGATCCCCACGGCCCAGATGTAGAGAGCCGCTGGGCCGAAGAAGCAGCCCAGCACCGCTTCCTGCATCAGACAGAGGGGTGGGTCAACGAAACCTCAACAGCGTCACATTCAGCAGAAAACAAGCTCAGTCGTTCAGTGCTTCAATAAAAACAGGATAAACAGGAAATCTATTTGAATATGAAGAGAGGATGAAATGACTGCACAGTGTGAAAGGGGGTCGCTCATACTGAAAACCTGACGGAGAATTGACTCTACAGAGCGTTTTAGCATCTTTTAGCTCATTGTTTTGGCAGGTGCACTTCCTGCTCAGCATCAAACGGCAGGTAGACACAGTGAGCAACGAGCTGGTGAACATAGTGGAGCGTTTAAAAAGATAAGACTGGGGAGCAAAACAGAGATTAAAGGAAACTAACTATTAATATATAACATTTTTATTATTTCCAGAGATTTTTGGTCTTAATCTACACGAGAGAGTAAAAGTATTCAAACTATCACACATCCAGGACTTAATAGCTGGAGATCCCCTATAAATTAATTAAAGCTACGATCTCAAAGAAGTCAGTTAAGTCACTATCTATAGCCAAACGCAGTAACACAGTGGTGACCGAGCCTGTGGCCCACTGATGAAAGTATTGTAATAGTACAACCTGGCTAAACATTAATGTTCAATGCTGTGTTAAGTTGCTGCTAATGCAAACCAAACTATCTGTACTGCTGCAGCTTCACAATAAAAGCATGCAACGTAAACACAAGTTGACTTTTATTATGAAGTAGTCACATGAATTGCAACACTTACTGCTATCATTCATCAAAAATGCATCTGCAAAACAAGACAAAGGTCATTTTCTGCATGTTTTGACAGCAGATCGGTTTGAGGTATTGCAGCGATTACTGGAACGAGAAGGAGCCACAGTGAGCTGCAGGGCTGCACACCTCCAACTTCTCAGCCAGGTAATAAACTCCTCTCAGCCCCACTGTGTCCTGAAATCAGATTAGATCAGATCAGACAAATTATTGCCTGACGTCCTTATCAATATGACAATAGTTTGTTTTGCTGCCTCAGGATTATGTGATCTGCAGTATTAAACCACCAGTAGTTACTGGTGCTGCCAAATCAACCAGGAATGAAACCGATTGATTAAATTGATATCAACAAAACTTAACCTTAGGAGCTAAAGCTAGCATGCTGAGCTGAACTTACCCCTCGTTAAGGACAGAGCTCCAGTAACAGCTTCAAACTTGCCCCTTTGTAGATCTCCACCTCTAGGGTTTCATTGTTCAGAGGGAACAGATGTGAATGAGGACTTCCTGTTTCATTGTGGACAGTGTGCTGGAATAAAAGAATATACACATCTGCAGCACAGCAGCCAAACAAAACACACATTTCTCTTGTCAGATTAAGAGCGTCTGCAGAGATATACTCACCACCTCTTTGTTTGTGCGTCCGTGGAAAGCCTTGGCGAAAACAGCCACCACAAATACACGATTCAGTGAAGACATATGTGTTGGCCTCTCGCTGATACAGTTTCATGCAGCTGGTTAAGAAGAGGGGATGGTGTGGAGGTGGCCTGACCCAGCTGAACGGGCCCAAAGCCCTCGCAGTACGGCACGAACATCCCCCTTGGCAGCTCGCCTTGGCCTTGACTCACCGTCACATACTGGCAGACAGTTATGAAATGCAGAAGGAGTCAATAAGGAATCAGTGCAGGTTTGGATATGCAGCGAAGAGCAAAATGACACCAGTTCAGCACCTGCTACCACATGATCAGCATCCAGCCAATCAGATGAATAATGATCACGGTTTCAACTATAAATTAACAAAAATAAGTTAACTCCATCCACTTTGTCTCTCCTTGTCACCTCCACCAAAGAGGCCATGCTCTCAGTCCGGTTCGTTGCTTTGTTTGTCAGCAGGATTACAGAAAAACTGGTTTTCATGAGACTTGGTGGCAGAGTGGAGCACTGCTCAAGGGCTCATTAAATGCTGGGAGCTGATCCGAATCACGGGGGTGGATGCTCTAATTATTTTTCACTTTCATTAACAGTCAGACGGGGCACTTGGCCTTGTTGGAACAAATGTCGTACACCTTTAAATCCAGTAGATGGTAGTAAAGTTCAACAGTGAGAAAACACACAGCCAGCAGGTACCAGTAATCCTCTGAGGCTCCACAACTGTAAAATGCTTTTTCACAAACTGCAGCGTGGCTGTTGGAAACGCTACTCCTGGGTTTCACAAATTAATGTTAAACATGTGAAATATTTCCATTTGGAAGTAAGTAATAAATGCACAGGTGAAATCAGGAGGCTTCAGCTGGGCTCAACCATATTTTGACATAATTCTCATGTTTTGGAAATATTTTCAGACATATGTAGGGTCTGTGCTTGCAGATTTGCATACCACAGAAGAGAACCGGCCTCGGTGGAGGTCTGTGGTCTCTGAGTGTCCTTCAGGAGTGAAATTCAGGATCTGTCAAACTGTGTTGTTTTGACTGTGAGCATCACCGACATAATCAATGCAGTTGATCGGTTTAGGCCTGCTCAGTTGGTCGTTAAAGGGAAGGTGGGAGGGACAAACATCGACACTCAGTCAGGGCTGCAGATATTAAAATGTTTGTACCTCATATCCACCAACCAAATAAGGCCTCCAGTTTCCTCAGGCCTGCAGAGAAACAAGTGAGGATGCTTCACGTCTTGTTGTCATAGTGATGTATTTCACTGTCATCCGAAGATGATGTAACCGACAACCTACCATATTTGTCCAAGAAGAGGAAGACAAACCACTAATGAAGCGTTTCCACTCAATAACTTCCTAATAACTGCATATTGATTGTAAGAAAGGAAGCCGATGACCTCCTGCATGTCCGAGCCAATGATCGCCAGCGACCACAGGAGGGCACGAGGCACCTGAACGCACGACACAGGTGTTAATGTTCACAGATACAGTTGATTTAAAAATACACACATACCAGCATACATCACCAACTATTTTGATTAACTGATTAATTGTTCAAATTATCCTTCACTTTAAAGAGGCTAATTATTCTCTGGTTCCGGCTTCTGCAGTGCGAGGAAGTTTAAAGGTGTGTGAGGTGAGGAGTAAAGAACGGTGTCACCTGTCAGAGGACTCAGCAGATCAATGACGTGTTGTCAAAACATCATTTAACATGAACGCTGGGCTGCAATAGGAAAGCCGATGCGTTTTATTATGCACAGCTGACTGCATCCATGGTGACTGATTGGATTCAGGAGTTATCATTTCTTTAAATACATTAAACAACACTCATGCATTGCATTAGTCCCCACAGTCAGTTGCTCTTGAAATGCTACCACCTTCACATCATTTTAAAATAGCTCATGTACATGAACAGTGAGCGGATCAGCAGTCCAAAAGACAAACATCTGAACACCTTTCTTTCTCACATGTCCTGCCGCCTCTTAAAATGTGTGCAGCAGAGACACAGCCTCGCTGATTGATAGCTATCCTCACAGCTCACAATGACATTTTTTTAATTGCACGATCTGAGGATTACAGCTACTATAACAACCAGTGGCGTGCACAGGGGGGCCCAGTTTTTGAAAAACGCGCACTCAAGTGCCCTCCTGGACTCCAAAACGCATGCTAAAGTGCCCTCTTGGGGGCCAAAACACGCGCTAAAGTGCCCCCTGTGAGCCAAAACACGCTCTGAAGTGCCCTCTTGGACTCCAAACGGCGTGCTAAAGTGCCCCCTGGGAGCCAAAACTTGCACTAAAGCGCCCTCTTGGACTCCAAAACGTGTGCTAAAGTGCCCTCTTGGACTCCAAAACGCGTGCTAAAGTGCCCTCTTGGACACCAAAACGCGTGCTAAAGTGCCCCCTGGGAGCCAAAACACGCACTAAAGTGCCCTCTTGTATGCCAAAACGCGTGCTAAAGTGCCCCCTGGGAGCCAAAACACGCGCTAAAGTGCCCTGTGGGAGCCAAAACACGCACTCAAGTGCCCCCCTGGACTCCAAAACGCATGCTAAAGTGCCCTCTTGGGGGCCAAAACACGCGCTAAAGTGCCCCCTGTGAGCCAAAACACGCTCTGAAGTGCCCTCTTGGACTCCAAACGGCGTGCTAAAGTGCCCCCTGGGAGCCAAAACTTGCACTAAAGCGCCCTCTTGGACTCCAAAACGTGTGCTAAAGTGCCCTCTTGGACTCCAAAACACGCAATAAAGTGCCCTCTTGGATGCCAAAACGCGTGCTAAAGTGCCCTCTTGGACACCAAAACGCGTGCTAAAGTGCCCCCTGGGAGCCAAAACACGCACTAAAGTGCCCTCTTGGATGCCAAAACGCGTGCTAAAGTGCCCCCTGGGAGCCAAAACACGCGCTAAAGTGCCCTGTGGGAGCCAAAACACGCACTAAAGTGCCCTCTTGGATACCGAAACGCGTGCTAAAGTGCCCCCTGGGAGCCAAAACACGCGCTAAAGTGCCCCGTGGGAGCCAAAACATGCGCTAAAGTGCCCCCTGGGAGCCAAAACGTGTGTTAAAGTGCCCTCTTGGGAGCCAAAACGTGTGTTAAAGTGCCCCCTGGGAGCCAAAACGCGTGCTAAAGTGCCCTCTTCAGTGGTGCTATATGTGCCCTTTTTTTCCTTTTCGCCCCTGCCTATCAAAAAGTCCGTGCACGCCACTGATAACAACAGAGCTCAGTGCTGGTCATGCAGTGGGCTACAGTAAACCAGGGGAACTCCTGCTTGCAGCCTCTGGGATGCTGTACAGTAGCAGCAGGCACTCCATGCAGCAGAGGTTACTGATATCTCACAGCGTGGTGCTGGCGGTTGTAGCAGCAGCAGCAGCAGACCGGTGATGGAGGCTCCCAGCAGCACCCAGGGCAGCTGGCAGGACGAGAACAGAGACATCAGCTGCCGATCGGCCGTCTGATGAGCTCAATCCTTTACACAGCGACATGAAAAATTTAAGTCTGTGAATGTAAAGATTTGTAAAATTTTTGCACGTTATGTCAGCGCTGAATCTCTGCAGATTCACAGAATCTGTGCATGTCTGCAAAAGCACGAGCAGCTGTGGTCTTTAACCTGGATTTATGTCGAGTTTTTGTTCGATTATAAAATGATGATGAATCAGCAACATCAGAGTGATGTTATTTGTGAATTTGGCTGCATTAAAACAGAGCCCGAGGTGACGGAGAGCGGGAGGACACTGAATGAACCGGCCGTGAGCTGTGAACTGTGACCTTCTCTGTGATTGGCCATTTTAAAGCTTAAAGTCATGAATGTCTCCCGGATGCTGTTTCATTGTTGCTGTTTGTTTTTTTGTTTTTTGGTGTCATGTTGCTGCTGCAGGTTGCTGCTGTGTGAATGTGGTTTTCTGACCTTGTGTTTGGCTCGTTTTGTGTTTTTTTTTTTTTCCACTGCAGAAAGTGAAACCTGTATATCTTCCTACCAGGCAGTTTTACTTGCTTCAAGTTTTTTTTGTGTGTTAATAAGATATTATAACTTGATTTCATAGCTGGTTCTGGTGACTTTATGCTTAAAACTAGAATTTCCAGAATTGTAAAGCTGTTTAATCAACAGTGACATTAACAAATTTGCTTTTGTCAAAATCTGAATTTTCTTTGCATCCAGTCAAATGTTTTCAATCTGGCTGCACTACTTGCACTACAGGAGGATCTGCAGCTGGGAACACACCTCAAACATCAAAATCATGTCTTTAAGCCTAATACTTGCCTAATATATTGATTATTGAACCAGGATTAATAAGGATAGAAGATCTGGAGCTGACCAGTGGTTACAGATTTAACTGTCAAGGAAAACATCTTTTTATGTCATCAGATAAATATCCAACCTAAAATCCTGGCTGCTGCTATGTTGGGCTGTATAATTGCATCCTTACAATTTCCTGCTTAGATTGTTGCTCATTTTTATTTGGTATTTCACGACATCGCTGGTTTCCAGACTGAGGGTAGGAGATGAGATGATTACAGATGAATAATAAAGAATTGATAATAAAATAAAATAAAAATGAAATGATCTCATACAAACTTTTCCTCGTTGTCTCTGTCTCCTTCCTTTTCAGATAGAGCTCTTCCAGTTCCTCCACCTGCTGGACGATGGTCTCCCAGCTCTGTTCCCTCTCAGCCAGCTCCTTTGTGAAGTTGGTCTTGAGAACTTCAGCGCCATCTGTGGCCGCTGCGAGCATTTCAGAGAGATGCTCTTTCTCCTCTGTGAGGACCAGGATCTGGCCGTCCCTCTCCTGCAGCTGCTGCTCCAGCTGGTTCACCTGCATCTGAGGTCTCCTCTGAGTCTCTGCCGTCTCGTCGTTCTCCAGGTGCTGGATGTTTTTCACCTGTTCCACCTGGGACTCCAAACTCGTCTCGGGGTAAGCCATTGGACTGTTCGTAGCGGACTGTACTGGTCTCTTGTAGACTGTATTGTGTTCTCTATGAGAAATCCCTATTTTCATAATCAGGTTAAGTTTGTGACTCTGTGGCGAACTTGTAGCGGGTACAATAAAGATGTACAGAGATAAAAAAAAAAAAAAAAAGAATCAAATGAAGCAGATATCAAAAAGTTGAAAACAATTTATTTTAAATCACAAAATGTTAATCCTGTTAGTTGTCTTCTGGAATCGTTTGTGCAGTCATGAAAATGCTTTACAAAAAAAAAAAAGAAAAGAAAACAACAACAATAACAACAAAAAAAAAGACAGGCTCTAAAACATCATTCAGACATTTCCAAATCTTTCAGCACGCTTCAGTTTCTTCGCCTGCAGAAAAACAGAAGACAAACATTAGTGCTCAGTCTCTCTCCGGCCTTTTTACTGCACAGTGATCAAACACGACTGACCTCTACCGTCCACCTGTATCAGTGATGTCACTGAACACAGCTGTGTAATTACCAAACTGTATGCATCCGGTTGTGAACCTACGAGTAATCAGCTGGTGATGCAGAAAATAATACAGAAAGCTGATGACCGCCATCGTGATACCCATCTTCTTGCTATGTAGCACACCCCCCCGGTCAAACCATAACAACAACAGAAGGAATGCAAAGAAAACACACCTCAATATCAGCTGCACCAGCTGAACCTGCACTTGTTAAGGCCCCAAACCTCTCCTTCCTCTTTTTCAGCTTTTCATCCTCTTCAATCTGAAAAAACACAAAATCACTTTCATGCCAAATGTAAACTCCAGGAGGGCGGGACACTTATCTAAACAAAGAACCGCAGAAGAATGTCAGCTCAATAGGTGAAATTACACCACAAATTCCTGCATGTGCTCAAGTTCATAGTCACCTTCTGTGAAACGGATGAAACGTTCATGCCGAATCTTTCTGCTCTCTTCTTCAGCTGATCAATGTTCACCTTTATACAGCACAAAAACATTCCCGTTAACTTTATCTCATTAACGGGGGAATGGAGAAATGTGCCGACTAAATGATGGATGAACACTTACAGCGGCTTTACTGTTTGCAACAACACCTGTTTGGGGGACAAGTAAATAAAAGTGTGTGGTGAGAAGCAGGAAACAGCAAGAGATGTTTTCATAGCACCGTGATTTATGAAGTTGTTACTTCTACTTTATTTCCACATGCAATCATTTCAAAATAATCACCACACTCGTGGCCCTCCACAAGCATCTGATGCAAAACACTGTACGCAGGTATAAAAACCTTGGAGCCACACAAACACTAAATCGTTGGCCTGAAAGGTTCAACTGAACCCCAAGACAACAGCACAGGAGCTGGTGGAGGAGTTGGAGGCGCAGGGTGTATAAATTCTGTCACAGTTATAAAACTGGATCAACTTTTCAGCTGCAGCCATTTCTTGTAGTTTCAGTCAGAGTCAGTCCAGCTGTGTGGTAAATGTTGTTTATATCAGTGTGCAGAAGATCGCCCCAATGTTGCAAATAAACGATTCTCCTGTAAGTAATCATTTTAACATCACACTTCAACCCGAGGTCTTTGCACATTCACTTTTGCTCCACTGAGAACACAGAAAGCCAGACCAGTTAGAGAACGTAACAGACCTGGAGAGGGACTGGAAGCTTCGGTCAGTGAGCCAAACCTGAAGAAAAGGAGAATAATCATTTCAACACTGCAGTGGAGTTTGACATTTACTCAAAATATAAGTCCAATTTATACCAACTTGGATATTATTTTCAGGGAGTTTTGGCCATCACTTATATCAGTTATGACAGTGGACTCATCAATTATATACCACAATGTAGAATACAGACACTTTCCTTTTTTACTAAGTGCATGTGCTGCACTTCTGCTGGCCTTACTTCCTCTTTCTGCTCTGGGCTTTTCTCAGGGAAGGGATGGATTTACTTTCTGTGTTTTTTCTATATATGTCACGCTCAGTTATTAAATGAATGTGAAGTGAATGTAGTGATATTTTTACATGCTGGAGCTACAGTTTTAATTATTAGCCGTCATAAACCTGTTAGAAGACATATTGTTGAGAAATTAGTGCGGGAGTGCCTGTTCTGGTCATGTTGGTTCCTGTGGGGCACTGACACCCCGCTTACACCTGGTGTCAAAATAGACACATTATCCAGATAAGGATAAACCTATGTTAATGCAAGATGTAAAGGCTCAGACTGTGATCGAATCTGTCTGAACACTTCTGGAGGTAGCGCGGCTCACACTGTGTTTAGATCTCAGGTCGGTGTATATACTGTACATACTGGCATCAATACACAACATGAAGATGTTTGTTTAGCGTCTTCAAAATATAGCTTGGTTCAAATTTAGAGAGTGAGGAAATGAGAAGACTGAAAGAAACGGCTCTAATCACTGATTGTACATCTGTTCTGTGCCGTGAAAGCGCCAAAAGATGCGTTCATCAACAGAACTGTGTGAAAAATTTGCTGCATGTGTCGTAAAGAATCTTTCACTGTGCTGGAGAAATGTGTGCATGTGCAACTGCAGTAACATGGTACGTCAGAATTGAACCAGGAAGTCAGTTTGTAAACAGTGGTGAACGCTAACAACTGTCTGACCCCTCACCTTTGTTTTCTGATTAAAGTTTAGCTCATCTCAGGAATAACCTCGGTGAGTACAACGTCACTGTTGCTCTTAGCCAAAGCTACAGAAATAAAATCCAAATTGTAATAAACTGGAAATATCTTTTAAAAGACAGTCTGAGAAGGGTGAAGTCTACCTCGCTGCACGTATGGCCTTTTTGCTTTCAGCTGATGCAGGCAGGTTGAAGCGCTCAGCCCTCTTCTGTAGTCTCTGCTCGACAAGAGGTGACATTTTACATCAGAACACATGCTGCTGCCGGAGTTTCTGCTCATGAATATTTGCAAACATGACTGAATCTGTAGTATTATGGAGGTTTCTGGTTTCACACTGTTACTGTGTAGCGTTTCCACATGTGACGGTGATCTTTATATTGAAATTCACAGATTAAGAGCTTCCACTCAAATTACTGGTGAATGCAAAAACATGTCATACATACTTCACTAGCAGATGATGGAGGAGTTATCTTCACCACCTTCTTTTCAGGATGTCTGGAGGAAGAACATATAAAGAAGTGGAGTGAGCAAAGACTGATTACATCTCAGTGGTAAAAATAGTGTCCCATTAATAAACCTTGTTTAGGATCCGACCATTTCTACACCAAGCCTGATCACTACGCACATTAGGCTTAACATGAACCTAACATCTGCCCCAGCCCCCTGTTTGAGGATATAACTCATAGTGGTGACATAAAGACAAATGAAAGGAGCAGTGTGACGTTTTGGGAAACAACTATATCTGCCAAAGAGGTTATGTTTTCAGTCCAGTTTGTCGGTTTGTTTGTCTGTTTGTCAGCAGGATCACGGATAAACTACTGGCCTAATTGTCATGAAACCTGGTGGAAGGCTGTAGCACGGGCAAAGGGAGAATCCATTTCATTTTGGAGCAGATCTGAATCCCAGTGTGGACACACCAATTATTTGGCACTTTCATTAAATCTGCGAGAGCTGTGTTCCTTGTTGGAATAAAAGCCATATTTCTTAAAATCCAGTAGATGGCAGTGAAGCTCAACAGTGACAAAACACAGCCAACTGTAGAAATATGATGACTACATATCACAGTCCACCATCATGGGTACCAGTAATCCTTCTGGGTAGCCAACATATGTAGGTGCTTAAACTTCATGCAGAAAGCACCCATGACTGCTAAGGTGGTGGCTACGGAAACATAAATACACATATATCATGCAACTCTAATTACTAAATTATTTCTGTGATCAGCATTCCTGTATAATGAGTGTGATAGATGATGTTCCTGAGTGTTAATGTATCTTTGTTCTGTTGTTTCAGCATTTGATATCTGTTATATTTGCGGTTTAACATGATGTCGTCTACAGTGTATGACAGATACAATCATTTCACCGCGTGTGTAAATATTAAGCTACTTAATGTGAGTTTGCTTACAAATTTTTCTTCTATTTGCAATTTTAAATTTGATAATTAGCATATTTGACCCCTTTTTTTCATAACAACAGATTTTGATAAAGCTGCCGAGATCGTGGTGTTATTTCAGTCTAAACATTTGATATTTGTACACATGTACTCGATAATATTTTCATGATGAGGCTTCAACTTGGCACAACCATATTTTGACTAAATTCTGATGTTTTGGAAATATATGCAAACATATATAGATCTGCATAACATAGAAGAGAGGACTATTGGCCTCAGTGGAGGTCTGTGCTCTCTGAGAGTCCTACTTCTTATTGAATATTTTGTTTGTTGAAAAGTACCATGTATCAAGTATCTAACATGTGACAATAAACTTACTTCTCGTCTTCAGTAGGCTCAGACTCCTTGTGGACTTTTACATTGTTGGCACTCTCAACTTTAGGGAAGTCCTAAAAGGAAAATGGAAACATTTATTATGACCTCACAAAACAGACTAATGAGAAGAGCTCATATCATGAAACATCAACAATAACATTACCTCTGTATCCTCTGCCAGTACATCATCCACATCCACATCTTCCTCTGTTGTTTGGATTATGGGATAAAGACATTTCCCACCACCAGAGAGCAGAAAGTAAGAGATCCATAGGGAGAGATCAGTGAGTTTATCACAATAAAGATACATAAGACATGAAAAATGAAGAGGACACAGCCTCATTATAATTCAAGAAATACCATCAAGTCCACAACCAGAACTGTTGTTGCAGCTTTGTCTCTGATTACAGTCCACCCACCCACATATTTATTCATGTGTAAAGTGAGTCACAATGTGAAGGGAGTTTCGCCTCACCGTGCTCCTCCAGATAGGCTTGCAGTCGGGCAATGAGCTCTCCTTTGTTTCCCTTGGTGTCCAGACCTCGGGCCTCACACTCCTGCCTCAGTTCAGCAAGCTAACACAAGAGAAACGGACGCTTACCTTTTAATGCAACAAGTACCATTTCTGAACCTTGCTTAAGGACATGCACTGTTCCACACAGCTCGTGAATGGGGCAACAGACAGGGTTTTAACGTTTGGCTAACGAGAATTATAAGATCAACTGAGTTTCTTTTAATTATTTCTATTATTCATTGAACAATTTCTCAGATACAAACATCATCGCTTTAAGATCTTGTCATTATACCAAAAGGATCAGGTGCATACAAGACACAATAAAAAGTACAAAGCAAAACAGATATTCATATAGTATTAAAAACCAAAACTCAAACTAAAATCAAATTTGAAGGAACTTTTTTGTAAGTATAATCTTCCATTATCCCAGTTCCATTGAATTTTTATCTTTCTCGACTTTAAGGGCTCTCGTGTAAGAAAGAAAGTCATTAAGAAATAGACTGACTCTAGGTTTCACTTTTATATACTTGGATTTGTGTACATAAAATTTTCCAGGAATAATTATGTGATTAACCAGAAAGTCATCTTTGTTATTAATATCCAGTTCCAGAAGTCCATACATGACATCCTGTTTAGAAAACTTCTCTAGTTAAGAACCTTTGGGCTTAAACATTAGACAGAATATTACATCTATTGTTCATCAATGTTCAGAATGCAGATTAACCGATGACCAATAATTCTCGATATCACTAATTAAGCATGTGAGAACTGAACAGCCAAACCTGCTGATCTGATTTATCCGGAATTTCTCATCTTCCGGTTTGAGAGTGTTTCGTGGAGCAACATACAATTTTCTTTTTTGCCCTTACAAAATAAAAGTAATGATCTAGTCTTCGTGAGAAACTCAAAACAAAAAAGAAAAACATCAGGAACATAAACTAGCAGCAGCTAGTACATTTTAATGAGTCCAACTAGAGTTACCTGTGTCAATCGACTTCATAGCTTGTTTGCGTCTTTGGTGATTGAGATATATGGTGGTCAAACACTTGGTTACCAGTAACGCTAATTTACATGGCGGGACGCTTTGTATCTAACAACGACAGCTACATTTGCGGTTTAAATTCAACATTACACCTTTACATGCTGACTTAAACGAATCCCCAGCTGCCTACTAATCTAACGTTAGCTATGAAACCTATCTCGGTATGGTCGGTTTGGCTAGCTTCGCCGGTGAATGAGCAACGTGAGCACACGCTTGTTATTAGCCTTCACAGCCAGTGGAAACATTTTGCTCTTCAAATCTTTCAGTTATCCGTAAGCCCGCTCTCTGGTATTGTCACTAACAACGGCTACAACACAATAGTTAATAATAAATGTACCTAATGTGTGTATTAAATACATATTTAAGGCTCTACCAACCTTCAGCTTCTGCAGCTCTATCACTTCGGCCATCTTTCTTTGTTGATGTATTACTTCCTCCAATCAAACTGGAGCCGCTTTACTTCTGAACAGCGCCACACGAACGCCGGTATTTCACAGCGCCGCCTGCTGGACAGACTGATACACTGCATGCGTGTGGATAAACGGTTTCTCAACATTTACAAGGATTAATTACCAATGCAACGATGCAAAAATACTCCTTTACAAATTAATTACTACTTACAATCTCACGACACTGTCTTCTGTATACACTGTATTCATATCATACATCTAACTGTTTATTCTGTATATTATATATCATTACTTGTACTTATACCTACTATTTTGTCAACTGTAACAGCTGCACATGTCCATACTATTCATACCATATATATCTTAGCATATTCATATCTACCCCCTTACTGTTTATTCTATATATTACATCTGTATGTTACTACTTTTTGCACTTCTGGTTAGATATGGCACAGAAACTGCATTTTTATAAGTAATAATTAATAAATTTAATAGTTTACTGTCCACCAAGGCGTTCATTTCTCAGAATACTACAAAAGATGCAGATGCATACTAATAATTTTATTTAAAAAACTAAAATAAAACAAGATTTTCTTATTATTACAAGGCAATCAATGTAATTTCCAAATGCAATGTTAGACATGTGGTGGCACACTGTACATAAAGTATTCATCTTAATGTTAGATTTCATGATATTTCTTACTGTGGCTCTTTGGAGAAGAAAAGATAATGGTAGCAGGATGATCCACATTCTTGTTGCTAGGCAACAAGGTGCTGAATCTAACTCATGGGGCATCATGTTGCAATCAGACGCAATAGAAAGATGAGGGTTTATCCACAAATTAAAATGTGCTTTTTCCTCATTTCTGTGACTTATGAAAGTCAGTATGTGTAACAAGAGTGCCTGTGTGTATGGATACCTGTATACTTAGGGATATTTTGGGATGTCTGAGTATGTACATTTTTTCCTTTTTTTATCGCTATGATATCTTACACCTACACTAGGTGAAATAAACCTTTATTTCTCACTTCAAAGCTACCATTTAGAACGAACATTTTGTCATTTTAGGAACTGCAGCCAGGTTAGATGAGAAGATGACTCTCATGTCTTCGCAGTAAATATGAGGCTGCAGCCAGCGGCCAGTTAGCTTAGCTTAGCACGAACTATATGTTGCATTATTATCCTCATGTGGGTCTGCGCATACATGCCAAGGCCTGAAGGGAGTTACAGGGTTCATGGTGACGGCAGATGAAACAGGCTCGAGAAGGATTTGCTGTGAATGCTGACATTGTTTAAAAAGAGGTTTAAACAGTGTCACAGTTTGGCATATGATATGGAGACAAAAAATCTTTCAACAAAGTTACTTTACAGCAGAAGGACAAAGCCGGATGAATTTAGGGAGTCACAAGTGCTTCAATAATCCTCATTAACATTGCATTCCTCCCATTTTTGTTCTCCAAGCACAGCCCCTGTCAGCAGACTGTGTGGCCTGTTGTTCTACAGACACAGAAACGAACAACTTCCTGCTATACTTTAATATTTCACACATGATAATTCATCATATTTAAGTACAGTCCATTTTCAGCGAATGCACCTTCTACCAATATAAAGAGTTTTGTGTGACGTCGATTCGATGGCAGATAATCATCAGCAGCGACATGAATTTCAGAGTAAATCCACACATAATTCGGAATAATTAGACAGGCAGCCCAAAATGGGTCAGGTGATTTTGGCAGAGATTTAAGTGACTGTTCACATTGTGTTTGAAAGCACGTGCTTTGTGGAAGTTGCACCCGAGACCCAAAAAAATCATGATAATGTAACCCCCATGACCTAAATATGATCCCGTCATATTGCACTTGGCCTTAAACAGTCAAATTGATATGTGTTTTTATTATTCTGGCAGAGGCCTCACGATATCTATGAAAACAGCACGAGAAAAGACTTTTTATAGTGATGCCAACATAAATTAATAATTGAGGTTGTATCACTGTAAAATATTAACTTTCCTGCTGAAAAAGCCTCGTTACAGATACACGTACAACCCTGCAATACTATGTATTTTAGTTTCTTGTTTAAGCAAAAGTACCAATAGAGTGATGTAAAAACAATTTCTGCATTCAAAGTGGAAGTAAAAGAAATATTAACAGCTAAATTATTATTTTTTTTTGTATTATTTGATTATTAATACTGATGCATTAATGTGGAAGCACCTTTTGTGTGTTTTATCTGGTGATGGTTGAGATAAATTTGTCTTATTTACAGAAACTGTTGAGTAATTTAGTCTATAACAATGCATCGTAAATTATATTATCATTTATTTTTGTATGTAATTTACAAATAAAATGGAAATATTTTAGTACAGAACTTGAGCAGATGTACTACTTATGTTCCACCGCTGACTGTTCTTATCTGTTTATTTGAAAGTTATTTGTTTTGTTTGATTTATGTGCACGAGCGTGTCTCGTGATCTGTTGTCAGGCAGCAAAAGAATCTTTTGCAGGTCTAATGTGATTATGTGGAGCTTTCTTCTCTACTGTATGCGCCACTGTAATCCCTGAGACGTGCTTTTACTGTAAATACACAAATCACAATGAGTCCAGGTGCCCCTAAATCTGGCCGGAGGAGGGTCTCCACGCGGAGGGAGGCGTTTCTTCCACTATGTGAGGTCAAACACAGAGTTTATAAAGCCCGTTTTCTGTTGCCTACTGCTCACAAAAGGGATATTTCGTGAAGAGGAGGTGGGCTGACGATGCGGACGTCTGTTGTTCTGCTGGTGTTGCTGGCTGCAGCTTCACACACTGCAGCAAGTAAGTACAGAAAAATCATTTTCATGCTCAATTTTAGGTGGATGCTATTCTTTTAATGCAATAACACGAGGCTGCAGCTTTAGACGTCTTCTATCTTTATTCATGCTAACAAAGTGTGTAAGTACCATTTGGTGAAGATGGAGATCACTATAAACACTTGACTATACTACACTATAAAATAGGAGAAAACGGAAATACCTCCAGGAAGTTCAGTATTTGGGTAAACGTACCGACAACATTACAGAGTCATAACGACAGACATTCTGTCTTCATCCTTCATCAGTTACTTTATTTTTAGACAATATTCACTAAATTGCCAAATTTAAGTATTTTTAGTAATCAAATATTAATCAGAGTTTGGTTTTAGTGAGGCCACGTACGGCTATGGGACGCTGTGTGAAACATAAATTATACAGAATGTGATAACTTGTTAATCTTTTTTTTACATAAACTCACCTGAAAACAGCACAAAGACAATATATTTAATGTTCTTACTCATCAGCTTCATTGATTGTTGTAAATATCTGATAAATATTCTGAATCTGATGCAGCAACATGTTTCAAACACGTTGGGACAGGAGCAACTAAAGACTGAGAAAGATGTGGAACGCTCCAAAAACACCTGTTTGGATCATTCCACAGGTAAACAGGTTGATTGGTAACAGGTGAGAGTATCATGATTGAAAGGCTCAGTGGTTCACAGCGAGGATGGAGCGAGGTTCAACACTTTGTCAACACATGATTGGATGAAGGAGATTAATACCTGGACTCGTAAAATGTGTCACCTGACAATGTGTTATTTATGTTTCACGCAGCGTCCCGACTGGTTTGGATTCAGGTTATAACTGTGCTCTAAAAAAGGTCAAAATCTGCGTAACTGATTCTGATCAAATCAATTCTGGTTTTATCCGCATAATTTTCTGTCCTTATGTGCAAGTAAATCCAGTTTTTACTGTAAATTTCGAATCTAGTTCAAGATCCAGTTTCATGTTTTTTCCCACGGCCTCTTTACTCGACCATGCACGAATGGAAACGACGAATGTGACCTTTTTAAAGCAGAGCGCTATTCATCTGAATCCTTTTATTCTTAAGTTAAAGGATACATTTATATAGCATAGGTTCTAAGCATTGTTTGAAGTCTGTCTTTACTTTACATTTGACATCAGATTTGCACAGCGAGTCGTTTTTCCAGCTGCTCGTGCAAATCTTTCATCCTACAAATCAACTTTCACAATTTAGCATCAAGTTCAACCAGAAAAGGAGACTGATGACTCTGAAACAGTCCAGAAGGAATCAGAATCAGCCAAAGGTCTGATCCAGCTGCTGATTATCTTTGTTGTCTGCCCGTATGTTTAATCCCAATTCAGCTCTGTGGCGTTAATCTGTGATAAAATCATGCACACACACACACACAGCAGCCTGCACATGCTCAGCTGAGCATCACATGAGGGGGATTGAAGGGACGAAGGCTTTGGTGGGCACCTTCAGTCACATTTACCTTGTGACATAAAAGTATATAGAAATATGTAAAATAAATGAAGTTTGAATTCTAGAAATGCAGCTTTGTTTAGAACACGTCACTGAAAGTCTTTTTATGAGTTCAGTCACAGATTCAAGCAGTTCTCATTCTTTGTTTTATGTAATTCTGAGGAAATATCTTCGACAGAATGATGACGACGGTAATAAATCAAGCAAAATATGAAGTTGAACCCAAATAAATATTCATTTACTTTTGTTTTTTTGCTGGACTCTTGATTGTCCTTATATGTATGAATTGCATTGCAGACTCTTCAGATTTAGAGTTCATTGAAATTAATTGATTAATTTGAGGCACACCAATTGAACGTCGCCTCCATGATCCATATAATTAGAACAAAATTACACAGATCGTCCAAGAAAAAGTTTGGAAGTTATTAGGAAACGTTTGCACTGCTGAAAAATGTGTGTATGGAGCTCATGTGTTTTCAATATAATGTGTTTATGTTTGATATTTCAGAGCCTAAAAACCGTTTCACTCGCTACCCGTCATGGAACACTAAAATGTACCCGATCTGGAAAGATGGAGACCCCCGATACAAAGACTCCTGGAAAGGTACATCTACTGTTGTTGGTTGATTCTTAAATGATCATAATTCTTTATTTTTTGGGGCACTTTTGTTGGATGGTCACAGTCGAGAGGTGAGAGGAAATGGGGGGAGTTTGAATTGACATGCAACAAAGGTCAAAGTTCATGGTGGTTTTGTAAGATACAAGGTTCCCTGTCTCCTTCGTCCAGGTGGAAGAGTGACTTTCAACGTAGGCAACGATTCGCCAACTCTGACCGGAGCCAAAGTGACCTTCACCATCGACCTGGAGTTCCCACACAACCAGAAGGTGCAGCCCGACGGAGACGTCGTTTGGGCTGAAGACTGCATCGTCAATGGTAGCACACCATGCGCGCGCGCACACACACACACACACACACACATTAAGTCAATGGTTAAATGTGATGCACACACCCTGCACAATACACACTTACTATGTTTTAACCACAATGGCAGTGTCGAGGACGTGTCTGTAAAAAAATCTCTCTGGTCCTCTGGGTTCTTTGAATGAAGCAATAGGAGAAGATGTTGAGTCCAAAAAAAAGCAGTTTTATTCTAACATCAATAGAATCTGCATTTATTTTAACATCAGTAGAATGTGCAAGGTAACAGAGCTCTGGGTCTCAACTTTCCTTTCCCTGATCCACATCAGAGTTGGGTCAGTTCATGAAGTCTGACACCGTACCTCTCCCTAGTAGTATTTTTATAGACAGAACATGAGGAAATGCTGAAACAGTCGTCGGCTCCTCCTCGTTGCCGTCGGGCGCTCTCTCTCTTTCCTCTTGGTCATCTTCGAGAATCCAACGTCACCGCAGCAACCTGTTTGCAAGGACAAATCTAGAGAGACAACCTTATCCCTGACGCTAACCTGTTCTATCTTAAGTCGAGGGCCCCGAGATGTCTCCCATGCCAGGCCTCTATCTCAAAACCTCCTGTTCTAGGTCACACTGGCCTCAGATATATTTTGCACACAAAGAATCACTCCTCGTCTACATCACTTCTATGAATAATAAAGGAAAAACTTAACCGGGAGAAGTAGAATTTCTGTTAATTATTCAGTCACACAATCCATCAGCAGAAAATATGAATAAGATCAACATATCAGGATCATCATTAATCATCAATTATCATTAATATAAGCATATGCATGTAATCTAACTATTAGCAGAATATATGTGTGTAATCAAACTTATCAAAGTATAAGAATATGACCCAAATATCCATCAGCAGCACGGTTGGAATGGCGAATCAGGTGATCACTTTAGTGTTCACTGAGGTCCCTCAACAGCTGTTGGATGGACTGACATGATTCCTGGTCAATCTTTATCAGGTCAAATAATCTGTCTGATTCCTCTTCCTCAGCCTCTTCCTCAGCTACACTCTGTCTTTAGCACACATGTCAACATGATGAACAAAACCTGCTAAACATCTGCATGTTAACGTCGTCACTTCTGCCTCGAACAGTCACGACGCTCTTTCCCCTGCTGCAGGAACAAAGTACCATGAGTCCGAACCAGTATACCCAACCAAGAACACAGACTGGGAGGCTGTTTTCCCCGATGGGTCGCCAGTTAAGAAGGACAAGAAGCCGAACTATGTGTTTGTCTGGAAGACCTGGGGTGAGCGGAGCGGTCGAGTCTCATCACATGTCTCTGAGTGGTCTTTTCTGGGGGGTCACAGGGTTTCTTGTGGCACGACCTGAAATATGACCCAGGGTGGATTATGTATGAGTCTTATCACATGATCAGATTATGTCACATCATTTGTCCTACATGTCAAAAAAAATCCTGAAAGCAAACAATCCAGGACTTTCAGCTTTGGGATTCAGATGATTTGACTTGAGGACACGAGGCTTCAGTGACATTTTACTAAAAGTGTCGTGTGAAGATGTGGAAAACTTTAATTAATTCCTATGTAAGATGTTTATTGTTCTTCATTTTACACGTGCACTTGTGTTAACTTTTACGTCTTCTTTTTAAGCAAACAAGCTCAGACCTTGAATGCATCGTACAAAAATGAAAAAAATATTCACAATAATTAAATAATAATTAATTTGAACAATAATTAAAATTGCACTTTTTGAAGAATTTACTAAGTACACAATGTATATTTAAGTGGTTCTCAAGCAGTTCTTGAGCATCAGTTGAGTAATACTTGAGTGTGAGTGTGCAAATAGTTGCTAAACAACTTTTTTTCAAACTTTAAAGTGAACTGAAGTCCACCAGTGAAAATCAGTATTCATGAGCATTTAAAACACACCTGCAGTATAACTGAATTATCTCACCAATGTGTTGGAAACATACTGAAAATGAGGTGAAATTAAAGTACACTTTAATTAAGCAGCTAATAGTGTTTAAGGACTTGAAAATAAGTGTTATTTTCATGTCTTTTTTCTATTAGTATTAAAAGTATTTGTAATTTAGTCCACTCTTTAAAATTACACTTAAGAACAATTTCTACTTATACTATATAAGTATAAATACTTATGGTACTTATTGTATAGTATATGTAGTACTCAAGTACTATATATACTATACACTTACAATAAAATTCACTTTTTAGTACTTTGAAATACTACTTTAAGTATTGCAGAATTAGTGTATTGATTATTAATACATGTAAGTTGAACTTTAAATGAAACACAAAAGATGAAATTGTACTTGTAGTGACTTCTCTATGCTTCAGTTATAATTCTAGCACAGTGAAGTACACTACCGTTTGGCCTGGGTGACGTTCTTAGACGGGCTGAACTGAAGCAGTCGATAGATGTTTGCAGTGAACAGGCTTCACATGTGGACTCACTGCAGGCTCTGGATGCTCTTTGGCAGGTCAGTACTGGCAGGTGGCGGACGGCTCCTCCTCCTCCCTGACCATCGGCACAGATGACATCCCGCTGGGCTCCTACACCATGGACATCGTCATCTACCACTACAGGAGCAAGGAGAAGTTCATTCCCCTGGGATATGCCTCCACTCAGTTCTCCATCACCGGTGAGTGAGAGAGGAGGGGGGCTGCACCTTCTGTTCCACTTGAGAAAACTGCAACACCCTCCACCTCCTGACACCGCAACATAACATCCTACAACCATTAATAAATAAGGCAAAGCATGAAGATGATTATGGCAAACTAATATTTCTCGATCTGTGAACCAAGAGTGACTAAACAATACTAGTAAACTCAACTTTACACATATAGGAATTTGGTTTTACTTTCAAAATGATAAATATAAGTTTCAAAGAGTCTATAATCAATATTTTTTTTATAAATAATGAATCAAATGAACACATGGAAACACAGTGACAGTGTGAAAGGGCACATTCGCTGTGAAGAAGCTGCAGAGGATTATCATTCAAATCTGCAGCTGCCCTCAGCTTTTTTTCCGCTGTTCAGAGGTCAGTGTTGTTTTCACTGCTTGATTATGCTGCCCCCAAGTGGCCGAAGAAATCTGATATTGCAGGTTGAAGAGCCTTACAGTCCCATTAACTGTGAACGGATTAAATGGCAGGTGATATATATGATGCCAAATCTATTGTCTAATTATACTAAGCTCTCAAATTTCTCCCTGGAGATAAATAAAGTATCTATCTATCTATCCATCTATAAATTAAGCATGTTTTACTAGAACTAGATGAGACATGACAGTTGTCCTCCACATATGCCAAAACACTGATTTATGACTGATTTGTTTATTTTATCTATCGGTTTAGTTAATAGGGTCAGAGCACATTCATGAAACAATACTGGAAAGTTAGCCAAGAGGCTATTGTCCATAAACAGTCGCTGATGTTACAAATCAAACTCATCCTTAAAACGAGTGAAATCATCTATAAGCAGGCAAATGAGAAATAAAAACAGAATATTAATGTTATTTTTTTTTAAAAAGCAAACAGGACACCATTATACTACATTTTCAATCACTGATTGAAGTCTGCAACACATGCAAAGCAAAGAAATCTGGAGGATTCATGTTGCTAAATATGCACTGTGCTGAATTATTAGGCACTAATCGTCTTAAATTATATGTTGAATCTAACAATGGAAGCCTGAAATAAAAAAAAAAACATTATAAAACTACTTCCTGTCCCAACCCTTCCAGTTAGTACTTATTATCGTACAAAAAGCTATAAACTGCATTATTGATGACACTGATGTTCTTCTTAGATCAAATCCCCTTCGCCGTCTCCCTGGACCAAGTGAACGACATCGTGGCCGGAGACATGCGCTTCATCCAGAACAGGGCGATTGCATTCACCATCACCCTGCACGACCCCAGCGAGTACCTCAGCAGCGCAGACATCACCTTCAACTGGGACTTCGGGGATGAAAGCGGAGCCCTCATATCCAGAGAGCTCACCGTCACTCACACCTACATCAACTCCGGCTCATTCAAGCCTCAGGTGGTGATCCAGGCCGTCATCCCAGATAAGGCCTGCGACCCACCAGTTGACACCCCAACCAAGGCCCCCGGTCCCCCTGCTGACCGGGGCACCACAGGTCAGGAACAGAGGCTGTCGTTGCAGCACTTTCACACGTCTGTTGTTGTGCAGAACAACATGTTTTTAGAGGGTGTTGGTAGGATTGAGTTTTTAGTGCTAATTAGGTTAGCATGCTAACACACAAAAGTAAGATTTTGAATATGGCAAGCAATATACCAGCTTAGTTTCAGCATGTTAGCACTGACACATGGTTAGCATGCTAATGTTAGCTTTTAGGTCAAGGCACCACTGTGCATGAGGACGCCCTTTGAACATCTTTACATGTGTCTCAGCTCCACCTGACGTCCTTTGAAGCACTGACCTAACGCTGCCGCTTCCCTGTGTGCAGTGAAAGCTCCTGCACTGGCGTCTGCTGTCCCCTTACTGGTTTCCACCAAGGCGACTGGTCTGAATGTCAACATGGTTCCTTCAGACACAGAGGAGGACAACGCTGAGGATGAGGCCTCCACCGCCTCCAACACTCAGCCCGGACAGGAAGCACCCACAGTGGACAAGACTCCCTCCCTCGCCAGCCACCACCTGCCTGCTGACAGCGAGGCTGCGACCGGTAAGATGTTTGAATAGCTGCTTGTATGTAGTTAGAGTATAATTTTACCAAAGATCCTTTCTGCAGTCCCCACATGGCATGTGAAATAACAGCAAGCAGAGTTTACACCAGCTGAGTGACTGAACCAGATGGGACTTCCTGAAATGTAAATGTGATGTAAAAAAGCTTTGCCTCTGTGTAAAACAAGCAGAGCGAGTTCAAACTGAACTGCTCTCTCATCTTTCATCGTTTGAATTCTGATTTGCGTGCTGGCTGGAAGTGCTCAGCTCAATTATTATCATTTCATTTGATTTATTTATGGATCTACAAATATCTGATGGAAAGCTGTCGAGCGGTCACACGGGATGATAACGAGCACGAGATGCCGTGCATGAGTGCGCACTGAGCCGACGTCAGTGATGGAAGAAGTATTCAGATCCAGTAAAAGTACTATTATCAGCAAAATGTGCTCAAAGTGTTCATGTAGCAGTAAAATGTTCCTGTCAGTGTTTTTCTATCATATCTGATGTTTGTGGATTAATATTCCTGCTGCAGATGTTTCAGGTTGGGCTCATTTGAACTACTTTATATACTGTTGGCTGGTTTAATCTGCAGCGATGCATCATATTCTATAAGATCATCATATGTTTGTAGCGTGGCTGTCCTGTGAGAACCACGTATCTCCAGAAAACTTCGATGAGCTCAGAGAAATAGCCTGTTTTTGTCTGATCCAAGAGGCTTTTTAAACAATTTATTTAGGATCACAATTCAAAATCTTCCAGTCTGGAGATACATGGTTTTCACTAGTAAACTATCAGACAGATGTGGTGGAGTACAATATCTGCCTCTGAGTTGGAGCAGAAGTATGAAGTTGCATGGAATGAAAATACTCAAGTATGCACAGGTACCTTGAATTTGTACTCAAGTGCTGTACTTAAGTAAGTGTTCTTAGTTACGTTCCACCACTGGTGAACACAAACCTTTGATTTGGACATTATGATGCTTTAAGAACATGAATTAAAGGAGACGTGTTCAGTAAATACAGGATAATGTTCTTTGCGCCATCGTCAGTGCACCAACTCCCTGCTGCCGTTTGTCCTCATCAGACTCAAAGCGAACGGTGACGCTGACAGGTCGAGCCGCCGTGGTCCTGGTCGCCAAGAGGGACGCTGACGACAAACCCTCCGATGACGACTGCGTCATTTATCGTTATGGCTCCTTCTGCACTGGCATCGAAGTGTTTGGTGAGTAAGCCTTCATCAGCGCTGCATTCATCAACATGAAAACCTTTGAGGTGACCGTCAGTGACCGTCCTCCCTCTTTGTCATCAGAGGGCATTGAGAAAGTGGAGATCGTACAAATGGACAACGCTGTGATGGCGACACCTGAAATGGACAGAAATGTTCTGGATATCACTGTCACCTGCCAGGGAAGGTGAGTGCTCCTGCGCCTCATCAAATAATCCGCAATTTTGTTTCCTTTCAAAGCGTTTTATTGTGTGACTCACTGGAGCGTCTTGGTTCTCCAGCCTTCCGAAGGAGGTGTGCAGCGTGATCCTGGATGCAGAGTGTCTGAGGCCGATTCAGACGGCGTGCAACATGGTGGAGCCCTCCAAAGAGTGCCAGCTGGTGCTGCGTCACTTCTTCAATGACTCCGGCGTCTACTGCATCAACGTGTCGATGGCCAATGACGTCAGTTTAGCCGCCACCAGCGCCAAAGTCAACGTCGATATTGGTACGCAACAGAACCACCATACGGCAGCGCACAGATTGGATTGTTTGGTTGGACAATAGAGCACATTCCTGCTTTATTCTGCTTACTCACAATGTGCCCTTTGTTTCAGGTTCAGCTCTGTCCTCTCCTGGCACTGTCGCCACAGTGTTGGGTGTCCTGGTATTCGTTCTCGCTGTAGGAATAGTGGCATATTCTTACAAGTAAGAACTGACTTTCCTTGTGGATATAATTTATTTATGAATTATGCACTATTTAATTTTCAACCACCATCCCCCAAAAGTTTGGACGCTGTGTGAAACATAAACAGACTGTGATAATTTGTTAATCCTTTTTGACATAAACTCCACCTAAAACAGCACAAAGACACTGTATTTAATGTCTGACCTCATCAGCTTCATTGATTTTT
Organism: Chelmon rostratus; assembly: GCF_017976325.1. Taxonomy (NCBI): domain Eukaryota; kingdom Metazoa; phylum Chordata; class Actinopteri; order Chaetodontiformes; family Chaetodontidae; genus Chelmon; species Chelmon rostratus. The sequence continues at coordinate 25,279,217 of NC_055667.1, read as the reverse complement.
GTAAATATCTGATAAATATTCTGAATTTGATGCAGCAACATGCTTCAAACAAGGTGTAACAGGAGCAACTAAAGACTGGGAAAGCTCCAAAAACACCTGTTTGGATCATTCCACAGGTGAACAGGTTGATTGGTAACAGGTGATAGTATCATGATTGGGTATGAATCATCCTGGAAAGGCTCAGTGGTTCAAAGCGAGGATGGAGCGAGGTTCACCACTTTGTGAGCATATGACTGTATAAGGGATGTTACTACATGAGCTCAGGAACACTTCAGTTTGCAAATGATAGATTCTGTTTTCATTTGTTTTACACAGTGTCACAACTTTTTTGGAATCAGGGTTGTATTTACTTAAAGAGGTATTTTTTTCTGAGAGAACCTTAAGATAAATTTGGTGATATTCCACATTTAGCTTTTGTCAACAGATGCCATGAAATGGCCCAAAACAACAACAAATTACTTTCTGTGCAGCAAAAGCCCGAGATAGAAATTGTGCTGCCCCCTGCAGATCCATCGTTGCACAAAAATATGAAAAACACAGTTTGTAGACGGTTATCACTCATTCTGCAGCTCCTTCTGCTCTACAGAGCTTGTGAAGATGTTTCAGTTCATTGTTTGTGTCACAGCAGCTTTACTGTTTTGGTTCACTCCCCCCTGGTGTTCAACAGAAGAGCAGACTTAGGAGTTGGTTGAGACCAAAAACAGAGCTAAAAGATTCCAAATGGATTATAATTCATTTCTGCTTGATGTCTAATTAGGAAGCTGTTTGCTAACAAGTTCACCATGTCAACTTAAAGGATAACTTTCGTTTTTTACAACCTGGACCTTATTTGGAGCATTAAATATGACCATTTACTCGCCCAGACAACTTTGGTGGCATTTGGAGTCATTTTGAAGAAATTAGCCCCAGAGGAGCGGCGCGTATATCCGTATAATGCGAGTATATAGAGGCTGCGCATGGGTGCCCCGAGTACTGGTAATGTGTCAGTGCTGTGTTCATGGTTTGTTTACGCTGACCCCAAGTGGCTCAAAAAAATCTCATAATTCAGGTTAAGACATTGAAGGACATGTTTGTGACATGTATCAAAGTCTTCTTCAGGGAAGAATGGGCTGACGGCTGCAGACAGAGCAGGGATTGTTGAGAGACAGACCGTCACACAGCGGGTTTTCTTTTCATGTCATTTTGCGAAAAGTAACAAAGATTTAGAACATCACCAGCCTGTAAAGCACATCTAATTTAATCATCCTGTCTTGATTTTTGTGTTTTGCTCAACAGACGCTTTAAGTCGTACCGGCCCCTGAAGGAAGACGTGGTTGTGTCTGCGGGCCCTCAGCCCAGCCGGGCTCACAGCTGCTCTGTGGCCTCGATGTTCTGGGGTCTTCTGAACAGACGTGGAGCTGTGGACGACTGCCCTCTGCTGCAGGACAGGCCGGTGTGAACCATCGCCAGCCTTACACAACCAAATACAAAACCAAGCAACTGCAATCTGCAAGTTACAGGCACCTGGGGGGTCTTTTTTATACTTTTTTAAACCATATTTTCTCAATGACAAATCCATGAGTGTGTCCTACTTGGGTTTTCAATCAATAATTTCTTGAAATTATACTTTAGACGTGCTCTGATCTTTTGTACCTACTTAAAGCATGTTTGGTTTTAAAAGTGTGTACTTTCATTTGGATAAAACTGAATTTGAATGTTTTTTCCATTAAACTTTGCTAAAAACAGTTGTGTGGTATTGTTTTATAGTGATTGATGATATTTTTCTAAATGATGAAGCAGCTGTGCTAAAGAGGAGAATGAGACTCCTTAATCCCACCCCTAATAATCCTATGCTGGCCCCATCCATGTGTTTTGTGTATGTATTTATCTCCTACCATTCCTCCTGGAGTTAAAATAAATTAAAAAATGCCCTGTAGAAATTACAGGCTGATATTTGAGCCATGCATACAAAGAATTTATATAGCTTCAAAATTCAGATGAGATATTAGCATTTAATGTTTCATAAAATTAATTTATACTAATTAGGTTTCCAGCAGAAATCAAAGACCCTGCATGGAAAAATAGCAACCACTGGATTGCATTTAAGGACCCATAACTTGCGTGCTAACTTTAATTAGCCTTTAGAAACACAAATTTTCCCTTGTCTACATATATACGATCCATAATTTAAGGGAATATTTAAATTCTTGTTGTTCTAAGTCTCCAACCTGATTGCACAGGACAGCTAAATTTTAATATTTTGCAAGATCATTATGCACTCAACATATTTAGATTGAATTAATAAGACAAACAAATTCACATGTCACAGGAACTTTATTTAGAACATAGCCAAACTGGTAATTGGTAGACATTTCTGTTTGTAATGCATTCAGGAACACATTGCAATCAATTATTTCTTGTTTAACTAAAGCCTTTATGTCCCTTTTAATACTCCTCTCCTTCCTCCTCTCCCTCACCCTCAATGGAGTCGACTCCGACCTCCTCATAATCCTTCTCCAGAGCTGCCATGTCCTCTCTGGCCTCGGAGAACTCTCCCTCCTCCATACCCTCACCCACATACCAGTGAACAAAGGCACGCTTAGCGTACATCAGATCAAACTTGTGGTCAAGCCGAGCCCAGGCCTCTGCAATAGCAGTGGTGTTGCTCAGCATGCACACGGCCCTCTGGACCTTGGCCAGGTCTCCACCGGGAACTACAGTGGGCGGCTGGTAGTTGATGCCAACCTTGAAACCAGTGGGGCACCAGTCCACAAACTGGATGGTGCGCTTGGTCTTGATGGTGGCAATGGCAGCATTCACATCTTTGGGCACCACATCACCACGGAACAGCAGGCAACAAGCCATGTATTTGCCGTGGCGAGGGTCACATTTCACCATCTGATTGGCTGGCTCGAAGCAGGCGTTGGTGATCTCGGCCACTGAGAGCTGCTCATGGTAAGCCTTCTCGGCAGAGATGACAGGGGCATAGGTGGCCAGAGGGAAGTGGATACGGGGATATGGCACCAAGTTGGTCTGGAACTCTGTCAGATCAACATTGAGGGCACCATCAAAACGAAGGGAAGCGGTGATGGAGGACACAATCTGACTGATCAACCTGTTCAGGTTGGTGTAAGTGGGACGCTCGATGTCGAGGTTCCTACGGCAGATGTCGTAGATGGCCTCGTTGTCCACCATGAAGGCACAGTCAGAGTGCTCCAGGGTGGTGTGGGTGGTCAGGATGGAGTTGTAGGGCTCCACCACAGCGGTGGACACCTGTGGAGCTGGGTAGATGGAGAACTCCAGCTTGGACTTCTTGCCGTAGTCCACAGACAGACGCTCCATCAGCAGGGAGGTGAAACCAGAGCCGGTGCCACCTCCGAAGCTGTGGAAAACCAGGAAGCCCTGAAGGCCGGTGCACTGGTCAGCCTGAGGATAGAGAGGGAGACACAATGATCACACATCAGATACAGTTCTGTCTTTTTATTTCATATTCAGGACCAAAAGCTGCTCTGAATGTACCCACCAGTTTGCGGATCCTGTCCAGCACCAGGTCAATGATCTCTTTGCCGATGGTGTAGTGTCCACGGGCGTAGTTGTTGGCAGCATCCTCCTTCCCAGTGATCAGCTGCTCAGGGTGGAACAGCTGGCGGTAGGTCCCAGTGCGCACCTCATCTAAGGAGACAGGTTGAATCAAAGATGAGTTGAGAGTTTGAGCAAATTAACTCAAGAGACAACTATCTAAATATATGTAATGAGAGTTTACCGATGACAGTGGGCTCCAGGTCCACAAAAACAGCTCTGGGGACGTGCTTTCCAGCTCCGGTCTCACTGAAGAAGGTGTTGAAGGAATCGTCTCCTCCTCCAAGAGTCTTGTCACTGGGCATCTGTCCGTCCGGCTGGATCCCATGTTCCAGGCAGTAAAGCTCCCAGCAGGCATTGCCAATCTGGACACCAGCCTGACCGACGTGGATGGAGATACACTCACGCTGTGGAAAGAAAAAACAGGGAGGTTATTTACCTGCGATCATTTAGTTTGAATTTCACACACCCGCTCACAGCTTTTCTAAGAAATCAACCACAGCCACTTTAACATTAATGTGTCTTTACATTGGGAGCACTGACTTGCTCCCCCTGCCTGAGATGAACCGGCAATGCAGCAGGAGGCACCTCCCTGCAACACAATCGGCAGGGGACAGAAATGCCTGACAGCAGCCCCCGCCGAGGCAGGACGCTGTTCTCGTCTTTCCTCCAGTCTTTTTTGTCCTCCCGTCTTTTCATCCCACACACCCTCCCCCCCTCCCTCTTTCACCAGCATAAGCACGAATGCAAATTCACTTGCGCGTGCACACCATCAGTCTGGAATATTCCACTTGCTCTCATGCCTTGAGGATGCACAATCACAGCGGATGCTTGGGAAAATGACCCCCTCCCCCCATCGCTGCTCTGTCATTTGATGTCAGGGGAAACTTGCATAAAATCCAAATTAAATTATATTTTAGGGTGAAATCAATCATCGTTTCAATAAACCCTTTAATATTTAATGTCATGTTCAAAGAAGCAGCATCAATCAGTTTTTTTTTTTAAATCGTGGATGAAATTAAACACATTTTCTGCTGTAACCTATGAATTAAAAATGATAGCTGCAATCCAATGTCCTCATCCATCCACACCCAACCAGCCCCTCCCTGCTTGGAACCAGGGTTGGGTATTTGCAAGGTGTCCGATTTTAGCGTCTTGACACGTTAAATTTGTTAAAAACACTAAAAAAAAGGACAGCCTTTTATAGAGAAACCCAGATTGGATAGCCTTGAACAGCCTGAATAACGCCAGTCAGTGCATTGTTCTCTCCACACAATGACAATCACATCACACAACTGCTGCACACCAATGTGCGTTTCAACAGCAACATCACGCTCTTCGCTTCCATCCTGACATTAAAAAAACCTCAGCCAGCGTTCAAGAAATGGCCTTTCAGACGCGTGGAAACGCGTCCGGTGATCAAACTGGAGATGGAAAAGCCTCCGCGGCGTTATGTGCCAAGCGGCTGCTCTTAACCTTCATTTCTACGACACAAAACTGGCCCAGACGCACCGAAGAGGAACGTGGACTTACCATTTCTTCGTTTGAGGTTCAAAGAGGGAGAAGAGAAGGAGAATATGTGACGAAAAAAGGCTTTTTTATATAAACGGTGTGTTTGCGTCGCGTGGTGTACCCAACGGGGTCGATGCAACAACTGCTGAATGGGAGGGCGGCGCTATCACGTTTATATACGCAGGGCAGGGGATTTGCTTCTGTGCACCGAGGAAAAAAACGCCTTCACTACCAGCATTTGGTCACGCTGTTTAAACCACGCCAGTCTTGATTTTGCATTCAAATTTGGACAAAATTATCATAATTAAAACGGCGAATTAAAGCGCTTTGCAATCAATGAACATCACTGGATTGTTATTTTATTCTCGAAGTGATTAAGACTGTGAATAATATGTGATTATTTTTTCTTGCCTTGTTGCAATGTCATTTTCCACACTGGGTTTCTTCCTGCAGGAATCTCAGGGTGATGCTTATTGAATAAAGGGCCAGTTCAAACAAAGCAAATATATTATGCATGCAGGGGAATGAAGAAGAGGCTGCATGCATTTATTATTGAGGCGTGGCAAACTGCTGATCAATATAAAACCACCCAGCTTCTAACAGCCACATCCTGGTGTATATAAGCAAATTCTCTAGCCATACAAATCTGTGGCTTTTCTTTGCAGGAGCTTGATGCGCCTGATGCATTATAAATGATGCAAAATGGCTGAATGCTTCTGCTGCACAAGATGCTTCCACCTCACTCGAGCCGATATCAGCCGGGTATCCATATTGCAGCTGAGGCCTGGTATCCACCCGGCATGCCAGCTCTCCAGCTCTCCACCCTCTTTGTCCCAGATTCTCCGCAATGATGTCATTCAGTGGGCCGATCACGTGGCTGCATGTCTGCCTGTCTCTGTGTGCCTCTGCTGTTCAGCTGGACTGAGGTCGAGGTGTGCTTCCTCATGCTCTGTCTTGTTTGAAGAACTGAAATTGCCTGAATTGCAGTTTATGTGACATAACGGGTGCACTAAGGCATTTGATTTGTACACGTCCTAATGTCCTTCTTCACTGTGGCTCCTGCGGTTACAGCGTTAAACCCCATGCCCTTTAAGCTGCCTTGAATCCTGCAGGGAATAACAGCCATTTGAAAATAGGCTGCATAGCGCTTCTATCACCATCACACAACCAGTACTCTCCAAGTTTACTGCAAGCCCGGCGAAAATCAAATCCTCAATGCAGAACCAACACTTTGCTTTTTGAGGTATCATCATTTATTCAGCGGGGAAGTGATGTATAATTTACAACCAGCTTTTTGTGTTGCTGTACTCAACATGAACTGCAGGGGATGAAAGAGAAGGGCAGGAAGTAGCCACGGCTCCCAGCCAGGACTTCTTGAGAGAATATTCTCCACTCCACTCCCCTTCCTCCTCCTCCCCTCCTCCTCCTCCTCCTCCTCCCCAGCAGCTGTGAGACAGGGAGGGTCCGAGCAGCTGCTAACCAAGAGGAGAGAGGGAGGATGGGAATGCTGGAGGGATAGGAGTGGTCCTTCATGGCATGAGACTGACTGCACTGCATCCTGCAATGAGAGAATATGATACCCAGCACGGTTATGAAGCATATTTCCCATCTGTCAGAGCAGCCGTGTTGAATGTTTTAGTGCAGGTACAGTCAGATAAAAGCAGAAGGTTGTGATATCGTTATTTACTTTAATTAATGACCTAAGAGACTAAAATATTTTGATATTTGTTTGTTCTGTTTGACTGGTGTTACGTTGCAAGACCTCACATGAATGTTGTTCTGGAGGTCCACATGGCCAGTGGCCTTTTATACTGACATACCTGTTGTGAAAATAAGACACATTATTAATGAAACTTGAAAGTGATTTATATGTTTCTTCCATGGCATGCAGATAGAATGACATTCATGTCATTCAAAAGCATTTTGGCTGCTCAGAGCCTGAGCAATTTTTTACTGCCCTCTGTGATGCTCTTCAGTTCATATTTTGATGGTACCTGTTATTCAAAAGCCTTATTTAAAATCATGCACACACACACACACACAAAGGAAGAGCGATAGAACACACACCAAAATACAGTACATCCTAGAGCATGGACACAGAAATACGATCACACAACAGATAATCAATTAAGCCATTCATTAATAAATCTAGATGTGACAGTTGATCAGCAAGCACTGCATCGTGTATGATGGCAGGAGGAAATGAACACAGAAGAGAAACAGAGAAAGGAAAGAGAAGGTGGACACATGCGTACAGGGAAAAGGAAATAGCACATTATCAACCAAGAGAATCAAAGATAAAAGAGGCAAATGAGAAGGAGAGGGACGCACACAGCAACACACATGAAAACAATGTTTTCCAAGCAAGGGGATACATTTTGGTCAGTGCAATCTTTCAAATGCAGAATATATGCATGAGGATTTAAAACAAGTCATCGCGAGTGAACCTGATCAGCTGGACCAATGCCTGGAGAGCTCAGAAGTAACATCAACTTTAAGGCATCAGAAGGCAGAATTACCGGGGTAAAACGCCACGTCATAGGCTAGAAAAGGACAGGTGGATGTCACATGTTGTTGATTTCATTGTGTCCAAAATGATTCACAAATGATCAGCTGATTTCACTGTGATTGTGGTTGCAGGTCCTGCAGCAGTCACTCTAAACCTGGGTTATTTAAAGCATCCACATTTAATGAGGTATTATTTCTTCCTCCGGGACAACTGTCGTCATGGAGTTTCTTTTGTTGTTAGCAACCAAGTTACTTAAGTGTCTGTTAGTCTGCTGGGCTGGCTTTCAGGCCCACTGAAGAGCAATTTATGGTTTTTCTCACTGAAAGTTGAATTTTTAAGAGCGACACCAACAGAGCTGCTACGCACATCCAGTAACATCACTATCTCCAGAGAGAATGAGCTTCTATGCAAACTGCAACTGCACTGACGAATTGTCTGAACAAAAGAGCTGACCCACATTGATGGATCTTGTGCCGCAGAGGCCACACCCCATCATCCTGACATGGCATTTTATGTTTTTCAGTAATCAGTTTTTCACAGGAGGAGGACACATGCAGTTGTAGGCGACAGCAAATGCATTTCCTCACGGACGCCGGACATCAATGTGACAGATTTTGGAAAAGAGGTGACTGAGGCGCCTCACATCCCCCCACAGAGGCAGCTGCACTGCAGCCCGTTAATGCTGCCATTTAAGCTGGGTCACGTGACTACCAGATAAAGGCGGTCTATGTGGATACTAGGCTGTATCCAGGCAACTCCGTTTTTCATTTCCTAGCAACGGCTAAATCTTGGGAGGAGTGCGGGGGGTTGGGCGTCTGCCACTCTCTGTAGCCTGCATGTCCCTCATCTATGACTGGGCAGCTTGACCTCTTTTATCTTATATAGATGGAAAATAAAATCAGAATACTTGAAATAAAATCAACTGCTACTGATGCTCAGTAAACTCCACAGCCATCATGTAAACAGAGATTTTTATATAACATGTAGAATGCTTCACAAACTGCATGAAATATAACAAGCATCATAGGAGGTGAGAGAAGAAACACATAACAAGCAGCTGATGCATATTTCTTGATGTTGTATTCTGGCAGAATATCACATGATGCTAGCATCTCTGTGGAAGATTAGTGTAACTCTGCAGTGTGGAAGCATCCGTTGGAAATTCAGGCAAATGGTCAGTCATTACTGGCAAAATTTAGGGGGGAAATTAGTTGACTGATTGCCTAATTGATTTTGTTCTGGCAGGTGTTACTCATGTGTATTATGACTGAGGCCTCCTAAGACAAAAAAAAAATTATCAATGTGAGGGGAGTTTACATTATTTTCAAATTGCAGACTCTATTCTAACCTGTTCTTTCTCCTCTGTTCTAATACAAAATGCTCTATAAGTTTGGATTGTTTGTGATGTTTATGTGGCAGACTGGGCCCGTCTGGGTCCAGCATGCTGAAAATTACGCAGCATTTTCCTCACAATAAGAGGCGCCATGCTTGCAGCACAATAACGAGACCACGACGGGACAAGGGTGGGGTCTGGGAGGCGGTCCTTATAGCGCGAGAGGCGATCGTCCAATAGAAAGCTGCGGACAACATAAAACTTCAGACAGACAGGGAGTTGACCAATAGGGGCAGAGCAGCCACCGGCGCCAGCGCTGCACTTGCATATATACCGCAGTCCATCCTTATGTGCGCCATTTTCTCTTACATCGACCCCATAACTGTCGAATTGTAAGACTCTCTGTCGGCTAGCTTCTTCAACCCTCTGCCGCGACTACAGCATAACAACATGGTAAGAACTTCTCTTGATAAATGGCCATAGACGAGGTTCACAACTTGCCTCGACTTTTGAGGGGCGTCAGTTGTGGAGATGGTGATGAGGAGGAGGAGGGAATGTAAGCATCCATGGAAAAGTGGGAATGAGATTTTGAGGGATGTAGCGTCACTTAAGTCTTTTTAGGCATAAATGTTAATTTTGAATGTTTTACTGTGGGGTTTGGTTTTGGGGATGTTTTCGCGGTGTTGGATGGGTCCGTGAATTGGCGGCCAAACTGAAACAAAAGAGGTTTTCAACAGATTGCAGCCGAAGAATGAAAAGGCAGACTGTTTTATTCTCTCCCGCCTAACTCCGGTCCACACCGGTCCTGACAGGCGCTGCAACGCTAATGTTAATTCAACGCTACATTACTGGAAGGGAGGATGCGCATAACGTTACACGTCCTCAGAGGTCCCACACCCAGAGAAACCCTATCCGCGGGAGGAATGGATGAAACGCGCTGTCAGCATGGCGCAAGGCATTAAAGATTCATGGCAGTAATGGACACTGCTTTGTCCCCTGACAGCTGCCGCCCTGATGCGGCTTCAACACAGAGCGAACTGTTTTAGCCGAACATTCACATTTCCCGACCTCATTGAACTTCTCTCAGTCTGTGCGCGTTCTCACTTCATTTCAACATACGTCATCTGTTGCTGACTGAGAAGCTTGTCGCATAGCAACGCAGACACAATGCAGTTTTGAGACTTGTGGAGGCTGTCTTTGGTTGGTTGTTGCTAATCACATTACTTTTCAATGCTCATTACTGAAACAACCGAAGAACTGTTTAATTTATATTTTCAGCCACCATACTTAGACTTAATATGATGATAAGTAATATAAATCTAGATCACTTCATCCAGTATAACTTAGAATGAACCTGTTCATCTTGTGAGTGAGGATAAAGCTGTTTAAATAACTATGAAATTGAAATAACATATTTTGAGTTTCAAAACCAACATGAATATTGTCTTTTTCAGTGTGTCTGAATAAAAGCTAAATAACAACACTTTTTTCCCCACCCCACCCCACAGCGTGAGTGTATCTCCATCCACGTGGGTCAGGCTGGTGTCCAGATTGGCAATGCCTGCTGGGAGCTTTATTGTCTGGAACATGGGATCCAGCCGGACGGACAGATGCCCAGTGACAAGACCATCGGAGGAGGAGATGATTCCTTCAACACCTTCTTCAGTGAGACCGGAGCTGGAAAGCACGTCCCCAGAGCTGTTTTTGTGGATCTGGAGCCCACTGTCATTGGTTAGTTTAATTCCCTCAATCTGAACTTTAATTTAGGAAAATTAAAATTCAATATCTGATTATTGTAAACCACAACTGATGGAATGTGTGTTTTCTTCTACTTAGATGAGGTGCGCACTGGGACCTACCGCCAGCTGTTCCACCCTGAGCAGCTGATCACTGGGAAGGAGGATGCTGCCAACAACTACGCCCGTGGACACTACACCATCGGCAAAGAGATCATTGACCTGGTGCTGGACAGGATCCGCAAACTGGTGGGTACATTCAGAGCAGCTTTTGGTCCTGAATATGAAATAAAAAGACAGAACTGTATCTGATGTGTGATCATTGTGTCTCCCTCTCTATCCTCAGGCTGACCAGTGCACCGGCCTTCAGGGCTTCCTGGTTTTCCACAGCTTCGGAGGTGGCACCGGCTCTGGTTTCACCTCCCTGCTGATGGAGCGTCTGTCTGTGGACTACGGCAAGAAGTCCAAGCTGGAGTTCTCCATCTACCCAGCTCCACAGGTGTCCACCGCTGTGGTGGAGCCCTACAACTCCATCCTGACCACCCACACCACCCTGGAGCACTCTGACTGTGCCTTCATGGTGGACAACGAGGCCATCTACGACATCTGCCGTAGGAACCTCGACATCGAGCGTCCCACTTACACCAACCTGAACAGGCTGATTGGTCAGATTGTGTCCTCCATCACTGCTTCCCTTCGTTTTGATGGTGCCCTCAATGTTGATCTGACAGAGTTCCAGACCAACTTGGTGCCATATCCCCGTATCCACTTCCCTCTGGCCACCTATGCCCCTGTCATCTCTGCCGAGAAGGCTTACCATGAGCAGCTCTCAGTGTCAGAAATCACAAATGCCTGCTTCGAGCCAGCCAATCAGATGGTGAAATGCGACCCTCGCCACGGCAAATACATGGCTTGTTGCCTTTTGTATCGTGGTGATGTGGTGCCCAAAGATGTGAATGCTGCCATTGCCACCATCAAGACCAAGCGCACCATCCAGTTTGTGGACTGGTGCCCCACTGGTTTCAAGGTTGGCATCAACTACCAGCCGCCCACTGTAGTTCCCGGTGGAGACCTGGCCAAGGTCCAGAGGGCCGTGTGCATGCTGAGCAACACCACTGCTATTGCAGAGGCCTGGGCTCGGCTTGACCACAAGTTTGATCTGATGTACGCTAAGCGTGCCTTTGTTCACTGGTATGTGGGTGAGGGTATGGAGGAGGGAGAGTTCTCCGAGGCCAGAGAGGACATGGCAGCTCTGGAGAAGGATTATGAGGAGGTCGGAGTCGACTCCATTGAGGGTGAGGGAGAGGAGGAAGGAGAGGAGTATTAAAAGGGACACAAAGGCTTTAGTTAAACAGGAAATAATATTTCCATTCGTTCTTAAAATACATTCCAAAAAATGTTTACTGATTTCCAGTTTGGCTGTTCAGAGTAAAAGTTTCAGAGGGTGTAAGCAGGTTGTTGGGTTCGAAGTAGGTCGGAGTCTTTCAAAGGTGGGGAAGAGATATTTTAAGAGACCTTAACCACTTGATTCCAAAATGTTTGTTTATCAAGTCTCAGTTTGGCTGTATTCTAAATAAAGTTCCTGAAACACATGAAGTTGTCCGTGTTGTTAATGTGACTTTTTTTGTGACTCCTGGATCAGTTCCTGTAATCCAAAGAGGAGACTGTAGACTTAATCTGACAAATTGCTGTACACCAATTAACATATTATATATACATATATGTCAACCTACACAGTGTGCACGTTCTACTTTTAGACCATTGACATAAGTGTTGGTTGGACTACAGTCACATGAGCTTTGGCCTCCCTCTGCAGATTTACAGTGCTTTCTTTGAAATTATGTGATTTGATTTGTAATGAAATCAGGTGACATAAACCTGAAATTTTGACTTTGATTTGTCCAGTTGTGCAGATTTATGTTTCAACTCTGAAGACTTAAACTACAATATTGACATTTTTCAGGAGGTTATTCAGAAATGCTCAGAAATCACAACATTTGTAAAGAAATGTGTGAATGAGAGAGATTACATTCACAAATCGCTGCACTAATCCTTTCAACAGTAACAGCAGCTTCTTAAAGCCTCAGATCAAGACACTAAAAACATTTTATCATGTGGGGTTTGTGATTTCATGCATCAGTATGAGCCACATGCACAAAATAAATGAGAGGCATCTGCCACTCTAACATAAACACCAGTCTCCCCCTGTTTTCTTTAAAAGGTTTAAAACTGCGGGTCATCGAAACAATTTTACTGAATGAGACAATCAGGGAGGGTCTGGTTGGCACAGTCCTGAACCGTTTTGGATACGAGTCCAGCTGCAGTATTCCATCATCACACCATCTCAGGACACACCAGCGTATATGAGGCAGCTCACAACATCTGCATGATTCCTGTTCCACACCGAAAGGAAACCCTGTTAATCCTCTGGACAGCAGATTGTAAGAGCACACAGCTGCACCTGTTCCAGTCTCAGTTTTCATCACCACATGCACAAATAGCAGTGACACTGCAGATTTTAGCTTGAATTATGCAAACATAACTTTATTGTGAATGAGAAATCCCAAAACATTTAAATTTGAGTCAGTGCACAAGTTTGTTAACCAGCAAACGTTGTATGCAGCGACGGAGATTTGGTCAAAATTCAAACAGGACTTAGAAAAGCTCTTCTTTCATTCTTTCATTCATTCATTCCTGCCTAGCAGGATTAGCTGCAGTATAGTACGGTGGCCCTGAGGGCTCAACATACTGAGACTTCGACAAAGAAACTGCAAAGTGTGACGACAGTCAACGACATAGCCACTGTAGCCTATCAGCATGTACAGTGCTGTGAAAAAGTACTTCAGAAAAAAAAACAGACATCTTGAACATCCGTTAAATCACAGTTCTTTACAAAATTAATGAAAGGTCTCCATATATTCTCAAATATGTGCTGTTTAGCCTTTAGTATATAAGTTATCCTTTCTAATGGAAGGTTTGTCTCATCCATTGAGCAGTATTCGGTCTGTGAATATTTTTCCATAATTGTGCAATATATTTTTTGGCATACAGTAAGCTGAGGTCTATAAATGCTCGTTCATCTTTACTATGATTATGTGTCTCTGGATATAAGCCCAACAGAAAAAGCTTAGGGTCCAGTGAAATCCATTTTAAGATTATCTTCTCAATTATGGCTCTTACCTCCTCCCAAAATGTTTGAATTTTTGTACATTGCCATATACAATGAAACAATGTCCCTCTATGTTCCATACATTTTGTGCAAATGTCCGGTATGTTTTCGCTGTGTCGATTTAATTCCACCGGAGTCACGTATGTCCGCATTAACCATTTATATTGAATTACTTTTAGGCGTGTATTAATACATTTAGACTGGGCAGCAGCACAGGCTATTTTCCAATCTTCATCTGGAATTTCACTTGAATTGTGAGCTTTCAGATGAGCCAGATGTCAGCAAGTTGTAAAACTCTGATATAATACCCTTTCTCAAACTGTCCTTTGTCATCATTTCTTCCAACAAAGATTGTGGAGGTCTAATGAGTGCATTATTTTGATTTGCTTTAACAAAGCTTCTTATCTGGAGGTATATGAAGAAATGTTTTCTATTGAGCTTGAATTTAGACCTCAGTTCATCAAAGGACATCATTGTATCTGAGTTTACCATATATAGATCCTGGATCATTCTAAGCCCCTTAGAGTGCCATAATTTAAATGTTGCATCCGCTCTACCTGGTACAAAAAAATGATTACCCCAGACTGGACTATCTTGTAATATGGAGTGTGTTTCTTTTAAGTATTTTTTTATATCATACCATATCTTTACCACATGCTTTACAATTGGATTTTTAACTTGTTTCCGTAATCTTTTTTCTGTGTTTGAGTGTATATATAAGGGAAGAGGTAATTTTAGACCATTAGATTCCATTTCAGTCCAGTGAGGAGGATCGTTCTCTGAAAAATAGAACATAACAGACCTCAGCTGTGCCGGCCAGTAGTACCACAACAAATTTGGACATTTTAAACCTCCTCGGTCAAATGGTAAATACAGCGGAGACAAACAAAGTCGTGCCCTCCGTTTCATTATTTGCATCATATAATCCCTCATAATAGTCCCTGAAAGCATCATTAATTTCTTGAGGATCCACAATAACTTACCCGTACCCACAGTTGTGGGAGCCCCCCCCCCAAAAAAAACCCTCCTGTCTCCCGTTATGGCTAACGACAGTTCCACACTTAGTGAGGATCAGTCAATCCACTCTTTACTTTCCACCAACTTACAAATCTGTGCTGCTGTTACTAATGAGACATTAACTTAACTTGTTCTGAAATTACACCTCATAACGATTACATATTTGACCCCCATATAAAATGTGCCATATGTTTAAAGTGTATTTTTAAGTTATAACACCATCCTTCTACAGTCTCATCTATTGATTACCATTTTTGCTTCCAGTCATTTAACTGTCCGCAGCATCTTCCCAGATTTTCTTTATGAACGTTTGTGCTTCACCTGGGGTCTTAAAAGTGTGGGTTTGTCCTTTATATGTTACCAAAAGGTTTGCGGGGTGAATCACTCCATGTCGGATCCCTAGGTTGCGCAGCTCCTGCCGGACCGGATCGAACTGTTTCCTCAGCTGATGTATTCCCGTAGCCAAGTCTGAGTAAAACCTGACTTGCTGGTCTCCTTTTTAGCCCATGCAGCAGCCAAAACCGTTGTCTTGTCCTTGTAGTTGAGGACCTTCATTGGTGTTCTCGGCGGCGCCTTGTTGTCCTTCATCGGTCCTATTCGGTGTGCCCTTTCAATTACCACTGGGGCTTGTAGAGTTGCAGTATCCAGTAGTTCTGGAGTCCATTTCTCTAAAACACAGCATGAATCCTGGCCCTCGGCTCCCTCTGGTAGTCCCACAAGCCTCAGGTTGTTCAAACGAGATCTGGTTTCCAAGTCCAGAAGCTTCTCTTCCAAAGTTTAGTTTTTTGACTCCAGCCTGTTTACTTTAGCTTGCAGGTTAGCTACCCCATCTTCGGCACTGGAGATGCGTAGCTCAGCTTGTGACATTCGTTCAGAGCAGTCGCTTATCTCCTTCCTCATATCACTTATCGCCGCCATAATCCCGTCAAATCTTTTGAAAATTCAGTTTTTATGAAGTTAATAGCAGCCAGTATAGTTTCCATCGTAACATCGCCGGGTTCTCTGACTCCGTTGCCCCCCTGTTGCACCATATTAGCACTAGCTTTCGGTGTTTCACCACGAACTTGATAGTCAGTTAACTTCGGCTGCTTTGACGCTTTGCTCTTATCTTTACTTAGCTTGCCAACCTTTGGCATTACAGTATCCACACTAACACTGTGTTATGAAGCTGTGTTGCAAAATTAAGAATTTTTAGTAGAAATTGTAACAACTAAAACAGAGCAGCGCGGGATGCGTCTTCCTACGTGGCCGCCATAACTGGAAGTCAGTTACCACGGCCATGTTTGACTGTTGGTATGATGTTCTTTTTATAAAATGCTCTTGTTAGATTTACATCAGATGTAACGGGATGCACACCTTCTGCACAGTTCAACTTTTGTCTCATCAGTCCACAGAATATTTTCCCAGAAGTCTTGGGGATCATCAAGATGTTTTTTGTTGTTGTTCTTTTTGTTCTTTTTGGTTGTTTTCCCATTGATGCCATTTTTGCCCAGTCTTTCTTATTGTTGAATCATGGACACCGACCTTAACTGAGGCGGGTGAGGCCTGCAGTTCTTTAGGCTTTGCTCTGGGTTCTTTTGTGACCCTGTGGATGAGTCGTCGATGCACTCTTGGAGTTAATTGATAGGCCGGCCAGTCCTGGGAAGGTTCACCACTGTTCCAAGTTTTCTCCCATTGTGGATAATGGCTCTCATCGTTGTTCGCTGGAGTCCCAAAGCCTTAGAAATGGCTCTGTAACTCTTTCCAGACTGAGAGACGTCACTGACTTTGATTCTCATCTGTTCTTGAATTTCTTTAGATCGCAGCATGATATGTTGCTATTTGAGATCTTTTAGCCTGCTTCACTTTGTCCGACACTTTGTCTAGTATTTAAATTTGCTTGATGAGTTGAAACATTTAAAGTGTGACAAAAAAAACAGGGGCAGATACTTTTTCACAGCACTGCGGTCAAAGTCCCAGTCCTCCTGTCTCAGTTTGAGTATCTTGGTCGTTCTGGTTCTGGATGTGAAACAGTTACTGCGACAGACGGAGGAGGAGCTTTTAATGTGCACACTTCAGCCGTCCTCCTCAAGAGGCAGAGTGCGGTGCATCAGCAGATCTGCTTCAGACGCCGCCGACCTCAGACGCAAACACCGCAGCTTGTCTCATTACATTGCATAATACTGACAAGCATCATGGTAAGTAAGATTTTACATTTTCTTTTTTCTAGAGATATTGTTTGAAAGTCTCAGGGAGGGGCAGTTATTGGGTAGCTCATGGAATATTTCTCTGATGCTGCCCTCTCTTCTCCTCACTGCATCCGATTTTGACTCTGTATTGCGTAATTGTCAATATGCTATTAGACAAAACAGCATATGGCTGATTTTCATACCTTACAGAAATGTTGAATCATCCCATGGTGAAACAGCTTGGTTTGACCACTAGTTGTCACTAGTTTGTCACCCTCACTTGAAACCACTTTTTTTGCAGCTTTTATATAAATTCAAGTTCATCACACTCAAAAGATGGTTTTATGCCAAATTATACATCCCACTGTCTTCTAAACGAAGCCACCAAAAATAACTTTATTTGGTGTTTACTGTAAACGGATTATTCATTTCACGGGAGATGTCTATTCCCAGTGGAGAAGGTGAATGTGGCTTTTTAAAGAGACAGCACACTGCAACATGTCTGACCTAGATAATCCCCTCTCCCAGCAGTAATCCTGAATGCAATAGACACGGTCTTTTGTTGCAGCCGAGAGAAGCAGAAAAGGCAGATTCCTGTAAAACACACGATAAACTGAACCTCTGAAGTCAGACATGCCATTGTAGATAATGGACTGTTTGAAGTGTTGCTCTGTTTTTCCACAATGAACGCAGTTGGTGTTTTTAAATGTGCAGAAGGCTCAAGATTTTTAAACTCCCGTGATCCAAATCTTCTTTCTCTGTGTCCCAGCGTGAGTGTATCTCCGTGCACGTGGGTCAGGCTGGTGTCCAGATTGGCAATGCCTGCTGGGAGCTTTATTGTCTGGAACATGGGATCCAGCCGGACGGACAGATGCCCAGTGACAAGACCATCGGAGGAGGAGATGATTCCTTCAACACCTTCTTCAGTGAGACCGGAGCTGGAAAGCACGTCCCCAGAGCTGTTTTTGTGGACCTGGAGCCCACTGTCATCGGTAAACTCTCATTACATATATTTAGATAGTTGTCTCTTGAGTTAATTTGCTCAAACTCTCAACTCATCTTTGATTCAACCTGTCTCCTTAGATGAGGTGCGCACTGGGACCTACCGCCAGCTGTTCCACCCTGAGCAGCTGATCACTGGGAAGGAGGATGCTGCCAACAACTACGCCCGTGGACACTACACCATCGGCAAAGAGATCATCGACCTGGTGCTGGACAGGATGCGCAAACTGGTGGGTACATTTAGAGCAGCTTTTGGACTTGAATATGAAATGAAAAGACAGAACTGTATCTGATGTGTGATCATTGTGTCTCCCTCTCTGTCCTCAGGCTGACCAGTGCACCGGCCTTCAGGGCTTCCTGGTTTTCCACAGCTTCGGAGGTGGCACCGGCTCTGGTTTCACCTCCCTGCTGATGGAGCGTCTGTCTGTGGACTACGGCAAGAAGTCCAAGCTGGAGTTCTCCATCTACCCAGCTCCACAGGTGTCCACCGCTGTGGTGGAGCCCTACAACTCCATCCTGACCACCCACACCACCCTGGAGCACTCTGACTGCGCCTTCATGGTGGACAACGAGGCCATCTACGACATCTGCCGTAGGAACCTCGACATCGAGCGTCCCACTTACACCAACCTGAACAGGTTGATCAGTCAGATTGTGTCCTCCATCACCGCTTCCCTTCGTTTTGATGGTGCCCTCAATGTTGATCTGACAGAGTTCCAGACCAACTTGGTGCCATATCCCCGTATCCACTTCCCTCTGGCCACCTATGCCCCTGTCATCTCTGCCGAGAAGGCTTACCATGAGCAGCTCTCAGTGGCCGAGATCACCAACGCCTGCTTCGAGCCAGCCAATCAGATGGTGAAATGCGACCCTCGCCACGGCAAATACATGGCTTGTTGCCTTTTGTATCGTGGTGATGTGGTGCCCAAAGATGTGAATGCTGCCATTGCCACCATCAAGACCAAGCGCTCCATCCAGTTTGTGGACTGGTGCCCCACTGGTTTCAAGGTTGGCATCAACTACCAGCCGCCCACTGTAGTTCCCGGTGGAGACCTGGCCAAGGTCCAGAGGGCTGTGTGCATGCTGAGCAACACCACTGCTATTGCAGAGGCCTGGGCTCGGCTTGACCACAAGTTTGATCTGATGTACGCTAAGCGTGCCTTTGTTCACTGGTATGTGGGTGAGGGTATGGAGGAGGGAGAGTTCTCCGAGGCCAGAGAGGACATGGCAGCTCTGGAGAAGGATTATGAGGAGGTCGGAGTCGACTCCATTGAGGGTGAGGGAGAGGAGGAAGGAGAGGAGTAGGCCAGATAAGTACATTTAACTTGAAAGAGTCCTGAAAAATCCACAGAAGCGTAGCACCTTGCATTTGTAGTTAGATGTGTAATGCTGTGTTTGTGTTCTACATGTGTCACATCTGTGTGTAGTTGTAAAAACTTGTTTAAGTTGTTCGTGGACTGAAAATAAATCTGGGACAAAATTTAACTGTGAGTACTTGTCATTTGACTCACCTGTTGGAGGTAACGCCATCCGTCTTCGCTTTTTCCTCCCTCTCCATGTGTGTTCCATGCGTCGTTTCAGGCCATTCCTCTGTTTCTGATTATAGGGATCCAGTTAACTGCTACACATACATGTCAATATGAAATCAATATGGAGGCTTATTTATGCAGTAAACATATTGCTATTTATTTGGAGCAACATGCATATTCTCAAAAATCAAAATATAAATGATATGACGAAACAAAGGTGCATCTGTTCTAATTCTGAATCGATGGTTGATGTTGGTTCTTTTTTTTTTAGACCTGGACAATTTTATTAAGAAATATAATTAGAGCTGCTCACTTGTTTCACCTCTACTGCTGTAGTTATTCTTGTGAAAGGCTCATTGGTTCGCCCATTGAACGAGATATACCCCTGCAATGAACAGCAGTGACGTCAGACATACAGAAAGCACATATACTCAAAGAGGTGGATCAGAGAAAACAACATGCAAATATCTAAAATCTTGACCAGATACTGAACTAATATTTAAAAACTTGAAATAGTGTCTGGTAATATGTTGTCATAGTGCAAGTCTAGTACTCGCAGTAATACTACAATGTAAAGTTGTTCAGAATTGCTTAGATTAAAATAACTATACAGTGAATCCATATAAAAACACAGGCGACACAATATACAGATGAGTATATTACAAACAAATGGTACTGTAAGACTTTGGATAAAAACTTAAAGATGAGGTCATGGTTTGAGCAAGAGTAAATTCAACACACTGATTTACAGGGAAACAACTTGAATTCAATATTTTACTGTGAAAACTCTCAAAAACAGATGTATAAGAGGGATTTGTCTTTAATACAAATCCTTAAACTCTTTTTTTTGTGCCAGCATTATTCAAATGTCAAAAGGAAAAAAGAAATATTTCAGAAATCATTTCATTTTCATTTCTAAAGAAAGCAAAATGGAAAGATTTCTCGGTAAATGGGGACCTCTGGTGGTGGTGGAGGGTGGAAGTGAGAGAAATGCTGAGAGTACAAGAATTCATATCCTACATCAGGAAGAAGTTTTGACAGAATGCAGAGCCGGCCCTCCCTATCAGCGAACTAAGCAGCTGCTCAGATGAAACTTTAGAGCATATGTTTTTCTCATGCCCTGTGTCCACAAGTTTCTGGTAAGAAATAAAAAATTGGCTATCACTTATAATGTCCTGGATTTTGAATCTTCTCACATACTCCTTTCTGTAGATAATTTAAAATCAAACATCTCTGATATGATAAATCTAATCATTTTATTGGGTAAATATTCACTGTACTAAGTGGAGAAATAGTAAACCCTCCTTTCTCTGGTTTATTAATGATTTTAAGCTGTTTTGTCTGTTACTTAAAAAACTGCACTCCAGCAAAATAGCTAGAAAAATGGTGAAATGCGACCCTCGCCACGGCAAATACATGGATTGTTGCCTTTTGTATCGTGGTGATGTGGTGCCCAAAGATGTGAATGCTGCCATTGCCACCATCAAGACCAAGCGCACCATCCAGTTTGTGGACTGGTGCCCCACTGGTTTCAAGGTTGGCATCATCTACCAGCCGCCCACTGTAGTTCCCGGTGGAGACCTGGCCAAGGTCCAGAGGGCTGTGTGCATGCTGAGCAACACCACTGCTATTGCAGAGGCCTGGGCTCGGCTTGACCACAAGTTTGATCTGATGTACGCTAAGCGTGCCTTTGTTCACTGGTATGTGGGTGAGGGTATGGAGGAGGGAGAGTTCTCCGAGGCCAGAGAGGACATGGCAGCTCTGGAGAAGGATTATGAGGAGGTTAGAACTGATTGTGTTGGAGAGGATGATGAAGGAGATGAGTATTGAGCAGGCAGGCATTCCACTGTATTGCTGTGCCTCTGTTGTTGTTGTTATGTTAAAAATAAAGTTTGTATGCATTGATTTGGACTCTGCTATGCTGTGCTGGATTGTGTTGTTGTTGTTGTTTGGTTTTTGGATTTTTGTTGTTGTTTAATGAAAAGACAATAAGTTACGATAAAAAAAATTAAAGTTTGTTCATTGACTGCAGTACTGTTTACTTGAACGTTTTTTCCATTGGGCAGAAGTACTATTTGAGAGCATTTTAAATAGAAGTGCAGAATCTTCTGTTTCTGTAGTTTAATGCTGAGGGCAGCTGCTATCTTGGGAAGTATCAAATGGTTTGTGTGGTTTCAGATGGCATTAGTTTTAGTAATACCTTGTTGTCAAAGGACAGTTACTCTGCTAACATTGCACTCCAAGCCACTGATAAACATCTTTAAATAGCATATCTGCCTTAGATTCGTTATTAATTTGGTTCTCACTCAGATCTGAAATGTTCTGACTGTAGATGCTCTTGCTGCTCAGCTCACTTTAGTCACTTGGGGGCAGTGGAGTTCAACAGATGTTTGAACTCCACACCAGGCTGAAATGACAAACCACTGTAAATTTCAAGTTACCTACCAAATGATTTTTACAACATCAGGTGTTACAGTGCACCACTTACAGATCTTTTATCAATTGAAGGTGTACTTTATTCTTGACTTGGGAACTGCCTGGGAAGAACCGAGGCTCGACACTGGTCTGGTTTAAAATAGGGTGTGGTATTCACATTGGCCCAAGGGAGGGATAGTGGGTGTCTCACGCTGGCCGACAGGTGGTGTTTAAGAATACGTGACTCTGCTGTTACTAGACTCCATTTCTTCTGAATAATGAACGGCATTGTATGGAAACCAGGGAATGAATTTAGAAACTTATCAAACTAAAATTGTAAGAGGAAACATAATAGGGGCAGAGTGATGAAGATGCATAAAGAAAACATGACACATTCACAAGTGTTGTAAAAGTTTTTACTTAATTTTGTTGTAATTTTGACCAAGTTTGGCTACACAACTCCATTTCTTCAAATTCAGCAGTTATTTGATTTCATTAATGCACAAAAACAGACAAAAAATGGCTTCTACATGACACTGACCTACATGAATACAGTTTATTGAACCAAGCATCCAGTTCATCTGCCGATTTGTCTCTCCTGTTATTCATTAATGCATCGGTAGATTCAGAATAAAGTATCTGCCAAACATGTATTCCAAATATGAGCTCATGGGAGATTCATTAAAACTAGATTTTTGTAAATTGCTTGTAGATTTTCAGTTTTGGCATTAAAACAATGCACGACCACTAGTCTGTACGCTAATTTTCAAACTCAAAGGCGAAATGACTTTAGCTAAACACTCTTTGCTCCTCTTAAATCCCAAACAGTGATGGGTAAAAGAACAAGGCAGAACTACTAAACAGCACTTCTGGAGAGTGCTCTTGTCAATGTAAGACATGGAGTTTAGAATCATTCTATATTTTTCTCCATCTCACAGTCACGAGGTAATCTGACTCCTTTGGGAAATAAATAAATTTAGGGTTGCATATTTCCTCTGACAAAAATCCTACGACAGAATATTTTGAATGCTGAAAAGATGTGCACTTCAAAATGGTACAAAAATACAGACACATACACACAAAGTGCCCTCATGCGTACAAAAGTTGAACTCATATTTGGCTGTAAAACACAACAGGCCCTGAATATAATGCTGTGGAAGAGTGTGGACAGTTTTCTGCACTGAAACATACATGAAACCATGAACGCTACGCTAGCTCACAGGCAAACATCCCGACCCAGCTCCTGCTGCTGCCAATATAAACCAGCGGCTCGAGCAACCTCACTGCAACATGCAGTGATTGTTTCAAATAAGATCAATCCCAGCCTTCATTTCCTGCTCGCTTCTCCTATTGCAAAACATACACAACTCACATTTAAAACCACCTGGGTGCTAAACAGCACAGGAACAGACAGGACTTACGCAATAGCAGTGACACTCAAAAGCTTCCTATTTTCCTTCTCTATTTGGTTCATCAGCCCCCAAACCAAAGCAGCAGAATGACATAAATGCATGTAAATCCCAGTGAGAACAGGACATTTCACAGTGTAGAACACCACAGTCTCAAATACAGATTTTGCAGGATGTAATTAGCCGAAATGTGACAAATGGTGGAGTCTTCTTTGAGAGACTGAAGAGCAACAGGATGAAAACTATGACTTGTCTTTTTGCAGTGTTTTAGCAGTATTTTCTTCATACAACTGACACACACACATTTTTCAGCTTTTTAACCACATTGCAGATAATTAAAAGAATGATAGTGACAATCCCTAACACGTCTGCTGCAGTCGTCTTTCTCTCGACAATCAAGTTTAAGGTATAGTGGAGAGAATATTCAGTCTGCGTATGTTCACATTCCTTCAGCCGGCGATTACGTGATACAAACAAACATATGTTGTGACAAATTGTATTTATCTACAGTCTAATCTGCCTGACTCTGGTGTTGTGAGAGCCAGCCAGTGTGTGCCAGTTCAGGACTGAGTTAAAAGCCTCTTTTGTAAAATGTTCTGACACACTGTGAGCACCACCCTGTTTCTTCAGAACATGCTCTACCATCCAGGCCCGACTTCAACATACAAACATCATCATATTCATGTACCGTCCTTCAGTTTGACAAACCTCTGGGAACAGAGGAGCTCCACAGAGCCTCACACAGTCACACCAACAAAAACCATGAGAGGAGCTGTCTTTTTCTCCTTAGCCGTCTCTTCGATCTCTGGTCCTAACCGAGGAGGAGGCAGGCCATCCCTCTGCATCACTGCTGGTGACCTGCAGCAAAACAGGGCATTTCAATGGACTACCGTCACTCACAAGGCAAAGTTTACTGAATTTTCAGCAGGTTTTGACATCATGTGTGTTACCTGAGGTGGTGGACAATGTCTCATGACAAGATGTGTACGAAGAGGATGGCCAGGCCGATGTTGAGCAGGATAACCATGCAGATCATTATGGTGTTTGGGCCCTTGAAGAGACACAAACATACAGTGAGCTACTTGCTTTTTTTTTTGCTGAGAATCACATGAAAAGATTGTCTGAAGAAGTCTGTTGAAAATGAACCTTCAGCCTGGAGACGCTTCGTTTAGCTTAGCATAAAGACTGGGAGCAGGGGGAAACCGCTAGCCAGGCTCTGTCATGCAACTCTGTCTCCTTATATCACCACTGTGAGTGTTAGAGATTTAGCTTCATATCTAACAGACAAACATGACAACCGTGATTTAAACCAAACTCATTACTAGAAAGGTGTCAACAATTAGTTATGTTTAAGTGCTTTTATTTGACTCTATCCTGTAATGCCTTCACTGTAATGATGAATGCTGCATACAGTGCTGCAGTGATGAAAGGTGAGTAAAACCTCCAGACAACATTTAGTGCACCTCATGAAAAGATGGATCACTTGATGCCTGTTGTCCCAACAAATTATTCTGAACTCCAGCTAGCACCTTCACCAAATTATTAATTCCATCAGAATTAATAAATTGTGTTGATTGCGGCTCAATCGTAACGAGTGCGTCCTCAGAATGCAGCGTGACATCTCAGAAATAGGACCATTAACCTGCACATGATGGAACTACTGATGTGCTTTCCTTAGATGAGATTAGGTGACTTAAGCTAAACGCTAATGCCACCATGCTAACATGCTCGCCATGACAATGTTAAGATGCTGATGTTTAGCGGGTAGTGCTTCCCATATTTACCATCTTAGTTTAATTTGTTCGCATGCTAACTGATCAGCACTAAACACACACTACAGTTGTGTGTGTGGGAATGTAATTTTTTTTAGTTTTGCAGGTATTTGGTCAGTAAATTATGAGCTGATGGTGGCACTGGAGGAAATATAGGTTATTACAGTTCATCCTGAGGGGAATATGAATGTCTGAACCAAGTGTCATGCCAATTAATCCAGTAGTTGTCAACACATTTTAGTCATTACTGCCAGTGTCAACCTCTTGGTGGTGCTAGAGGAAAAGTGAGGGGATCACCAAAGCCACCAGTACGATTCATCCTCAGGGGATCATGAATGTCTGTACAAAATGTTGTGGCAACCTGTCAAGTTATATATATATATTTAAGCCACGCTGCTAACATGCCTAAAAATAATCAGATGTGAGCCAATGTGCATTTTTACTGCCTCACCTCCAGTTCCAAAGACTCTGCAGTCACCTCATTGCTTGGGCTCGACACCATCGCCTTCAGTCTGGCTTCTGCTTTGGGATCCACCTTCGTGGCTGGTTTGGCAACAACGGCTTTGGCTTCCACTTGCTTTGGTACTGTTTTAGGTTCAAGACTGGGTGCAGGTTTTGGGAACGGAGCCGGGCTGGGTTGGCGTTTTGGTAGTGGCTTTGTCTCTGCTTTGCTGGATGGCCTGCTCGCCTCCCTGGACTCCACTTTGTTCTCAGAGACGGACGGTGCTCGTTCGTGGACTGATGGAGCTCTTTCAGGTTTGACCTCAGTGGGTTTAGGTTCGGGGGTGACAGCTTTGGTGGACACTTTGGAGGTGGGGCGCGGTGCTTCTTCTTCATCTGGAGCGATGAGGCTATTCCTTACAGGGGCAGCAGCGGCAGGAGTGACGTCTGGAGCTTTTGCCTCGGAGTCAAACTTCTGCAGGGGCTTGATCTCCAGGTCAGAGCCCTGCTCGTTCTTGTTGCTCTGACGGCTGGGCGTGCGAGAGGGGCCATGACTACTGGGAGCCCCACCGCCCTCAGGTGCAGCCGTGGCGGGAGCAGAAGTGGAGGTTGAAGGGGTGGTGGGGCGGCTATTGGGCTTGCTGTTGGGCTTACTGCTACCCTTACTGCCACCACCTTTACTGGCTTTGTCTTCATTCCAGCTTCCTGGACTGAGGAGTTTGGGATCTTCCTTGCTGATGATGCCTGGGCTGGGGGAGGGGGTGCGGCCTGGGGATGAGCCAGGCATCAGGCTGTCCAGTTCATTCATGAGCGGGCTTTCGGGCGGCGTGGGCAGGGGCTCCTCCTCAGCCAGCAGCGGCTCGTGCATGACAATGTCTGTGTTCTCGCTGCCCTCCATGGCCTCGTGTAACACCCTCTTCTTCAGATACTCAGGACCTGCGTGAGACCGATTCAACCGGTTTATTAGTGTTTCTCTCAGCACACTCTGGTGAGTATGTGACCTTACAATCATTTGATGAATGTGACTCAGGCAAATTAGCATTTTTTGTTTATTTAGTGTCATTACCATAAAAAATGTAAAATATGTTGTTAACACACTTATCGGCTCCTCATCTCCTTTCTCATTTTAGAATCTTAAAATTTAATCCTACAACCAGACTAATTTCCTTTGACTAAAATATCAGAAAGTAGCTACAGGAAGAGAGACCTTAAATCTGAACTACACTCATTTCCTGTGACCACAGGAAGAAGCTGTGTCAGGTAGCAACTCTCACTTTCAACACAAATCTTTATTTACAAGATACAAGTTGTTTGCTCTTGTTTCAGGGAGAAAAAAGTGTGGAAAAAACGCCAAAGAAAAACACTTCACTATAAGAAATGATGAGAAAACTGAACATGTTTTCAACAAAGTAAAACTGAACTTCTTGAGAGGAAAAGATAGGGATATTTTAATTATGGTCAACAAATCTTATTAAAAAACGGCAACCAATAATGCGTTAAGGACCCGCCTCATATTTTCTGTTATTTTTAATTCAGATTTCTTTCCCCTGCTGGTCTTTGGCTGTTAGCCCCGAGGCTAATTCTTCCACTGAAGATCTAAATCTTTAAAAATATCTCACAAACATGCTTTCATTTAAAAAGTTTTAATAATAATTAATAATAATAATTATTATTTTAATAATAATTTCAGCTGCGGATTAATACAACTTTCGTATTCCCAGCAGCAGGATGATGTTTGTGAGAATAAATGGAGCTCTGTGGCACAGAGGAGTGTGATATCAGGCTGTGGATACACAGATAATATTTGTTAGTAGGATCAGTTCATTGTTGGTTTTTATCTTTTTATGAGATTTGTTGAGAATAGGCTAAAATACATAATATCACCAGCTTTATCTTACGAATTGTGAGGCTGAAGTGTTGTTTTTCCCCATACAAACGAACCGGACGGTGCTCACGGTGACACTGTATGTGTGTGTTGTTGTCTCCTTGGTGAGAGATCTTTCATGGAAGAATGCATAGCAGGACTCAGCCAGGCCTCGTCCATTTGTAGTATTAGTCAGAGACAATTCGGGCAGCCGCTCAGAAAGCTTGATGACTTTCTGTTTGTGTCTGACTCCTTTAAGCTCTCTGCTGCAAGCGAGGAAAAAAAAATGCAAGAGGCCCCGAACTGCGTGTCGCCAGACTCGCTATGAAACTGATACGAGCCCTTCGACCCAATAAGATGTTCCTTTTTTAGACATTCAAATGCTGCTACCCTTGTGTGGAGCCTCAGCCAAGGATCGGCTCGCTCAAGCTGGAGATATGCACAGGGACACATTATAAACCAGATGAGTGGTGAGCAGTTATCGGTTCATATTTGCTGTCTTGATGGGTGTGCTATTAGTCCTGACCTGTGGTGTGCATTCTGTGGTGCATTCGTGTCGTTTAGCCCACTGACCTGGCTGGTAGAAGGAAGGGGAGAGCTCTTTGGCCACCAGTCTGGCGATGCTGGACTCACTGTTGGAGGCCTGAGCGGCCTGATCAGCTGCGTCTGACTTGACCTTTGAATGGGACGTCCTGCAGGGGACACATGCAACACAATTCACCATAATTTCCTCTTGCTGTCATTGTGGCATCAGCTATAATCTGAAAGACGCCATTTTAATATTGTGGCACTCCATTCATGCACTGAAAAAAGCATCTGTGCTGATATCTGTCTCTGTACATTGTTTCACATTGTTCAGCCTCTGTTTAAAAGAAGAGTGAGGCATTCTGGGAAATATGCTTAATTGCTTTCTTGCCAAGAGTTCGATGAGAAGATCGATACCACTTTCGTCTCTACCTGTCTGTTAGATAGGAAGCCACGGCAAGCAGCTGTTTAGCTTAGCTTAGCATAATGACAGGAAACAGGTGAAAATCTGCCTGTTAGCACCTTTAAACTTCTCTCTCTCACACACACACACATTACATTTTGTTTGTTTAATTCATACAAAAACTGATCAACCAAGAAATAGTTCCAGCACATGACTCCTCGTACAACCACAGCTTTTGGTTTTTAAACTTTGGATTTTGTTTTTCAGTGTTTATGCTAAGCTAGGCTAGCCAGCGGCTGGCTGTGTCTTATACTCTTATCCTGTATTTTCTGCACAGACATGAAAGTCATGTCAATCTTTTCCAACTCTTGGAAAGAAAATGAATGAGCATTATTTCCCAAAAATAAATAAATGAATGGATGAGAGCTGTGTTTACAAAAAGTCTATAGACTCTTTGAACTTTATTAGCACAATTCTTCCAAACATGATAACGGTGTCACATTAAGCTGAAAATCACCAGAAAATAAATTGACAACAATTTTGATGAAGCAAAAATACCCAAATGACTACTTTCATCTTCTCAAATGTGAGGATTTACTGTGTTTCTTTATATGTGTGACAGTAAAGTTGAATATCTTTGGATTTTGGATGGTCGGTGGGAAAAAGGCCACTGGCAGACAGTTCCTCAGGATCTGGAAAACTGACATTGACCATGAAGTTGCTCAATAAATAATATGCATTACTAAACTTTGGCTTTTACTTTTACATCATCTGTTCTACCAATTATTATTTGTCATTATGTCACATGTTTCTGTTTGTTTGAATGCACTTTGACCTTGATTGTGACCTTCCACATCAAATTAAGTACAGACCTTGAATATTAACCCTTAGAGATGACGCCTTAAAACCGTTTATGACTGACCAAAAATACCACAGCACAGAGTTTGTTTATAGTATTCAATCATGGAGAAGTGAGGGCCGGGGGTGGGCGGCCGCTGGTCATATGGCTCATTAGTATTATTAGCTATCGAGACAGGAGGTGTCCTTTTCTGCTGTTGGGCAGGGACAGAAATAATTTATGCTTTTATCGCCCCCAGCAAGACAATGAGTTATTGCTGGCTAGTCACTGAGGGCTCCATCATCACACATATTTCAATGTGACCGGCAGACAGAGAGACAGAGAGGGCAGTTTGTATTAAAGCTTTAAGATGATGCATCACTTTCTCTCTGGGTTTCTCATATTTCCCCTTTAAATCACTGAAGAACAGGACAATCAGAGCAAATCTGGACACATGAGCAGAGCTAATACAAATAAAATACACCATAAATAATGTGGTGACTTTCACAAAACAAGCAGTAGCAATAGTCCCTATTATTATTATTTATCATCATGTTTCTGTCTTCTCAAAAATTAACAGGACTGAGAGTCTCTCGCTGCTCCGTGAGGCACAGCAGGCTTTGAGCTAAATGCTAACATCATGCTAACATTGTGACAATGACAATGCTCACATGCTGATGTCGAGCGTGTTAACCATGTTCACCAGTTCAACGTGTTTAATGTTTGTCCGTTAGCACTGAACACAGTGTGCGCAGCTGTGTGTGTCTGCATTTAGTCATGAATAAACTTTTGGACAAATTAAAAAATCTGACCGGATCAACAATTTATTACAGGTGGGGAAAAGGAACATGAAGACTCACAGCTTCAGAAGAGGCTTCATCTACTGGAGGCCATGCATTTTGACATTAACATCAATAGCACCACGCTGCTAAAAACCTGCTATCTGAGTGCTGACAGTTCAAGGCTGCCGCTGTGAACTGGGAGAATTACTGATTGTGATTACTCTGTGGATACTTGACATGCTGTAACTTTACACTGAGCTGAAAATAGCTCCCTGGTCCACTTGAGGAGTCAGTGGGGAAGGTGCTTCCCACTGGAACAATTAGAGACTCCTGAGGTTCCCTGTTCGAGACAGATGAGCTCCACCTGTCCACACACAGTCAGCACCCCCACTTCCAAGAACCCCTCCACCCTCTCCTCTCACATCTCGCTTAGAATTACGCTGCAATCATTCATTAAAGGTGGAGTTATAGAAGCTTTCTGGTACTACAAGACCATTTAAAAGTAAATCATAATCACCACACACAAAAGAAACACACTTAGAAATACACCATTTACAGTACTACAGTTCCTACTACTCATGAAGTACATGTTGTGTGTAGTTCTGAATGTGCAAACATTAAAAGTTGTGTAAAGGATAAGGCTGCTCTTATCCTTTATTATTCTAAATCTTTGAAAACAGGTCACAAGTTTACGGTTTCATTTGCATAAATAAGTCTCAGTAATTTCCTGTTCGTCAAACAGGAGGAAATAGAGCTTTTATCTGGGACTATTTTGAGGAGTGGATTAATCCACCTTTAGTGATCTAGTTAGTAGACCTATTTCTGGCAGCAGGGTGGTGTCGGTGGGATTGAGTCAAAATAAACTGCAGTGTGTGTGTCCATTATAATAAAGGCACCCAGCGCAACAGTGTGGCTCATTGATGTGTTTTAATAGTTTTTGGAAAACACAATACTGTGGAGGTGGAGGTCACCTGTACTTTGGCAGCACTCAGAGCAAATCAGTGTAGTTACACGCTTAAAAAGGAGGAAAATAAACTTGAAGTGTTAAAATAGGCCTCAGGTTGCAAATAAAACTCCGTGTTCGTGAGACCGACGGCTGAAAAATGCAGCTGAAATGTCCGTCACACACAGAATGGGGGTGTTTTAATGTTAACAAGATGGCAGCCGTTCACTTCTGCTGGGTTGGTTGCCAGTTGGTGGGTGGAGGTGAAAGGATGGTGACAAATAGCTTCATCCTGCAAACTGACTCCATCCTCCACCTCAGAGCGTTCTGGTCCCACAGTGGATCTGATCATTCAGCAGTAGCTGAGAGCACGTTCTGCACTTAAACACAATCTTTACATGAGCTTTTCCATTTTCTGACACTTTATACTCGTACTTCACTACATTTTAGAGGCAAATATTGTACTTTTACTTTTACCTGACAGCTACAGTCATTTCCAAAACATATGTTTCATTGATGTAAACTACCTAACAGCATGCAAAGTATCTGCTACAACAGACTGCTCACACAGTATTGCATCAATAATATCAACCCAGTAATATAATGTGTATATTCTTGTAAGACTCTAAAAGGGACCTTTTAGCAGAGTGAGTACTTCTACCGAGTATTTTTCATTGTGGCATCAGTACTTCTACTTCAGTGCAAGTTCTGAGTGCTTCTTCCACCACTGGCAGTACAGTGCAGTACAATACATAGTGGTGAAATAAGAACTGAGATCTTCAACTCTGTTAGGAGAGGATTATAAAAGTACTCCATCATAAGTAACAGTCATGCATTCATCATTTTACTTATGTAGAAATACAAAGTTATCACCAGCCAAACAGAGTGGCGACTGCTGGAGCCCATTTCTGCTAGTTTATATTAGCTATCTTATATTTTCCTCAGAAGAATTCATCTTTGAACTTACTTGTATTGTTTCAAATATTCTCTTTTCAGTTGTTTATCTTCTCAACACGACAATAAAAAGATCAAGTAAAAAACTACAGCTGTCAAATAAATGTGGTGGAGTAAAAACGTTTTCTTGAGGGGCAATGTGACAAAACGACTGGCTCAACATATACAAACGCATTTTGCAGTTTTTCTTATAAATGTAGCTAAAATTTGGTACGCAAACTTGTGATGTGAAAAGTAACCAGGCCTAATCTAACTGAGGGTACAAGCCTCCCATTGGCCGCCTGAAGTACCCGAGTCTGAGCCAGGAACCTGATCTATGCTGAAAATGAAAAGTTACCTTAACCTGGTCATAACTGTACGAGTGTAAACAAACCTGCATGTCTTGCCACCCAAAAGTTCCCCCTTGATCCTGTCTTGCATGTGTGCTGCTGCTGCTGCATCCTGAACATAGAGCCCAAGACGATTGTTATTGGTTGAAAGAACCAGAATAATAACAGGGTGCAGACTAACTCCGCCCAACAAAGCACATACTTTCTACCTCTGACAGTGCAGTAGCCATACAGCCGCAGCAGAATTAAACCCAACACTGAAAGAAAGCAGCTGAGAGACGGCCTGTTGCAGCAGAGTGACCAGTCGCTGCTACACCACCTTTCACAACCCACAGTGTGTGCTGGTGTCAATGCCTCACCAACGGGTCCACCAGCACAACTCTCAGTACCATAAACATGCAGAAACCTCAGACTTCCCCAGAGTTGTCTGAGTGGACTCATGTGTCCTTGAGTGTGCAGCAGCAGCTAATCCCTGCATCGCATTGCAAAGGAAAAACAGGTTTAACCCTGAAATAACCAGTCGAGTTATCCAGATGCAGATGCTGCATTACTGTATATCATTGAACCAGGAATTAAGGAGGAGGAAACATGTCATATGAGCTCATCATTACGAGCAAATCCCTTTGCATGCAAGCAGTCGTTTGATCCAGAAAATGGTGGAAGAAGTGCTCAGATCTTTAGGTCTTTCTTAAGTAACAGTACAAAAAATATTAGCATCAAAATATACTTGAAGTACTCATTAGGCATTATTTTCCACTGCTGCAGACAGAGGACTCAGGGGGGATTTCTTGAGATACTGTAAGCTGATTTTTCAGAAGTCGCCTTCTGGTCTTGTTAACATTGAGGTGTAACTGTGTTGGTCGTCCAGAGCTTCTCTGCAACCAAACATGACATTTGACACTGTGACCTAAATACCCTTTATGCTTTTAGGGCCGTCTCTGAGGAGTGAAGAGACGTCAGCTGCAGGAAGAGACTCAGCTGAGAAGAAACTGCCTTCGACGTCCAAAAATATGAGATCACAGAACGATCTGCGCCTGACAGGTTAATGTGGAGCCTTTCTCCAAGCGGGCCCCTCCGCTCGGCTGTTTTGTAACCGTTTGTTTCTTGTCACGCTGCAGTTGCCCTGGAGGCTGCCGATAGCGAGAGTTATTCTGGCATGTGCCACTGGATCTTTGTGGAGGGTCCTATTCAACTGTGTGTGTGTGTGTGTGTGTGAAAGAGTGATTTAGTTTCTATAAAAAGACGACTAAATGTTTCAGAGTCTAATTAAATCCCTTTGCCAAAATACACAAACATCAAGAGCTAATTGCAGCCTAATTATTGCCACATTGCTAAGAGGTCACATAAGGAGTAGCTTCAGAGATCTCACAGATTTCTCTTATTACTCATCAGGTATTCTTTCCTCTGCGACATCATTTCTCGTTAAATAAGTAACTCATAAAACCAGCCTGCAAATAGACCCGAGCCGAGGTCAGAACTGAACTGTGTTTACAAATGTTACGCCCCGGCTGATCGCTCACCAGCACAAAATGCTCGTATCAGCAGTACAGTATGTAATCCAAGCTGCACAACTAAAGCTAGGTGTGGTACATATATACGCTAACCCTTTATACCCAGGCACTTGCTTATGAGCTGTGTCATATTTATATCCGTCCAACCATTTGACACCACTGCTGACGCAAGACGCACCGAGATCTGCGATCTGTAACTGTTGCCGGCGAGCAGCGGAGCTAAAGAACACAGTGGGAGATAGAAACAGTCCAAATCAGCAAGCAGGCTGCTGCTTGTGCCATTTGGAGTAGGATGTTATTTGCTAAATGAATGAAAGTGAGTAAAGCAATATGCTGAAATAAGTGTGCAGACAGAACAAAAGAGCCACGGCGAGGAAACAGCCTGAGCGCGTCTGTGACGAGGCAGGAAAGATGGGGTTTGGAGGCAGGGGGGAGGGGGGATAATCAGCTGTTGCATTCCCCTGTGATTGTGATACAGCAAGAGTGTGCCTGCCCATATTTAGTCAGGGCTCCTCTGTGACCACAGGGCCCCCTGTGTGTGCGTCATTTACACCCTGTCCTGCCACACAGGTCCTCCTTCAGCCAGCCCACGCAACAGAACAATGTCCACAGAGTGTCTGAATGCCAGCGAACGCTTAGCTAACCGAACTTGAAGAGGGCAGGTCTGGCATTGCATGCAGTGCACAGGTTGGACATGTATTTTTAACAGTCGACTTCATTGCCAAAGGATCACAGAGTGAGGAACCCAGCGCCAGGAACAGACGTGTCATGTCTCCACTGCTTGTATAATAACAGATTTCAATTCAATGCTCAGGGCCGGTCAAGAGCAGCTGTTACCAGCACAACAATGCGAAAATATTCCATCGCAAGTAAAAGTCCTGCATTCAAAGTCCTGCTTCAAAGTACAGATGAATCATCAGCAAAATGTTCTGCAGAAAATGTCCCCTGTGACTTATGTATTATTGTAGATAACATTCGATTGTTAAGACTGATGCATCAAAGCAGCATTTTACTATTGTAGCTGATCCAGGTGGAGCAACTTTGTACTACAGTTTGGTAGTTTAGTCCAGCGGTTCCCAATCTAAGATCCCTCCAAAGAGTCACAAGATAAATAGAAACAATGTTCTGATACATGCATTTACTTTTTGGGTTTTAATCTCTATGTTTTCTTGTGAAATAATTAATAATTTAACAATTATTTAAATGAAACCATCTAAAAGGTGGGACTTTCTCATGAGGGGCAATGAGCCAGAAAGATGGATGACCACCAAGTTTAATGCATAAAAATACTTTGCATTTAATAAACTTTTCCAAAAGTTTGTATGTAAAATTTCAAAGTAACCAGTAACTCCAGCTGTAAAAAAAAGAGTAAAAAATACAGCACTTCCCCTGAAATGCTGTAAAGTTCAAGTATAAAGTAGCATAAAATAGGTTTACTCGACCCTGGTGAGAATATGTTTCCGATGAGGTCATGTTTGGTTTGTAAAGGCCACCGAGGTGTTGGTGAAAGCAGTCCTACATAAAGTGTTTGCTTCCATTGTCAGCTCTGTCCAGGCACCGGTGGATGTGCTGTAGGTGAGCTCAAAGCACTGATACCACGAACACCGGCCCATAACTCTCGTATACTGCTTATCCTTGAAGTACAATATTTAGATTTCCATCTGCTGGGACCAGGATCTGCAGTCCATCAGTGCAAGTCTCTCTGCTGTAAACACTGAGCTTATTTCAGGTGCCGCCGGCTGCAGATGAAAACACCAGTGCCATGTACGGTCACAGACTAACCGAAGGTAGACGTGTGCTCGTATGAACAGCACGCTGTGTTAGAAAGACACGATTCCCGACAGCTTGATCGAATGTCTTCATATGAATTGATTTCTGGATGCGCTGTGATCAGAAAGATATTCTTTTTCAAATAGGCGGTTAATCAATCAGCTCTTCAACACGTCACACTGATAAATGCTCGTGGAATCAATCTGTCGCTAAGTTAAAGGAACAGTTTGACATTTTTTTGGAAATATATTGGCTTTTTTTGAAGGAGAAGATCAATACCCCTGTCATGGCTGCCGGCGGAATATAAGCAGCTGGTTAGCTTAGCTTAGCATTAAAACTGGAAACAAGGGGAAACAGCTAGCCTGGCTGTCCACAATTAAAAAATCCACATGCCCACACACCTCTTAGCTTAGCATTTGTTAAACCCATACAAAAGTGAGGTGTAAAAATGGCAAATTGTGGTGAAACTTGTCAGTTTTGTACAGATTTAACTAACCAGACATGGCATGTTAACATGTTGGCTGTCAGGCTGTTTCTCCCTAATTTGTGCTAACATAAGCTAATCGACTGCTGGTGGTGGCATCATGCTATACAATCTTCTTATCTAACGATCAGCAGAAAAGTGAACTGTTCCTTTAAGGTTATTTTTGCAGCACATCATACATTCAAATGTTAATACCCCAAATTTAGGCTACACTAAGCCAATTTAAAATGTCGTGGTAATATCTTCGAAACTTCTTTGGGATTGCTAAATGTACAGCAGGGATCTCTTCTGCTGATGCACGGTAACTTTCCACACGGGTAAAATGCTAATGATCACATTTCACATCTATGCAAATCTATGTCTGTCATGTTTATTTAAATTGCTAATCACATAAATTGAATATCTTACAAAGGACAAGAAAACCTGAACTCATTAATTCACCGTGCACACTTCCACATATGCTTTCCACATTCTCATGGAGCACCAGGCGGAGCAGTGCTGTGAGCACACT
Source organism: Chelmon rostratus (assembly GCF_017976325.1). Lineage (NCBI taxonomy): Eukaryota > Metazoa > Chordata > Actinopteri > Chaetodontiformes > Chaetodontidae > Chelmon > Chelmon rostratus. The sequence goes on along the minus strand of NC_055667.1, from coordinate 25,242,733 downwards.
GTGAACCCAGCAGATCTTTGTAAAGATGTCTCAGGGGCCACTCAGGGTGAACTGTAAACTCATAACTACTTGCTCCAGTGCGCAATTCTGCAACTTTTGTAAGAAATGTCCATATTTCTGCAACTGTGGGGACTGAAAAACATCATTTTTTTTGGAGACTGGAATAGAGGTCACCTTCATTATTCCATAAAATAGTCTAAAAAACTCCTGCATGTTAGTTGTTAAAGGAATAGTTTGACATTTTGGGAAACATGCCCATCATTTAACACCACTCTCATATCCACCTCCCAACCCCATTAAAGCTCACTAATTAACACGTTTCATCTCGTTTGTGAGCTTTACAGGTGCTCGCATACAGATATGATTACCTTTGGACAGGCTAGCTGTTTCCCCTTGTTTCCTGACACTCTTTATGCTAAGCTAAGCTAACCGTCGCCTAGCTTCATATCTAACAGACAGATATGAGAGTGATGTTCTCATCAAACTCAAACAATTCAATGTTATGCAAAAATAAACGTGTTTTATCATCAGGCAAAGACACACGTTAGGGATTGTGTTGCTCAGTTGAATTCCTGCAGTCAGTATCGTCACTGGTGGCACAATCCTCTGCAGTGATGAGTTAAAACATGATCTGCGCTCAGTTTAAGCCTGAGTCTGATTGCAGGGACTCACATTCATCTAGTGAATTTCAATAAACTTTGGTCTCATTTTTTAAATTCATAATAGGAAGTAATAGTTACACTTTTTTTCTGTGTAGGGGTTTGTCTTATTTTATTTGTGTTAGCTGCTCTTTTGAGCTCAGAGTCCTTCCACTCTTCAGTCATTTGCTGTCAGGCTTTGTCTTGTGCTGCATTACAGTCTTCATGTGCAGGAAAAGTAAATGAATCCTCCCTCTGCTACAAGCCGGGCTCACCAACGATCACCGGACCTGCTGCAAAAAGCATTTTCCCACTATCTCTGCAGCCACTAAGAAGAATGTTTCTAACAGTCCCAGCAGACACTTGGGACAGTGCAGCTTTAAAAGTTAGCTGATGAGATGTCAGACAGTGCACACTGTGAGGGAGCAGTGTTAACAGCGATAACACAGCAACAGTGAAGGGGTCCTACATCGTCCTACATGGATAAAGAAACCCATGATAGGCCGGAACATTAGGTTATCCAGAGCGTGATATGAAATCCTGCAGCTCGAACAGCGCGGCACTGAGCAGCCACTTCAGCTGCTGCACTCATTTCTTATCTGTATTGCAGTATTAAATAAACAGAATGACTCTTTGGTTGTGTTTTCTGTTAAGGGAATTACTGTGACCAGCAGCCAGAGTCATGAAGGCGCTGAGTGAAGTGTCTCTTTTTACTGCTGCTACTCTCCATATCAACTCATTTACATTCATCCGCTGCCCTTTGAGCACACTTGAATTTGTGGCACAAGCATCAGTTTAGCTGAAAAATAAACACTCTGTGAACTGTGTGTCATTGCTGGCTGCCGTCTGTGTTTGGATTAGACAGAAAAGCGGCACAACTTGAGAAACAAGTTGAAAATCTGTTGTGTTGTGGATTGAATATTTTCTTCATCCAGATGGTTAAAAGAATTCTGGAAATACTCAGTGTTCAGTGCTGCTAAATGACCTTTTGGGATTTTAAAAGCTCAAAACTTTCAAAACAGACACACTGTTTGCCCCCTGAAAGGTCAAGGTGGGAATTTTAAGTTTTCTGTATTTTTCATTTCCTTGCATTCAGTTTCCTCTCTGACCCACAGCTGTTCTATAACACTGTATTATGCATTATGTAGTAGACGGCGGCTGGTTGTGATCACAGTGCTCCCTCAGCTGTGGCATGTCTGTACCATTGCAGCAGCACAGATAAATGGGTGAGCCAGATAACCTCAAACCCGCTGAGGCTGATTGAGACGGACTGTAGCTGTGGTTGTGGCTGCAGCCATGGCTGCACTTCGGTATGATTATGGCTGTGACACATTAGTTTATGTTGGGTGTAACACCAACTACATGCATGGGTGTGCAGTGAATGGCTGGGCGTTGCAGTGAAGCTACTGTGTTCCTGAACTCATGCGGCGTGTTCACATCTGTCATGTCTGATAGAAGCTAACAGGAGCGGTAAAGAGTCTCACTGCACAGCTGCAGCAGCCGCATCTATAGCATCACGGATCGAAGCAACAGTGCAGCAACCACATCCACGGCTTCAACCAGCAGCTGCAGCTGTGCTCGCAGCCAGTGGATGTATACTGCTGCAGCTCGGCTTTTCAAAGGAGGAATGAGGAATAAATGCATCATGTAAAGTGTCACATTTCTGTACTATCTGCACAGCGTTCCCCTGAACTGGCAGTGAATAATAACTGGAGTGAACCATCAAGCTAACCCTTCAGAGAGTCCATAGTGTTGTGACCTGAATATAAAAGTAATCCATGAGTGATAAAAACGACCATGACAACAGTCCTCCGCAGAGATCGTCATTATCAATATTTCCCTGATAAATAAAATGAAAAAGAACTAAGAGGAATCATCTCTCTGCTCATCTGCTCTTACCTGGAAGCAGCGATCTCCGCCTTCTGCTTGGCGATGGCTGCGGCCCTCTGAGCACCCTCCACCGCCCGCTCCACCTTGTGCTTGATCTTGGTTCCCTTCAGCTGGATCACCCTCTTCTTCATGGCCTTCACCAGCATGTTGTTCATGTACTTGCCCTCCTCCTTCCCTCCCTCGGCGAAGGTGGTGCAGCCGTAGCCGTGTCTCTGGTTGTTCAGCCACTCGCCCTCGTACTTCAGCCCGCTGGACCTTTCGCTTATTCCATATCCTGAGCGCTTGTCGTTCTTCCACTCGCCCATGTAGACCTCCGTGGTGGTGGCGTCGATGTCGGCCTCCACAGGTGGGAAATCCTCGGCCCCGGCCAGGCTCTCGTCCCCGATGCTGATGGTGGAGTTGGTGTCGCTGGCGTTGGAGCTGAGAGCTGATTCTGTCCTCAGGAAGCTGATCTTGCTCTTCTGGCTGGACAGTGAGGTGCTCGAGTCGGACTTCTTCAGCTTACCCAGCAGGGAGCCCCTGCGAAACAGGCCCTTCTTCTTGGGTTTCACAGCCTCTGGGTCCACCTGGAGAGTGAGGGCGAAGCCTCCACGGGACGGCCCCAGCTGGGTAGGGGTGGCGACGGGTGTCTCCTCACCTGAGGCGTTGGTGGTGGTGATGATGGGGATGTCTTGCTGCAATACGGTGCCGTTGCTGTGCTCGCTGCGCAGGGAGGTCAGGGAGGTACGAAGAGGGGAGCGGACGACTGCTGCCATGCCATAAGGGACACTCTGACGGACGCCATAGCCGTGCCGCATCCCGCCAGTGAACTGACCCTGGAAGGTACCTGCAAACATCAGAAAACAGAGTAAATCTTTTCTAACCGCACCACAGAGAAAACAGGCTACTTTTTAGCCGTGCTAGCATGGAGGAGCTCTAGCTGCTGTTAGCATGGAGCTGCTCTAGCTGCTGTTAGCTCCAGTCTGTCAAAGGCTGGGTCCGCCACTTTGGTCCACACTGAAATATCTCAACAGCTACTGAATGGATGGCCATGACATTAGATAAGATATTCCCTGTGTCCAGAGGGAAGACACAGGGAGGATCTTTACGATTTTGTTGACCTTCTGACTTTTCCTCTTGCGCCGTCAGCAGGTCGAGGTTTTCACTTATCTTGTGAAGAATTTCAACATCTGCTGGGTGGATTGGCCAAACCTTCAGGCAGATAGCAAATCCGACTGTATTTGGTGCTTCACTGACTTTCATCTAGCGCCACCAGCAGGTCAGAATGTTTATTTGTCCAACACTTTGGTTTTTACCTGCAAAACTAATGACTTTCGCATCAACTGTACCTTGTTTTTATTGTGAATTAGCAAATTAGCATGCTAGCACACTAAACTAAGCTGGTTATCCAGGTAAACATTATACCTGCTTAGCATTAGCATGTTAGCATTGCCATTGTGAGCATATTAGCACGCTGATATTAGCATTTAGCTAACCACAGAGCCGGCTGTAGCCCTTTAGACATGGCTTGCTAAAGCTATGGAGCGAAAATAGCTCTCTCCATATAAAACTACCTGCACTTTTATTTCTGCCAGAATGTCATGGACATCTTCGGTGTGCAAAGTCTCGTTCATTAATGCCCCCGCTGACGGGTCATCTTGAGGTCTGGTCTCATGCTAAAATTGACATGGGTGTGGATGATAGTGACAGCACGGCCTCAGCCCGTGAGGCCAGGAGGGCATGGGGCTTGTGGGCTATTATTACATCCTGACATCTGGTGCTATCACATCCCCCACTGCCACTTCCACCAGACTGGGCTTAACGCTGATGAGTCAGCTGTTCAGGAGGGGAACCACTGCTATTGTGCACGCACGGATCACCACAATAAATTTTTATCTAACTTTAACTGAGTATTTTCATTTTATGCTTTTTAATATTTATACTCTGCTTCAAATATCTAACAGCTACAGTTTCTACTAGTATTTATATAGATTTAAATACAGAACAGTGCGTACATAGATGGTTATTAATAACTTTACCTACACCAGCTACATCGGGAAGTGCTGCTTATAATGCATCAGTAATATGAGATTGCAATATAATATACAGTAATATAACGCAGAGAAGGGCAGTTTTTCTACATAATGAGTACTTTAAGTACATGTTGCTAACATTTTTAGCTTTTTCTTGTAACTGAGTATTTTCACGTGCCAGTGCCTACTTTCACTCAAGTAAAGGCTCTGAATACGTCTTCCAGCACTGTTGATGATGGTGTAGTTTAACAAAATGGAAAGAGTCCTGTGGGGCTTCAAGCACCTCTTGACTGACAGCAGCAGGGTGACACTTTCCTCTGGTTACACACAGACTTCATAAGCGACCATAAGGATCGTCAGACTGCTGTTTCTTCCTCAGTGATTTGTCGCCTGCGATGAACTTGGTGCAATGGACCACATGACCACACTTGGTTTGAGGGCTTTTGGTCTTACTGTTGCATGATTTAGCTTTTGTCCTCTCACAAAAAAAAAGCCACACTGCAGTTTAATCCAGTGGTAGAAAGTAACTTCTTACTCAAGCATGCTAAGTACACATTTATCTGACACGTATAGTTATTATTTACTTTTCAGGTCTAGGTTTTAGACAAATAAATATGATCAACGGATAAAATACAATATATATACGTAGATGCAGAATAAATAAACTATCCAACAGCCTAAAACAGTTAAAATTAAATTCATCTGAACCAGCTACAACATTAAATACTGCATATATGTTCATATATCACTAATAATATTAAAGTTTAGTAACATACATAATACTACAACACTAGAAAGTGGCCATTCTGCATACAGAGTATATTTACTCTGTATGTTTAGCTGATAATACCTCTGTACTTTTACAAGAGTAATATTCTAAATGCAGAACTTTAACTTGAGTATTTGTACACTTCAGTAGGCCTTTGGTTACGTCTTCTTCAGTAAAGGATCAGAGTAATTCTCCCACCACTTCTGTAATGACAGGAATTTAATGCTGAGCCACTGTAATTAAATACATTTACTCAAATATTGCACAAATATTCTTTAATTGAGTATTTGCATTTGCTGCTTTCACTCCACTACATTTGTCTGATATTTATTTTTCAAATAAAGATTTAACATAGAAACACGAAAATTTTATAAAACATGATGTACTGTGGTAGATTACACTACCACAAGAGTATATTAAAAAATACTTCGATCAACTTGCTGCTGATACACATTACTGCATCAAAATAATGCAGTAATATGATACGTACCGTGCAGGACTTTTACTTACTAACTTACTTCTATTTAAGAAAGATTTTGAATGCATGAGTTCTACTCATAACAGAGTATTTTTACACAGTGGTATTGCTATTTTTACTCGAGTAAATGGCCTGAGTACTGTCACTGGTGTAATCACAGGACCTTAATGCAGAGATCCAGTGGTGGAACAGAACAAAGTAGACTTACACCTTCTCAAATACTGTATTTAAAGAACAATTTTCAGGTACTTGTACTTCACTTATGGTTTCCATTCTGTGCTACTTGAACATCTACTCCAATGCACTTCAGAGGGGTCTAACCCAGTTATGACTTCTAACAGAGTATTTTATCGTCCTGCTTTTACTTCAGTACTACTACTTTTCTGCAGTACAACATATCAAAAATGAGCAAATCTCACCTCCATCCGCGTATGTTTCTGTTCCGTATCCATCCTGAAGCCCATTATTCCATGTTCCTTCATACTTTGCTCCGCTGCCAGCACTGATCCGGATCCCGTATCTGCCTTTGAAGCCATGAGTCCATTCCCCTTTGTAAATCCAGTGTCCTTTGGTTTCTACTCCCAGACCGTGGCGCTTCCCCTGCGACCAGTACCCCTCGTAGGTGTTGCCGCTGGGCCAGGTGTACACTCCCACTACCTCGAAGCCGTAGTTCCAGGAGCCGGAGAACTCGCCCTGGCCTTTGGGTCCGGTGCAGATGCCATGGCCGTGCGCTTTGCCTCCCTCCCAGCCTCCGCAATAAGCTCCGCCGTCGTCAAACTCAAAGCGACCTCCACTCATGCCTCCCCGCAGCGCAAAGACGCACCGAACAGAAAGTAAAGCTGTTTCAGTCCGTTACCTGGCTAAAGATAAAACCTCCGTCAGTCTGACTTCACCTTCACCTGACATCAAAACTGGCTGGAGATATCCTTGGTGCTGAACTTGTGGGGGTTTCTTCTTCTGGAGGCGGTTTGGGGACTTCTGAGCGTGTCCATGAAGCTCCGGGACGCACTTCACACTTCACAGAAACTTTTTCCAACTGTTTTATCCTCTTTTACTCCAGCGTCTCCTTCTTGAATGTCCTCCAGGATAAATTGCGCTGCGTTACAAATTTGGATGGATGCTTATTGAATCGAATACTTGACAAGCCAGGGATCTTACATGGCTTTTTCCAGGTGACCACAGATAAAAGCCCCCTGTCCCCCTGCCACCCGGCTATCTCCTGACGCTCACTGCTGCTGCTGGAAATATTTTAGCAGACCTAACAAGGCGACCAATCCCCCCACCCCCCTCCCACACACACACACACACACACACACACACACACACACACACACACACACACACACACACACACACACACACACTTCCAAAAATACAACCCAATCCTTACTCTGCTGCCTGCAAGGAGCCATGCCAGGGTCTTGCCACCTCGGGACTGAAGTGCATGCCATTCAGGACTCTGCTCTCTACTGGCTTTCCCCTGCGTGCATGCAGACGTTTCAGTTAATGCAATTTGAACATCATTATTCTCTCTAATAGGCTATTAAGCTTGATGAAAGAGACACCTGAAGGAAGATAAATCTCTGTAATTCCCCACTGATGTTCCTGTATGGCCTGTGGTCTCATAGATCCCATGGTGTCCGGATAATGTCTGTGGCTGATGTTTTGATAACTTACTATATAATCACTGCACGGTCTATGCTGGGATATAGGACTACCTAAAGTTTTACTGTAAATTGATTGGATGATCTAATTTTCACAAATAGTAGTTAGAGGTATGGTTTGCTGCATATCTATATGAGCCTTCTTGCAAAATATACAGCTAACATTTTCACATATAGTCACATTTTTTATATTACATTGCAACCAATTTAATTTACAAAGACTTGGAATTGATGTTGGCTATAGTAGTTTGTTCTGTAAGTCACTCTCTTCACTCCCTCTGCTGGGAAATGCCATTAACTGCATCACAGTCATTCAATTCTCTGTGAGAGGTGAGCTGAACTTTTCAAAATACTAATGAGCAGTGATGGAATAAGTACTCTAATATTTTACTTAAGTAAAAGCACCAGTATGTTCATGCACAAACAGTCAATTATGAATTTAAAAATGTTGTAAACATTCAGGGCTTAGTCCAAAAGTAGGAGGAGATTTTTTCCCCATTTCCAGTTGCTATATGCACTGTTTTTCAAGCCATTTGAGATAATAAAGCACTCAAAAATTTCTATATCATCATCATTAATATCTATATTTATATTCATTGAGTCAAATTTGGGCAATCTATATTCATGTTTAAGGTATTTATGCCTATATTTTGGGTATATATATTTTAAATTGAGGCCATTTATTATACTTATCACTTGAAATTGTGTGTAATATCGCTGAAATTCTTGATTTGAGTCGAGCAGCGCTGTAATTAACCCACTAGAGTGGCATATTGACAGAATTTCAGTGGCTATTCAAAGCGTCATTCATCTGACAAATCAATTGTGATCGGCTTGATGTTCCACTCAGACTGTTGTTGTCTCCTCTGGCTGCTAGGCTTCATGGTGTCAGTCTGTGACTGAACTGTCTGTGGTCAGGTTGCATTGTGGGTAATGAAGGCACCAAAAAAGAGATATCTGCTGCATCATTTTGATTTTTGTTTTTATAAAAAAATTGTCCATCATAGGTCCAAAACTATTACAGGTGGACATTGGTGGAGACGTTGACTCTTTTAGAGGGAGAGGAAAGAAGAAAGTTGGACTTTTTCCTATTCTTTGCTTTTTTTGTGAAGAGTTGGACAGTTATTTAAATGGAAACATCAGAGGGACAGATGGGAAATATCTCCTCAGGGTAAATGTGACTGGTGACCTGAACTGGACTCTGTCTTCTTTGTAAGGGGTCACAAGACAAAAAAAATTGCAAAAGTGGCTTATTCTTTAAAAATGCATTGTAATTAATAAGTTTCTCCTGTTTTTTCATACAAAACCTTTGTCTGAAAACTTAATAGCAACTATTTATTTGATTTATCCATATGAGTAAAAAGTAGCCTCCAGGATTTCCCTCTGGAACATATAGTGTAACGCTGGCCTGCGCACTTCCCACCACTGAAATATAGGCCGACACACACGTTGCAAATATCTGCTGACATTTTCTTGTACTTTTTTTCGGTTGCACGTGATGACTTTTTTCATCCGGACGCGATTTACAGGAGTGGACCCCGACACGAGCCCTGTGCTCCGCGCGCTCCGTGTCCTTACTGGAGCCGCTTGACCTTCCGCTGAAACGCTCCCTCCGCCGCTCTCCAGCGCGCATGTTAGTGCGCAGCTGACCGCGTGATGCAGCACGGGCGCAGGTCGATTTAATTGTAAGTGCAGCAGCATGCTGTAGTAAGTGGCTATCTGCATGCTGGTTAGACTGTGCGGGTGTTTTTCATCTGGTTTCATTCGGAGGTGAAGCCGCTTTCAGCACCGGAGCTGTCCGAACCTGACGGATGCTGCCGCCGCGTGAGCCGATGCTGCTGCGCGCGAGCTGCTGAGATCCTCTCTCTCTCTCTCTCTCTCTCTCTCTCTCTCTCTCTCCTCTCCTCTCCTCTCCCTCCTCGCTCCTCTCCTCTCCTCCACACGCACAAAACGCTCTGTCATGGCGTCTTCCAACCATGTTACCCCCACCAACTGTAGCTGGTGGCCCATCTCAGCGATGGAGGAAGACGGCAAAATCACAGACGGGGAGGAGTGCGAAGAACCGACGGCAGAGCCCAAGCCCTTCAATAAAGACAGGCTGGTTTTGTACCACTGGACGCAGTCTTTCGCCTCCCAAAAGGTAAAAAAAAAAAAAAAAAAAAAAAAAGAGCAGAGCTTGAAAATGGAGGTGGCTCCACGTCTCTCTGCATGACATGATGCTACCAGCGTGGAGCTCCCTGTGTTTGTTTCTCTCTTGTGATCACAGCATGTTTTTTTGTGCATGTTTACTCCTGCACATTCCTCCGGAATACGAATACGATCCTGCAGCTGGGCAGATCTCCCATTCGAGACGCTCAGAAAAGCGCTGCAGCATGGGGCTCGTTTCCTCGACACATCGCTGGATTGGTGGTCAATATTCTGTTGTCTTTCATTCACCACTGCATAAATCACCCTTCATTTGTCATCAGCTTGCACCTTGTGTTGACATGTTGAAGCTGTTTTATCTCTGTGGCCACAACCTAGGTGCTCTGACACATGACATCCTAAATAATTGATTGATATGATGTGCAAAACAAACCAAAGGCCATCCTCCCCCTTCTGCAGCTGAATCACACCATATGTTGTTATGTCAATGGCTTCCTTAAGTCTTCCTTTGGTTACCTTGGCAGATACTCACCTGTACCTTTCCTATGAATTGAACATGTGAGGTAAACATGTTGTCTTCTGGCTATCAAGCTATTCAGAGCTCTGACAGCAGACAGTAATAATCAGTGTGAAGCTACATGAAGGCTTGTATGGGCTTTACTACACAATCAACATGTATATTAAAGGGCCACTCTACTCATATTACACACAAGGATCAGTTTGCTATCTTTAGGGGTACCACTCACCTGAAAACATAAAATGTATGATGTATTCTGTGGATCTGAGCAGAAAATAGCCCTCATGATGTCATAGTGATGTCAGGCTTGGATTCAAGACTTCAGTGTTTTTGCAGAACGTCTGTGTTCCTGGTGTGTAGAGTCTGTAAGATGTGGTCCTCACAAGGCGGGGAGGGTCTTATAGTGCTAACATCTGGGCTGAAGCTGCATTCTCGACTTGTTTTCAGGGTGTTTTTACTTTTCCTTTCTAAGACAAAGTGGCTCCACCACAGCGGCCGACACCTTCAACAAAGTTAGGCAACGCTTACTTTGCGAGCACAGAAAAACCACAGCTGGCATTAATATTTGAACAGATGTGGCAGTTTGTCGTCATGACATTTAATCTATATGATTCATGTACACAGACATGAATTTTCCAGTTTTTTCTTTCAAACCAACGTGTTTCAGGTTGAAGCATCTTTCGTGCCTGCACCACATTGTCACTGTTGTCCTCATTCTGCGGTCTGGTTAGCAATTATAAATAAGCAACATCTGGTTAGACTTTCAAAATAAAGCTTTCCGAGGAATTTGATCAGGTTTAAGGACTGAAACTCTTTGGTGTTGGTTTGGGTTAGAATAACGACTTCCTTCAAACAATCAATGCTGATTTATGGTTTCACACAGGAATCAAACACTGGTCTCCTGTGTGGAATTACCCATCGATCTGCCTCGTCTGCCTCCCTGTGACACTCTTTAAACTGCATCTTTATCTTACATTTATCCTTAACACTTTCAGAGTCATGCTGAATGTCCTGAAAAGACTTGAACATCGTGTCCACGTGCATGAATCTATACATTAAATTTGGTGACCGTCCTGATCCTGGCATGAAAACGGTGGTTGCTTACATCATCTTAGCTTTGTTTCGTCCATATCCATAAATTTCATCGTCACTCTCCTCTAAAGTTGTTATCCCAGCTCTGTATCTGTAGCCTCTGCTGCCTGAAAACGTCCTCTGTGTCCTGCTGTTCTTCGTAGAGCTGCAACAATTAGTCGCTTACTTGATGAGTTGTTGTAAAGAAAATGAATTGGCTGCTATTGTAATGATTGTTTCACTCGTGTTTAGTGTGAAAATGGTAAAAATTGTCTGGTTCCAGTTTCTTATGCATGAGGATTTGCAGCTTATATGATATGAAATGATATTTTTTTTGGACTGGTCAAACAAATCAAAAGTTCTGGGAAGTTGTGATGGGTGTTTTCCAACATTTTATTTCACATTTTATAGATTTAACTGTTAATTGAGAAAGTTACCTGCAGATCAATCCATTATAAAAGTAACTGTTAGCTATAAGACTCCTGATCACAGTCATGTTGGAGCTAGCTGCAGCCTGTGGGCGTATAAGCGTCAATGCCCTGTGGTCTTATGGGAAATGCTGTTTGTTAAATGTTGCTGAAAAAACAAATATTAAATAAATTATTGTAGACATTCTTTAAATCACCGTCCTTATTAAACATATGGAGTGAACACTGTGGATTTTTAGTTATTTATGCGATTACAAATGTCAGCAGGATGTTTGAATAAGGTTTTCTTCCTCGTGGAACAGAACTCTAAATTTCATTCTGGCTCTGTGTATAGAGCATTGCATTATGGGAAACGTAGGATCAGGTGTATGGAGAGCTTGACCCATACTAGGAGGTAAAAGTCAGGATATCTCATCTTCTGCTTCTTCCAGTTTGACCATTAAAAACTGATCGATTACTTATTTGAATCATATTTTAAAGCAAAGCATCAAGCATTATCTGGTTCTGTTTTTCAAAAGTAAGGATTTGCTTGAGTTTTTTCCGAATGTGAAAATAAGCAGAATCTCCTCTGATTTTTGGACTGAATCAAACATTTCATCTCTTTGGGTTTTAGAAAGTTGTGACGGGTATTTTTGACTTTATAGACCAAACAGTTCTTTTCTTCATCATAATTAACAGATGAATCAATAATGAAAGTAATCATTAGCCCTTGTGAGTTTCACTCTGCTTGTGTTTTGATCTTTTACACACCGTGCTATCGGATTGGTAAAATATTCTCATGCACCATCGCTGCCTGCATGCACTGTGAACAGCTTTAGCGCCGTCTCTGTGAACTGAAGGGTGGCGTTACAGTAGACTCATCTCCACTGTAGACCAACAACCTTGAGTCGATGCTCAGTCTCCTGTTGGTACGTCAGTTTTAAGGCTACGCCGTTGGCTCACAGCTGAGCTGCTGATTGTACCGTTGTCACTCAGCGGAGGGTAAACACCAGGATGGCTGTCATGATTATCACCTCAATCCCGGAGCTGGACAAGCTGAAGTGTCTTCACGCTGGCGTGTGACCGTGCTGTCAATGCACAGACTATAGACCGTGCAGCTTTAGAGCAACACACACAGATTTCAGTTGAATTTGCACAGCGATCCTGATTGTATTTGTTCATACAGTGGTGTATGACATTTGTTGTTATGCAAGCTGATGCGTGCTTTAAATGGCATTTCGGGGATAGCTTTTATGAGATTAAGAGGCCAAGCACTAGGTTGTCCACTCCGGCAGCATTGAACTGAACATTTTCTGCCTTAATATAACACAAATGATTGCAACGTGATTTCCTCAAAGTATCTGTGCAGCACCTTGAAAGATGGTGTTATATTTAGTCAATTTTGTGTGACTTGAAAACTCTTTCTCTAAAAATGAATCCTGCTCTAAACACTTTGGCAATGAGACACCGAAGTGACGAAGAAGACGGTAGCGTCATCAAATGTTCAGGGGGATTATTTACAAGTCTGTGTCTGCCTCAGCAAGTTCTTGAGGAGAGGGGGAAGTTGTGTCATTGAATATCTCCTGCACAACCCTTTATTCCCTCCTCAGAGGTTATAATGCTTTACGGCTAACTGCCACAGTACCTGTGCTCCCAGGGCTTGAAGTGGTTCATACAGTGTAGTCATCTAACTCACATGAGTGATGTATTGTGAACACAAGAGATATGATGAGGAAAGAGACAAATGGAGCTCAATACCCTGGAGTAACAGCACATTTAGAGGCCTCACAGATCAATACAACGCTGGCAATCTCAAGGCCTGCAGGTTGGAGATTTACACCTTCAACACACCTTCTGTGAGGCTGTAACACCGCTGTGCAGGGCAGTGTGCCTGCGATGATCCTGACAGTCATTTAAGAATTAGCTTCATGTATGTTAAAATATTACAAATCAAAGTCCTGCATTCGAAACCCGACTCAAGGAAAAGTACAAAAAGTATCGGCAGTAAAAGTTCTCATTCTGCAGAAAACTGTACAGTCGAGGTGCAGCTAGTTTTAACTACTTTGTATACAGTAATATATATATACATCCAGGGGGTCCAAAGGGGTGGCCAGAGAGTCCCCCATACCAGAGTCAGAAGGTGATACTGGAGGTATGTTGGCTTGCCAGGATCATGGATGCATCACTGGGCCGACTGGGTAAATGACCAGAGCCTCTGTGTGACACCACTGTTAACATTTCCTGTTGGTAAGTTAACGACTACAACAAGACACAAAAAGACCAGAAAGAGACACCAAAACAACTAGAAATACATTTAAAGTGACTACACAGAGACACAGCTGTTTTGTAGGGATGGAGGCCTTCATCATGTCTGTGTGCAGGGACCTGTTAAAATTTCTCCATGTCTGTAACCTTTTGCAGTTATGAATAGCAGCTTTTTATTGATATTATCTAATTTTAGGACATTTAATGCTGTTTGTTTTGGCATTCATTTATTACACTGAATAAATACATCGTGTACAGTTTATTCTTGCCAAAAAACGGAGTCTTAACACATTTTTACTCATTTCACAAACGTGCCCCCCTGCCTCCAAAGGGTCACAATCAATTTCTGGGGGACTGTGAGATAATTAATGTGGCAGGCAAAAATCTGTTAAAACTATTTGTATTTAATTTTGTCTCTCTCCTGTCTAGTCATGATCCTTTACCTCTTTGGACCTCAAACAAAACCCTGTGAGAAGCTGGTAGAACTGCTGACTAACTAGCTAAGTAGCTGTTATTAGACATCTGAAACGTGACAAGGGGCCTCAACTAGACACTGTTTTGTGGGGTCTCAAGCCAAAAAGTACGGGAACCACTCGTTTAATCTTTATTTCATAAGATTATCATATGTTTTTATGTAAAATCTTAATCCGTCAGCTGAACGTGGTAGAGTGCTTGAAATTTTTGTTTATGTGCATTACTTGAGTACATCTACTTATTCCTCTCAGTACTGTTGACAGCAGACGTAGTTTAAAGGTCCAGTGTGCAGGATTTAGTTGCATCCAGCGCTGACGTCGCAGATTGCAACCAACTGACCACCCCTCGCTTCGCCCTCCCCTACGTTGGCCAGAAACACGGCGGTGCAACATGCTCTGTAGATATAAAGAGTTCATTCTAATGTGACAAAGACACGACTCCTTATTTTCAGGTGATTTTACACTGAAGGAAACACAATCATGAACTTTATATTCCATTTCTGCCAACAGATCCTGAAGTTACTGTATGTTGTTCAGTAGCACGAGTTTATTTTGTGCCTTGCAAGCAGCTGAACTATTTGGCATCGCTGCTCAGGAGTGACTAATAATATTATATAACAAACTGTGGTTGCAGCATTACGTGTTGTTGTTGTGGGCATCGCAGGGGGACACCTCAGCAGCCTAAGACCTGAAACATTCAACTGTTTTATATTGAAACTGAAATGATTTCGTGCGTAACAGTTGTGCACTGATGGAGATTTTAAAAAGCTTTTCACTGTTTGCAGCTGCATTCACACATTTGTCCGAACCTGTGGTCCTGTTGTAATTGCTCTGCTCGTGTTACTAAATCACTCTTTTTTTATTTCATTACACCGTGTCTGACCATGTTCAGCAAAACTCCCATTTTGCTCGTCCTCCTAAGCAGCCAAATGTAGCACTTTATACCCCAAGTGTCATCTCCTTTCATTAATCTTATTCCCACTAATAGCTCTCCGTGGACCTTGGCTTATCCTTCATCCCTGTAGCGATGGATCCTGACTGTCCTGGAAGGCTTTTGCTCAAACTTGAGCACGCTGTAAAGCATCTCACTATTCTGCCAGACCACACAAACATTTCAGCTGAGCCTTTTTATTCTGTACAGCACCAGCACAATAACTTTTTATGTCATAGAGAACTGAAGCTATTAGCCGGCGTGCTTAGCTTTGGTAATGCTGCAGTGACTCTTTTCAACAACAGAAAAATTATGTTTGTTGTGCAATGTTTGTGTTTGACTTCAGATAACATGGATCATCAATCTTCCTCCTGTTTTTGTATTTCAAGGTCTTGGTTATGTTTTCAAAGGAGCAAAATGTTCCCACTTCTCCCTCTGCATATTGTTTCATACAAACGCTCACATGTAAATTGGTTCATGATAGAAGAAAAGGTGTGTCGTGTTCAGAGTGCAACAAAAAGAGAGATGTGGTGGAAAGCTGCAATAATTAAATCCCTTTAATGTCTCATCTTTCCTGCGTGTAATTGCAGGTGCGTCTCGTCATTAACGAGAAGGGTCTGGTCTGCGAGGAGAGGGATGTGAGCTTGCCGCTGCAGGAGCACAAGGAGCCGTGGTTCATGAGGCTGAACCTGGGGGAGGAGGTGCCCGTCTTCCTCCACGGGGACACCATCATCAGCGACTACAACCAGATTATAGATTACCTGGAGAAAAACTTCGTGGGAGGTATGGCGCAGTAATAATGTGGTTCCCATTTTATGATGCTGTCTTCCCTTCACTTTAAAATTGGAGTTTTAAACTTTGAGTTTAAAAGCATGATTGAAAGCACAGACAGATTACCCCCGCTAAACCCCTCCCCTGACAGCATTTGTCCAATAATAGCTCAGCATGACAGGTCTGTCAAGCTTTGGATTTGTCTGCATGCTGAAGTTCTGCAGCAACGCTTTTTAGTCTTTCCAAAACTAAACACACAATATTTGTTGTGTTAATGTGCTCTGACATGAGCTGTAATGGTTAGCATGTCTGGCTAACTATTTTAATGCCTGCAGTAGTAACTGACCAAACCTCCGAAGTGAAGGAGCATCATTACTGCATCAGTGACGGGGGTTACAGGTTATGTTCAACAGCTCCGTTCATGACTAACATCCACTGAGCAGTATTTCCCCTCTAAGTGGAAGACAGTCCTAGATGCTAGGCTCACGTTAGCGGTTTTGTCCTGCTCTTTATTGGGCTTTGGGATGTTTACACTCCAGCAGCTCCAGCAAAACCTGTTACCAGAGCAACCAGCATTGCAAGAACAGTTGCTGTTTCTTTGCCGATGCCTTCTGCACGGTTCATGGAAATGGACTTCAGTCCTGGAACATGCAGCTTTAGCTTCAGTCTTTTCGTACGATGCCATGTTTATAGCCATCACCTGCATATTTAATGCTCCTTTTTACAAGATGTCTGTTTTATAACCAACTGAAAACATTAAAAAGTCAGCTGCAGGCAGCATTTTCTACCAGCTCATCGGTCTTAGTTTAATTAGCTAACTAGTTACAGCTGATAAAATCTGCCAGCGTTCAGGTGGGAAAGCTGATGATTGCTGGCTAAAAATAAGAAGTCTGCTTTTGTGAGCTTCTGTCTGGAATCAAGGACACATTGTCCCTGTAACAGGCTGTGGTTTTAGTGGTGTATTTGTGAAACGATCATGTCATCAATTGATCTACTACAAACCAATTGACACACATTTAAGCGAGGGTTTTCAGGGGCAGTTTCCCAGTTTACCCTGCTGCTAATTCAGCGTTGCTCAAGAGCTTCAGAAAAAAATTTCCCAGTTTGTGAAGCTTCGATAGCAAAGACAATCGGAAGCCATCGGAGGCCATCTGTCGTCCTTGTACACTGTGTGTCGGTGTGTAGTGTACTGTGAAACTCTGTAAGTCATTGCAACAGTGTCTTTGCACCAATGTCACAAAGATGAGCTCCTCTGATTAGATTAGATGAAACTGGAGTGATCCCTGTGGGGAAATTCCAAAGTCCAACAAAGAAATATGTGAAATGTGCATTATGAGGCAGTGACTCAGATTCAGGCAGTCGTCCACTGCTTTTCCAAGAGTAAGCAAACGTTAAGATGCATGCTCTGAATCCTGTGATCTGTGTTACACTGACTGTCTGTGGGTGGCGTGTCCTATAGAGTCATCAGCTGAGACATTACGCTGTTATGTAACGTCCTGGGAGCCTCAAACCAGTAAAGGCCTGAGGGATGCTGGCCAATAACTGGAGAACTCCCTTGTCTTCATTTAGTTTGTGGTCACTTGCTCGGAGCAGCGATGCTTGAAAGCTTTGCAGAAGATCTGGTTGACTGCTCGCTCAGTAATGAAAGGCTAGAAGGCAATAACGGACTCTGGTGTTTGAGGTCATGTTCTCATTCAGACCCATTTGTTTTGGCTATTTGATATTGTGCTGCATGCAGGTAATTGCATTAATCTCTATTAGAACAAGTTCTTCTGAAGTTGTCCAAGAATCTGCAGCTGTTGAGTTTCCACCGTGTAATGAAACAGCTCAGTTGTTTTGTATTTTGGTCTGTTGAACGTTAAATGAATCCACCACATGTTTTAAAACCAGACCTCAAGCTGGACATGCTTTTAGCCAGAAGTCAATCTGCTGGATAAGACTTACGGACATGCTTTTTCTCTGCGTGTAAATCCCTAATGAATGCTGGCAACGTGGGCTGCAGCTGGCCTGCAAAGTGCAGATGTCTCAGGAAAGAGACTCTTATACCAGTACAGAGCTGCGTGGTGCCAACTCAGACTGCTTCACAGAGCTGTTGAGATGTAGCACCACTGTGTGAAAACTGTTCAATCGGACAGTCAGGGCCTCAGTTATGTCATATTCTGTGGTGGGCATCTCAGTCTGTTCGAACGTCGGGTTGTTCTTCAGATGGGTTTAGTTGCTGAGGTGTGATTTTCACCCCACTGCTGCTGCAGACCACCTCGATGACCGCTGCACGGCATGCCCAGGTCTGCATGCCGTCCCTGGGACTGATTACTCAGCTTTCTGGAGCTCTGCCAGGTGCAACTCCACCCTTCGCAAGCATCCCGGAGCATCCTCAAGCAGCCAACTGATTATCGGTGTTTTGTCAGCGGTGCCGTCCCTGTGTTTGGCTGGCTGTGACCCTGCACAGAGATAAAAGCTCACTCTGCTCCGCTAACCTGTCTCATCCTTAACACTGAGTCTCAGCAGCAGGTCATTAAGTTGAACATCCTCCCAGGCATGCAGCATGTAGCCAGCATGCTGAGTGCTAGCACAAGAATGAGGACAGCAAAATATAAAAGCTGGTCCCTCCAATAATAACTGCAGGAAGTTCCTCCGCCCAGCCAACAAATAGTCCAGCACATTTTTAGCAGCGATTTAACAAACAATATACATGTTAATTAGTGAGAGTTGCTGGAGGGTGCGCTACCCTTGGGCAGAGCCAGGCAAGTTGTCATCTCATGTTTCAAGTCTTTCTGCTAAGCTAAGCTAACCAGCTGTTGGCTCATACTTAAAGGGACACGCCACCAATTTTACTCACAAGATCAGCAGATTATTCGTAATGAGATGCTGCGCAGCCTGTGCAAACATCTCTTCTGGTTCTGGAGGAGTTTTGTCCAGTTTGAGAAAATAATTCATACTGATGTGATCAAAATGATCTGAGATTACAAAGTTACACAGAAATGTTATAAAATACACTGAAAAAACAGTAAAAAAAATAAAATAAAGTCTGGCAAAAGCTGACAAACACCATCAAATTACAGTAAAATAACCCTTTAGTTTGTTACGTTCTGGGGATTTTTAAAGGACCCACAATGCCACACTCAGACAGAAACCAGGAGACCAGAGAAAGTCAATAGCTTTAATGAGTCTTGTGCAAACAGACGATCACAGAACTCAGAGGTGGAACAGCCGGAGAAGTGTTGAATCCAATACGCACTGAAGACAGCGACAGGGAAAGGCATGAGCTGAGCCAGGTGGGGGCTGCACACCTGAGCGCAGGCAACACACAGACCCACCAAGCGCTGAGATATGTTCAGAGCTCGGTCGCTACCACACAGACGAACAGATGGACACTGGGTGAGGCGCCGCTGCTTAAATACTGTGTCGGCAGGTGAGTCTAGATTGCTTGATGGAGGGCAGCTTTGCTCAGGAGGAGAGGAGGCCGGACCCTACCTGTCGCCACGCCCCGCAGTGAGGCAAACTCAGACATGACAGACAGACAGGGGACAGACAGGAGGGGAAACACAAAGATTCAATGAGGACTAAGGAGGAGAAACTGTGGCGCCCCACATAGTTAGCGTGCAGAGAATTTTTGCTAAGATGGAAAAATATTTACTATAGACTTTCTCTCCATTTCTTAGAATCAGAATTGTCTCAACTTTATCGGGAAGCTTATGGGGACATACAAGGAATTTGACTCTGCGACCAAAAAACCCCCCAAACAAAACTTAACATCTCTAGATTGTTGAACAAATGTATAAATCTTCAAACAAAAAAAAGGAAAATATTGCAGAAATAGAGACTTTATGATGTGGAAGACTCATAAAGTGATGAGTTGCATTATGGGAAATGTAGTATCCACAGTTCTTGGTGTTTGACCCCCAGAGACAAAATGCTGGTTCATCTCGTGCAGCTTCAGTTTTTAATTTTGACTCGTTTAAATTTGACTGCACTCGTCTTCTCATCTAACTCTCAACAAGAAAGCAAATAAGCGTGTTTCCCAAAATGTGGAACTATTCCTTTAACGTGAGCAGATAAATAGAACAGATCAGGCCAGTGGGGGATTGGTGCAACAAGCTTACAGCGGAGCCTCATTAACCCGTGGCCTCATGTTGCTGTGCTTATTGTGTTTTTGTTCATCTGGATTGTCCTTGAATCTCATCTCGCGGGGTTACACAGTGTTTATAGCCCGGACACGTCTGCTCCTCTGTTCAGTGTGAATTCTCAGAGGCTTGTTTGTCTCCAGGAGATTTTTTTTTTCAAATTGCTTCAGTATTATTTGAATGTCGGGCTTTGTGAAACATGAGCGGTGGAGTCTGTTAGCAGGTTGCTATGCTGTTTCTATCTGAGAGCTGGAGCACTGAGGATTGTGTTTTTTTGGGGATGTGTAACAGCAAGCTTAGTAACGGCTGCTTAGAAATCTGACAAGTTTATGAAAATATACCAAGATTATGAGTGTGCAGCTGTCTCTACATTCAGTGTCGCTGCTTTGTTTGCACGTTACGTCGAACCTGCATGTCCTCAGAGAGCCAGGAGACAGCTCTGAGCTACATATAGATGTTTTCCTGTTTTCATGCCTGCGTCTCGCCCGCAGACACGGTGGCTCAGCTGATCCCTGATGCGGATTCGCCTCTCCACGAGCGTGTGCAGCAGTACCGTCAGCTACTGGATGGCCTGCCCATGGACGCTTACACACACGGCTGCATCCTCCATCCAGAGCTCACCACCGACTCTATGATCCCAAAGTACGCCACCGCAGAAATACGTAGTAAGTGAAACCGTATTGTGTGGGAGTGAGTGTTTAGAGTTCTGCATCGAATACAAGAAGAACAGAGGGGGTTGTAGTTTGGAGTGGATTCAAATCAACAGAAAAATCATAAAACATTAATATAATGGATCTGAATTCAAGTAAAATAAAACCAAACTCAAGTCAAGCAAGATTTTAAGGACTATATTTAATGTTTTGGAACATTTATTTGCTTTCTTGTAATCTCAGAAAAGTCCCTCCTGCACTTTTGAATGGATTAAACAAGATCTATATTAATTTCAAAGGTGTTTTTTGTTATCTTTGGACTAACCATTTTCAGTCTTTGTGCAAAGCTAAGCTAACCAGCTGCAGCTTCATATTCACAGAACACGTGCGAGAATCTTCTCATCCAACTCTAAAGAAAGCAAATAATCGCATTTCCTTAAAAAAATCTAACACAGTTACTTTCAATGATGTTCCTGACTCAAGCAGCCTGATTTCCTCTGGTAGAGTCCTGTGTCCGAAGTCGTGACTCCATAACAGATCAAATAGCTCTGCTCTGAGATCTCATACCGGGAACACAAAAACACAAAGAAACAAAGATCTGAAATAGCTTTCCCTGAGGTGCTAATCAGAGATGCCAAATAAAACAGCTTTTAAAGGTCCAGTGTGTGGGATTTAGAGGATCTATTGGCAGAAATGGAATATTATATAAAGAACTACGTTTTCATTAGTGTATAATCACCTGAAAATTAGCAACTTTAGAATGAGCTCTTTGTATCTACAGAGGGAGCAGTTCCTCTGGAAGGTCCACATGTGACCCATGAGACCCACAAGGCGATTTATACAAAACTAGACAGAAAGTTTTTTTATCTGCGATCAAAGAAAATAACATAAAACAACAGGCTGGTGGTCCTGAAACGCAGTGAGCATGTAACAGTGATGACATGCATCATGATGAGAAAAGAAAAAGCAGACATGGAGTGTCTCGCTTCCCCAGAGAAATGGACGAATGATTATTTCTCTGTTGAAGGAAAAGTGGAGTCAGTGAGTTAGTTTGTGGGGACGAGCTCTCAGAGTCACTACAGCTTCAAACATGCAAAACTGGATGAGCCGCAAGAACAAGTCTGACTTTGACTCTGAGCGTCCTGCGAGCAGCTTTCACAGACCACATTCAGACAGAGACTCGGTTATACAGGCAGGTTTGTGGTGAGCGAGCTGGGACCTCCTTCAGAAGGTGACTCTGTGACAGAGAGCCTTGCTGCTGCTGTGGAGATGCCAACATCACACAAAGTCAAGCTGGTCCAAAGTGGCAGTTTGTAGAAAACCCACCTGTGAGTAGCATCATCATCATCATCATCATCACTACCAACTGACATCAAATGCTTCACCAAAGAGAAGCAGTTCCAGCCGTCACAGAGGTTGATGTGATATATGTGTTCAATAATTTAGTGTGACCCTCGAAGGACGTTTGAAAAAATGGCCTTTGATGAGAAAAAGGTTCCCCACACACACCTGGAAGGGGAGGGTGAGGGGATTCAGGGAAGGGGTGTTCAGTTGGTTGCAATCTGCAACCTCACCACTAGATGCCACTAAATCCTGCACACTGGACAAAAATAAATAGCAGGAACTGGACGTCTCTCATCAGTCAGGAGCTCTTGGACAGGACAGAGTCTATGAGACGTCATCCTGTTCCTAAAAAGACCCGGTGTGAGACTCTCAGTGGAGAGCAGGACCAGATCCCGGAGTGACCGGAAACAGAAGGCGCCACAAATTCAGCTGAAGCCACTGAAGTGTGTGTAACACGCAAAGACACACAGTGCTCACAGAGGCACGTCGTGCTGTGCGCTGATGCAGCATGATTTCATGTGACAGCGTGCTCTGCTGCATTTCACAATGCATGTTCACACACGTTTAATATTCGGAGTAGATGATGTGTGTCTATGAGTGTGTGTGGTGTGTTAGTAACATGGTTCTTTGTACCATTACAGAGGTTTGAATCTTTTATCAGCAACAATGAGAAGCTATGTAAAGTATAATATTTATTTATGAGACGTGAAGGTTTGTTTTTGCCTCATTTTCCATGTGTATTTTTATTTTTGATGCATCATATGAATGGATTTCAGTGTTTTCAACTCGCTAATCTGAGCATTTACAAGCTCTCGAGGTTGAGTGAGCTTCAACTTTGGGACCAACTAGGCTCCGAAAGCAAAAACAACAGCCAGGCATTATGGATGCAAAGCTATTCATCTTCTTTGCAGCATTTTCCACATCATCAACAAACAAATCCCTGTTTTTATGGGCTCGACGTGATTAGCATGCGGTGCAATTTGACGCTACTCAATACAAAAAAGCCCTGAGCTCAGCACACTGTAGTGATGCCAGATTTACACACCTCAACAGCTGATATCAGGCCTCCCAGTTTGAACTGCAGTGCTCTCTCCATCCATCCATCGATCATCCAGTGAAACTCTGGTCTGCGTAGTTTCTGTAAACTCTATGTGAGTGTATGTGGTCAACAGTGCAACAGTGTGGCTCACTGGTGTGTTTTGAATAGTTTTTGATCACCAGTGCAGCTCTGAGGCAAAGAGGAGGAAGATCAAGACACGATGTATGTGTTGTGTGTGTGTGTGCGTGTGTGTGTGTCTTCAGGACACCTGGCCAACGCTGCGACAGAGCTGATGAAGTTGGACCATGAAGAGCCTCAGCTGACAGAACCGTACCTGTCCAAGCAGAAGAAGCTCATGGTGAGTGTAGAGCACATTCATGAGATTGAAACCTGTTAATCTATTTCTGGATTCATCCAAAACTTTCATTATTTAAAAAAGACTAATGATGGAATTAAAGGATAACTTTCGTTTTTTACAACCTGGACCTTATTTCTAGCATTAAATACGACCATTTACTCACCCAGACAACTTTGGTGGAATTTGGAGTCGTTTTGAAGAAATTAGCTCCAGAGGAGCGGCACGTATATCCGTATAATGCGAGTACTCGGGGCATCCATGCGCAGCCTCTATATAACGCATAATCTGCGGCGAAACTCGTTCATATTCCAATATTTTGTTATGATATGCTGGTGCTATTCCCCTCTGAGCCCGTGGTGGCATGTTATCAACATCCGGCGTCTCTAGACAACTACCTCTGACGTGGATGATGTCATTACCGAACGCCAGGCGCTGCGAGCAGCCAGCCACAACACGGCTAACTCTGCAGCGGTCGGCTACGAATACGCAATAACGAACCATAGCTGTGCCAAACTACAGCTAAACTAGCCGAACGACTCCAAATGCCACCAAAGTTGTCTGGGTGAGTAAATGGTCGTATTTAATGCTACAATTAAGGTCCAGGTTGTAAAAAACGAAAGTTATCCTTTAAGGCAGTTCAGTGGCTTTTAAGGGATAAATTAATGGACTGTAATAATTAAGGTTGTTAGTTGATTAATTTCAAGTTTAAGAGTTTTTTTAAAGGGGCAAAAATTAAAAACTTAACTTAAAATTTATTATAAAACCATCCTTATATTTATACCTTCTGAGCACACATGTTTCAGTTTAGGGGAAAGTTCAGGTAAGGGGATTAACGCCTTAAAATTTGGGAGGTATTCTCCCAAATTTGGCCTTTGAACCCCTGAAATGACATATGTAAAAAAGGTGATTAAGGTCAAGGTGCACATTAAAAGATAAGATAAAAAAAGGTAAGACTTTATTAAAAGGTACCTATATTACCTTTTATTTCTGAATTTTAACAGGCTGTTACAGTTTAAAACCCCTTAATATTTACCATCAATTTAACCCAAAGCTTGGCTTTAACATCATTAATAAGGTGATTTGGTAAATATTAGCAGCTAAGCATCAGCATCACTGCTAGCATATTAGCATTTAGCTTCTGCTCAAGTGCAGCCTCAGAGAGGCGGCAGTGTGGTTGTAGACTCTGAAGGCAGCTTGTTTCGACCTCCGGGGATTTAAGTATTTTTTTGTCTTTTTTGAAAATGTTTGTCAGGCAAAAATCTTGGACCACGATAACGTGAACTACCTGAAGAAAATTCTGGGGGAGTTAGCCATGGTTTTAGATCAAGTGGAGGCTGAACTGGAAAAAAGAAAACTAGAGTATCAAGGTATGTCCAAACCATTATCATCACCTCCAGACCATCAAATATTTGAAATATTTCCACCGACGTGTTCATGTGCTTTCCATTCGATTGCAGGTCAGAAGTGTGAGTTGTGGCTATGTGGACCTGAATTTACACTAGCTGATGTCTGCCTCGGAGCCTTGTTGCACAGGCTCAAGTTCTTGGGACTTTCTAAGAAATACTGGGAGGACGGCAGCCGACCCAACGTGCAGTCCTTTTTCGTGCGTGTGCAAAAACGCTACGCTTTCCGCAAGGTCTTGGGCGACATCCACACGACCCTCCTGTCGGCGGTCCTACCCAACGCCTTCCGGATGGTAAAAAAGAAGCCGCCGTCCTTCTTCGGGGCCTCTTTTCTCATGGGCTCGCTGGGAGGGATGGGCTACTTTGCCTACTGGTATTTAAAAAAGAAATACATGTAGTGAATGCCCTCTTGTTGTGTTCAATGTCTGTGTATTTGTGTGATGTTTCAACTTTTCTGTAATGTTTTATGACTGCAGGAAAACATAATGAATCTATATAGAGAACACTATTACTTACCTGGGTGAACAAAGAATATTAAAACATTCCATAATAAGACATTCTTGACAGCACATTTTCTGGTAATCAAGGCCTTCATCGAGTTTATTTTGTGGCAACTTGCCGCTCACGTGCCGGCGAGTCCTTGTTCAACTTTTGTTGGAGGCATGCATCAGGTCCACTTATACTGAAAACTTAAAGTAGAAACCCAGACAAAACGTTAAACACAGTAACACCAACAGGGGTTGACTGACCTTCGCATGCCACTATTATAGTCATTACTCATACCTGCTCGTCACTCCTCCATCAGCCTGAGGTTTAACCAGTAAAACCAAAGGAAAATGTACATGACAAATACTCTCTGATAAGTGCTGTGCTGCCAGAAACTGCCACAAGAAATGATGAAAGGATGGAGGAAAACTTTAAAGGAGGAGCTCAACATCTTGGGAAATTCATTAAATCATTTCTTTGCTGAGAGTTTAGGTCGATACCGCTCTCGTGTCTGTCTGGTAATATGATGCTACGGCCAGGGGATGGTTAGCTTAGCCTAGCATAAAGACTGGAAACAGATGGAAGTAGCTAGCCCAGCTATGTCCAAGCGTAAGCAGACCTGCCTACCAGCACCTCTAATGCTCACTAATTAACATGTTATGTCTCGTTGGTTTGGGACATGAGCTTTGGAGGTGCTGATTGGCAGACGAGCTGTTTCTGATTACATCCAATCACAGCGCAAAGCATCCATTTTCTGTAAAATATGAACCCAAACATTTCTGAAAAACCCAAAAGGCCGTTTAACAAGACTTACTGCTGTTCTGAAGGCATCATGGCTGTATGCCAAGTTTGTGGCCAGCTAGCAGCTGGCTAGCTTAGCTTACTGGAAACAAGGGGAAACAGCAGGCACCAGTTGGCCCAAATATTTGCACAATGCAAAAGACTCTTGTGACAGTTTTTTCTATTCCAGCTGGCCAGAAGTGACGTGTCCTTGCTCTGCTTGTGCATTATTTTGTATAAAGAGATTAAATATCCAAAAGAAACATATATAAATACGAATATAACCGCTAACCTTGTTCTTTTTTTTTAGAATTTTGGTTCACAATGTACAAATTGAGCAAGGAGATCCTGGCGACAGTCTTTGTTTGGACCAGGAACAACAAGTGCAACTTCAATAATTAGTATTTTTATTGCACAGAAAACTGAATATTTGTTCTATTCAGATGGTTGGAAAAGTCTGGCAACAGTGGAATGTGACCTTCTGGGTTTTTCACAGATTCCCTGGTTTATATTTGTAGGAAAAGTGGATTCTTGGCGTTGTGACTTTAATATAATGGTAATAAATGACAGGTACAAGTTCCCAGTCTTCATGCTAAGCTAAGCTCACAAGCTGCTGACTGTAGCATCATATTAAAGTGCATTTCCCAAAATGTGGAGCTCTGCCTTGAACTAAGTGTGCACCCTACACACAATGAATCACAGACACACACTTGCGCTCAGAGTCTGTTTATTTCGAGCACCACAGGTCACACAGCACACACTGGTCCACTGTCACTCACACGTTACAAAACCTGGGTGTTACACTTGGCTGAACTGGTAGAAAAATTGTAAATTCTGCGTCTCTGGCACAATAGTGTTGCATTAGCTGTAGGATGTAGATTTCATTGCATGGGTACTTTCTTATCGTGTGAGCGTCTCGTGACGGGAGGATTTTGTATCCCAGAGGCAGAATTTATGATCGCTACCGAGCATCAGAACCACAGATTTCTAAACGTTCTGACGCTGTTTGTAACCTTTGAAGCACCTGCACTGTGCAGTGTGTTGGAGATGGTCCCTCAGCAATACTGAGCGAGAAAAACCCCTGGATTTTACCGCGGCCTGTTTGTCGACGACTCCTCCTGACAGATGCAAGATTGTTTTTACAGATAGATATTTTTTAATTATACATCGTCTCACTTATTTCACCGTGCTGAATTTTTAATGAGCTCACAGGTTAAATAAGGGGAACAGGGGAGGAGAAGCTGACTCATCTGAAGGCTAAAAGGAGTATGACGAGGAAAAAGAAAGCCTTTCCCCCTGTTAGCCTCGCCAGCTGTCTCGTTGTGTGATGATGCAGTGTACTTCTCTCGCTCCACACTTACCCTTAATGGGAGCCTTTCTGCTGTTTCTGAGTCAGATCTCCAGGGTTTCTCATGCTAGAATTCTGCTCCTGAACCTGTGCACTCTTTAGTTTTAACTCATTACGTGAGGTACTGGCTGGAGGTGTACGCTGCTTTTGGTTTTATGGCTGGTTATACAGACTTTCTTGCAGTGAGGACTCGCAGCTCAGTGTTTCTTTCTGTCATTAAGAAGGATAACTACCAGGCTTTGGATAATGAAAGTCATTTATTTTCCAGTTTGGATGCTCCCTGTTTTCTCCTGCGACAGAAACTCATCTCTGCAGGTGGTGATTAGCAGCACGCTGCAGCTGTGGCAGATTACGTTAAACCAAAGACGATGATCAGTGCTCCTTTAATAGCAGCGTCTCCCTGCTGCATCACATCTGGTGATAAATCTGATTCTCATCCAGAAAACAGAAGTGTAGAAGCTGTAGCTCAGCTTCATATTTGGTAATGGAGATATGGAGAGTGCAGTAAAGCCATAGACAGCAGATTTAAGTGTCTGGAATCAATCCTTCATGCCTGGAAGACATTTGAGATATGCATTTAAGGAAACAGGGAGGTTATCTGTTGTGAAACTGCTCTCACATGAGCAGCAGTGATGCAAATGGCAAAAAGAGAAGATTTAAAAATACATACCTGAATATTTATTTATTTCATAAGTTCTGACGTAAGCGAGAGGACTCTGAAGTGTAACATACTATTTCCTGTTGCAACTGAATCATAATTGTTATTTTATGTTGACTTTTCGATGCTCAGACATTCACAAACGTTAAGAAAACCTCATAACCAGCCAGTCATCGTGAACAATTTTGGTTACTGCAGGCACATCTGTTACAACCTCTGCTTCTTCTGACTGAAATCATGCTACCTGAGGGGTCTGGATCTGTACTTCTGGGAACACACAAAGAGTTCAAGTCGAGAAATCCTAGTTGTGATTTGTGGCCATTATATTTCACTATAGTATTTTTTTATTTCTTACTTTTTATTTTTTATATTTCTATATATGCATTTATTTATGGTGCTTTTTATGATGTTTGTTCATAAGCCTTAATTTATTCAGTTGCCATCAATGACAAATAAATAATGAAAATGGAATACGCAGATCCTGGTTTTTATTTCACCAAAACTCGCTACGTTCGCTTCAGTGTAGAGCTTGTAAATGTGTATTTCACATGTCATTAAACTTATTGATATTCTTTAAAATTCTGCTATGATTTACACGTACGTTAGGGACAGTTGTTGCGTTTCCACCGCAGGGACCAGGGTCTAAATTAAGTCCCGGAGACATTATTTTGCTCAGGTGGGAGAAGTAGAATGCAAACTTTGGGGGTGGGGCTTGCAGTGCTAACAATTTCTGATTGGTCGAGTACTCTGAGGATTTTCTTTTCTTCTTGAATCTTTCAGACACGATTTTTAAAATCTGCAGCTGCAACCCAAATTGTTTCGACATATCAAAATAGAGTTACAGCACAAAGCTGTAGGGAAATAAAAGAAAATAAGACAGATGGACGTATCAGGTAAGAATCAAGTGTAAAAACAGACTAATCTGCGTATTCTTCAGGGTCTTTAGGCTGCGGTGCAAACGCAAACAACAGGCTGGAGGAACCTTTGTGTCATCCAGAAGTAGTTCTTGGGAATAAAAGTTCTGAGTGAAGAGCATCTTAATTTTCCCAACAGTCCCAGTTACACGCTGAGGCAGCTGTCATTTTATATTATCATTATTGTCAACAAATTCTTAAAAAAATACCAAAAACAAAGAATCTCGTAAGTCAACTTTTCCTACCACGTCTGTGGCACTCAGCCTCGAGGACGTCAAACTTTAATAACAGGTCAATTAAAAAAACCCTTCAGTTTATATTCATGGTACTTTTCAGAAAACTACAGTTAATACCGTATTTGTTTTGGACTATTTTCAGACGCAGATTAATGCATATTTGTTGCTTTAGTAAGTATTTCTGGCAGCAGGACTGAAAATAACAAAGTGCCTGTTTTCATCCATGTGTTTTTAAATGTTTCTGGACAACACTGGAGCTCTATGGCACAAAGGAATAAGATATCAGGCTTTGGCAATATTTGATGACACTGCTTAGCAGGTTAATTCAGATTTAGAGATTTCATATTGTAATTATAAAATTACAGCTGAAACAATTAGTTGATTAATCAATCAAAAAAAATGGCAGATTAATCTATAATAAAAATAATCATTAATATTTCCAGGATTTCAATATCAATAATTTGCACTTGCAGGGCTGGTTATAACTACAGTCTACGTACTGTATGATGAGACATTAACAGTATTTTTATACCTGCTATTCAAGCTACATCCTCTGAGCAAACTTCACATATAGTGATGACACACGCTAACCCCGAACGACATGTGATGAGAAACGGACAGTTCATTTAAATGAAACGTGAGCCCACTCTAGCTACAGTCTCTTATCTGACTTTGTTCTGTGGGCAGTTTCCTACAAAAACAACAAACAGCTGCAAAAATATACAACATCAGTGTTAGCCGACTGGAGCTGTAAACATTCTAACGTGATCCCACTCAGACTTCTAAAAACTGTGATTACTCTGAGTAAAGCACTGTAAGGCAACAAACTGGGAGACAATAGTGCAGCATGCAAGCCACACACAGAGTGAAGGTGAGACGCCGAAGCTGGGCAGCAGAGCAGCGTCTTGCTTTGATCTCAGATTACCAAGAGTCATTTCGGGAGCAGCAGCTGCCAAACACCATGAAGGAACTACAAGCCAGTCATCCTGAACAAAATGACCTTTCCGTGAGGAGGGAATAACTTAAAATAGCTTTAACTAGCTTGGGCAGCTTGGACCCAAAGACAGATAACCTCAACATGAGTGTGTTGTTTGGAGGATGGCTGCAACATTAGCAACAATGTTGTAGGGAAGTATGAGTGCAGCTCAGGCGTGTTGTTTCTGTCCAAACCTGTGAGGCTGAGGGGGGAGTCCTGGTGACAAAGGATTTAGATACCAAACCCGGTATGTCAGATGCCACCCCAACAGGCCACATATGGTCCCGAGCAAATTCTGATATAGATCATGGAAGTAAATAGAGGTGCAGGTAAACATCCACACCCAAATGATCACGATAAGATTCAAGGCCAAGTACAGCAGGTTGAGGACCATCCTGTGCAGTGCAGGGAGACTGGCTCTCTTGAGGGAGGCCATGTGTGCCGTTTCCTCCATGATGAGGAGAGCGGAGTACGCCAGGATGAAGGAGTGTCCTGAGATGTCGAAGCCATGCCAGCGGAAGCCGGCCCGCCTGCAGCTGGCTTTGGAGGTGAACTCCTTGGTGATGACATCCATGGTGTCAGTTTCAAAACACGAGCCGGTCACGTCCTCAATGTAGAAGAACGTCTCTGTGCAGAAGTACCAGATGGCGGTCGCCACAACCAGAGACAGCAGCCGCCGGCCGAGAAAGTACACACTCCTGCTGAAGGAGTAGGTGAGCAGGAGGAAGGGCGTCAGCAGCAGCAAATTCCACCCCCAGGACAACTTGACAAAATACCTGCAAGAGGAACACAGTGTCCACAATAGCACTTAGTTCATAGTACTCATTACTGAACTATGTTTATCAGTTTATCTGCAGTCTGAAGCAGCTCTGTTGTGAAGATACCTTTTTGGTATTTGTCACTTTGCATAAAACAAGTTTCCCCTCTGAGTATCAATACAATTAATTATCCATCTTAACCTTTATGTATTTACATCTGCAGGGCTACAAACACTGATCATTTTAATTAATAATTCTTCAGTTGACTATTTTCTTCATTAATCAATTATTTACCTAAGAAATGTCGGGAAATACTGAAAAATGCCTGTTCCCAGAGCCTTCAAATGTCGCGTTTTGTCTGATCAACAGTCCAAAACCCAAAGATATTTAATTTACTATCATTTATGACATAGAAAAGTTTCAAATCATCAGACTTGAGAAGCTGGAACCAGCAAATGTTTGGATTTCATATTGGAAAAAATGACTAAAATGGTTAATTGACTCTCAATAATTAAACTGTTGTAGCTCGATGACACTACAGGCAGCAGGCAGTTCACTAATCCCAATCAGATGAAAAGAAAATATGATCCACATGAATACAAAGAGACAAAGAAAATACAAATTACTTGTCTTTTCTAATTCCCACTACAGTCAAAGGGGGATGAACTCTTTCCATCTGGTGAGTTCTTAACGCAGCAATGTTGGTTATCATTTCAGAGCTAGCTTTAATCTAAGGGTTTAATTATACAACCACTGCTGTCATGTCGGCTAAAGCTAAATTTGATTTGATGGTAAATCATCAGATTTTAGTCCGTTAACATTTTATTGCAAGTTTCAAGTGGGACTTACACGCCTATCTTTACAGGGCTAACAGTTAACTTAAGCAGATTGAGAATTACTGTTAATGAATTAGAGTTAATTCACAGTGATTGCAGGAATGAGCCTTTGTTTTCTGTTTATCTCTTCGTCTTGTTTTGAACTGTTCGACTGAGCAATGAAGGCGAAATGTTGCAGCACAGCAAATAGCTGCAGTTTACCTTTGACCTACTTTACTTCAGCGTTGCTAATTTCATCACAGTCCGGGAATTCTTGATGGTACTTTCACCTTTCTGTCATCAGTCGGCCACCTCACAGTCAGCGACAGGTGAGCTGTCAGCAAACCTGAACTAGCAAACAACATACTAGCACTACTTACACGTTCAGGGCATTTTTGCTGCTGCTGAAATATGTCTGCGGGACGAGCTCCAGGTACTGCAGAACTGATCCCACGAATGAAATCACCAAAAACATCCAGGGGAACCGCTGTCGGACGGCTGGTATCTTCCAGAGTTTGACAAAGTTGTCCACAATGACATCCAACGCCGCCATGTTGACTCCACTGAGCAGACTAACCGGCTGGACTGACTATGACGTCACTACGGCTCAACCAATGAAACTTTGGCTGCTCGTGCCGTTCTTCTTCTTTCTTGCTTTTAAAGGCGGTTAGCGACCTTCTTCTTCTCTTAGTCCTTAACGGCGGACCACAAGCTTGTAGCTGCAGATGCCGCCACCTGCTGTAGAGAACAGTGTACTACCTTATACTAGATCATACTGCACAGTTATGATTATATTATTTTTTAAATTATATATGTTGATAGATATATAAAAAGTCAAGAAATTATGCACCCAGAGACAATTATTTCCCCCAAACAGCCAAAAAAAAAAAAAAAGTCCCGAATCAGAAGGTGGTTGAATGCAGCTGAGTCCTCAAGTGCAGGAAAAAAAAAATTGTCATACTGCTTACACATGCATGTAATGGAGTGTTTTCACAGTGTGGAAAAAGGGGTAAAAATAGACCATTCTTCAGTTTTTTCTGCTTTTCACCGGCAGACATACAAACTCATGCCACCCATTTACTCTGCCATCATTTCTCTGAAGTATTACTGCCCAGAGTAACACAGCTGAATGTACTGTATTTGTCCTGTATGTCATGTTTGTTGTTATTTTGGCAGTGATTTTGTTTCCCTCCACAGTAATGCAGCAACTGTTCAGGATGGATGGTCGGACAAAGTCAGGAAACATCTATATTAACGATCAGCCTCAATTAAAAATTATATTTCAAGATGTGGAGGGATGGTCGTATTCATAATCCCACAATCAGAGTTATATGCTTCAGACGGAAATTAAATACATTCAAATGTAAATGTATAAACTAACAGAGTATCTTTCAGGGTCATTGTGTGAAGTAAGTTTGAGAGACTCCGCTGCACAGACAGACTCCCTCACACACTCCTTTCTTGCTCCAGGTCATGTTTGCTCAGACGGAGCCTTGTCGTGTGGCATGTGGATGTAAGGCGGGGGGTCAGGGTGTCAGGTTTTATGGCTCATGCTGACCTCAATATAAGAAGCTAAATGCAATCACACACACAATGTAGACAAATTGAAACAGTTAAATGCTGAAAACATGTGTTTTATTTTACATTATATATATATAGAGAGAAAGAGTCTGGTTGGATAACAGACAAGAAAACTGAGTCAAATTAGATTTTTGTATCTGATAAAGTCATATTTCTCTTCTGCTGGTCAGTAACTTACATGAGGTGAGAAGGTTGATGCACTGATGTGCTTTATTTATCTATGAAGATCTATACTGGAACAACTACCTACTACTGCTACTCTGACCAGATCTAATACAGTCATTGTGTCAGCTAACAGAGCATTTTAGCTTTCACTGTGCAGCTTGTTCATACTGAGTTTGGAAAAACTTTTAAAACATGTGCTCACTGAAAATGAAATGAGTTGCAAAGAACAAAAATTAAATCCCTTTTGAGGATTTTAAAACATTATATTCAAGCATGTGAAAGTCACTTGTAATTGTTGTCTTTAACGTTACACAGAGAACCACAAGAACTCATTTCTGTGTGTATGATTATCCTCTATATGATCTTGGTCATGAAAGAGCACAAAAACAATATTTTTAATGTTTGGCCTCATCAGCTTCATTGATTTTTGTAAATATCTGCTTATTCTGAATCTGATGCAGCAACACGTTTCAAACCAGTTTGGACAGGAGCAACTAAAGACTGGGAAAGATGTGGAACGCTCCAAAAACACCTGTTTGGATCATTCCACAGGTAAACAGGTTGATTGGTAACAGGTGATAGTATCATGATTGGGTATGAAAGGAGCATCCTGGAAAGGCTCAGTGGTTCGCCAGGTTTAACACTCTGTGAACACATAAAGGATGTTACTACATGGACTCAGCAACATTTTGTAAAACTGATGTCAGTAAACAGTTTGTTAATGATTGAATTCTGTTTTTATTTATGTTTTACACAGAGTCCCAACTGTTGTGGAATCAGGGTTGTACATTGAAGGATTAAATAAAGCATAAGAAATGACTCAGATATATAATCTTCACTGGCTGTGTGTATTCCACAGTAATGGAGGCTTGGGGCAACAGGCACTTGACTCTTGCTGAGTCATGCGATTGTACTGACAGAAAATAAATCTCCCCTTATAGCATCTGAATGCAGGACGAAGTTTGTCCTTGATGCACTCTGACTTGGCAAACAAGCCTCTCCTCGAAATGCAAGTTTCCAGGCACGCCTGGTATTTGGCTGATTGTTTCGACTGCAAACAACAAAAAAAAAGCATCTAAATGAAAAGGTTGCATATTACAGTTCAGACATCTCACCAAAAGAATTGATTTAAAAGACCTTAAGAAGATGTCTGTGGTCGGATTAAAGAGTCTTTACCCCAGACAAATCATTTGATGCATATTAAAACACTGAAAACAATCAGCCTCTCTCACTGCTCGAGCGCAGATATCCTCGTGTGAACATGCTAAATGCAAACACTGAAGCCTCTTTGAGAATGAGAATCTCAAGCAAACATGAGAAAAGGGGGGAAACCTCAGAGACTCTGCAGACATCCTGGCTGGTTTATGGAGAGGCTGAGGCTTTGCTGTGCAGAGAGGAAAATGTTGCTGTGAATTATTAAAAAATGCACTGTTAGTGTCCGCTGACGCTGCAGAGAAACTGTGCTTGTTGTGAGAGCTTCAGTTTTCCTGCACTGACTAACTTTTGATCCGTTTTGTTGTGAAGTTTTGTTCTGTACTTCTCAGAGAAAACCTTTCAGGGAAATGAACATGAACAGTTTTTCCACCAGTGGGCGGAGCAGCAACCTGTTAATGCAACACTGACACATTATGACTTTAGGAAGTTGTGATGGGGAACTTGTTGCCTGTGTGCACATCCAGCAGAGCTACATTTGCATTAATTCAGAGTCATGTTTATGTTTACTCTGCTCTTACTCCCCACCAACACCTGAATGAAACATCTTTAGCTGCTAAATACTCAGCAGCTGTTGTGTCCGGTCAGTTTATCAGAGCCTTCTTGCTGAAAACAGCTGCACTGACATCACAAACAACGAGCTGAAAGAGAGTAAAACGCTGTTTAAAGCTGAGAGGAGCTGCAGAGTCGGGTGATTATCCTCTGTGGCTTCATCGTTACAAAATGAGAAAACAGCTGGGGGAAAACCTCACAGTTAATCAGGTTAACTGGCAACAGGTGAGTCACATGATTGGGTCGATAACGAGCAGCCAGAGAGGCTGAGTGTGTCTGAGGTAAAGATGGGGAGGGGTTCACCGCTCTGTGACACACTGTGCTGCCTAATAGTGCAAACAAGAATTATGTTACTCAACGTAAAACTGCAAAGATTTTGGGGATTTCATTATCTACAGTACAAAATGTCATTAGAAGATTTTTCAGACACTGCAGTGAAAACAGACCTGATTCTGTAGAGGACTCCCTGCATGAGCTCAGGAACTAAAACCCATCGTCTGTGAACACAGTTCATCGCTGCAGCCACACATGAAGTTACAACTCTACCATGCAAAGAGGAAACTTTACATAAACCAGATCCAGAAACACTGCTGCCCTCTCTGGTCCTGAGCTCATATAAGATGGACTGAGTGGAAAACTGTCCTGAGGTCTGACGGGTCAATATTTTAAATTCCTGTTGGAAATCATGGGCTGAAGAGGAGAGGGGCCCTCCAGCTTGTTATCAGCACGCAGTTCAAAAGCCAGCATCCATGATGGTTTGGTGGGGCATTAGTGTGCATGGTACATGGGTAACCTGCACTGTAGCTCTCTTCACAACAACAGACACAGGTCGGTTCTTTGAAACGGGCATTTTTAATGAGCAGGTGTCTTCTCATATCGAGTTTCCTTGACTGTGATAAATTACATACAAACAGTCCGTGTCACAAAATACAATCCATCACGTCATGTTGTAAACATATGCAAATAAAACTTAACGAAAACGTGAACAACAAAAAGTACCTCATTGGCTGCTGGTCATGAAAAGAGGTCCGTTGGCTTCACATTCGACAGTTCTACTTAAACAACGTGAGCTGTGCGTTCACAACTTCCTCCAAAGTCCTTCAGTTAATACTGTCGTAGCCACAAACAAAACTTTAGTTCCGCCATAGGAACAACAAAAACGTACAGAATAAATTAATTAACCTGTAACTTATTAATCAGTCATTAATACTTTAACACCTTTTAACCTGTTTTTAACCTTCAATGAAATAAATTATTTATTAACTAAACCAATGAATTAACTAAATAATTCTGCCGACTGCATTTCTATATCAGCACTTACATGCACATTTATGAAGACTCCAGTAATGCTGAACCACGTGATTGTTGTTCTCCTCAGTTCCCGAACACTAACAGAGTGATGTTCAAAGAAGAGGTGATGCAGCAGCGTGGTGAGCCCGACCAAACTTCATTCAAACGTGTTGAAGTCTAAATGAGGATCTAATTTTCAAAAACAAGGAAATTTCTCAGTTTCAACATTTGTTGATTTGTTGTCTTTGTGCTGTTTTCAGTTAATTTCGGGCTGTCAGTGTTTTGCAGATCATCACATTCTATTTACATTTCACAGTGTTTCCCTCACAGCTGCCACAGCTTTTATAGCTTGTTTAAGCACTTTCATAAATCCTGGTCAACAGTAGTCCAAAGAGCTGTAACTCAAGTGCTGCAGTTCTGCACTCCAGTTGCCTGTGAGAGGAACCGGCTGCTGCTGCGCCGACAGCTGGTACAGGGTTTGTTTTATGTTCCCTCTCGGGTAAATACAGGATGCCACTGAGTCTCCTCTTCACCTTTCAGACGCAACAAGGTCACAGTGAGCGTTTGTATTCGAGCGCCCTGCAGCGTCTCAGACCAGACGGATGACGCCATGCTGCAGGGGGTGAGGGAGGGTCTCTGGGAAAACCGTGTGGTCTGGTCTGGTCTGGCCGGAGAATCATCCTCTCCCAGATCTGACCCATTTCAGACTGTCCTGCAGAAGTTTGCCTGCTCAGATTTCCTGAATCATTCCTGCAGAAATATCCACTGTGAACCAGCTGGAAACGGCTTTGAGTTTTATTATTTTCAACAGGAAATGAAATCGTTCCAAGTCCTCTGGAGAAAAAGAAGCTCAGCCCTGCCACTCACTGACACAAACATGTCTTCGTAATGATTCTATCCTTTTACGTGCATGTCGTGATGAGACCTCATGATGGCATTTATCCAGCTCGCAGGGTCATGTGACCAGATGGTCCAGCTGAACAAATGCCTGCTGTATGTTTGGTGATTAATCGGGTCAAACTTTTTATGTCTTCTACTTTTCTGAATGCAAAAGTCTTGGCAGTCACATTCCCAAGTTTCTGCAATTTTTGTCCTTTTAACTTTGCAAATTCTGTATGGAACAGTCACATTTCCATCTTCTGTCTGTGTTAGTAGGAAGCACTTCAATCTGTGAGTAAGGGCGGCACAGTTTGACCTTTTCCACTCCTTCACATTTTGTCTCGTCGGATTTGTTAATGTGTTTTGTTCACGAGCGTCATGTCCCGTCTTGCACTTCCTGTTTTACTGTGAAACCTAACTCTCCTCTCGTTTCAGGCCCCTTGACTTCCCAGTGTGTTTCCCGCCTGTCTGATTGTCTACCCCGCCCTAATTGTCTCCACCTGTTCCTTGTTACCTCTTGTATATATAGTCTGCGTCTCCCTTTGTCCTGTGCCAGATTGTCTCGTGCCTTGTCCTGTACTTGCCTTGCTATCTAGCTTTCCATGATCCTTGTCTTCTGTGTCCCTGTAAGTCTAGTTATTAGTATAGCCTTGAATCTTTTGTTTGCTACTTTGTATCTAGCCTTTGAGATTAGTTCAGCCTTGCACCTTTTGTTAGTACTTTGTTGTTGAGCCATCTTTGAGCCTTTGATAGTTTTTGTTCTTTAAGTTTATCCTTTGCGTTTTCTGTTGTACTTTGTGTCATTTATCAGTTTGTATTTCGCCATTTATCCTGAGCATGTTGAGTTAATAAATTCCTTTATTTTTGAAACTTCGCTGAGCTGTCTGTGGTCTGCATTTTGAGTCCTAAAACCTTGTGCCTCCGGGCCTGTCACATTTACATATTATCCTGTGAGAATTTTCCAAATCTTCCAAAAAAAGACTGTCTGTCACTGTCTGCACACCTTCACCGCTTCTGTTTTGCATTGCTGCTTCAGCTTTTTCCCCTCTTTGATGTGCTATTATAGAAATATTAACTACGTGACAGAACTGACATGCATGTGACCATTGCTGAATTTAACTGTCTGATCCTTCGAGTAAAACCTTCAGCAGGGAGAGTGACGCTCAGCTGCCACTGAAGACCCGAAAGATACCTGACAAAATCAAGCTGATGAAGCTTGTTAAAGAACATAATGAGAGTAAAAATAGAAGAAAACATGCAGCTCTAAATAATAAAAATGTGCAGGCTTATAGGCAGAGACAGAATAAAGAAGCGCCTTGTGTTGCACACTGTGAGGCTGTCCTTCAGGTGAGCGGAAAAACAAGTCGGTCAAGCTCAAACACCAACAACGAGACGTGACCCGGGAAGCTTCCACGTCGTTGACCTTCTGCACGCCAGAGGCCCAGCGCCTGTTTGATGGAGCCGTCTGTGCATTTTACACACAAAGTCACCAAGTCTGGCAGCCCTCTGCTGAGCCTGTGTGGAGGTTTGCTGCGAGCCTTTGAACAGGGCCAGTGGGTGACACGCAGAAACCCCTCGGAGTGACACTGTTTCAGTCATGTGATACGTGTTGTGTATTTTTTAATTACTTGTGGACGGTAACAAAGATGGTTCAGGACCCGAGACGCTGTATCTAGGTCATGTGGGTGTGGCCGCTGACTCGCCTCTTTAGCAGACGTGCAGCAGGTCCTGCGTCCATTGATTCCAAGGGAGGAAACTGCCTTTGTTGGAGACCTGTGTCCGTCTCAGAAACCCCCTCTCCACCTGCAGATCTGGAGCAAACATTTAGCTAGCACATGAAACGAGCAGCGAAATGAGGCCGTGTCATAATTTATTGGTGGACGTGAACTATTTTGAGCATATTTATTATGCTTGTGCTCGACTTTTCTAAGCTATGTCATTTTATTCAATTTTTTGGCTGCTTTTTCAACACTTGGCCAGATACAACAGATGAAAATCAGATTTTTAGTGGAGCTTTTGCCCTGTCAAACACACTTAAAACATTTTTTATTTTTATTATTTCTTATGTTTGTTTTTACTCATTTCCCTGCAAGTTACTTTATTTTACTCTATTATCTTTATTTTATTTTATTAACTTTCCTATCTTTCTTATTATCTTTGTTTCTAACACGGGGGTTGCAATGCAAATTTCGTTGACATGTCCATGCTCAATGACAATAAAGGCAATCTTGAATCTTGAATCTCGAATCTCGAATCCAGCGGAGACCTAATTTATTGATATGATATTTCAGCATTGGTGTAGTGACACACAGCGGCTCATGTCACCAGAGTTCATTTATAAAGTAATTCTCTATGATCATTGATTAGACTTTTACCTTAGTAACTATGGTGCAACTGATTTTAGTGGCTGATTCATTTACAAACTAACTAGGAGTATCTACGCCTCAAGTGCTGACTGTCCCGAGCAGACAACTCACACACGGTTGCAGTGGCGTGCACAGAGGGGGGGCAGGGGGGGCAAACGCCCCCCCTCGTGGCCCAGTTTTTGAAAAACGTGCGCTAAAGTACCCTCTTGGATGCTAAAACGCGCTCTATAGTGCCCCCTGGGAGCCAAATCGCATGCTAAAGTGCCCTCTTCAGTGGCGAGGACACACTTTATGTGCCCTTTTTTTCCTTTCCGCCCCTGCCCTTCAAAAAGTTTGTGCACGCCACTCCACGGTTGGTGCAGCCTGGTGCTGGTCTGGCTAACAGCAACGTAATTCGATAAACTGATGTTTCTGATTGTCATTTCAGGGAAAATGCTGCATTTCCTGTTCTGACATTTCATGCAGACATTGGTAGCATGTTAAAGCGACACGGATCAAGTTCCTGTGACTCACTGGAAAAGTTAAAGAGTTAATTTCTCTTCTCTCACACACTGCAGACGTTTGGGCACTGGTTGGTTTCATTTGATCTGGTGTCCTTGCTTTCATTTCATGCTCCAGCTCTCGGTCTGAGCTCTGGTCTCAGTGATCTCTTTGACCCCAGAAGCTGCAGATCCAGCTGGTGCACTGACCCCTGGCTGCGTCCTCACTCTCTTGTTACAGTATATTACACATTGCAGATGATCTGTGGGTGAACTCCTGCTGTGGAGCATCTGTAACTGGATTCATTTATTATATAACATATAATAAATGATAATTATATGAAGCATGTCTTCAGAGGAAACGCTAACAAAACTGCACATTAATAAATAAGTCCTATAATAATATGTCCTTACATGTATGTAACGTGCTACAAAAATATTCTGTTAGAAGCTTATAAATGATAAATGGGACAAGTGCTGATGTCGAACATATAAACAAAAACTGTGGCCAGCAGTTTCCTGTGCTTGTGATTTTCTCGTCAGTAGAGAGAAAGAAGGAGAACGTAGGTTTAATGAGGAAGAAGAAGTGCACAGGAGGGCTCAGTGTGTCAGAGACCCTCTCAGTCCAGTTAAAACTCTGCTGCTCATGACGAACAGGCTTGTTTGCAGAGGCTCGTGCTGAACTGGGGCTCTGCTCTGCGTCTCTGCTGCTCTGTGAAAGGATCCGCCGATGAAGGTACGACACTCAGCTTTTCACTCTGTTTATCCTGATCTGCTGCATTAACATTTTTTATGTTTTATGCAGTGTTCCAGTTGTAACACAACTACCAGTCTGTATAATGTTTTACTTCATGCTAAACAAAACAATTATCTAATTAAAAGAACACATTTTTAACTCTCTAGTGCATCTGGCTGACTGTCACAGTCTGCCATTTATACATTTATACAATTTTCATACATTTCATACATCTCTAATCAAAAAAATTTGGCATAATGTCACACTTTTCCTTTTATATAAACACAATCACTCATGGATCTCTACAGAAGTAGAATTACTGGTTTAAAGAGTATATTTTCAGCTTTCAGCTCATTGTTTTACCGCATTGATTCACTCTCATCAGGGATGTTTGCAGCTGCAGCAGCTGTTTTCTGTGAGAAAGCATAAAAAAACCCACAGACACACACAGCAGCTAAAGAACCAGATGTTTTGTTAAGGAGTTGGTAGAGACCAAAAACAGAGCTAAAAGAGAGTGAATATCGAACTTAACTTCATGTTCATGATTTTTCGATTTGTTGTGCAAAGGCAGCGTTGTGCAGTTTGGCTGCTTGTTGGTAAATAACGTGCTAAATGATGGAGATGGTGATGTAAAACTATGAGCGTGGTCAATGTTTATGCTCTGACAAGTAGATTTTATGGTCTAAAGGTGAGAAAGGAACCTGATCGAGTGGTTTTGTATTTATTGAAAGTATTCTAGTACAGTGTTTAAGAGTAATTCGAAGGTATTTGTACTTCACTGCACACTTGCCTCCTGGTCAGAGCTGTGCAGGGTCGTGGTGCAGCCGCCTCCTCCCCCACAGGGCTAAGATGGGTGCAGCTGGTGTTCAGCTCCTGTTGGCTGCCACCCTGTGGATGACGCCTCACATGGGAGCTGCAGCTGCTGCCGCTGTGCTGTCGAGCTCCACGGAGCTGCTCGACACGCCCAGGGCCGGAGCTGAGACGCAGCCTGCCTTCGGGACGGTCGACGGAGCTCCTCGCAGCAGACGCAGGAGAGCCATTTCCTCCAGAGAGATCAGCGCCCTGCTGGATTACCACAACTGGGTCCGCTCCCAGGTCTCCC
Organism: Chelmon rostratus; assembly: GCF_017976325.1. Classification (NCBI taxonomy): domain Eukaryota; kingdom Metazoa; phylum Chordata; class Actinopteri; order Chaetodontiformes; family Chaetodontidae; genus Chelmon; species Chelmon rostratus. The sequence goes on along the minus strand of NC_055667.1, from coordinate 25,200,451 downwards.
CCCCTGCAGCTAATATGGAGACGCTGGTCAGTGAAGCAGGCAGACACATGGTAGTTTGGGTTTTTGATTTTTAGGTTAGTTTAGAGTCTGGAGTCCATCTGGAACAGCTCAGAAAACATATGAAACTTTTATTATTATTTTCAAATTTTACAGAATTTCTTATAATAGAGCTGACAACATGTTTCCCCTGCTATAAAATGTGGGTAAATACAAATGATTTTCATGTATCTGTATCTGTCATTGATGTTGAAAGTACTTTTTTTTACTCAGGAATAATCCAAAACCCCAAATAGGTGACTTTGTATTTTTATTGGGGTTTTATAACAGCCCATAAGAGGCATAACAGAGCACAAGATCTATTTGGGGTCAAACTGACCCAAAATATTATTAACATCACAATGTAGAATATTATTCTGCATGTCTTGTGTTCATAAATAACTTTTTGGCAAACAAAGGGAATGTGTTCGTTTTCATTCAAAGAAAACTTTATATAACATATAAAACATCAAATATTTTATTATTCAGTGTCATTTCAACACTTTATTTTATGGTCATTTATGTAACCAAGTTTGTGAAAATGGGAACACTCACCACCTCAATAATTTTCATTTTTAATGAGTTAAGAGAAAAAGCAGAATATTATTTTTGCAAGTATTATGATTATTTTTCCCCAAACAATGGGGAAGTTGAGCCAATCTCAAGTGGAAGAGGAAGAAGAATCAAACTGAAACATACCTGATGGCACAAATGCATCAAATATATTCTGCAAACTGATAGAAAACTTACCTCGATGCAAACAACACAAAACAAACAGAGTGAAATGAACGACCCGTGTCTCTCTTCTTCCTCTTCTTCTTCTTCTTCTTCTTCTTCTTCTTCTTCTTCTTCTTCTTCTTCTTCTTCTTCTTCTTCTTCTCTCTTTCGTGGCTCTGAAGCTCTGGGATGAGGGACTGGCTAAGTCAGCTGACTCTTGGGCGTCACGATGCGTTTGGGATCACGGCCCGACACAAGCCATGAAATACATGGGCCAAAACCTGTCAATCACTTCAGGAAGGTGGGACAAAGAATCAGGCCTTGGTTTTTGCGCTGTGTTCTGATCCAACAGATCCAATGAATGATCGGATGTGTGCTGGATGTGACAGGTACCGATCCATCACCGATCTGGTCAGGTCCTGGCACGACGAGAGGCATCACTTCTCCTACCCGAACAGGTGCAGCGGGTCTGTGTGCTCTCACTACACACAGGTACAGTACAGGTAGATGCGTCTGCTTCGGACTGAGGAAGCCGGGATGGATTTAACCATTTTGTGTGTTCAGAGTGACAAATAAGGACAGAATAAGCTCTTTCTCCCAAAAAATACAGTCATATAAATATGGACAGATGAGTTCATAACACTGAACACTGATTGAAGCTCACGAAAAACTTGTGTCGTCATCATTTTGTGATTATATTTAGGGACAGTTTGAAATTTAAAGGTCGAGAGGGCAGAAAAGGAGGAAGGTTATATATAGTTTTTATTCTTGTTGAAGCGACAGTGGTGCTGTGAAGGGTCTTTTTCTGATTTTTTAAGCATGCACAATTCTTGTCTTGTCAAATCAAACTGTTGCGTCAAATAAATTCAACACCAGTTTATTTTCCTCATCAGAATTGACCAGCTAGAAGGATCAGTCTGTGAGAGTGGGGCAAAAAAAAAGTATATCAAGCTGATATCTGCTCAACTGTGTTTGGCATAAATCTTGAGATATTGGTTGGAGGGTATAAGTTTTCTGAATGTGGACATGTGCATGGCTTCAGTCTGTGGTTATAAGCACTGATGTGTGTTGTGGGGGCCCTTTCAGATGGTGTGGGCGAGCACCAACAGAGTGGGGTGCGCTGTCAGGAGGTGCTCCAACATGCACGTGTTCGGGAGCAGCTGGAGGGAGGCAACGCTGCTGGTCTGCAACTACTCTATAAAGTAAGAAGAGCTTTGGAGTTTGACTGTTGGGGAAATGCTCATATTCCTGCCAAGAGTTAGAGGAGACTGTTGGAAAGAAGCTAGCTCGGCTCCGTGTGAGGGTAACAAAATCTGCTAATGAGCCACACTAACCAGCTGCTGCTGGCTGCACCTTCATATTTGGCGTAGATATGAAAGTGGTAGCGATCTTCCCGTCTAACTCTTGGGAGTAGAATAAAAGTATTTTCCTATACGACAAGGAAATTATGTAGGAATGCCTCAGTTCATAGAAAACATTTCCTAACAAACTGGCCACTAATCAAATCAGTGTGAATCTGGGGCGTTCAGGGCCCCCCGGGTCGATTTGATCAGCACAAAACAGGACAACATACCGAGTGTTTCTTGTCTTTATTGATCAAACCCAGATCACGTTTCTTGGACAGTATGCACGGTAACACACAGAGATATTATCACCAGGAAATGAAACACATATTCTTATCAATTTTTTAAAATCTGATGATATTCTATAGTTTTGTGTGTGTATTCGAAGCCTGACATATCTTATTCCTCTGTGTCATAGAGCTCAATTGTTGTCCAATTGTTGTTCTGTAAATGCTCACTAGCACAACAACTGTGGATTAATCCGCACCTGAAAATAGTCCCACAGGAATGCAGCACTTACTCCTGTCAGAGTGACGTTTATGAAGAACCACAGTGCCCAGCTGTTTTGTAAAATCACTGAGCTTTCGCTCATTGAAAGGTCTTCAGGAGGAACAAACTGACTTGTGGCTGAGCGCCGCAGTCAGGGCAGAGAAGGTGGAAAACATGATGCAGGAACACATTGTTGCTTTTGTTCCTTTTTTAATGGGTCGTGGTGACGATAACAAAGATAAACACTAACGCCAGTCTCATCCTTTCAGGTATTGATCCCAAACATGTAAAAAAATAAAAACATTACGCTGCTGCATAGCTAACATTATGTTCATCTGTGTTTCAGAGGAAACTGGGTGGGAGAGGCTCCCTATAGGAGCGGGAAGCCTTGCTCCGTCTGTCCGTCCAGCTATGGTGGCTCCTGCTGGAGAAACCAGTGCTCAGCAGACACAAAACCCAAAAGACTGCCGAGACACTAGAACGCAACGCAGCGTTTCACATGTGTTTTAATGGATGAAAAAAAGTCCCAATCCGTGTGAAGTCTTAACGAACACGTGATCCAGTTACCACTATGTTCAAAGCGAATCTTTATTATGAATGAATGCTTCACACACAGGTGAGCTGATGAAGTGATGTGAACGTCTATATTTTCATGGCTGTTGGTCGTCGACGTGTCACAGAAAAACAAAATAATACAACAAAAGAAGTCATTTCCTTTCACTGGGTGAAATAGTTGCCTGTTTTATACTTTTGTTTGCACTGTTATTGATGAATTTGTTGCTTTGAGTGACTTTTGAGAGGCATTCATCAAAAATGAAGCACTTTCGTTGTAACCTTGGCCGTGTTATTGATGCTCTTTCTGACTGGATGTTTTTCTTTGCTCAGTCATTCCTGCAGTAAACTTGAACATGTTAATTCACGGTTGTTGTTTGCCTGACTGAACATTCATTCAGTTATAAATAACTGATGACGCTGCGTATGCCTGTAAATAATCTGCTGCGCGCTTCTTGTATTTATTCACTGCTGGTGCAGGAAATTTTCTGCGCCGCATTTCACCTCATTACATCCCTCCATTCACCCCCCAGTGAGTTTCTCTGCCATAAAACTGGAGGCTAATGCTGCTTTTATGGTCTAAAATACGAGGGAATCAGTTGTGCCGTCCAACAAATTCATGAAAACACACACACACACACACACACACACACACACACACACACACAAACATAAAATACCTGATACGGAAACCATTTTGGCCCAGCAAACAAACAAAGTTTCTCACAAACAAGTTAAGAGTGACCCAGTTTAGCATTAACCGTAAAATGAGACTGGAAGAAATTTTTATTAGGCTCTTTATCCAGAAATGTGGCTGGATTTTATTCTTTCACTCTTTATTTTTTATCGTTCTGGTTATTAAAGAATTAAAAATTAAATTACATCTGTAGTTTTAAGCGCTTTATAAAATACAGGCAGTGATCAGCAGTCAATGGGGAAAAACACTGCTGAGAGTTACAGCATGCATGTACAGTAAATATGAAGCTACAGCCATTAGCTTAGCTTAGCATAGAGACTGGAAACAGGCGGGAGCAGCTAGCCGGGCTAGCAAACAACTGCAACAGCAAACAACAAAATGTGAACTGTTACGTGTCCTATCGTCACAGCGAGGGCGTCGGCTAGGAAATAACGCAGCACACCTGCTTGCTTTTTTTGACTTGTGTTCAGGTTAAATGGCTGAGATGTAACGTGTTGATTAGCGAGTTTCAGAGGTGCCTTTGGGCAGATCTTGGGTGGCACAAAGGACCAGACTGCAGCGACGATGGGGGGCAACCTGTTTGCACATAAAATGGCCGAGTCCCTGCGGAAGAGCAACAGCTGCTCGCTCGTTTGCATTCGTAGCATAATCGACCAGGGGACTGTCAGCATAGATCAGCATGTAGGCTGCTAGCACGGAGGTTGTTGTTGTTATTGTTTCCCATAGCAACGCAGATTTTGAAAGCAGTAACATGCAGATAAGCTGTTTCCCCTTCTTCCAGTCTCTTTGCTATGCTAAGCTAACCATGCCCTCATACAAACACACCGGTGATGTTCCAATACGTGTTAAATCCTGAATATGTCTTTATTTTGGCTGGATTGTCCAAGTAAATCACACTAAACACGTCATTATTTTTGCAATTTAAAACGCCTGTCTGGCTGCAGCTGGTGTTCATCAGAGGAGGCTGCACGGTGCACAATTGCCTTCATGAAGTGAAACAGGTGCGAGATTTCCGTCTCTGCCGGGAGGCTGTGGAAATAACATTTTAAAATTAGACTTCAGTGGGTGTGTTGCTATCCACAGGTGATTCGATGTCTGACGGCGAAGCAGTAAATGACTTTTTCCCCTCAGTCAAAACAAAACTGATGACGTCACTCATCATACAGTTTGCTCGCTGCCACCCTCAGTACATTCTCCACTCCTCTCTGTCTTTTATGTGACTCTCCACCCTCGACTTCTTTCTCTCCTTTTTCTGTAAACTCAGCTTCTTGTTCGGTGTTCTTATTCGCTCTGTATCTGGAGAAACGGCTGTTTGGCGATGAGAAACAGGGAAAAGCACATGATAACTTTATGTCTATTTGAGTTTCTATCATCATGTTGCCTTAGTTACAGCTGCTATATAGATTGGTGTCCATACGAGCCTGGTTACTGTTTAACCTCCCCACCCACATTTGCCCAGATTAGGAAAATCAATAAGATAACAGCGGCAACACCGGCCTTACCTTGCATCAACAACACCCTTCTCACACTACAGCACCCTGCGCCAAACTTCCACATTTTACACCTTGTGGTGAGGGAGGAAAAAGTGGATTTAAAACACATGCTTGAGAGGAAGCAGAGGACGACATGGTCAATGTAAACACGCAAGTCAGATCAAGTATGGAACTTCCATTTGGTGAGTACACGCTCTTTTCTGTTTTAATGTCCGGTGAAAGAAAGGTGGAGTGTGGCAGCTGCTCGCAGCTTTTTCTTCCTGTTCAGCGGTTTCGACTCCAGAGCTCCGCTGGATCACGGCAGATTCAGAGTGGAAGTGTCACCGCCATTTGCGTCTGCCTTTTTCACACGGCTGTAATCCAGGAGGTGTGTCAGAGATATGGAGGCTGCTAAACAGGCCATGGGAGCTGGGCCTGATGGCGATGATGGTGCAGAGGTTTTCAGGAGTCAGAGCAGCTTGACGGGGTTTACAGGGTGATCTGGTTTGATCTGAACATGGTGCTGTTGCTGCAGCTGACACATGTGAGTTTTGAGTAGCTGGTGCTGGTGGATGAAATATTTTTATTCTCAGTGGTGGAAAAACTTAAGTAAAAGGAGAACGGTCTAAAAATACTGCATTCCGAGTAACAGTCCTACATTCAAAATGTCAAGTGTGAAGAAGTATTGTTGAGCAAAATGTGCAACAAGTCTGAAAAGTAAAAGTACACCAGTGCAGAATGGCTCCTTTTAGCATATTTTATTATTATAGAATATGATATTCATCTATTTTAATCACCATAAATGCATGTGAAAGGAGAGTTGATTTCAGAAGCTTTGTATGTGACTAGATTAGTAGCTTCATATCACTATACCACGTTTTTTTTTTTTATGTAAAAAGTACTGACAGCTGTAAATGCAGTGGAGTAAAACCTGAAGTATTTCCCTGTGAAATGTACCTGTGTTTACTCTGGACCTGCAGTGCTGAAAATGTTCTGTCGACTGAAAGTAGCTGTGAAAAGACTGAAATATGAAGGCTGAGATGAAGTGCTGATGAAGCTGACATGTTGTTATGGCAACAGGATCTGACACTGTACAAACACGAACACAGCGAATTCTCAAAGATCCCCATCAGACACATCTGTCTTCACACCGCTGCTGCAGGCTGCATCTGCTCCCTGTGTGATGTCTGTAAACGCATCGCTGTACTACCTCCCACACCGGCTTTTAAAGCACTGTGGCTGATGGGGGGGTTTGTTTTGGCTCCCATGGTCACTGCATGATTTGCATGTCACAGTGGGATGTGGAGATGCAAATTCATTTTTACAAAGCTCTGGCTGGAAATTGATTAATGTGGCTAAAGAGTTAGCTTGACCTTGAAAAGGTGTAGCTGTATGATCCGTGTTAGGCTGTGGAGTTAAAGGTTTTCTGGAACTCCAGAGAGTGATGGGCTTTCTCTTCAGTCAGTTTGTGACACTGTTTACATCCTCCTTCCAAACACCAACACGTGATCGGACCGTCTCAGTGACATGTGTGTCGTTGATCTCTGAAAGACTTAATAGTCATCAACATACTAAACATCTGCAGCCAGATGTTGTTTCCAAGTCATTTAGAGTCACTTTAAATGCGAAATCAGCTCAGAGGGAGCAGCGTACTTAAACAACCTTTTACCAGTTCAGTACACACCTTGAGGACAGTTGGTAGGAATAATTCCAGGAAGTGAAGACAATAATTTCCTACACTTTTTTGAAGGATGTGGACCTGTAGGAAAGATGGAACCAGAGCAGGGATCGTCTCATAAATAAGAATATCTATGGGTGGATGAGACAGACCATCCACCCGAGCACACGAAGAGCAATGATGCTAATAAGCTTGCTAGCTCAGTTGCTAACAGTTAAAACTCCTGCCTCTTACCTGTCTGCAGACCATTCCTCAGAGCGGCTTATGCTCCTGCATGGGCGATTCAACAAAAGCGGATGGTGCAAGACAGCTAAAAAGCTACGATAGCTTCCTCCATTTGGGACTCCCTGGGTCTAGATTTTGAGGATGACTGTTAAAGCTGCAATGACTCATTTTCTTATTGCCAAAAAATCCCATGGAAAGACTAAAACCAACAATCGATTGATCCTACGAACAAGTATTGACTAAATATCTTAGTCCTTATTATAATTCTAATGGATCAAAACCTATTAAAAACACATCACTGAGCCTCACTGTTGAACTGGGTGAGATGTTCATTCATTACCATAAACACACTCACTGTAGTTCAGTTTGGCGCAATCCACCAAACACCATCCTGCTGCTGTTAATACTTCCTAGAGCACCAAATCTGTATTAATCCGCCGCTGAAAATAGTCCCCGACAAACCTTCTATCTCCTCCTGTCTGCGTAATGTTTGCTAACAGCTACAGTGCTCAGCTGTTTTAGGAAATCACTGAGCCTTTCTGAAACATGAAATCACGTGTTCAAGACCTGCTCTCAAAGATTTACATCTTCAATGGGAAGAAATTAGCCAGCGCACAACCCGATAAGTACGACAGATGGACTAAGATGGTGTTGTTTTTGTCTTGATCAGGTCTACCCTTTAAACTGCATGCTATAGGCTGAAGGATTACAGACTAGAGAATCAGAGAACACAGTTCATTTGTTATTTTGACTGTATTCAGCGTACCGAGTCAGAAATCTTCAAAACAAGTGACGATTGCACTGATCAGCGATTAGCCTCCTCTTTCATCCAAGACCAGAACACTGTCCCACCTCAGGCCACGTTACTGAGTTGCACTGTTTTTCAGTACAATGGAGACATTTTCTGAAAGGACTTGTTTACCCTCTACAGGATATGCTGAACAAATCTTCCAAAACCAGGACATTTATGTTACAAATACATTCTTTGGCAGCTGCCTCCACTAAGCTTCTTTTTGCCCTAGACTGAGTTATACTATGCTTCTTTGTCCTGCAAATCACTGTTCAGTCTGTGCACTGTGCTGACGTTATACCTCCAGCAAGCTCTTTAAATTTAACTTACTTAACTTTTTATGTCATGTTTGTTGAAAGGGCTAACACCAGCAGATTCATGCTGCCTGTTTATTATGATGAGAAACCAAAAGAGCCTCTTAAATCCTCTTGACTCAACCGTCAAGGTGACGAACCTTCCTCTTCACTCACAGCAAAGCTCATACAACACACATAGCTTTGTGTCCGACACATGGGATTAATTGCTCAACGGTCACAACCTGGACAAACTCCTGAGCTCTGCCATTGGCGGAATCATTTGGTGAATGTAAACATGACAACCGCCGCTCAACAGCTCCTCAGCGGATATCTGTTTGCCTTAAAGCTGAATGACTTGACAGTGGGTCACTGAGAGGCCTCTTAATACAGACGAGGTTAAGAATGAGCTGCTCACAAACACAACAAACTCTTATCAAAGGGCCTCAATGCTGAGAGCTTTCCAGGCACCGATGATAAATACTCATATTCAAAACCTCTAATGTGATGCATTAATGCATTGAATGGTATTTATTCAATGTTTAAATGCTAAAGCTAAAGTCTGAATTGATTAAAAAAATCTATTTGAACTGAAGGCAGTGTTGGAGGAGTACTGAGGCCTTTAACCTCAGTAAAAACAGCAAAACCATACTGTGAAAATACTCTATTACAAGTAAAAGTCCTGCAGTCCTGTAGCAGCTGAAAATGTGAAAAACGTGAACAGCTCCCTCAAGAGTCAGTGTTTGGTTTGTTCCTTCTGGGCTTCTGTAGAAACGTGGCGGTGCAACATGGCTCCCTCTGCAGATATAAAGAGCTCAAACACAATGAGGCTTATTTTCAGGTGATTATACTCTAATGAAAACATAACTGTGAATATTAGATTCCACTTCTGTCAGTAAATCCCCCTAAATCCCATACAGTGGACCTTTAAGGTCCATGACTGGCTGTTCTGGAGCTTTCAATCGTATCGCATGATCATCCCCAGCAGATGGAGTTGTGCCGTTGTCATGGAAACGTAGACATGTCTCTGAGCACTTAAAGGACCTCTCGTCCACGTGGCCAAGTTGTTTTGTCGACTTCTGTGTCCAACATGATAAAGCATCGTCACTCTAGAGGTCGATCATAGGTGTTGTGTGGAAATATTAATCTGTGGAGTTACTGTATCGCTGTCAGATACACGCAGTAACAAAAAAATGGAAGCGCTCAAGTCCAGTACAAGTACCTCAAAACTGTTCTCAAATTGAGTAAATGTACTTGACACACTGAACTGTTTTAGTTTGAGGCTTAAAGTTGGACTTTGACATGATAATAATCCTTTGAACTCTGGTTTCTTAATGAATTTTCAGTGGTGAAAGAAATATTCAGATCCATTACTCTAGTAAAAGTAGAAATACGGTGGTCTAAAAAGTCCTGAATTCAAATGCGATTGAAGTAAAAATACAGATTTACTATTAAAGAAAGGGTAAAAGTGGTCATTATGCAGAATGGCTCCTTTCACAGCGTTGCACTGTTATGTAATATTATTCTGTTTTTATGACTAATAAATACATTTGAGAGCATTTTAATAAAATAGCAAAATAGTAAACAGTAGTAATGAAAAAGTATTGCACAAAAAATAATATCTACAGCGAATGGCAGTGTGTAGAAAATAAAGTGTACCGTGACTGTAAGCATAACACAGTGTAGTGTACAGTGTTGTTGAGTACAAGTATAAAGCGGCAAAAAATGGAATGGAAATACTCAAGTAAAGTACAAGTATGTGGAAATTGTACCTAAGTACAAAACTCTCTCTTGATGTTTGTGATGTGGACAAACTGTTTTATTCCAGTTTACTGTCATAAAGCCCTTTCCCTTTAGCCAGTTTGTGTCGCCAGGTGACGACAGCATGAACTCGACCTCTGAAATGATTTATTATAAAAGTGCAAATCACTCAGCTAATGAAGTGAAATGTAATCCGCGCCGTAATAAAATATCTGGTGTTTAACAGAGGCAGAAAGCCCAATTAGCCTGTTGGGAGGGTGGGTATTACACACTGTTCACTTGACACTATTAATCCGGGTGTTCAAGTCTCCAATCAAATCTCATTGTGACAGGCATTAGGGGATTATCCCTGGGTGCTGCGGGCCCTAACAGCCGGCTCGGTGGCCCCGGCAAACAGCACTATCCAGTAACAGTGGCCCTGCTTCTCCTCCCAGCCTGCCTCAGCCTGGCCGGGCCCGAGAGAGCCGCCGAGGCTCATGGGCCTTCGCTCAGCTGGCCGGCTCACTGTCAGGGCTCGGCCTTCAGAGGGATGTATGGCCAGGATGGGACGCTGCACTTCAGCCACACAGGTAAAGGTAAAGCAGAACTTTGAGAACCGGGCAGAGCGTGTAGATTATTCCTGAATCCAGGGCGAACAACAAGCTGCTGTTTGCGCGTTGAAGCCGCGGAGCCGTGGGAGGTAAAGCTGCTGAGACGCTGACGCAGTGGAGGTGAATGTTATGTGTTTCTGGTTTACTGCTGATTCGATCTGTGTGAAGAAACGTGTTGTAGGACTGTTCTGACAGAGGAAAGCTTCAAATGTTCACTGTTCACAAGAGCTGCTACATTCAGGAAAACACCTGAGGGCACAAACAGACAAGAATTCATTTATATTACTCTACAATATCTGAATGACCATGATTATTGGATCCTATGTGATGAATATTATAATAATTCAGCGATTCAGCAGTTTGTGGACAAACATTTAGTGTGAGTCTGGTGAACAGTGAGTTGAGTTTGTGTGTCCACATGATGGCAGTAGTAAGCGGTGATTTCACACTGCCTGACAATGGTAGAAGGTAACTAAGTACTTTATTCAAGTACCAGACTTACACTTAGACTTACACTTCGTAGTGAAAAGGAACAGAGTCCAGTTTTTATTAAACTTAAATATAATTGCACTTGATTATTTCCATTTTATAGTACTTGTCACTTTTACTGCGCTACACTTCAGAATGAAGTATTGTGCTTTATGTTCCGCTGACAGCTTGAGTTCTGACTTATTTTCATTTCACATGCAAAACCTGTGATGAGCTCATAAAATATGATGCATTGCATTCTCCTCACATGCTCTTTTAAAGTAAACATAATTGACTTGAGCATGTATTCAGCCTGAGGACTTTCACTTTTGATACGTAAAGTATATTTGGTAATAATGCTTGCACATTCCCTTAAGTGAACATTTTCAATGCAGGACCTTTACTTGTAATGAAGTACTTTAAAATTGCAGTATCGCCTCTTTAAAGGAGTAAAGGATCAGAAAACTTCTGCCACCACTGCAGAGGTCTGAATGCAGATCTGCGCTTTGCTGACACTCTGTACTTAAAACATGACTTTTACTTGTAATGGAGTATTTTTTCACTGCGGTGCCGCTTCCTTTAATGAAGACAAACGATTTGAACTGCTGTCGGCAGACCTGTGGCAGAGCTGTAAAAGTGACGTTGCAGTAGAGAACGAGAGCGTGATCAGACGACAGAGAACGAGCTCAGCGTGAGCCGATGAAGTGTTTAAACTGTCCAACCAAAGCGTAACTGTGTCACTGATGCACTCAGACGGCTGTAGAAACTTTTTCATGAGTATTAATCAGATCATAATCTTGGATGAAGTCCTCTTTGACTTAAACCCTGCGCTGACAGGATCATGTCCCAAACATTTAGTGCCTTGTTATTGAAGCTGTGGAGGTTAAATGTCTATTGATTGGCTCATGGCTGAAGGACCTATAGAGAATCAGAGAGATAAAAGTGCTCAGAGCAGAGCTGCTGACGGAGGCGATCAGGAGGAGGCCGGCAGTCAAAATGAATTCTCAGCAAAACAGAGTTAATGATTACAGAGCCTTATCACAAACTGTGATTGATTTACATCTTGCATGGGTCTTCATGTTTATTGATGCAATTGTTTACTTATTTGGCGCACCGAGGCTACTCTGGATTTTCAGTCTGACTGGGTGTGTAACAAGATGAAGCTTGTTTTAGTGGATTAAAGACTTAATCTGTGAAATACATGGTAATATTTCCTTCAGTTTGAAATATAGTGTTGAAGGGTTCTTTTGGCCTTAGAAATAAATATATGACATGAAGGTTTTAGCATATTTTAAGTGATTGTGCTTGAGATCTACAAAGTTTTGGACTTAAAAAGTTGGTTCCTGCAAAGAAACATTTTAAACAAACAGACAGAGCGCAGAATTCATTTGAAAAGAAGCTAAAAACTGCATACCTCCCTCATTTATTCACCTAAATATTGGTCACTCTGTAACACTATGATCTAGTGAACAGCTACTGTAAATAGGCACTTGCAATTTATCTTTACCCTGAGGCCAAACAGTGACCTAAAAACTCTCCTGTTGTTTCACAAAAAACGTCTGATTTCAACTTCTTGACATTTTCCATTTATTGAAATCATCAGCTGCAGAGACAGCGAATGGAAAACATTTTACAGCACATTTTTATCTTTTTAATTAGCATGGAAAGGCCTCTGTTTGGCAACCTGATTACATCTTACATTTGTCATTTCAGCACAAAACCCTAAAATCTATGACGCTGACACCACGACAGGGCTTGATTTGGCTTCAGTAAACAGGGTTTGTAGGCCTCTGAGGACAGAATGTCTTCACTGAACGTACAGAGGGATATTATTTAACAGGAAAAAAGGAAAAGCACGTTAGTTATAAAAGTAGTTTACACTGCAAAAGCAGCAGATTGTCAGACTAAACACACTAACATAAATCTATCAGGAAATTTTTTTTTTTTTTCTTTTTTTAAAAAAGGTAGTTTGATCTACACAAAAAAATCAATCTGTGATGTTTTAGGCAATGAAAGTAATCAACGATATTCCAGAGGCACAGAAAATCTGATCTTCCCGCGGTCAGCCACAGGGGCTTGCATAAGCTGTGTTATTTGCAGATAGTTATCTGTTGACAAGGTCTTTGCCATGACACTCTACTCACCTATCTCCTCCATCTACTGCAGGAGAGCAGAGCAGCAGCCTCTTTCTGCTGGCCTCAAATCTGCTGCAGCCAGCACATTGTCTTCTGTTTTACTCTTATCAACATCAACACGCTCCTGAATGCGCTTTACAGACACTCGCATTTCGCCTGCGGTGTAGCTCTCATAGCACGAAGCAAAGTAAGTCCCCAGACAGCTCGTAGTCCACATCTTATTAACTCTTCCAGGCCACTATGATCGTCTTTTCCTCCCAGCTGCTGGTTCCTGGATTTTCACTTTACTGTGTTGCTTCCCAGACGCCTGCCTTTGAGATCGGACTTGGGGAAATGAAATGTGGTCATTGAGGAGAAGGTACAAATAGGCAGTGGTTGCAAATGGAGTTTGGTCAGTGGTCGGAGATTCCTATTCAGAAGATAGACAGGACTTTGTTCACAAACTGGAGTTTGAAGTTTCAAAGGGGAGAATCACACAAGTGTTACATCAGGTCTCAGCGATCCTTTGACTTTTAGCCCCGGGGCAGGAGTTTGGGTGACTGATTATAAGACAGCACTCTCTGGTCCATCACATTTCAACATGGCAGCCTCCCACTGGATTTAGCACGGATTAAACAGCTGCTTGCTACAGCTACTAAACTTCTGCATTAGCTTGAATAACTGCTTATCAGATATTTTATTTTCATGCTCGCAGACATTAAAGTCAGACAAAAATAATGAAAACATGATTTTATCATAAACAACAGACATGTAACACACAAATATTTACCAAAACAACAAACAAAACACACACACTGAAAACCAAAAAGACAACACAGATTGAAGCCGGACATCAAATATAAACAAAAATAAAACAAGCTACAAATAAATGTATAAAAGGCATAAAACTGAAGCATGACATAAAAGGATAAAAACACTTAAAGTTCATGTAACTTTCCGTCTTCGCCATCACAAATCACACAACAACAGACTACTGCCTCGCCTACGCCTCACACTTATGGGAAAGTTCAGTTACTGTTGAGGAATAGATATTTTATAAATACATTACCAATCTCTCCTATTTACATATCCTTTACATACTGACATGTTTAAACCATTTAAAATATAAAAAAAATATATTTTCATCTTGCAAATTTGGCCCTCCACACACTGAAAGTAATTAAATCTGAATTGACAACATTTAACCATTTTAATAATTACAGAATAGTCTTTATCAAAAAGGCTCTTTTTTATTGTTATCAACAATTTAACGTCATTTTATTTTGCACAGTCTGTCAGCAGGCCTGTTGTTGCAGACAGATCAGGGTCATTATTAGCCTAAAAGTCTGCAGTCATGCTCGCAGCTCTGTCAGGGTGTACACTGTGGCACTTTTAGCTAAATGCTAACATCAGCATGCTAGCATGCTCACAATGACATTGCTAACATGTTGATGTTGAGCAGGTTTACCTTACTCTGTTCACCATCTTAGTTGCGTGTGTTAGCATGCTAATATACTGTAATATACTGTATGCTAACTTTCAAAACAACAATTGTCAAACTGCAGGTGGCGCTAGAGGAAACGTCAGAGTCACCAAAGTCATGGGGGATTCAGCCTCTGGGCAACATGAATGTGGACATATTTCAATCTGGACTAAAGTGGTGGAGCAACAGGCTGGACATTACAATCCAAACTTCATGTTGCTAGCATGGCTAAAAATGATCAGTTTTTTATTGTTGCTCATACGTAGCATTTTTCTTCCAACTAACATTAAGGAATAGTCCAACATTTTGGGGAATGTTAATTTAGGTTAGAAGAGTTGGAGGATTGACACCACTATGATGTCTTTACTGTAAATATCAAGCTGCATCCAGCATCCAGTTAGCTTAGCTTAGCATGACAAGTGGAAGCAGGGGTAAACAGCTAGGTTGGGCTGGGCCGCTCTTAAATTAATCATTAAATTACACCGTATATAAGGTGATCCACTATATTTCAATCGGCAGGTAGGCCTATTTTCTGTCATTTAAATAACTGAATAATATATTCAGCTGTCAAATAATTAACAAAAAACATATATATAGTATCCTCTCCCCCACCATTAGCCGGCTGATGTACCCTTGAGCAAGGCACTTAACCCCCCTCTATGCTCCCCGGGCGCCTGATGCAGCAGCCCACTGCTCCTGTGTGTTTCACTGCATGTTGCATGTGTGTGTTTCAAAACAGTGATCGGTGAAATGCAGAGAAGAATTTCCCAGTTTGGGATCAATAAAGTGAATAAAATTAAAAATTAAAAATTAAATTCATTGCTTCAATTCTTTCATTTTTTTTTGGCCAACACTAAAGTGAAAACATCATGCTTTGAATGAAGCAAGTTGTTTCCCTTCGTTTCCAGTCTTTGTGCTAAGCTAAGCTAACCGGCTGAAGCTTCAGATTTAGTGCACGCTGCAATTCTTGAACACTAATATTTAAAATACATGTATGTATTTTTGTATTTTACCTTTTGTTTTACTTTTAGATGGTTTTCGTACAAGCCATTTCAGCTTTCTACCACACTCTCACACAAACTTTAATATTTCCAGGTCAAACAGTAGTTTACTTTAGAGTATTAGAAATATAATTGAAGTATAGAAAAGTCATTACAAGTACACTTTTACTTTTTGTACTTAATTTAAAGTATGTTTGACATCTACTTTCAAAAAGTGTACTTCTAAATAGATCTCATTAAATTCTACTTACATGTTTTAAAAATTAATATACTAATTCTGCAGTACTTAAAGTGATATTTCAAAGTACTTTAAAAAAGTTATTCTAAGTGTGTTATAAATTGTACTTAATCGCACTTTCCAAAGGTGTACTAAATTACAATTAGTAGTAAGTGTAGTTATGAAAAGTACACTTATTTTCAAGTCCTTTGTAAAACACTATTAGCAGCTTAATTAAAGTTTACTTTATTTGTTACTTTATTTTGTTTTGAATGCTCAGTACACTTAAAGTTTGCAAAAAGTTTTTGGCAACTATTTACACTTCAAGTACACTCAAGTATAACTCAAGTGGTACTCAAGGACTGCTTGAGTACACTCAAGTATACTTGAGGGCGACAAAAATAGCACAAAGTGTACTTAGCACATTCTTTAAAAAGTATAATTTAAGTGTAATATTTTTCACCTGGGTTCCTTCTTGTATTTTGTACTTATGAATTTACAACAAATCAAATTAAATAAAGTAGCAGAAATTAGAAATGTGGTGACGACATTAGAATTTTTCACCAGAATGACCAAAACCTGCTGTGACTTTACTCCGCTGGTGGGACTCTGTGTTTACAGACACGTGTCCATCCGGCCGGTGGACTGTGGGAATGTTGAGACAAACCCCTCCACCTCAAAACGCAGATAAGTTATGGGGGAATTTGGAGCTAAGCTGTCCTATCTAACACATCAGAACAGTTCGTGATTAAGAAAGCTGTAACCATGCAGATTATATTTTATAGTCCTGTATACGACTGTTCCTTGAGGAGTTCACAGAAATTTAAGATGGGGGCAGCGATAAAAGCGCTTTAATGACGGGGAAGATAAGATTTGCTGTGAGTGACTCATTCACTGATCCCTCCATCCTCAGCATCCCCCCCCCCCCTCCTCCAACGCTCGCTCGCTGGCCGCTTTGAAATAATCAGCACGCTTCTTGAGCAAATATGGGCATTGCAGAAGAGCAGCGCAGATCGAACGTGAAAAAATGTCGTAATGGATGACCTCTGCACACACAAGCGAGACGACAGGCTCCAACTGAGCTGCGTTCGATGTGCGAGAGCGGCCGCTAATCATTTTTTGATCATGGCCGCAGTTTCTGTTGTGCTAATCAGGCTGCTAAAGATCCTCACAGCATTCGTTTACCGTAACACCCGAAGATCAATGAACCCAAACACACGGTCACACCTGAGCGCGTGAAAAGAAGAGTTTCTGTAGGTTTAATCACAGGCGATCGCTTCCATTTTCATTTCTGATTGGATTACTGTCGGCCAAACGTGAAATCACTGAGCAGATCATCTCAGAGTCGGGCACAGGAGCCTCTGGGGATGTTATGCTGTTTGCCTGCTGGAAGAAAAATCATTTTATGAGCACCCAGTATAATTTGAGTGGTTAACAAGTTCACCTACATGGGGTTTACTGCTTCTGAGGTCTGGCTGAACTTGGGATCGTTGACCTACTGCTATGTACTGGCACTTTCTCTTCAAATACAAGACTACTGTTTGCTGTGTGACATGTAAGAGGCGGCCACTTTGCGCAAGCAGAGAATTTATTTTTGAAAACAATCAGATTCGGGTTAGCCTGAAAACTGAAAGCACGTGTGCTTTTACACCACCTTCATATGCAACAATACATTACTTTAGCTGCCCCTATTTAGCATTGCACAAACACTTGATGAATGGCGTTTGTAACGCTATTGTTAGCAAATATAAGTACATACGTTGATGTATTTGTCACCAACTATAACTCCTCCTCCTAAAGCATCCGAAACCGTCATATTAACAGTTAGTGAATGATTGATTTCGCAGTATAACATAGCTGTAATCATGTTTAATGATTTATGACTGCAAACGTGTATAAATCACTCAAAGCTTTTGAACAAAAATGTCTGACTCGAAGCAGATTTTTAAAATTAATATTGGAAGATTTAGACCCAAAATATCCACATCTATTAATTATTTGACAGAACATTGACTACATTATACCCATTACTGAACCAATTGATTGAAAACCACCTGTAAATAGCCTGTCCTGTTACCTTTAAGGTATTTAAACGCATGATCTGCTGCTAAAAGCCCTATTAGCAACGTTTAACCATTTTAATGACTGAATGTAACATATCATCTTATTTTGTATCTGTCACTTTCCTGTCATTTGTGATCAGGATTATGAACACTTCATAAATTGTTTATAATATAAAATATTATCACAACTGTATAATAACAACGGTTTGAGCTACAATTGCTCACAAATATGTTTATTAACACTTTAAAATGTTCTTAAAACTACATTATAGTGTACCATTGTGTGCTATAACCTATATATTATGCTGAACTCTAAATGAGGGGGTCACTGGTGAGAAGTGTTTTATTTTGACATTACGCGTGAGAATAAACGACATTCAGCAGGACAATTAACACAACCACAGACATTTTAATGTAAGTTGAGACCGCATGCAGAATATTTTAGCAGTCGACCTTCTATTCAGCGAAACGTTCCTTTTTTTCTTTGTTTCTAAAATTCTAGTTTTCTTTCAAACTTTTCATCAAGTTGTGCACGTGAATATTTAAATTGACATTAAACTGGATGTTATTAAACAGTGCTTGATGAATTCATTGGCTGTTTTCATATCAGACACAATGATCCTGGAGGTGTCAGTGTTTCGGCTCTGTGCCTGATTGATTCTGAAGGCTAATTCTAATTAAATCCTTTGAGACGTGTTGAGAAACGGGGTTCCAGCCTGACTACAGAATATATCTTGTGTCTGTATCTGTTCTCTAAAAGGATTCATAAATGTGCTCTGAATCATCGAGGAGCTGCTGCCTCTCTAACAGCAAACGTTGAGCTTCTGGATCAGCCTCACGTGCGCCTTGCATTTTCAAAAACAATGAAGTCTTTTACATAAAGGCATCACTTGGCTTCGTTTCGCCTGTTCATTATGCAAGAATTAACTCAGATTTACCAGCGACGCATTAAACACGGAAGCAGCTCTGAATACTCAAAGTAAAAGTACAGAAGCATCAGCAACAAAATGTACTTTAAGAATCAAAATGGTGCTCATCCTACAGAATACTTCCATTATCATTCTTCTTCTTCTTCTTCTTCTTCCTCTTCTTCTTCAGATTGCTCCATTGTTGTTATTCCTGATTTAACATTTGAGAAGCATTTTCATGCGGCAGCTGCTCAGAGATGGTGGAGCTAGCATTCAACTACTTTACATATTGCTGGGTAGTTGAATCTATAATCTATAATATAATATCTCTATATGTGTCGGAGGTTTTGAATTGATTATGTGTTTTGTAAAGCAACTTGTTAATATTCTGTCAGCGTGGATGCGTCACTGACCCACCTCTGTTTCAGGTGACCGTTTCGTGTTGATCTAAGTTGAAAGCAGGGATGCGTTGGTGGTGTTTTATGATCCTGATCGGAGTATCTGTCAAACCCAATCCACTAGGTGTTCGTGTTAGTTCACATTACGGCTGCACAGCGTGTTGAGGATACAGAAACAGTTCATTAAAGTACAGTCTGACAGCAGATCAAGTCTGTTTTAAGCAAATCAAACTTGAATCTCAGACTGTCTGATGGTTGATGGTTCCATTAGATGTTCAGTATAAAATCTGACACTTCATCAGGTTCAGTTTTCAAACCGACAGCAGAACCTTCACCTGCAAAACACACAAAACAAATACATTTTGTGTGTTTTTCAGTGTGAGTGTCTTGTCCAGTGTGTCATAAAGAACCCATAGTTGTAGAGGTGTAAAAAGTACATGTTTCCCCTGGAAGTGTAGGAGAGTGGAAATACACAAGTACAGCTACTTTAAAAGCTGCACATCAGTCCAGGCCTGGTGTGGATCTCCCTGCAGACACATGAAGCTCAGCTGCACCTTCTTTTGGTCTTTACAACATAACATGGACGCTGCCATTTGTGTTCATGTGGGAACTGCATGCTGCAGAAAGTGTTGGCTATAAAACGAACTGGTTTGAAGTGGTGGAGCGGTGACTTGGCAAAGAATTGACCTGATACAGCTCTCATGGAAGAATTGTTAATCCATTACTGACAGAGAACCCAGAAGCGATGGCAGATATCAAAGTCGTGCTATCTCTTCAAAAAAAAAAAAAAAAAACAAGCCCGTGATTTGGGGCTCATTAATGATCAACCAGAGAGACACTCCACCTCTACTCCGGTTAGCAGCACGAGGGAAGGAGGAGAAGGAGCTCTGCTGTCAGCCACTGGTTTCCTCTCTGACACCAGTGGGTCTCCATCACACTCAACTGGGCCAGGGAGCTGCCTTCTTACTGGGCGGAGCTAGGCTCCAAAAAAAAAAAAGGGGGGGAGTGGGGGGGGTTAATGGAGGTGTGTGGGGGTGTGAGAAGGGAAGGAGGAGGAGGAGGAGGGGGGCACATTAGCTTCTTGGACAAGTCTTTCTGCCCCGCTGTCAGGTAGTTGAGAGTTTGTTTGTCCAAAGCGCCGGCAGACATGGACATGGCAGACTACAGCGAGGCTCTGGACCCAGCCTACACCACGCTGGAGTTCGAAAACATGCAAGTGCTCCCCTTGGGCACAGGTGAGTCACATATATGCAGCTCTGGTGTTGAACTTTGAAACTTTTACTGATTTAAAACTTTGGTCGGGAGAGGACAGAGGGAGCTCTGGCATGAAGTGATAAAAAGGGGTCATCTGTCCATCCGCTCCTGCCCCGCAGAGGGACGATCCTGCTCGGTGGTCTTCTTTTATCACCTCTGGCCTCGATAGTAAAACATTAAGAGATTTTGATTTACGAGACTCTGTTCTCGACGCGCTCGGGGCATTCGGTGGGGAGCAATTTGAACCTGTTTCAGCCTGCGGACCGACGTGGTGTCAGATCGATTGCAGCGAATTGATATTCATCCTGTGATGAAGCAGTAGTTTGAGTATCGTGAATCTCCTGTTTCAAACGGTCTGTTCCCACAGAGTCTAACGTGAAGAGAAGGGGCTCAGGTGTTTGAGAAGTGCTCACAATGACACCAACTTATTTGTACATGCAGCCTCCCATGACGTCTGGCTGCGATCCTGATTCTAAAATTCCCAATGAGACCGAAAAGGAAGCTCGACGGGGAGCGTTGCTCAACTTTTCCATCACTTTTGTGCTTCTACTTTATTATATTAATGCAAATGCGTGTTGAGTCATTTTTAATCTATAGCTTGTGCCGTGACTCTATGATTGATTGACCCAGTCTGGTGACTGTGTGGGTGACTAAAAACCGTCTCCAGTGATTGCCTTTTCAGAGCTAATCAAGATGACATCAATTATGCTCTGTTGACTCTGTGTGAGCTACTCAGGCAGGTGACTGATCCCTGCAGGCTCTCAGAAAGGCTGGTTTTGATCAGCCGTCAGTGGAGCTGATCACTGTATTCACTCCAGTCGTTCACACCTTCTTAAATCAAACCAGAGCGTTTCACAGCTTCTGAACTGCAGACATCTAGATGATTGTCATATGATAAACTTTTCTAAAAGCACTCTTCCTCTGGTTTTCCTGCTGGGCTGAACGTCAGCCTGCTGACCTGATCAGACTCTTCCTCCCTCTCTCCTTGTGTCAGACTCCTCACCGGCTGAGAGCGCCAACATGAACGCCAGCAGCCACCTGGGGGCGGGCAGCCTGTGTGCCATATGTGGAGACAGAGCCACGGGCAAACACTACGGGGCGTCCAGCTGTGACGGCTGCAAGGGCTTCTTCAGACGCAGCGTCCGCAAAAACCACATGTACTCGTGCAGGTGAGGACGGATCTATGACAGATTTTTGAATCCTCACCTACTGCTGATGTGCCACTGAGGCAAAGCATTGCACATCTGCTCCTGCCAGCAGAGACTGTTCCCAACTATACACTGAAAAACATAAACTCCTGTTGTTTTTCACAGTAAATTGGCAATAAATACTGCAAAAAAGAACTAAAAGCTAATGATTATTTCCATTATCAGTTAAACTACAGATTATTTTATTTAAGAAATTAATCGATTTATCTATTTTTTTCTATAAAATGTCATACAGTAGTGAAAAATGCCTATTATATTTTCCTACAGGTCGAGGTGACACCTTCAAATGTCGTGCTTGTCTGAAAAGCTGTCCAGAATACGAATATATTTAGTTTACTATGAAGGAAACCACCAAAATCTCACATTTGTGAAGCTATAAACAGCAAATATTGGGCCGTTTTTGTTCAAAATTGCTGCAGATTCTGTTAATGAACTAATCATTTAATCTACTCATCGTTGCAGCTCTGATTGCATCACTCATCCGAGCTTGTTTTTTTGATTCTATGGCAGGTTCAACAGACAATGCGTTGTGGACAAAGACAAGCGAAATCAGTGCAGATACTGCAGGCTGAAGAAATGCTTCAGAGCCGGCATGAAGAAAGAAGGTGGGAAGCTATGAACTCTATTTGTTTTTGAGATTCTTGTGGAAACAGAATTTCCCATTTAATCAGCAAATCAGTGGCAGAGTGTGAGCTGTCTCCACACTGGATCGACACAACTTGTGTGGGTGTGTTGCAATACCCGCGAGAGTAGTGCTTTGTTAATGTTCACTCCGTGGAGCGCCGAGGTCTCTAACCAGCTTATGCTGAGCAAACATTTCCGAGCAATAATAGCCATATACTGATAAACATGACAACTTGGGAAGACCTATTTCTCTTTTAAAAGGCTCTGCGTTCGTTGTGCAATAAAGAAATGAAAAACCTTTTATTGTTTTCCTGCAAAGTTTTCTATTCATTTTTCTTCTGAAAATATCGTCTGAATGTAGCAGCAGTGATGATCCTGTGAATCTGTGTGTGTGCTTGTAGCTGTGCAGAACGAACGAGACAGAATCAGCACCAGGAGATCCAGCTATGAAGACAGCAGTTTACCATCCATCAACGCACTCATCCAGGCAGACGTGCTGTCGAGACAGGTAAGACCCACTAAATCATCTTTCATCATCACGTGATCAATCCCCCGTACCAAAGGCACGGGATGATTTCACGTCTGCGCTGCTTCGTCCAGATCACCTCCCCTGCTCCCATACTGAACGGCGACATCAGGACCAAAAAGATCGCCACCATCACAGACGTGTGCGAGTCCATGAAGCAGCAGCTGCTGGTGCTGGTGGAGTGGGCCAAGTACATCCCAGCCTTCTGTGACCTGCCCCTGGATGACCAGGTAGGACTCATACACAGACGCAGTGTACATAGTTGTATAGACCCTCTGGTCACTCATCAACCAGTCTGCTCGAAGCCATAGTGTGGGCGGCGGGGGCTCATGTCTGCAGAGTCAGTGAATGTTCTTCCTAAATAAACAAAACTGTAGTAGAAAAAGATGAATGTATGGACATAATAGCTGAATATTTCTGTTTACCTTGGTTCAGCTTTGCTATTGTTCTTAGTTGCACATCTGTTTCTGTGTAAGCAACTAAAAAACGTCAAACTTGGCCAATAAAGCTGATTCTGATTGTGTGTGAAAAATCACTCAGGGCTACATTTTTTTTCACCACTCAAAGCTCATATTCTTCAACCATGATGGTTAATGTATTTTAATCCTGAGTTAGAATATGATGAGCTGGTTTTAAAGTTGCACCCCCCCCTCAGAAACAGTGCAGAATCATTAACAGTGTGATCACCAGGCCTTGGTAACTGATTTGCTGATGTTATGTCAGTGAGGGAGCCAGTGTCTCTCCTCTCTTTACGCAGTGAGCATCAGATGAAGGGATGGAACGATCAAAAACATTCAAACCAGCATGTGGAGGATTGAGATTTCCCTGCGTCATCGTCATGCGACTAAAAAGTGAATTCATTCTCTATATTTCAGGTGGCGCTGCTGCGAGCTCACGCTGGAGAACATCTCTTGCTCGGCGCTGCAAAGAGGTCCATGCTATACAAAGACATCCTCTTATTAGGTAAAACTGACACACGGAGCAGTATTTCACCACACTCATCACTTCATTCTGCTACAACAAAAGCATTAATTAGACTGTTTGAAGAATGTACACTTTTCTCACCTTCAAGTATATGAAGTGTATTCAAGTAGTCCTTGAGTACCACTTGAGTAATACTCGAGTATACTCGAGGTGTACATAGGTGCTAACTTGGCACAAAGTTCCCCAGTGACAATCAGGACTCATGAGCATTCAAAACACACGTGCAGTACAATTGTATTATAACACCAACGTGTTGGAAATATACTTAAATATACTTCAAATTAGGTGAAATTAAAGTAAATGCATGCTAATAGTGTTTTCGCAGGTCTTTAAAAAAGTGTACTTCTCATAAGCACACTTCATTAGTACTAATTGTAATTTTGTACACTTTTAAAAAGTGCACTTAAGTACAATTTATAATACACTTACAAGTACTTTGAAATATCACTTTAAGTACTGCAGAATTAGTATATCCTTTTTTAAAATATGTAAGTACAGTTTAATGAGGTCTATTTAGAAGAACACTTTTTAAAAGTAGATAACAAACATGCTCTAAATTAAGCACAAAAAGTAAAAGTGTACTTGTAATGACTTTTCCATACTTCAATTATATTTCAAATACTAAAAGTATACTACTGTTTGACCTGGGACATCCTGGACTTAATTCTAATGTCGTTTTTTAAACCTACATGTGATTCTCCTGCAGGAAATGACTACATCATTCCCAGAAACTGCCCGGAGTTGGAGGTGGGCAGGGTGGCAGTGAGAATCCTGGATGAGCTGGTGCTTCCCTTCCAGGAGCTCCAGATAGACGACAACGAATACGCCTGCTTGAAAGCCATCGTTTTCTTTGACCCAGGTACTTCTGCTCACTGAGCTTCTGGATCGTGTCAGCTACTGTTCAGACCAATAATATCAGTGTGGAGTATTCAACACACTGTTTGTTCCAACTTAATAACACACTTCTCTCTGTAAACACTCCTTTTGTTTGCCCACAGATGCTAAAGGTCTGAGTGACCCTGGAAAGATCAAGCGGATGCGCTACCAGGTCCAGGTCAGCCTGGAGGACTACATCAACGACAGGCAGTACGACTCCCGGGGCCGCTTCGGGGAGCTGCTGCTGCTGCTGCCGACGCTACAGAGCATCACCTGGCAAATGATCGAGCAGATCCAGTTCGTCAAACTCTTTGGCATGGCCAAGATCGACAACCTGCTCCAAGAAATGCTTCTCGGAGGTGAGCGCTCTCTCTTTCTTTAAAAGGCCCGGGTTAATATACAGAATCCTCGTGTTTAGTAGACAGCACAGAGGATTCTTTGTGACGTCAGATAAGCTGTAGTGAATGACTCACTGGATATTTGTGTGTTTTGTTTCTCAGGTTCTGCCAATGAGGCTCCACACGCACCTCACTCTCTGCACCCTCACCTGGTCCACGAGCACCTCAGCAGCAATGTTATAGTGGCCAGCAGCATGCCGACGCCGATCCATAATGGTCAAATCTGTAAGTACACAGCACATCAGTACAAAACGTGCAGCGCAGCTGTTGTGGCATCTATGATTTATCCTCTGTCTTCATCTTAAATATTGAGGTTTCTCATTGCCACATACACAAAGAACTGAGGTTTGATCAGTGCGACCAGAAGCATTAATCTCAGTGAACCGCAATCAATGATATTTTAATTAACAGACTGTCAAATTCCCCTCACCAGCTCCATGTGCAGCCTAGTCAGGTAGCTGGAAGGACAAACAGGCTTGGCAGAATAATCCTCTAATTCTTCATGGAAACTAATCTGGCTTATTTTGTCAAAGAGAACTTCTGTTATTCTTTCTTAACATGTTTAATGCTCTGAGAAATTTCACAAAAGTGCTTATTCCTTATCTGAAAATTGTGTTGCCCCAAGATATGTTAGCCACAGAATGGTAAATATACACCTGCTTATGCTGCAGTTTCTCCCTCTGACTCTCTCCTGTTTTTCGTGTTCCACTTTTCAGCCACTCCTGAAACCCCAATCCCGTCTCCACCTACTGCCTCCAGCTCAGAACATTATAAAATGGCTCAGGGGGTCATAGCCACCGTGCCCAAGCAGCCGACCTCCATCCCTCAGCCTACTATTACAAAGCAAGAGGCCATCTAACAGTCCTCTGAGTCCTTATTCCTTCAGTTTTTTTTATTGTGTTAAATCAGGGTCTTTATATGTACGTTTATACACAATCAGCATCGAAGCTGTTAACTTGACTGAAACAATAAAGTAGCTAAATACGTCAAATGTAATTGCAGTGATGTCCCTTGCAGATTGCTGTTTTTCTTCAGGGATCTATTTGTTCACACATGTAGCTGCAGCTTGAGCTCCACCGCTCGGCGAAGGCCAGACAAAACTATTAGCACCAAAACTGTCCAGTCGTGCTGTTGTTCTGTAAGATCGACACGTAGAAATACATTGCTGTACATATAGTTTATTATTGGGTAACATCACTTCCTTTAGCATGGCCTCAGAGTGTGCAGCAAGGCTTATGTTAGACATGGTGACGTGACCATGTCAGTATTTCATGAATGTTACAACAGGCCTTACATTGTCATGTATTTAGTGTTGCACAGTATTTTATTTTATGTTTATTAGTGATAAAATGATGTCAACTTTCAGTAGGAACTCAGAAGATTTCATTTTATCAAGAAAAATGAAATGAAATAAAAAAGAAAATCCCTTGGATGAGTTCAGCGCTTTGCTGTCTCTTATATATAAATATTCTGTGGCAGGACTAAAATATCTGTGGTTTGTTTTATGTACTGGAAATGCATATTTACAGTAGTAAAATTTAACATGTTAAAATTTATGCCAGGAAATCTTGGTACATATGGTCTGTGGTGCAACTTTGTAAAAGTCACAGGCAGACACACTGAGGAAGTTTCCCAATAATATGTTGTATTGGTTTTTGAAAAATATATTATATTTTTTGTTTAGTACTTTGTTGTGGTTTAACTGATGGAATAAATTGTGCCTTGTAACCTGTACTGCCTTACAAAAACAGGCGATGTTTTGCCTTACAATGTGAAGATGAATGAATAAATCTCAAGGTCTATTTTTACATTGCATTTTCTGCAAACCATGATTTCTGCTATGTGTGAATATAAACGAGGTGTTTTCTGAGGAATGAATGTGACGCTCTGAGGAACAAATGGTGCAACTTAATGATGAAGTCAGACATGTTGGACAGCTTGTGGAGAAAAAAATGGGTCCAACGTGGCAGTGCTGCCTGTTCACTGAACTAACGCAAGATGTGGCTTCAGACTGATAAAAGTGCCATAAAATCATTACAGATAGCACTGATCCGAGACAGAGAGGGTGGGGGACACCCTGACAAAATGTGTAGCTGTTTCCATAATGTTACCTGCCAGTGCCACTGGGAGGAGGACAGCACACTGACATGACACACGTTTGACTTCGACTTCAGTGGAAGCTTCAGATATGAAGGTCATCCTCAGATATCCGAGGAAAGTACTTTATTTTACCAAAACACAAAGCACTCACGCCTACATAAATACAATCCACATTTATGTGAATATGTAAATATGAATCCATTAGTTTGAGGAAATGTTTTTCGAATTTGAAGTGAACGTACCTGACAGACCTTGAGACGACATGGAGCCGACAGGGACGCAGTGTGAGCAATACACAGGCAACCTCTGCCATCTATCGCATTCAGGTGTAACTGATCATTCGACAAAAAATGGGAAAAAGAAATTCAAGTCACATCAACCCTCCGAACATATAGTTTCACTGATTAACTAACAAAAACAAAAACAGAAACGGTGGACAGGTATATCGAAACTATGAGAAATAGGCTGCAGCTCCACGCAGTATGCATTAAATTCTGTCTCCTGCCATGAAAACTACAGGCTATATTTTCATTTTTGCGCTGTAAATATAGGCCTAACGCTTTAAACTAGTATCAGTATTCTATACGCATACGAAGAAGTATGACATTTCTATTTATATCAGTTTGCAAGATGTGAGCTTCAGGTGCACTGAAGAAGACTTAAGCCAGGGGGATGCCGGGTGTAGCGTTTATTTTAGTAAGTAAAATCTTGCGATGTTAGTTGGTCATTTGTGAACATAACAAACAATTCTTTTAAAGTAAAAAACGAGAAACTCGCTAACCACACATGAAAACTATATTGTGTTTATTTATTTTTTCCATCCTGTTTGCGCGACATGTTGTATCTTGCTACTTTCCGAGTCGTACGGGAAGGCAACATAGCCATCAAAACAACAGGCATACGACTCCACCGCTCTGGCGCGCGCGTCACGTGCTGCATATGGACCAATGGCAGAGCAGTGTTTCTCTGCCCGGAAATAGGATTTTCCTGACAGGTCGGTTGTGATTTCTGACGCTGGTTTTGGGTCGTCACGCTTGTGTTTTTGATGCCATTTCATCACTTGCCAATGGCTGCTCACAAAAGGCATCTATGTGTGTTGTAGTCGGTTAATGTTAAACGCATTTTCGGGTTGGTATTCAATCATTATTCTGACTTGAATTCTGTCGCATCCGTTCTGCTCAGGATCAGGATGTACTAGCCAGTTCGTGTCTGCTGAGGCTCTGACTCATTGCTAAGCACAGACGTACAGTGAGTATTTTTGCGCTGTTATAGGGATTCATCCTACTCTTCTCCGGTATTAGGGAACGTTTTATTATCAATACCTGTTGTCAATTCAGGTTAAGTGGTATTGTTGGATGTAAACTATGTGTGTGACACCTGCCGGAGGCTAACGTGACAGCCCAGGAACTAGTCTTTCTTTCAGTGTTTTCATGGCCGCTCTGGTGCCTCTTCTGTGCTGCTTCCCAAACAGCTTCACCCTGTCAGTCCATGGCTGATCAGCATGAGTCCATCGATCTCAGGTCTCCTCCAGTGGACCCATCAGCAGCTGCAGGGCACAGCTGGTTCCCTGGACCACCTCCCCCCATGTATTCCTGCACCCTGACCCCTGAGCTGGTGGCCAAGGCACGGGAGGAGCTCCAGGAGAAGCCAGAGTGGCGTCTCCGGGATGTCCAAGCACTGAGAGACATGATACTGAAGGTTTTGTCTTGTGCCTTTCTGTCATATTGATGTCCATATAAACACAGGCAGCCTCATTCTTGTTTAAATGCTGCCACTTTAGTAGAAAACATCCTTAAAATTATAAGAATTTGTCTCTATAATTCCAAAAACTGTCTCAAATACTTTCTGACTTCTTCAGCCTGTGGCTTTCTGCCCCAAACCCATTTGTCTTACAGAAGGTGTAAATCTTTAAAGATAATTTTGGAAAATAGCTGGGCACTGTAGTTTCTGGCCAACCTTACTTAAACAGTTAATAAGCAAAATAAGCAAAAGTCATCCACAGACTTTGTGATCTAGTGTGTATTAACAGCAGCAGGACAATGTATATGGGATCAATTCAAATTAAACTACAGTGCCCATGTCCATTGCAATGAAAGAACATGTCACCCAGTGCAACAGTGTGGCTCAATGTTGTGTTTATTAGACAACAATGGAGCTCTATGGCACAAACTAAAGCATATATCAGGTTTTAGATAGAAACACAATACTTATTTAAAGGATGAATTTGTTGCTGGTTTTGGTCTTTTCTTGAGCTTTGCTGACAATGAGAAAAATCTAGAATATCACCAGACTTGTCACAAGTCGTGCTTTGTTTTCCAAATCTTGCGAAGTTGACTGTTTTCATCTACTCTGCAGGAACAGCCCAATCTCAGGACCAGACTGGACGACACCTTTCTCCTGCGCTTCCTGCGGGCCAGGAAGTTTGACTATGACCGCGCCCTGCAGCTCCTGCTCAATTACCACGCAGGCCGTAAGGCTTGGCCAGAGGTGTTCCGGGACCTGAAGCCATCCACAGTGAAACACGTCCTGGACCTGGGCTTTCTCACGGTCCTGCCACAGCCAGACCCCAACGGAAGATACATCCTCTGTCTCCGGCCAGGTTGGTGTCCGCTTCATTGGTGAATTCAGCAGTCTTGTAGTGTATTAAGCATATTATAATTACTGTTTTCCATTTACCTGCCATATTTTTCAGTGCACGATTGATCATGCATGTACGAATACTGAACTCCGTCTCCTTATACAGGAAAATGGAAACCAAATGATTATCCATTTGTTGACAATGTGAGGGCCATTTATCTGACTCTGGAGAAGCTGATCCAGCCGGAGGAAACGCAGGTGAACGGTATTGTCATCTTAGCCGACTACACCGGAGTGGGCATGTCACAAGCATCCAATCCGGGCCCATTCCTCGCCAAAAAGGTTGTGAGCATCCTCCAGGTGAGTAATCTTACCATCTCACGATCTGATGACGCCTTTATGTTTGAATTAAATGTATTTTTAAATGAAATCCGCAAAGAATTATTATATTTTTTTTTCTGAAGGCAGCATTTACTCGAAATGTGATTTTATTTTGTAATGAGACGGCAGTAAATATGAGTAACTGTGTTAACACACGAGAAAATCAACCTTGTCATTTAGAATAGTGGCTCTTGAGATTTGTCATGACTGCAGAGTGGGTAACATTTACATAAGCACACAAAACACAAGTGAAACGACTGACAAGGACCAGCTGTGACTGTTTCTGTTGCTCCTCTAATTCACAGGATGGGTTTCCAATCCGAATCAAGGCTGTTAACATAATTAACGAGCCCAGGATTTTCAAAGGCATCTTTGCTATAATTAAGCCTTTTCTGAAGGAGAAGATGGCAGAGAGGGTAACTATTGTCCTTGAATTGTCTCTGACTCCTTTGTTTTGAACAAAGGACTGTTTTGAATCGTGTGCCTCCCTTTCATCCACAGCCTGTGCTCCGAAATAACAGCATATTTTCATCTGTGAAAATGGAAGGCCAGGGATATTGATTTCAGAGGAATGAACTCAGACCACCAGATACGCAACCCCTTATTTTCCAAAATCTCATGAGAGGGTTTGGTTCGTGTTCGTGTCAACCTGCAGTAATTGATTGTTATTCATGTGGGCACAGTGGAGACAAGCTGACATGTTATCACCTTTTACGTTAATATGGCAAACCTGTTAGCATGCAGTTGCTTATTAACACAATCAGCAGATGCGGAGCAACATTAGCATTTAGACTCATGTACCACCTGTTCAGTATTCACTGTAGCTCTGGTTTGTGTTTCATCAACTCCAGAAGCAAAAATGTGGCTCTTTAGCTGCTAGATGCTCTGCTATGTTCATAAGCTAGTCAGTGACTTTGTCTTTCTGCTGGTTTGTGCTGAGCAGGTAACATCCTGTTTGCTTTCAACAGCTTTTCTACTGAAAACAGCTGAAGAGGGCAGTGAGAAAGAACCAAACAGTAAATTTGTTGGCCTTAAAAGCAAAACAATGAGTTGAAAGAAGCTATAAGGCTCTGTAGAGTTACGAGTGACGGCTTTCACATGGCATGAGATATTGTTTATAGTCACTTTAAATAATGAAGCTGATGGTGAGGCAGGTGATATCACTGACATGGCATCTGTGCCGTCTCCTCATACAGTACATCCTCCACGGCTCAGACCTGCGCTCCCTGCACCGGAACATCCCCCGCTCGGTTCTCCCGGAGGAGTACGGCGGCACCGCCGGCCAACTGGACATGTGCGCCTGGTCGAGGCTGCTGCTGGACTGTGAGGAGGAGTTTATAGTGGAGTTCTGCCAGCCGGATCCACTAGAGGGCGTGTTGCTCCCAGACTCCATGCTGTTTGAAGGGCAGCAGGCCAGCGGGCAGGACGATGACACCTTCAGGGGGCTGCGCTCTCAGCTTTACTACTGTTACTGATGCACACTGTAGGTGCATACACCCCCGTCACTGAGAGGACATTTTCTGTTTCATTTGAAACATGTGTGTAGACTTTTACAGGGCAAGTTGCCAATATTACACGATTTATTTTACTAACGAAGCAGCACTACTATAGATGGATAGTCTTTTCTAGTTTACACATAGCCCAGCATTTAACCATGGTTCCAAGGCAGCTGCAGGCTCAGGCAAAGAGGTTTTTGACTTGAGCAGATGCATGTTTAGTCATTATAGGTGTATTGAAACACATTTTGCGTGATGGAACCTTTCCTCCTGTCCATACTGGCCTTTAAATGACGCCTTCCTAAAGTGCATCCAGTGTGGATGGGGGATAAAATCCACTGTCCTCATTTTGTGTTTAACTGAAGCTGAAATGAGGCTTCGTCTGTACCAGTCAGACAAATCATGTGGGCATAGGGAAAAACACTGTCCAGGGAATTTCATACTACAAACACCAACTTTTGAAGTTTAAAATACATTTTTTCCTGGAACACAGACTGTGGATTTGTCCCCGATCTCGTCCGGAGGGGATCTTTAAATGGCCAGGCTGAACAGGGGGAATGATTACAGCAAGCAAAAACTGTTTCAATGTACATACGGCCATGCTAGTACAGTACAGACGGGAAAATGTGGCCATTAGTACTCTGTCTGCATGGTGACATCGCCCCACCACTCAACTCAAAAAACAGTTTTTGTGTATGTAAGCACCTGATACATTGCCTTAAACTGTAATCAATAGATTTTGCCATATATGATAAATCATGTTGAATTTGCGTGTACCAAAGCAATATTCAAGTGTATTCTCATCAGGACTTGCATAAGAGCGGATATACTTCATTAGATGGTTTTTGCTGAACATCTAACTACGCAGCATTTCAGGCCTTTGTTGAGTTGACGCTTTACTTTCCTCTAGCTTGAATCTTCTGAGAGGATTATTTTTCTAACTTCAGATAATCTGCCTTATGTTTTTTTGTTCAACCTTTTTTGACCTGTTTGCCTGTGTTTCCTCACTCAGTCTTAACACAGGGCCATTACTGGTCACCGGAGTCACACTGGGAAAAGATCATTCAGTCCTCACTGTATACACATCTGGTTTGCCAAATTTTACACCAGGCCATGTACAAAAATGTGCAATAATGTTGGACCTTTTTTCTCACTGTAGCTGGGAGTTAACTTGAATTGTTTTCATTGTCTTTTTTATTTTTGTTTTAAGCATGTCTGTGACTATAAGCTGTGTTGTGTTGCAGGATATTTATCGTCGGTAGTGAAGACAGTAAAGTAAAATTCAACAGGAGAAAGTGCTATTTGTGTCTTGTTTGTGCTGGGATGCTGTTGTTGGCAGAGAGTGGTGGTATGCTGCAGGCTCTGGGGAAGCTGTGGGTATTTTCACAATATTATTGCAACTGACTTGAGCAGCGTTTCCCAAACTGGGCTCATGGGTCCCCAGAGACCTCAGAAGTACAGTGGGGGAAGATATATTTAGATATTTTACTTCACTAGAAGTAGTAATACCACAGTGTAAAAATACTCAATTGAAAGCAGAAGCCTTGCATTCAAACATGCACTTGAAGGACCAGTGTGTAGGACTTAGCGACATCTTGTGGTGTAGTTCCAGATTGCAACCAACTGAACACCCCTCACCTCACTGTCCCTTTCCAAATGTGCAGGAGAGCTTATGATGGCTGTGAAAAATGTGAAAATGCTTGGTTTGTCTGTTCTGGGCTACTGTAGAACATGGTGGACTCTGTGGAAGAGGACCCACCCCCTCTGTAGATATAAAGGGCTCATTCTCTAGGGAACAAAAACACAACAATTCTGATTCTCAAGTGATTATATGCAAATAAAACATACTTATGGATATTATATTCAGTTTCTGCCAGTAGATGCCTCTAAATCCTACATACCGATCCTTTAAGTGAAAGTCTTTAAAGAAATATGTGCTTGAAAGTACTTATAATGCAGAA
Organism: Chelmon rostratus; assembly: GCF_017976325.1. NCBI lineage: Eukaryota > Metazoa > Chordata > Actinopteri > Chaetodontiformes > Chaetodontidae > Chelmon > Chelmon rostratus. The sequence continues at coordinate 25,166,771 of NC_055667.1, read as the reverse complement.
TTAGCCTTTTCAGATCACTATGTCATTATATACACTCAGTTGCCAGTGTATTATTTAAAATTATTATTTCAAACTAATGCAGTCTAATACAACCTCCCAGCGATAAATCCTACCTCAGTGAATATACAATGTGTCAACAAAAACTGAACATTGTAAATAAAGGTAGGTTGCATTCTTTATTTGAGTGTATATCATATTATCACAGATGTATTAACATTTGAGCATCATTCTCAGGGTCAGCTGGTCACAGAGCAGCAAGGTTTCATTTACACCTATGAACTAACTTCACTGCTGGGTCGTTCAGTCTGCAGCAAAGTGTTGTACTTCATAAAATGATCACGTGATTTGGCTGTAAAATCCTCACCTGCAAAGTAACAATACCTGTCAGATAAGCATGCAGTGGAGTAAAAACTATGATGTTTCCATCTGAAATGTAGGAGTATAAGTATAAAGTAAAATTGCAGTACTCAGGTAAGGTTCAAGTACTTTAAAAGTATATTTATGTACAATACATGAGTATGTATGTAATGTTCTTTGTTTCCAACACTGCATAAATATCCCTTTACTTAAGGTCAGTAGTGTTTAACATGGAGTTCAGGGATCAGGTGACTAGATTAGAAAAAAAAAGAAAAAATGATGTCTTTGAACAATGAAGAGCTGTGTCTTCAGTCAAGATTAAAATAGGTTTGGAATGAGAACCTGCTGCTTTGCTATTGGATCGTTTCCATCTGGAAGATTCACACAGAACTCATTAATTTGTTCTGTTTCTTTCATGAGATTTTGACTTTATTTTAACTCCACGCAGCCTACGCGGTTGGATATTGTTAGTTGCTGTTTCCATGGCATTCATTTAGTGAACGAGACTTTTTGTTACGCTGTACACTCATGTAATATGAGTTCATGACACAACAAAGAGAAGAAAAGCAGATCTGTTAAAGGGAAACTCCACTGATTTGTCCTCCAGCTATTCTTCTGTGGCTCTGGGGGAGCTTTTCAAAGTATGAAAAAGAAAAACCCTGATGACATCACTGTGATGTCATCAGGGATCATCTCGACTTGGACTTGAATCTTACACAACAGAAAGCCTACATTTCAAACTGGAGGCGAGGGGTTTGGAAGAAGGGAGCATTTAGGGGCCATTACACCTGAGCCACAGATCTCAGCATCTGTTTATTCAGCATCTGCTCAAAATATATACAGCCATACTGGAAAGGCCCAGAAGGTCATTTAAGACTCACTGATGTTCTGAAGGGATTTCCAGTCTTCTCAAAACTACTTTGCTGCAAAATTAAAATGACTCCTAACCTGTTTTCCAAGTTGCAGCTCTGTTTCCTAATACAAACAAAGATATAAGATGACAATTAAGATAAGATAAGACTTTATTAATCCCCAGCCGGGGAAATTCAGGTGTTACAGGCAGCAGGTAATAGCAGTTGGAAAAAATAGCAACAGAATAGAGAAATACAAAATACAAAATAAAAGCTGATATATGTACATTTTATACAAAGGACTATCTAAAAGAAAAAAAATATATATTGCCACAAAGAAATATAATAAAAATTGCCATAAAAGCTGCCACTCGTGCAGCACCACATTGTCCGACATTTTACATGTCTTTATTTAATTTATACAACCTCAACCTTAGGCTTGTCTATGTTGATTGAAACCCGATTCCAAAACAGCTGCGGCTATGAGGAGTGTAGTGAAAACGTGTTGCATTGTGGGAAATGTAGGATCCAGCATTTTGGGAGCTTAACCTGCAAGTTTGCTAAAAAAAAAAAAAAATTTATAAGCTGTCTCCTGTGAGTCCCCCAGCTTCATGGGGGTGCAGCATTAAACCGCTGGAGCGCCCCTGTGCAAATGGAAATGTGCTAACATGTGGGTTTACCCTCTTACATTGCATCACTGGTGATCCTGCATGTGCAGCCAGACCAGCACAGTAAAAACCAGCGGCAGGAACATCTGGGGGTTCCCTGAATCTCATCAGTCGGGGTGTGTGGCGGTTTGATGCGCGTGCAAGCTGCAGTGAATACCACTGATAAAAGCAGCTGTGTAACGCGTGAGTGTGTGATCTTCAGAGCGCGCTGCGTTGCTGGCTCCAGCCCACAGAGGAGTGGGAGCCTCCACAGGCTCGCTCTGATTGGCTCGCGCACGGCTAACTCCATTTTGGAAAACAGCTGTTTGAAGACACAACCTTTTTCTCTCGTTGTTTTCCGACGGTGCCACGAGAAAAAAAAAACAGCCAGGCTGCGAGCGCGCTCCTCTCCTCCTTCGCCGCGGGGTGTTCGTCCCTCCGCACCAGCCGGCTTCCGTCTCGGCGTGCTGCGTGTTTTTCTGTGCGGCTGCCAGGAAACTTCAGCGGGGATCCATGGTGTTGAATTTCCATTGTAACAAGTGGATAACAGGAGGCGACCCGACCAAGGTTAGTGCTGGGCTTTTCTGTTGGGCGATGTTGCCGACGCGTGGTGCGTGAACGCGGCTTTTCGTGTGTTCAGTCTAAAACGAGCTGCGGAGTCACGAAGCGGCCGTTTGGACGTGGTTTTAATGAGCCAGCGAGCAGCCGACGACCAGCGGGAGACAATACGCGTCCATCCGCAGAGCCTGAACGCACCGTCCGCGTCCCCGCCGTCAATGCTGACTTAGCCCCTGAACGTTCACGGTGTTCATGCGTCTCCTCGGATGGCATTCAAGTGGAGCCATTGTGTGTGTGTGTGTGCGCGCGCGCGCGCGTGTGCGTGTGCAGCTTAAAGGACTGGCATGCACGTCCTTCCCACACATTAGCTGCTGCATTCAGGGACGCTAATGACAGCCTGGATAGCTTTTGAAAGCTCTCATGTCCTCCTCTCATCGACTGTGCTTTTTTGCTCTGTCAATGCACCCAGCCGGCCCTCCTCCTCCTCCTCCTCCTCCTCTGTAAACACAAATCAACTCGCTCCTCCATCTCTTAACTCGATAAGATAACAAGGCAATGATGACAGCAGGTTTTCATGCAGTGATCTGGCTGCTGGGAGAGGAAGGAGGTGAAGCTGGATGGAGATGGTGCGCAGAGATTCAGCAGCAGGCTGGTGGGGGGGCAGCCTGGGACCCCACACTTTGCATGAGTGTTGCTGGGCAAGGGCCAGTGTTACTGGGCATGGGCACTGGTGAAGATAAATACTGGGCTCTCGCCCGCCTGTGGTGTTTGCTTCACTGTCGGCGGGCCGGCCGGCTGCGACCAGAACAGTGTCCTTCCTGAGCTCAGCCGGTCTAGACGTTAAAAATGTTCTGATCACATTCAACGAGCACAACTTGCATGTGTTGCAATGCAACGAGCAGCCTTATTTCAGCCCAGTGGCAGCAAACCGAGCTGGATTGTGACACGTCTTGACAGGGACAAGCTTAACTAAAACAGGGTGGAACTGTGATGTGCACTGATTTGGCATTTCATGTCTCCGGGAAGCTGTTGCACATCAGTGGCGACGCTTTAAATTCCACATTTTGGGAAGAAAAGCGGGAAACCGTGTGATTCTGTAATGTGAAGCAGTACTGACATGTCTGGCTGTGAGCAATGATTGTTTCTGCTTATTATTTTTTTTCCATTAATTGATAAATCAGAGATGATTGTGATAGTGATGACAGCAAATTACTCATTTTGTCTGATTGGCACTCCGGTACTGTCATGAAAGATGAAGCAAACCAAAAAAATCTTGCAGAAAAGCTGCAACTTGGCATTTTTCAAAATAGCTACATGTTATTTGGACTGATCATTTCAGCTTGATCAGTATGCTGGAAAAAAAACCCAAAAACAGATGCAACCCATGTTTGCATTTTTTGCCAAGAGCTCGAGCTGAAGGTGAATCTGTCTGGCTGTACTTTAAAAGAAAACATCATTCCTGGTTCTTGACATGAACGAGCGTGGGTTTTTTTTATATTGGTGGCAAATTCACATTTTAAGCCCCCTGATGAATCTGAGGTTGAATTTAGTGCGATCTAAGGGGTCTGACGGCAGATAGGGCCTTCTTTGGAACAGCTCTCTACTGCCTCGTCTCCTCTCTTTGTACCAGCTAACCAAACATGGTCTGCTATCCTTCAAAATGGCCAATGGGGGGGGGGGGGGGGCGGTGGAGAGCAGCCAGAACAGAGAGCGCAGCGGTGCAAGAAAACCCCAGCTACGAGACAGACACACGTGCCCTGCTGACCTTGGACGGAACCCTGCAGAACCGTTCCTCCTGCGTTTCAATCATATTTACTGATCAAAACAAGCCGGCAGCGAGTAAAAGACGGACCACCCGCCATCACGATTACATGCGCTCACGTTTCGGCTATAACGAAGGCTCGTCCTCAGGGGCCTTTGTGCGTTATACCTCTTTTAATCTGTGACCCTGGCCGTCCAGAAAGCAGCGAGAGTAATCAGGCCATGCTAGTGCAGGTCTGATTATCTGCAGTGCTGCATGACCAACACCGCTCTCCTCCTCCAACTCCTTTAGTAAACACAAGTGATATCTGCTCCTGGTGAGGGCTGCCAACAATAACATGATTACCCTGAGAACCCCTCTATCCCTGTGCTGAGAGCCTGCATTAAGCATACACGACGGGGGCTGGATGGTGACTGCGTGGTTGTTTCTGTCAGTTGTTTTCCTCTAAGTGGTCATCAGATTTTTTTTTTCCCCTGCCAGACGGCCATCTCTGTGCTCCACATGTAGTGCGACTGAAAGTTAAATGAGCTTCCCTCCGTGCGTTGTAATACACTTTTTAAAAAGGGGCGTCAGAGGCAGCTGGATTCAGAGCTTTTCTGCAACAAGGCCGAGACATTACATGCTTTCGATAAAAATAGAAATCTCTTCTCAGAATCGGTTCAAGTGGCCTCTGGATTTCTTTATGTCCACAGTTCGTCACCTGCCTGGAAACCTTCCCCTGACAAAGACATCCGAGCAGTCTGAGTCCACAGCGGTGCTGCAGGGGTTTTGGTACGATGTGAACGCGCTGCTCAGGCTCTATTTTTGTATGCGTCCCTCTGTGTAATCACGGGTTTAATGTGTACATATTTCGTGGACGGGGATTTGTCGGTTCAACTGCATTGACCTCCAACCACATTCTTTGCCCTGGGTGCAGAGGACTTAAGCTCTTCTGTTTTTAGCTCCCTGACTTCCCCATGAGGAGAAAATGAGTGCCATCAGCCCGGCCTGTGGTGTCTCATGTACTAGACGGAAAAATCCTTCAGATACACAAAGAAATGCCAGACCGCTACCAGAGTCTCAGGTTATGAGAATGAAACAGTTATTTACTCCGTAATTGTCGTCTCATGTTATTTCAGTCTACACAGTGATGCTCTTGTGAAAAGTGCATTTAAACGTTTTTTTTTTTTTTAATGAGCATTTTTGTCAGTCTTTTATTGGAGGCATCGTTTCATTGTCTGGCTTTAAAGCTCCTTTCACTTTAACCTTTAATGTGCGGCATTTGGTAAAGACTCTTTTGATAATGGCGCTCTAGACTTCATCATTGATCATCTCTCTGTCATCGATAATGATGATTGAGCTGTCGCCACCTGTGGTGGTTGCAGGTAGATTTAATGAAATAATGATACAGGTGCTATGAATAGCCACGGCTGTGGGGAATGGTCGTGTGTAATTATAGCTGCTCTGGCATTGTTGGATGAGATGTGCGGACGAGGCACAACCGGTAAAATTGCACTGTGCTTTGCCTCAGGTAATTGACTGGTCTAACGAGTGGGGAATCAGGCTGAAGTATTGATATTAAAACAGGGAATTAAGGCCACGTCTGTGGCTGTTTATGACTCGAGATGCGCCGGTCTACTGGTTTTACTACATACCACGCTGAAACTGTCATGCATCTGGTTTCTGGAGTCCAAATCTGCAGAGGACGGAAGTTAAGAGGTCAAATTCCTTTTTGAACGTATAAAAAAGTGATACTCCACCAGGGCAACTAATTTTCTGGAGCTCGAGAGAGCTGACTGCTTCAAAAACCAAAAATATTCCATTTTCTATCACATAAGAGAAGGAAAAGTATGAAATCCTCACATTTGAGAAGCTGGACTGTCAGAGTTTTGTTTGAAAAATGACTTAAACAAAGAATCAATTATGAAGATAGTCAAAACTTTTCTGTTGATTGATTATCTGATTATTGCACCACTTACTCCATCCATCTTTATTTTGGCGCATTATGCTGTATAGTGATAAATGCGTTAAACATCTGCTACCTAGAGAGTGAAAAGTCATAAAACCGGTGGAGCAGCGGACCAATCTGACCAATGAAAGAGCAGGAGGCGGAGGCAGCGTTTTCAGCCACCTGGCAGCAAAGATATGAGGGTTTGGGATGTGGTGAAGGTACCGACAGGCAGCGGGAAGGACAGTTATTCTCCAGGAGCAGTCTGAGAAGTTTCTTTGGAGCTTTTTGCAGGCTGTGAAACTGGGTCACCAGTGAAATATACCCTAACCTCTGTGAAGACAAGCTGACCACAGCCTCTGCAAGTCCCAAGTCAGTGTGCCCACAGGGAACGAGTGTGTCACACTCAAAAGATAGATTCACGTCAGTGTTTGGTAGATTTTATTGCAGCTGGCACAAGAAGTGGCATCCTGACCCAGCCAATTCAAACAGCTTCGTCCAAAGCCGTTTTAGACGAGGAGTTATTGTGAAGGGATGGACGGCGAGTGCTCGCAGCCCTGCACACACCAGGCAGCTCCAGAAAGTAGATGGATCTTACATATCCGGTAGTTATTACTACAATTAGAAGACCCAAATCTGTTTCCTGATGCATTTCCTCATCCTGATATTTGACTTTGTCTAGCGAGGTTGTTCTCCACTGTGGCGTCACGTCTGTTTTTCAGCTGTAAGCCGGTTGATTTGATGTAGTCACAGCCTCAGACTTCAGCCGGATTGGACCCACAACATCAGCATACATATCACAGATAAGGTTGAGGTGTTGAATAAACACTGCTTTGAATCCATGTGCGCAGAGAATTTTTAATCAAGCCGTATTATGTAAATGGCCTCTCGTCCGTGGGAATTGGAGTGGAAGCGAAATAGACGCGTCCGTTTCCAGTGAAAGGTGATTTGATGGGGATCTCTCTTCACGGCAAAATGAAAATGAGGTTTAATTATTTCAGATTCCGTGTGATGTGAATAAAGTGCTAAAATCATTGAACTTTCAAAGTGACGTGAGAGAGAAATGTTGAGGGTAAAAGGAGCAACATGACCTTCGCTGTTCGACAGGGAATCACAGGCTTGTGATCTGCTTCGTGCTTTCATTTGACCCACTTTGGGAACTCTCGGGCTCGGCTTGCTTTAAAATATTTGATTGTTTTTTTTTCTGGAAAGGTTTTCATCCAAATCCCAGAGGATAGAAATGACGAGCTCTGTTGATATGAGGCTGCTCGCAGGAACTGGAGAGCAAATCATTGACTGTCATTAAAATTCACTTGACAGTGATGTATTAAAAGTATATCCCATTTCCCATTCTGCTGCTAGAGGAAATGTGTTAATTGCCCTTAATAAGACAAATAAATTGTTATTGTTTCATGGCTTGCAGGTGATGACTGACCTGTATTAAACAGAAGGCTTTGCTCAGGTTTTTATAGAAATCTAACTAATACTAAGTACAACTTCTTAAAAACAGACCTCAAGACTAACAGCATCCCGTTGTCCTGGAGACGATAGAAGATGGTGATCTTCACCAGGAAGCCTCTGGGCAGGGATAACTATCGCTTAGCAACTAACAAACTGAATCTGAGTATTCTGTTACTGTAGTTCCTATCACATATAAACATCGTTGTTAAAATCTGAAAGGATGTAGTAAAGTCAGGATGGATGGGGGAGGCGGCCTAGTTTTTCTCCGGTATTGCTACATTGTGAACAACAAATCCTAGCTGGCTAGTTAGCTGTTAGCAGGCAGCAGAGTCCTGTCCTAATGGAGGCAATGGTGCTAACAGAGCTAATCGGTTCATAAAGGATCTGAATACGTCCTCCACCCCTGCTGACTGTATTATTATGTCCTGCTCACTACAGAAGCGGAGGGAGTTTGTCCCGCTCGCCATCATCAGTGACGGTTTCGTTATCTAGGTCTAGAGGAAAGAGCAACGGTGGCCTCTTCTCCTTTCTGTGTTTGCTCATGAGGAGGGTTACGTATGTGCCTTTTTATCCCCCTCAGCTCAGCAAATTGAATCACATGACGCCCACGTCCTCCTAGACTTGCGGGAGAAAAGTGCGATGATGCAGCTGAGTGGAATTACTTGGCGAACCTCAGAAACGCTGCGGCCATCAGCACAGGTGAGAGGAGCGACTCATGCTCTTCACTTTATTTTAAGTGCAGCATAAACAGCAGTTGTGGTTCGAGTAATCGGATCTCTTGCTTTGTAAGGGAGCGGGCTTCGCCTGTTTGAGGTTTGTGTGTGTGTGTTTTGTTAGAGAGGATGAGGAAGTTGAGGGTGTTGTGGGTGAAATCCCTCAAACAGGTGGTGCAGAGAGACGTAGCCCACAAACAAGCCATGTATTTGGTTGCAGACTGGTTAAAGGGAGGCTGCAGAATAACTGAGGAGGATGTTCTGTTTCTCAAGTTCTCAAAAAAAGTAATGAAAACGCTGGCGGGGGGTGGGGGATGTTTCCTTATTTAGGAAGCATAATAAACACGCATGCATTCTTTCCCTGCACCTCTCGTCCTTCCTCTTTTTACCGCCGTCCTCAGCCTTTCTCTGTCTTCTTCATGTCCTCATCTGCTTTCTGCTTTCCACCCTCTCCTCATCATCCTCTCTTCTTTTTTCTTCACACCTCCCTCTTACCGTCATACCAGCTCTTCTCCAGTCAACCCAAGGGTCTTGTTCAGCCTCCAGTGTGTGCGCAGAGAGCCTGGGAAAAGAGAGGGCATAAACAACACGGCAAACGAACCACCTGCTTCCTGCCGAGGTCTCGTGTTGTTAAATGTGTGGACAGAAATAGAACCGGGCAACCTTGCAGTAGAATTAGAATAGATAGAATGGACAGTGGGAGGAAAATCGCCGACCGGCACAGCAGTTATCACACAGCACAGCGAGCTCTGCCTTTATACACGTAGAAAGACATGGTGACACCTGAGGACGACTAGTAATTGATTACTTGATTAGTTGTTCGACAGAAGATTCAATTGCCACAATTTTGACAGATTGATTGAAAAGATTTTTTTTTTTTGCAAAAATGAATCTCATTTGTTTTCCTTGTGGTGGTAAACTGAATATCTTTGGGTTTGTTGGTCAAGTAATTTGTAGACGTTGCACTGGGCTTTAGAAAACGGGCATTTTCCATTTTCAAAATATAAAAGCAGCTGATAAAAAAAAAAACAATTATGAAAATGATCTTTAGTTTTAACAAGTAAGACTGAGACAGTCAGCTTTGGGGGGGGGCTTGTCATCAATAAGATATTCTATCATCACACGATGCTGTGTGATTGCACCAGCCTGTAAACATGTTTATTCCTGCTGTAGTTGTGCATTTTAATATGGCGGTCTATGGGGATTGACTCGCTTTCGGAGCCAGCCTCTAGTGGCCATTTGAGGAACTGCAGTTTTTGGGACATTTGCAGCTTAACAGTTACTTTCATAAATCTTTCAGTAATTGTTGAAAGTTATTCAGTTGTAAATGATTTAAAACATAAAAAAATTGCCAGTCTTCCCATTTTAAAAGCTGGAACAAGAGAATATTTTTCAATTTTTAGAACTGCTGATAATTAGTTTTCTGTTGATTTATCTACCAACTGTTTCAGCTTTATGAGCATGCACACGTCAGCAGATATTTGGATGTTGCGTTTCTTTGTCTTCTTTTGTTGGAAGCTGAATATGTCCAGGTTTTGGACAAGCAGGAGGACAAAACAAGACATTGGGCTCCAGGAAACTGTGATGGACATTCCTCACTATCGTCTGACATTTTATAGGCAAAAAAGAAAAATTGAGAAATACATTTCAGATTAACCAATAATGAAAATTAGTGTTCCCAAAGATGTTCAGTTCACTGAGACATCAAACAGAAAATCACCATATCTCCACATTTATGAAGCTGAAAGGAGAGAAGTTTTGCCATTTGTGCTTCATTAAATAACCTTAAGATAACTCAATTATCTAACAGATGCAGATTAATTTTAATTTTTCTCTCAATCAGCTAATTGATTAATCAGTTAATTATGTCAGCTGTATGACCAAAAATCAATTTTCTGACTTCTTAGCTCCTACGACAAGTAGATTTATTCATGCAGCACTTTTCAGAACAGAAGTTACAAATTTATTTTACACGAACGGCTGTAACAAAAGATTATTTTCATTATTGATTAACTTGCAGAGTATTTTCTAGATTCATTGATTAAGCCTTTGCTCTATAAAATACCAGAAAATAGTGAAAACACCTGTCATATGGAGCTGTCCTTACACTGACTTAAGCTAATGCTCGTCATAACTTCCTAGAGCCAACATTACATCTTCAGATTGTTTTATCCAACCAGCAGTTCAAAGTCATTAAAAACATTTAATTTAGAAATACAGCTGGAACAGGAGAACACCATATTTGGATTTTTTGCTTAAAAAATGACTCAAACCATTATTTGATTATCAGAATTGTTGCTGACAAATGTTCCATCTATGATAAACTTACTGGAATAATCAGCCAAGAACAGACATAAAATCTAAACAGCTTTCAGAACAGCATTCCTGAAATACTGTTTTTTTTATGCATCCCTTCAGCTCTCAGTACTTTTCCAGACACACAGCAGAGTCACCCACATCTAAATATTTTCAACTTGGACGCAGCACCTTTTAAAGAAATATACCCCCGTCACATCCTGGACTCACAAAATCCCCTAAAGCTGCTTCAGGCACTCATAAATTAGTCTGGCCTTTCGAGCAAACAGGAGAATAACTGTTCCTCGCTCTTGTGGTGGGAGATGGAGGATGTTAAACATGAGCGCTATCAGTGCTACATGCTCAGCCATAATAAGATATCTGAATATTCTGGAGTCCAGTTAAAGCACCTGCTCCTGACTCAGCTGTGAATCACGGGCAGTTGATGAGAGTCAGTCACACCCATCCCTATTCCCACACACACACACACACACACAAACAGAAACCGGGGGATTCCCTATAGCTCGAGGGAGGCCGTGCTGTTACAGTACACTCAGTCTCATATGTCTGGCTGTCTGGCCACTCGTCTCCTCCATCGATCCGTCACGGCTTTTTTGCAGGTTTTGGGCCACGGGGACGCTCATGCAGAGGACGTGGTGTTGTACATCTAACCCTTCTGGTAATGTAACCTTCACTTACCTCCAAACATGGATATCTGATCCTGCACGCGATGCTGTTACTTTGCTGTGGTTCTCTATAGCGTGGAGGCTCGGCAGTATTGTGGTGCACTGGTTCTCTCAAGAGCTGGTATCGATTGACCCAGCTGTTCATAACAAAAGGGGACATGGTCTGTCGTAGAAGTTTTGTCTGTCTCTCCAGTGTTGTTTATGATGTTAGCTCAATTCATTTAAGTGCGTTTCTGTGCATTTGAGTTTTGGGTTCCTTGTTCCAAGTGTCACCGAGAGCAGATCTGTCTTCAATTACACAAATTCAAACATGTTGTGTAAATATTTTCTCCTCTCAGCATTTGTCAGCATTACTTTTCAGCTGCAGTAATCATTGTGGGTTGTGTTTGGACTGGAGGCCATGAAGGACTTCCTGTGTTATGTGAATGTGGTGCCCTCATTTGGGTGGAGTTGCTTGGTGATATCAATAATTTTTTCTTGAAGGGATAGTTTGACATTTTGTGAAATGGGCTCTTTGGCATTCTCGCTTAGAGTCGGAGGAGAAGAAGACCACTCTCTCATGTCTTTCTGTTCAACTACAGCCAGGAAGTCCTGCCGTCACTGCGGTGGTGACCAGGCGGCCAGTGGTCATTCCAGGAAATCACTGCACTCGACAAAGAAGTAGTCCAGTGTAACATGAAGTAACTGAGGTCAGCCTCAGCCAGCACCACTCCGGCTGTGACTGAGCCTTCAGGGGCGGCTTACAAACCTCTGAATGGAGGCAGATTAGGACACAATTGGTAAAATGAATAAAAATGTGTCAAAACTCACATTTAAAACCGTGGTTCTTGGCAATAATAAACTGCACATTGTTGATATGGACATTGTTTCCTGGCCCTTCAGCCAGGAGGCCTGTTCACCCACAAGGCCTGTTCAGTAGTCTTACTAGTTTAAGCGCACATTTTCTCATGATATGACCAATTTAGCATTACAGAATGCATTACATTCACACATTACCCTTAGTAGCATTCATACCCAGTAATAATATATATTATATAAATCCACTACACTTGTGCAGAGTACTGTTTGTCATGAACTGGGCAGCGTTTACCTGCCCATGAGCCGTTAAACATACTCTACACTGCTGCCTGTATGGCAGGTGGAATCACACACACCTTAAAACTACAACTCGACATTTTTACTCTCCCATTTTTATACTGATTAAATGAATAAGTAAGACGATGCTCATTAGTGAGCTTTGCTACCTTTGGACAGAGCCAGGCTAGCTGTTTCCTTCTTCTTGCTCCCAGACCTAATGCTAAGCTAAGCTAACCATGTTCTGTCTATAGCTGCATATTGAACGGACAGATGTGAGAGTGTTGTCAATCTTCTTAATGAACTCTTGGCAAATCTCAATGTCGAACTCTTTCAATTAGGCATTAATTGTTACCGCAGTGCTTGCTCTGCTTGAAGGCTGCACAGAACAAGAGCCACAAATGTAAGAAATTAAAGGGTCCACAATTATTCCTGCAGGTGAATCAGGTTTGCATGGCTGATGTATGATAACTGTTTGTTCCTTTTCCATTCTCTCACTGCACATATAGGTCAGATTCCTCACAGACGTTTCTCATTTCTTGCTGACAACTGTGGATTTATTTCAGCTATCAGATTTTATAAAGGTAGCTAGCTAATCTAAGATAATGCTAATGCTCAAAATCGTCTGACAAGCCCGTCTCAAACTGTATTTTAAAACAAGAACCCTGTGAAAGGGTTTGAAATGTGTACTTGTACTTGATGTAATGCTAAAAAGGCAAAAGCTGCATGTCCCAGCCATGACATCAGCATCCTCAGCAGCTGATCCACGGGAGGATCCAGCCTTGTTTGTGTGTTTCAGTGTAGCGCTGCTTCGCCTCATAGCGTGGTATTGAGAAGGGATGTGGGAGTGATTTGTTTGAGCCTAATCACTGCTTTGTTTATCAAATGAAGAGGTTGACAACACTATTTACTCCAACTACAAAAAAATATCTGCAATAAGTGCAGAATTCAGCAACCCCTGACCCTGTGGTAGCCTCGTTTTAGCTTTGTTTCACCATAACTGAAGGATGTCCAGTAATAATACGTCAGGTCAGTCTGGTGATGGGAGAGGCGTCGACGCTCGCGACGTCAGCAGCTGATGGTCATTCAGAGGCTGAGATGTGAATCATTGTTTAACAGCAGCTCACCTGGAGAACAAAGTGAAGAAGACGACCTTCTGCACACAGACACTTGACCACTGTAAACCTTAGAATTGATTTTTCTGACCGCAGAGGCTCATGTTCCTGTAGCGCCTCCCTGCATCTCTGACCTTCTTCCCCTGCGAGTCAGTTGTAGCCTGAAGTTTCTTGAGCCGGGAGCAGAAAGTCAATCGTAGCTGCTGCTGCTAATAACTTAACTTTTTAGAAAGCCGTCAGCACTAACGCTTTTACTTCCCATCTTCATCGTCTCTTTACGTTGATTTTACTGTACATGCTGCTCCTCAACACTGCAACAATTAGTCAATTAAAGGCAACGCTTTTAATTAAAGAGTAATTGTTTAATCAATCTCTTAAAGCCGCAGGTTCCAGATTCGCAAATGTGCTTTTCTGAGTCTTAAATGAGAGTAGACTGAATATCTTTGGGTTCTGGATTATTTGTTGGAGAAGTTGTAAAGAGCTCATCTTATTTTCCCTGCCCCATACTGTGTAGTAGTTATAATACCAGTAGTATTATTGGTTGTAGAAGTACTCTACACTGCCTCCTGCATGGCAGGTGGAATTACACACACCGCAGACCCTGTAACACTCAAACAACTCCTTAAAACTACAACTCGACATTTTTACTCTCCCTTTTTTATACTGATTAAATGAACGAGTAAGAAGATCATTAGTGAGCTTTGGAGGTCCTGCCAGGTGGATTTTGCTACCTTTGAACAGAGCCAGGCTCGCTGTTTCTTTCTTCCTTCTCCTTGCTTCCAGACCTAATGCTAAGCTAAGCTAACCATGTTCTGTCTATAGCTGCATATTGAACGGACAGATGTGAGAGTGGTGTCAATCTTCTTATTGAACTCTTGGCCAATCTCATACTGTGTAGTAGTTATAGTACCAGTAGTGTTAGTGGTTGTAGTATTTGTAGTAACAGTAGTAGCAGCGGCAGGAATAGTAGCAGTGACAGTAGTAGCAGCAGTAGTAGTGGTGGTAGTATTATTGGTTGTAGTATTTGTAGCAGCAGGAGCACTAGCAGTAACATTAGTATTAGTGGTTGTAATATTTGTTGTAGTAGTAGTAGTGGTAGTAGTGGTACTTGTAGCAGTAGTAGTAGTAGTAGTAGTAGTAGTAGGCGTAGTAGTAGTAGTAGGCGTAGTAGTAGTAGTAGTAGGCATAGTAGTAGCAGCAGTAGTAGTAGTAGCGTGGTAGTGATGGTGGTAGTAGTAGCAGCAGGAGTAGGCGTACTAGTAGCAGTAGTAGTGGTACTAGTAGTAGCAGTAGTAGTAGTGGTAGTATACTAGTAGTAGCAGTAGTAGTAGTGGTAGTAGTGGTACTTGTAGCAGTAGTAGTAGTAGTAGGCATAGTAGCAGCAGCAGTAGTAGTGATGGTGGTGGTAGTAGTAGTAGTAGCAGCAGGAGTAGGCGTACTAGTAGCAGTAGTAGTGGTACTAGTAGTAGCAGTAGTAGTAGTAGTGGTAGTAGTACTAGTAGTAGCAACAGCAGCAGCAATAGTCGTAGTAGCAGCAGCAGTAGTAGTAGTTGTAGTGGTAGTAGCAGCAGTAGTTGTAGTGGTAGTAGTAGTTGTAGTAGTCGTAGTAGCAGCAGCAGCATTAGTAGTAGTTGTAGTGGTAGTAGTGGTAGTAGTAGTCGTAGTAGTCATAGTAGCAGCAGCAGCAGTAGTAGTTGTAGTGGTAGTAGCAGCAGTAGTTGTAGTGGTAGTAGTGGTAGTAGTAGTCGTAGTAGTCATAGTAGCAGCAGCAGCAGTAGTAGTAGTTGTAGTGGTAGTAGTCGTAGTAGTCGTAGTAGCAGCAGCAGTAGTAGTTGTTGTAGTGGTAGTAGTGGTAGTAGTAGTGGTAGTAGTGGTAGTAGTAGCAGCAGCAGTAGTAGTAGTTGTAGTAGTAGTCGTAGTAGCAGCAGCAGCAGCAGTAGTAGTAGTAGTGGTGGTAGTCAGTAAAGTAGTTAGTTATATTTCAGATGTCTTCAGATGACTTCATTGTATCACATTTAAGTAGTAGAAGTAGTATAAGTACTGTATCACATACCTGTTGAGTAGAGCTGAACTGATTTAATGTGCTGCTTCTTGTTGCATCAGACGGTAAAAACAAACCTGGTTCCAGCTCGTTGACTGTGACGATTTTTCTCTGTTTGATGTCGTAACTGAGCGTCTTCACACAAACATTTAACGACTGAACTGCTTCTCCTTCTTCTCTGACATTTTCCAAACTAGACGACAAGCGATTCACGAGTTAATCAATAATGAAAATAACGACCGGTTGCAGCTCAGCATCAGAGTTTGTGTGTGTGTGTCATTTTTTAACAGTGGATATCTCTTTCTGGAGCAAAGCCAGATCCAGCCCTGATCTCTCATGAGGGACGAGTGCCGGGAATTGATCTCTGAAGTGCTCGGAGTTGTGAGGAACCACAACTCCGGCCGCTCGTCTGCGCGCCCGCCGAGATAATCTGTCCGAGATAGATTGATTTTTGATTTGGCTGCAGCTCTCTGAAGCAGCGGACTCGCCCGGACCTTTTGTTTTATTCATTAGTTCACTGGAGACCTTTCTGCAGCAGCTGATGCTAATAGCCTCGGTCAGGCGTCTTATCTCCTGTTCTTCGGCTGATTCATAATGCCTTCGGGCGTAGGAGCTCGGTTCGCTCATTTAGGACGGCAATTATGCGAGAGTGGCGGTGATCATTCTCAGTATCTCCGCTCAGTGAAAAGGAGATGAAAATTGCATTGAGCACCCAGTGTTATCAGTGATAATCCTGCATGTCTGACACAGAGGATGTAGACTTTTACTTAACAGTAAGCATGAAACTTTGAAGTGCCGGCGAGAGAGAGGTGGCGCAAACCTCTTGTGAGCGGAGGGGATTTGTGTTGGCTCGTCCCCTCGGCGGGGAAGGTTTTCAGCGCCAATGCTCAAGAGCTCAAAGCTAGTTGCAATACTCACTTCACCGGGGGAAATAAGGCTTTCACACCCAGCCCAGATCCCATAAGAAGAGGAAGGATGTGGGGCAAATATGTACACCAGAGCTGAATGGACTTTGGGCTTTTATTTATTTATGAGAGAAAGGCCGGAGAGGAGCAACAATGCTAATCCCGAGGAGGAAATACAGCTCCCTTGTGTTTGAAGTGGGCTCGTTGTCAACGGAGCAGCTGCTGACATCATGTGAATAGACAGTGCCCAGACCACATTTGACGGGGGCTGAGAGGCGGCGAGCAGGAGGGCAAAGAGCTGAGGCGCACTAGTGTTGCGGCGCTCTGACTGTGCAACACTGCAGGGCGAGTGGATGTGGACGAAGCAGTCTGGGTCTGATGTAGGCGGCCGAGGCCAGATGAAGCAGCTCTGATCGCTTTGGTAAGACTGTTGTTGACTTTGTCTTTTGACAGCTGAGAGCTCGTGAGGGCTGGAACAATGAGTCGATTAATTGTTGCATTTTAAAAACATAGTCCGGTAAAGCTTCTCAAATGGGAGCTTTTAATGCTCGTCTTTGCCTTAAATCGCCGTAAACTGAACATGTTTGAGTCTTGGACTGTTGGTCAGACGAAACAAGACATTTGAAGAGCTGAATCTGATGATTGTTTTCCTCGATTGATTGAGACATGAGTCCTTTTGTCTGTTAAATGTGAGAAACACGGCTGTTCAAAGCTCAGGGTGACAAATTCAAATGTTTGTCCAACCAAACTGCTATCACCACTCAGCTTAACATCATATGAAACACCAAAACATTAAATCCTCAAATTTGCACTCGCAGATGTTTGGGATTTTTATTAATAATGTCTATTGATCAGCTTATTGTTGCAGCTCTACATTGTTCACTAGTTTTTGCCATTTTATGGACAAAATGTTAAATCTAGAAGAAAAACCCAGCAGGTTAACTGATAATGAAAATAGTTTGTTCGTTTGATCGTATCAAACTTAAAGGTGGGTCACGAAGCGTTCGGGGTTGAAGCGGCCAACGGAAAAGTTTAGTTGCCATGACAGGCAGATGAAAGTCATCCTAGTGGAGGCCTCTTGCCTTGTCAATAAATGCCGCAGAATTAGTTGACAGACTTGAAATTGGTCATGTAGACGGCGCTAATGGATGTCAGAACCAACAACGAAGCCCGTCTTTGTGTGGGTTATTGCAGATAATGTGAGTTTATTACACACAAACCAGGCTTAAAAGGCTCCAGCGGGATGGTAGCGTCTAATGGGCCCGCTGTAAGTGGCTGTGCTGACTCATTTTCCCCCAGTGATCTCAAAGCCTTTTGTTCCTAATTTCTCCATGCCAGAACCTCTCCTGTTTCATGTCACCTGGCCTCGCCCGGCGTGCTCGCCGTTCATGTTCAAACCCGCCGCGGAGGGCGCCTCTCTTGAGGACGGCGCGGGTGTCTGCCTTTGCTCTTACTCCACCTGAATTCATGGAGCTTTTTGTGTTGTACGACAACGCAGCGGCTTTCTCTCAGAATGAAGGAATCACCAGAATTTTGAATTTGGACGTTTGAGCGGCAGGAAGGGAAACGGCGTGGAGCTCGGCTGAGTTCAGCCCGTGAGCCGAGCCGCGGCGGTTTCCCTCAGAGGGTTGACTTTTTATCGTCTTGGGTGAAAATACTCACCTGTGACATTTGTCTTGTGGAAGTGTTTTCCAGCTGCAGCTGCGTTCGCACGCTGCAGCCCGCAGCACACAGGCAGCCTTTTTGTTTAACTAGGACGTGCCCTTTAGCAGAGCTGCAGATCATAATTTGCCGAACGTGGTCGTGAGATGCTTGTGATTTCAGCGAGGAAGCTGTAAATGATGCAAGACTGGCATCATAGCTGTAAGAGGTCAAAAATATTACACATACAATGTGCCTTTGAGAGGACTTCCTGGCATCTGTAAAGAAACATGTCGACAAATTTCATAATCGATTAATAATTTGAGTCTTGTATCAAGTAAAGATGACAAATATTTTTCTCCAGATTCTCTGTGAGGATTTGCTGTTTACTATCATTGTAAAATGAATTTATTTCTCTATCTTGACATGCAAACGAGGGAAGCCTCGAGGATTTTCAAACCTTGAATAAAGGTTTTAAATGGACTTTATTAAATTCTACTTTTGGACTGTTTGGAAAACGCTCCCTTGGGTTCTGGGAAGTTGTGACATTTTGCACTCCTTACTGACGTTTTGCATCTGTCTACTAGTGTCGCAGCGCTACACTGTGGATAACGTATAAATGAAAAATGAAGCAGCATTCACCAGCAGAAAGCAGCATGAACGGAAATTTGTAAACTCACAGACATAAATAAGAAATAAAGAATGTTAGTGCAGCTGCAGCGTCGCTCTGTCTTTGCTCCCAGTGGACATTTATTTAACACTAATGTATTATTCACTTAAAGGCAGAAAAATAACAGAAAATAAAAAACGTGCAGCATGTCTGCAGACAGTTTTTGTTTAATCGGCCTCGTGAACGCAGACATTAGCCAGTGTCGATTAACTCAAAGTGCCATTTATAGATTAATTGCTCTACCGTTAATAATAACTGTTCATGACAGTGATAACCTAAAGCTGTGATATTTTCTGAGATGGTTTTCATTCCGTGAAACTCTCATACTGTTGCAACCCTCCAATAGACTAAACAATGAGTAAGAAAATGAAAATCGTGGTTCAGTGCGGCCCGACATGGAGGACATTTATATTCTTCTGTGCAGCTTAATAAACAAGAGCTGCAATCAGTTTGGTCTCACAGGTCATCAGTGTCTTTTTCAGATCATCTGCTTCCAAGTCACTTTACATGTTCATTTGCATTATACAAATCGCAGCAGGCGAACAACAACAACAACAACAACAACAACCTACGCTGCAGTCAGTCAGTCAGTCAGCCGGCACGACAAAAACAAGTTCATCATCACAGTGCGCTTTATGGAATCAGGATAAAGTGATTTTTAAAACGCGGCGCCATTAAACTGCTTCTAGCGCAGCTGAGACCAGGCAGAGAAGAGTGTAAACACGTGCTGAAGAACATCATCATCCCTCCATGGAAACCTGCTAATGATCTCATGGCAGGATCTCATCCACATGCGCAGGCAAGCCGACTAATTAAACAAGCAAATGGCAATTAGACGGGGCTCCCATAAGCCACATAACAACTGGGCCAGTGGAGTAGAAAAGGCAAACATAACACAGCACAGAAACGAAGTCATGGCTGCACACAGTCAGTGCTGGCTGTTTGCTTTTATAGATCTGCTAAAGAGGTCCGTCATGTAGAAAATGCATTGATTGATTCAAGATCCTAATGGTGATTTGAAAGAGGGCGGTTTTCATATCTCATAAGCTGCAATTTAAATGCATAGTTTGATGTTTTGGGAAATTCGCTGTTTCATGGACAGTTAGATGCGGTTCGATACCACTCTGATTATCTTAGCTTAGCACAAAGACTGGAAATAGGAGGAAAGAGCTGGCCTGGCCCACCAGCACCCCTGAGACTCTCCCTTCTATGGAAGTCTGACAACAACAATTTGCCTTTTTACTGGGAGTTCATGGGCCAGATCATTTCTTGTCTTGGACCTTTTGTTGCATTTGCACAAAGCCATGCTAGCTGTTTAGCCTGCTTCCAGTCTTTGAGTTGAACTCCTCGTTTGTCTTAATTAAGAGTGTCTTAAAGTTTGCAGTAATGTAATAACTGTCACGGTAAATTTGCCGCAGCCGGAGATAATCACGTTTATTCTGTCTGTGTTGATATGCTCTCTGTAAACTACATTTTCTGGAGGGGGAAACACAACTCTGCATCATTTCTCATGCACAAAAATATAAGGAGTGGACTGTGTCTTTTGCAGAACATCTGTTTTGGTCTGTGGCGAGTGTTTTTCTACAATTTCAGACAGGAAGCTAGCATGACAATGCAAAGACAGCTGGAAGTCAGAGGTGTCTGAGTCTCCCAGATAAACCTCTGAACACGTCATGTCGTAATTTTAAGATAATGGCCTTAAAGGGGGATTGAGAGCTCCAGGATTCAGAGCTGTGGAGCAGCAGCCTGTGAAGCTAATGTTAGCTGAAGCAGCTGCAGAGCTGTCAGGGCTATTGTAATGTCTTAATGGAGCTGAAACGGTCAGTTTTTATGAAGTAAAATAGCATAGAAATGCGTTCATATCTTGTTTATTGTTTGTTTTATATTTGATCAGGTCAGAAATGAGATATTTCCCTCAGATTGTTTACTAATGAGTGGCGAGTGAGAGGCTCAGCTGTTCCAAGTGAAGGTTGTGGAAAAGGCAGGACTGTGGGTGTAATTGTGAACCTGTGAGCCACTGGCCTCCCACGGCGATGTGGCTCACGAATGACTGTACAACCTGGCCATCTAGATGCCGATCCATCAGAGGCTCACGCCACCATCTGCAGCCGGGAATACAGAGTGGCTCCTGTGTTTGGCAGAAGCACTCAGGGAAATGCCAGCAGCCCAGAACTCGCTGACATTTCCTGAGGTAGCGCTCTTACCTACGGGGGCTTCGAGATTGCCCTTTACTGCAAATTTCACATTCCCAAAAAGTGGCGCCCACGCCGGCATGGCTCGTGACCTCTCCGGGAACGACCCCGGGTGCTTCCTTTTTGGCAGGGAGCACACACACTGTACATAAGAGAAAGAAAACAATTGCGGGACCTTTTGAATGATCCTGAAGGAATGTGAGTGAAAGAGTTTGGGAACAGACTGGCCCCGGGTCAGCATGTTGTAGCTGCGTCCGCCAGCTCCTTTTCATTCCTCGCTCATTCTCTCTCTTGTTCCCCGCCGAGACTCCAGCCCCCTCCATGTTTCTTAAAGATTCATAGCTGAGCTGCTCAGCTGTTCTGTCGTGGCTGAAGCGTTGCATGCTTTATTAGAGGATATGTCTGTATGTGTAATGCTGTTAGTTATGCTGCCCATGCACAGCGCTGAGGCCTGATGTATCAGTGCTGCCTGTGTGGGGGGGGTCTACAGGGGCTGAAGCTGTTGGAGAGGAACGGCTGTGACGACATGTACAGTCTGAGACAGTTTCTGCGGGTTTCCTTCTCCTTTTCTTCGCTCGGAGGTCGACTTCCTGCTGTTACCTTCTGCCATCTTCTCGATTCTTTTCTTTTCTGGAGCAGTCTTATTTTTTGTCCTCCTCTCTCTGAGGATTTACCAGCTGTATAGTGTTTTAGAGGTTGGCAGGATCCATGACCTAGTTAAATATGGACTGAGAACAGGAAACAGAGCAGGAATGAATGGCTAATGGGAGCGCTACTTACTTTTTTGCTGGGGCTCTTTCTGGCTCCACCTCTCCTTTGAATGCTTTCAAGCTCTTTTCCTCTCGCCTTCCATATTGATCAGTGCTCCCTGCAGGCCTCCACTCCGCCGTCTTTCCTAAATCCCTGCTGTGTAAGTACCTTCAGGACCCAGAACTAGCAGAGGGCTAGTACAGGTTTTTGTTTTTCCTGATGTAATTAGGACAAGCAATTAGCACAGATGTCAGTAGTGCCATTAATCGCTGTGCAGAAATAGTAATGGAAATTATTAACACCTTCTTGTTATTAACTCTCACACAGCTGCCGCCCATTCGGGTTGTGGAAGGGCTTCTGAAGTGCCCCCTGACTGCCCACTCTCTCACTCTGCATTGGTCATCCTCAGTTGCCTCTTAAATAGCTCAGCACTGTGCTTTTTTTTTTTTTTTTTTTTGGTCTCTCGCCAGTGTTCCCGTGTGTCACGTTGATTCTGCTGAAGTAGAAATTCACAGGACACAGTGGTACGTCCTCCCACGGGTCAGAAGGGTGATTTATGTGCTTCTCGCAACACCTCCGCAGCCGTCTGACCCCCCCTCCTCCTCCTCCTCCCTCTGGCAGGTGTAATGAGAGCGCTGGTCATGGACAGATGATGGACGTGGAGACGTCGTACTCAGACTTCATCAACTGTGATCGCACAGGACGCAGGAACGCCGTGCCCGACATCACAGGGGAGGGGGAAGTAGCGGGCAGCACCAGTGAACTCACCAAAGACCTGGCGGAGATGGACCTGAAGGCTGCAGGTCAGTAAACCCACATCTGAGTACATGCGGGATGCAGTGAGTGAGGAAGCAGGGGGGAAATGTGCATACAAAACCTCACAGATGTTTCAGACTGCTCTGTTCTGTAAGGCCAGTCTGAATTTTGCTCTTAGGTTAAATTAGACAAGATCTGGGGCTTGGCACCTGCATCCACAGCTGCTCATTCTAGCATCTCTGTGGGCCCTCCTGGCCTCTGGTTTGGCGCTGTAGTGACACCTGCTGAACGGCGAAGCTCCACTGAGACACAGTCAGGATCCGCCTCGTGTGTCAGAGTTTACGATGAATCACATAAACAGACGAGGGAGTCTAAGTGGATTATTCAGCTGCTGACCACCTCCACTGCATTTACTGTCATTGCTAGTGAGCTGCTGATATTTACCCCCCACCCTACTCCCAGGCTAACTCAGGCTGAGACCTCTGTCTCCATGGTAACAGTGAGTGACATGAACTAACCAGTGGCACCAACTGACAGAAGGATGCTGCGTTATTATTAAGAAAGGAAAGAGCCTTTAGAGGCTGCAGGCTGCAGCTGTCCTGAGCGCTGCCTCGTGAAGAGCCCACAGCAGCTCCTCTCTGCTGCAGCTATGTTCTTCCACGTTTTCTGCCGGATTGAACGAAGCCGATCCGTTTGCTCGCTCAGCCGAGTTTGAAAAGAAGTTTTAACTGACCCAGAATTCTTGGCAAATTCAGCCTCGCGAAGATAATGAAGAACTACGCAGTTAAGTCTGACCGTTAGCTTGATCTGAGCCGTATTCGGAGTCTGTCTTGGTGACGCCGCCTCCTGGACCTCCTGGTGATGTTTCTCCGCCTGCAGTCGGTTGTGCTTTGTTGCCTCGGTGTTAAATGAGTGGTAACGGCAGCACAGTGGCACATAGTCCTGGCTTCCTCTCCTCTCAGCAGCGTCAAGTCGCTCAGTCTCAGCATTGTGCGTTCCATCGTTGCTCCGGCTGACTTCCTTTTCACTCAAACACAAGTTTCCCATGACATGATAACCACTTTGAGTGCTATAAATCAAACTAATCTAGTGCCGGTCTGGTGGGAAGCCTCAAATTTGGAAATAATCTCATATCATGCTTGACACTGTGTTGCTGCAGGAAGTTGTAGTTCCTTCCTCAGGATTCTCATTATTTTTTTCTTTTGGAGCCTGGGAGCAGATTTATTGCCTGCTGTTATGCCAAACCACATTTGAGCTTGATAATATACACAATATCACAGTGTTTTTGTTTTGTTTTTTTTTTCCTCCCCCAATATTGTTCCCATGTTTTCCTCCAGAAGGAGACCCGGGGGCCTCCCCAGCCCCTGAGGCAGAGGGCTCCACCGGCCAAGACGCCCAGGGAAGTGGAGGCCCGTCCTAAACTCAGCCAGAGGCCGAAGGGGGGCAGAGCCGAGGAGTGGACCGTAGAGAGGAAGCAAGTGAAAGTGGGGAGACATGGAGGAAGGAAAGAGACAGCGTATATTGGCTGTCCCAAGTGGACACGAGGACACCTTCACCGCTCACTGCCGGCCTGTTTGGAGCTTCAGCGGCCCAAATGTTCGCCTTTTCATCGGATCAGATTGTAACATGGAGAGCAGAGGAGAGGAGAACTGACGACTGAGATGCTGCTCTTCGGCTTCACCCTCTGTCGGTCATTTAAATCCCCGACGAGACGAGAAAGCACAGAAACTTTGAATTTATTGTCTGTGGAGATGGACCGAGCTGAACAGACTTCATTCATAACACTCGAAACGCTGTTCCAGCCCTACAGGAACGGTGTGATGGAGGGCGTGTTCATAACCATCCGTTTGTCATTTTCTTTCTTCGTATGCGTGTGTGTGTGTGTTTGTGATCCTCTCGTTCGATTCCATCGTCAAGTCTTTTCTTTTTTTTAGTAATAAACATAGTCGCCATTATACTGTTGTGTACGGACTTCATATTTATTGCTAAATGTTCAGTGATAACTTTGTGATAGCAATTTTCTTTGTGTAATAAAATACTTATGAATTACTGTAACATGTGTATTTAATGTTTTCACACAAGGTCACCGAGTCTCTGTTGTGTTGAACGTGGCAGTATAGGAGCTGGACAGTCGACCACGATGAATGAGTTCAGTGCTGAGAGTTTTTCCAGAGCCATAAATATTATTGAATGCAGCTTTTGTGTGCATTAGCGTGGCCACAGGAAGCCGGTGCTTACATTTGCACCCAGTGTTCTCATTTATCTCTTTATACAGTAAAACAGAGGATGACAGAGCAGTTTAGCTGTAAAGCTGTGTCTTTAGCAGTCTCTCTTCGTGTCCTCTTTAATAGTTAATACTTGAGACGCTCTGTTGTAAGGTGACTTCATATTATAATGAAGATATATAGAAGTGGCTGTGGATTATCAGCATAAAGAAGTAGGTTGACACACAGAAAGATTTCAATAATAGCTTTTATTATGTTCAAAGGTGATTTTCCTAAGTCATAAATATGTCTGTCATAAATGGAAGTGCTTTTTTTTATTTAGTCAAATGAAAAAAAAAAATTTTTTAAATAAATACATCAAAAGAATGGAGAATGATCATGAAATGCAGATCCACTTTAAGTCTACTGTGGTTTGTCCCCGTAGGTGACAGTGTAGTGCCACCTAGTGGTGTAATCTAAGACTTGTGGAATCGAGCTGTTTTAGCTGATGCATCCTGCAGTCCCTTGCTTCAGCCTTAAACAACAGATGTTCACAGTAAACCATATTTTCCCCACAGGTAGTAGGTTCTTGCACCTTTCAGGTCTCGTTCACCACATCCTTTCCCCCAAAGATGTACAGGACACCATGATGTTTCAGTGATGACAGAATACTAACAACAAATAACATCCCTTATCCTTCCCTTACAAGCTGGCAAAGTGTTAAAGGTAACGGGCTTATTGTGCATTGTGCATGAAAAGCTTCCCTGATTCTGTTTATGACAACAGGATGTAAACACAAGATGAAGATTCTATCTAGAGTTTTTCATAGAACAAAATCTACTTCATAAACACTTGCATGCTCATATTTTGTTGCCTTGAAGAGCCCCATGATGTCCTCTGGAACTGCACGGCAAACTTAAGTGTTAAAAGTGTCCAAGTACGATGACGGAGTACTGACAAAACACAAGCCGGTGATAAACAGGTATGTGATGTGGAGGCATCAGCCATATGAGAACCAGCATGCTAGATATATTTTTCCATTGACTTTATGTCTGGTTACAAATGAGGAAAAAGAAAAGCCATTGTGTCGGATGGGGAGATGCAGAGTAGTTTGTCCTTGGGGTAGTTTCCTCCTCAGACTTCCTCGTCGGGTTTAAAAGGCTGTGCTCTGCATCATCCCGTAGGCCTCGTACAGTCTTTGGAGGAGCTCTTTCTTCTCGTCCTCGGGCAGGAAGCATGACTCTGCAGACCTGATGTTCTAAAAGACAAAAGAAGTCAGTAAGATTCACATTTAGTCAAATTTCTCTTAGGAGATGAATAAAGTATCTATCTTTAGTGGGTTTCCGGATAGTGAACGAGTTCTCTTTCGAAGGACCAGTGTGTGGGATTTAGTGGCATCTAGTGGTGAGGCTGCAGACTGCAACCAACTCAGTGCCCTCCTGTGACGAGAGGTCAGCAATTTGGGAAATGTGCTTCTTTACTTTGTCAAGAGTTAGATGAAAATATTGATATCACGCTGCCTCAAGTGTTGTCTTGTTTACCTGGTGGGATTCTCGGAACCTCGGAAGTGGGAATTTTCTGACAGTTCACGAGTCGTGACATGTTTACGGATGTATTCAGAAATGACTGAGGTGGATGATAAGTTAATAGATTGTAATTAGATTTTTTTTCTTTGTGAATTTATCTTAGAAATCAGTCAAAGTTCCTTGGAAAGAAGTGAACAGTGACAGTGCGGAGTCTGTCGGCGTCCGTGTTGCCGCTGCCTAGCAGCGGTGACATCATGACCACTGGAGCACCAAGCACGTCGTGTCGGCTTCCGATGTTCTAACCACAATCTCAGGAGCTCCATTTGAAGGCAGCATCACTCTCGTGTTTGTGTGGTAAATATGGCTCTATAACATTAGCCTACAGCCGGTTAGCTTAGCTTAGCCAGAACAACCTTTACCTTCAGTTTAAAGGTAAGAAAATCTGTCTTCTGGGGGTGTTCAGTACATATATAAGCAAAAACTCTTTGACCTGACTAAACTGAATCACTATAGCTTTGGGCGACTGGTAACTGAGCCTTGTTGTCAGCTCAGCTGCCAATCACAGGAAGTTAAAAGCATATTAAATGATTCAGAATTACCACATTTTCCAAAATGCTAAACTATTTATTTAATGATTTAACTTCTTGGAAACTCAATCCATGTGCAAACTTTCTTCACAGGTTGTTTAAATTGGAATTATCAAAAGGATCTGAGGCTTTCCAGTGTGCAGCGGAGCGCCTCAGTTATGCAAGCTTTTGTTCCAGCCTCAGCTGGGAAAGCCATCGCTATGCGCAGGGCGTCCACACCCCATGCTATCATTTCAAACCATATTCAGCCGCCTTCATCCTGTGGACCGTGGCTGTAATTATTCATGCGTTTGATCTCACCAGTCGTTTGAATTCCTCCTCAGTGAATCCCATGTATTTGAGCGCGGTGCTGTAGTCGAGGTCCAGGTTTGAGTTGAAGATCAGAGGATCATCTGTATTCAGGGAGTAGTTAGCCTTGTCCTTCATGAACCTGCACGAAGGAAATGATGAAATCCAAGCAAAAGTGAATGGAGTGCTAAAATCTATAACGCAGGTTAATTGCGAGACTATCATGTACGACAAACGCAGCTCACGTGACGGCAGGATGCTTGCTGAAGTCCGGGTCGCAGGCACCTGTCAGCTTACTGGAAATAGGACACACCTGCAGGCAGAACAGCACAGGCAGCCCTGAGACACCTGCTAACCGAAGCGTCTTCTTCTTCCAGCTGTGGTACTTCAGCCTCCACCAGGGGTCAGCATATCACTGCGTTCTACTGGTAGCTACTGTCACTGTGTCAGTCAACCGCACCACTATGATTACCTGATCCTGCTTTCTATCTGCAGTTACTAAAATCAGCAGTGCGAAATGAGCGAAAATGGTGAGAATCCTGGATGGTTTCTTACCTCAAAGTGCATGTTCTGAGCCAGCAGCTTTTTGTACAGCACCTGGTCCTCCAGGGTTCTGTAACCATGTCCAACCCGCTCAGCTTTGAGCACTTCTACAGCCTAAAATATCAGACAGGGGTCAGGAGGTGGATGCGAAAGGTTTTAAACTACAAAAAAAATCCTCCATGTGGCACTCGTCAGCAGAATCTGCAGGCTATTTCTAGAGACACACTCTCAACTGTTGTGGCATAGCTGAGCTGTCACTTTGAAGGATGGGTTCCTGGTCACTTACGGCCGCCACCGTCTAGTGAGACATACTCAACCCTAACCCTAACCCTTACAGGGAAGGTTTTGACACATAGCAGCTGAGATGGACACAAAAAGTCAAAAATGTCATTGATAGAAATGACTGAAATAAAAATGTGCAGTCCACTGGGATTTAAAGAGCCTCTCAGCGCTTCTGCCCTTCCACTGACCCTCAACAACAAACATGAAACTCTGTCTTTTTGGTTTCTTTTGGCTCTCTGCCTCCAGTAGCTGGTTTGCTCATTACTATTGTTAGTACTTGATTGTTTTGTTTAGCTGCAGCTACAAGTTCCACTGAGCTGCACGCTGAGAACGGCGAGTTCTCAGATGACGCCAACACCCCGCTCAAAAATGTCTCAGGTTATTGTTGAACAGCTTACCTCCTTCACAACAGACGGCGGCCCCACCTCGCCTGCATGAACCGTCCTGTGGACCCCGCAACGCACAGCTTCCTGTCAACAAAATCAATCCAGGAGCACATCAGCAACCAAGCAGCACAGCCGAACATCTGGCTTTCACATCTGCGACGCTGCAGCGTCTACCGAGGCGTCTTTTAGCATTCGGACGGGTTTTTGTGCACGCTTGCTTGGTTTCAGAGGCAAAACGATGCTGCTGCGGGGTGAAAACAGCGTTCTCCACTGGATACACAGTTAGACAAAGGATGCGTTGGATGTTTTTGCTGCATGTCTACAAACAGACATCTCACTGTTTTCAATTTAGCATTCTCAACCTTGGACACGCCATCTGTGGCTTGCTTAATCGGCATGTCTGTATCCAGAGGTCATGTAGCTTTGAAGATAACCCTCAATATCATTAATGTGGACTCTGCTCTGTGAGTTCTGCTTCTCGTTAATAATTGAAGCACATTTCCATTTCTTTCATTGATATCGATTCAGCTTGAAAGGATTTCAAAACCTCTCAGCACTGAGTAGTGAAAACTCACCTCCGCATAATAGACTGGAGTTAATAACAATAAAACCAGATATCACACACGGAAAAATAAAACTAGAATTAGCGCCTCATGGCCGAATGCCCCCCGCCAACCAACCTTCGACTGCCAAAATTCAGTAAATTCATCCTTTAGCCAAAGTGAATGCCAAATTTGAAGAAATTCCCTGAGACATCGCGTTCCCGAGAATGGGACTGACGTGGGCTCACGGTGACCTTGACCTTTGACCTCTGACCACCAACATCTAATCAATTCATCTCAAATTGAGGCAGTAAACCTTCGTATTTACGCTCTATTGGAAGCCACTCAGGTGTGACTCTCTCTCAGGTATGAGTGACTGCGAGGCATCAGACTCATGCCCTGAAGCCTGATTTGATGTTTACTGCCCACCTTTGCACCTCTGCACTGTTACTGCAAGCTGATTGGAGAGCTGTCACATTCAAACAACAGCTCTGTAAGCCCTGAGCGTTCTCTTGGTAGTTTGTGGCGTTAGCTGGTGCTTATTGTTGCCACGGTAACAAAGCTCAATGCTAGTATAATCATGGCTCTAGCAACCGGGAGCTAGTTGATTGAATGATTGAAATACACTTTAAGCAAATAACCCGTAACAAGAAGTCTATGAGGACAATTAACTTCCATCACTTTTCATTTTCACATCTGACTCAAGAATTTATAAAATACATGAGCCGAAATGTGACGAACTGTCCCCCTTCAGTCACCTCCATCCATCCCGTGTCCCTGCATGTAATTAATTTCAGGTGAGACCTGATCCACGGCCAGCCCTGTAGTGTATTACCTGATTAATCTACCATATTCATAATGGTCTGACAGGCAAAATTGATTACTTACTTTGGCATTCTCTAAATTAATCAATAAATGCTGGTTAAAAAAAAACAGATTTTTTAAACAGAGTTTAAGAGGAAATTGGTTTGAGACTGTTAGGATTTACTCTCAGACTGTACTGGGTACAGATAGAGACATTTCTCTGACAAAGAAATCTATGCAGAAAAGTTAAACTGTTGCCCAAATTCTAACAGTTACATCTCCATGGTAACAGAGAGCACACCTGCCTAACCTGACAGTTATATTTAGGCTGTCAGATCCAAACAGATCTGGGAAATGATGCATCACCAGAGTTTCACGATTGGACAGTTTTGGGTGTCGCTGCGCGGAGTGAAAAGGGTTTGGATGGATTTGAGCTGGTTTATCATGAGCTGGGCTGCTTTCTAAATACATTAAAAGTGACAGTTTATTAAACATATATTGCTTAATTGTATTCCTTAGCTATGCGAATAATTTTTATTCATTCTGCTGAGAGGAGATATGAGTCACCATCATTACCTCCACCCACATCTTAGCATATAAACACACACACGAGCTGCAGTGTTTTACTGATCTGTAGACAGGAACGCTTGCAACAGGACAACATCATTATTTGTTTGGCTTTTTGATAGCATGGGATTGATTTGTGCTCTGTCCTCTTCTGTCCCCCTCCCTCTGAGTGGGTGGGTACACTTAAAGTTGGCACATTGCCGAGGCTTGTTGCAGTTTGCAGAAAACCTTTTCCTTTTTTTTTTTACCTGAGCAGTCCCTTTCATTTCCCTTTGTTTTCATGGTAGAGGGCGTGGCCTCCTATCTGCATCCAGCACACTTACTCATTGAAAAATTGTGATGAACCACAATGCTGTTGCAGTTTCTTATGAATTTATTTGCATTTTTTTTACTCAAGGCCATCAATGTCAACCTCATAGTAGCGCTAATGATTGCACTGATTGGTGTACATCAGACTAAGAGTGTCTGTACCGAATTTGTTTGCAATCCATCCAATAGCTGTCAAGATATTTCACGGACAGAGCGCTCCGTCCACACTCGACTAAAACATGCCAGTGGCTCTGTGAGGCTTGCTTGAGCCAAATGCTAACTTCAGCATTGCTAATCACAGCCATGAGATGCTCACAATGAGAATGCTAACACGCTGCTGCAGAATAGGTGTATGTTCCCCACCATTTAGCATGTTAGCATGCTAACATTACCTAATTAGGACAAAACAAAGTACAGCAGAGACTGATGAGAATGTCTTTAGAGTTACAGGTATTTGGTCAAAAGCCAAAGTATTGGACAAGTTTAAAAATTGGCCTGATGATGGTGCGAGATGAAACGTTAAGAGCTCACCAAAGCTGGCTGTTGTCGAGATATTTCATGGTGGCCCCGGAGAAAAAGTGACAAAAGTCATGCATACACATCGTTATGGAAATGTTCTCTTAGATGTTTAGTAGATATTTCACTAGATAAGCAATAATTTTGACCTGCTGGTGGTGCTACATTAAAATCCAGGGTATCACCAAAATACGGACAGACGTCATCCTCTGGGGACCATGAATGTTTGTACAAAAGCATCGATCCAGTAGCTGTCATCCCTGGAGCCTAAGCTGCTTGTATGAGTAACAGAGCAGCGTCCTCTCTGTACTCTCAACACAGAACTTCAAATTCTTTCTCAGGATTCCTGAAAGTTGCTGGTGCAACCTGGACTCTGTGACTCTGAAATCTTTTTACAACCTCAAAATGATGCATTAGAAATAAAAATTAAGCTCACTGTGCTAGTGTCAAAGTAAGCAGTCAATGTCTTTATCTGCAGTTTTCCTCCGGCAGCTTGTTAAACTGTGTAAGAAACCACAGCTTTCTCAAAAACACCTTCAAGGTCGAAAAACACTCAGAAGAAAAACAACACTGTCGTTTCGCTGACCTTGGGTATCGTTACCGTTTTCGCTGATGCTGCAGGACGGGTTATTGCAGCAGTATGTGTGGCTGTAAATTAAGTCTATAAAACAGTACAAAGACCCATAAAAGCCCCCATCTTTTTAATCTCCCGCATGCTTCCACGCTGTCTGTCTGACGCTGACACTGTCTGCTGGGATTATGTTAACGGCTCAACATGCTCACCTCATAGGCTTTCCTGTGATCTGGATTGGCTTCACTGTTGAGCAACTCATCGCCTGCCAGATCGATGGCGACCACCCCCTCGTGGCAGTATTTCTTACATAGCTGCACGACATCCATGGACCAGCCTGGGGAATTTACAGTGCACACATATTACTACGCAGTTTGGTCCTGCTCACTCAAACGCACACATGCAGATTATGTGTCGATGAAACGTTCAACGTTGATGCAGTTGGAGCATCATGCTGCATCCATCTGCATCAATCTACTGCAAGACAGCGTATAAAGCATACAGTTACCCTACAGCTTACAGAACATCATGTCTTCCTGAACTTTATTGTCTCATCTATAATGAGAAAATCAGATATCCTGAATAAGTTCAGGAAGTATGCAGCGTAAAATACAGGCTGTCAGCTATAAATTGCACTTGGCTGTTGGGTTAGACAGGAAACAGCTGCATGAAGAGAACGGAGCAGACACATCAGTGCTGATACAGAATCTGCTCTGGTACGGCTTACAGGCTGTACATAGAGACCGGTGCAACTCCAACTACTGCTAATAGTACTAATATATCATATTAGCACTGTCCTGTGAAAACCACGTATCTCCAAAACATCATCTGAACACAGTGCTGGTTTGAGCTTTGTGACAATGCTTTTTTCAGACAATTCAGTGGGTGTTTGGACATGCAGGTAGCATAGCTTTAGGAATGGCAATATGAGTCCGTCTCAACAACTCTTGCATAGATTGCAATGAAAGTTTGTACATACGTGCGCGGCCCCCACAGGATGAATATGAATGACCTTAATGATCCCCTGACTTTTCATCTAGTGCCATCATCAGATCAAAGGTATAATTTGTCCAATTCACGACCAAATACATACAAAACTAGACTAAACTAAACTTCCCCAACTGCCTCTGCTGTACCTTGTAACGTGTTAGCGTGCTGAAGGATAACTATGGTATTTTGGGAACTGGTCCAATTGGTGGCTCCAGCCTGCAGCTGTAAAACAGGCTGGAATCGCTGCTACGTAATCTTTGGGGGCAAATGTGCCCGTCAAAGTACGTCCACTAAAAGTGCTTGTTTTTGCCACTGATAGTTTCAGGGTGTCTGACAACATTATGAAAAGGGTCCCCACAGACAGCTCTTTCCAATGGGGAACTCTTCAAAGACACCAGACCCCTTTGACAAAAACATTCATTTTACCTTGCAGAACATGTGAGCTGCTGGTCTCCCGCTGCCCCAAAAAAATGTTTATTTTATTGTGTGACTTTGGTGTTTTAAAGGGTTAGTTTGGGTTGCAGCCAGTTTCACGCCTGCTGGCTGAGATGACCAACTGGACAAAAAAAATGTTTTACCTGTTAGTCATTTACACCTACAATACACTGAAATATGGGCCAGGCTGAGAAATACTGGATTAAGTGCAAAACATCAGCCTGTTGGCATTTAGCTCAAAGCATCACTGTGCCTAAGTACAGCCTCACAGAGCTGGTAACACGGCTGCAGACTCTGAGTCTTGTTAAATGTTTTTTTTGGCTTAAAAAGCCAAGAGAAAACATGTGAAACATTCAAAATGAAATGAATTTGAAGGTAAATGGTTTTCACTGGATAGCAACATTATGTAGCATCGGTAACAAGACGACGAATATGGATTTCTAAAGTTTTCCTGAGTGCACTGTGTCCGTCTGTGGTGATCTGATAATCATAACTGAGGCAGAGCTTTGACTCACACACAGAAGACAACACAATAAGGAACCTTATCTCACAAGGCTGTTTGGGCAGACAGAAGCATGAACAGTTCATTACTTGGCATGTTGCGCATGCAGCATAGAATGGACCTGGCTTTGATATTGAAAGCCCTCTCCCCCTCGTTGAGGCCCTCGTTAACCAGGCGCACCACCTCGTCTGGGCTCAGGTCACCTCTGAGGGAAGAAAACGCGATGCAGTGAGCCAAACTTAATATTTCCCACCATGAAAGCACAACACGGGTTTCACCAAAGGCTGCAGCTATTCAAATAAAGACTCACTCTTTCTGGTTCCATGGTATGGGCTCCACTTCAGAGTTGGCCAGGAAATGTGGGCTGTATCGGACCTCAACATAAATCACTCCCTCCTTGGCTTTGTCCTCCACAAACTCATAGGCTATCCTCTTTATGGCCTCTCTGTCTCCACTGAAAAACAACAAAAATAACACAAAACGAATGCCGTTGAATCTCTGACGACCTCTTATTCATGCTGTACAAATAAAACCATTAACCACTGCTAATCCATCATCTCAACTACGATGCTTTCAAAATGAGCAATAGAAGCATTTACACAAGTTTTACAGAGGTGTTCAGGTTGATTTAACCCAAACATCTCCTGCACATCACAACATAGTGATGGCTGACTTTCAGGCTTCAGATGTATTATTTGACCAGATGTTTCATGTTATTTACTCAAATTATTTTCCATTATTTTCCACTTTAGGATATATATATATATAAGAAAATATGTCTGTATGAAAACTATTGCTGAGGGGAGGGTGGTGTGACTTTATTTGCATCGCAGCAGGAAGCAGAAGTACAGTGAAGTAAACTGTTTAATCGTAATATGCTGTTTCTACTAAGTGGTGAATTTAAAAGAAATATGCTGACTGTCACAGGTGTCCTTCGGCGCTGTTGATCTGAACACAAACACCTCACGGTTCAGTCTTCCAGAATGAAACGTGTGTATAAAAACCATATTGGCTAAGAGGCAACGATTTGTCAGTTATTTGATTGATCCATCAGAGAATTAATAACTGCATTAACAGTCCTTTGCTTTATCTTTGAAAATGTTAAGATTTGCTGTTTTTCTTTATCTTATGTGACAGTGAATCTGAATATATTTCTGCTTTAGAGAGCTGGTTGAACCTGAAGAATTAAAGTATTAGTAATGCTGGGAAGGGCCTTGCTTATTCATAAAGTCCCCCTCCACGCCCAAAAACTCTTCATCACACATTATACACCTGCAGTGTTTTGGTCTGTCCCGCCTGTATGGCTGTGCTGCATGACAATACAGAGAAGTGTTGTGAAAATATAAGAGCTCCATTTTTTCCTCTCTCCTTTGGACTCCACCTCACATCACGTGACGGACACGAACAACACTGCTTCCAGCATTTACAATGAAAGTGAATGCACAGGTCTGAATGCCTGTTGTTCCCCTCCCATGGCCCCCCACCACTAGGCCCATACAGCAACTCTGCATGATCTGAACTCAGCTAGCAAGTTCCCTATGTTGTTGAAGCCATACTGCACAGAAGGCTTTCAAGAGCCTTGATATAGAAGGGTCCATTCAGCACAACTGCGCTGCAGCCCGGCCACTACAGACCTGCATTGTTGAAAACTTTCACTGCTGTTGAGTATCTAAAAGACTGTATTTGGGCTTTTACTAACAGCTCAGCCCTGTCACTGGAAGGCTAAATATAAGAGCAAGTGACACCGGAAAGGCTCCCTGAACAAATTTACTGTGCTCTTAGTTTGGTTGCCAAGGTGACACTTGATCTGGATAGTGATGTGTTCCTGTTCTGCATGTCTGGCATTTAAAATCAACTCCCCCACCAACGTGCGACAGAATTACAACGTTTTATCAGCAGTGTGTTACATCCCACTACCACTAATCACAAGCTATACTGCACGCCTCGACAGAATGCATCACGATTGTATAACTTAACTGCATATGTGTGATAACAAACCACATGACCGGACTCTGACCCTCACTGAAGTAACATTCCTGTGACGCTAATGAGGTGGACCCTGACTTTTCATCACTCCAGCTTTGCTCTTTGCTCTCCTGACACCTGCCCACTGAGAAAAACACCTTTGGTAATCATGAAACTGAGGCATTAAAGGCGACATGTCAAGACATGTCAGCACTTACGCCACCACGTGCATGTACTCCGCGAACTTGCCCAGGAACTTGGTGAGGGTGGCGGGCTTTTCCATGATAATAATCTGCGTCATCTCCTCCATGGTGTTGGCTGGCAGAGGGATGCCGCGTCTCCTGGAAGGAGGAGAGGAAGAAAAAGAAACCGGGTTGAAATTTAAATGAGTACTTTGTGTCATTTGAACCCAAACTGTGTGTGGCGTGTTGAGGCCTGAGCTGCTGACTTGATAACTGAATTATTAATGAGAAAACTAACAAAAGGAGCCCCTGAAACCATGTCAGGAGTCTGATCCCAATATTTGAGAGATAAAGCTGTTTTTATCTTATTTTTACATCACCAATGAGTCGGATGGAAACACGAAGGAGTCGCTCATAGTGACGAACCCACAGAGACTCTGCAGAGCATTTTAGCACCTTCCTGCACATTATTTTGGTTTTATGGTCCAAAACTTTAATGTTTTGGTTCACTTGCACCGCTCTCATCTCTCTGGCAAGGCAGCTGGATTCACAAGATCATGAGATCCATCTCGCCAGGCCTCAAGCTATATGCTTGTGGATGAACAGTGGTTTGGACCAATCGGCATCCTGTCATATATGTTGTGTAATATGTAATAAGGTGGTGTTTCAAACCACACAGAGGAACAATGAGGTGTTAACTGTGTAAACATGTGCGTCTGAATCTCTGCACAAACACATAAAGTCTACAGTCAATATTGAAGAATTCTAATTAAATGCAGAGTAAACTAACTTACTTGGCAACGTCGAGAATAGTCTGCACCCTGATGGCTCCATCGAGGTGAACATGTAGCTCAACCTGTGGATGAGGAAGATACACGGAAATAAATAATTAATCAGTCAATCAAAAGTGATTAATTTCCAACAGATGGCCGTGTATCCGAGTCTGAGACTGTGTGTCAGAGGAAGAGGAGAACTGGTGCTGGTGGAGGTGCTGAAGTTCAATGCTTTGGCTGCGGCCCATCATGAATGCAGAACGCATGACTGGGCAAAGCATGGTGAAAAGGCCAGGGGTGCCAGAGGAGGGTCGTGTCCCCTTCCAGCACTGAGAGCTGTGATTTATTCTGGCAGATGACACAGATAAATCATGCATCCCAGCCTAAACGACGCCCATCAGTCAGGGAGAGAATTAAATTTCAGGCATTTTATCCTCATTACTGGTTGGGAGTGATGATGATGACGAAAATCAGCCCTAAATTAAAGCTCCTAATGTGCAACAAAAGAAGCAGCTTGGATTTTCACATGTTCCAGTTTTATCTTTTCTTGTTCTAGATAATATTCTTCTTCTTCTTTTCTGCCAGTGTCAGAACAGTTGAGCTGAAATAATTAGTCAATTAATCAATCAGCCAATTATGAAATATTAATTGGCAACTATACCGATGATGGGCTAATCCTTTGAGTCACTTTTCAGGCAAAGCCACCAATCTTTCTCTGGTTCCGGCTCTTTGAATGTGATGATTTTCTGCTTTTCTGCTGCTTTTAATCGATTTCTTAGTCTTTTTCAAGCAAAATGCCAATCATTTATTAAATATGAGTACTCGCAGCTCTTTTCTGTCATGGATTAATTCATCAGTAATGGAAATCATGGTTAGCTGCAGCTTTACAGAACAGCACTAGTTACTCAAAATCTGATGACAGGTGGTGGGATGTTTGGTTACCGTCAATAAAACCTGATCAGCCCACACTCACACAGACCTGATGAAGCTCATTAACTCAACTTTCTTTGGTCAGTGTGTAACTCTTCATAAATAGCTAAAAAAAGAAGGAGGTTTATTTACGTTGGCTTCATTATTATATAGTAATAACAAATTATTGATGTAAAAGCACAGTTAAATGTCCACCAGTTGAAATGTCATAAAACTCTGATGGATCCATAAAGTTTAAGGAAACAGTGGATGAGCTCATGAGCAGCTGTGGTCATGAGCTTCATCCGAGAGAAGAGGAAGAAAACATCTGTCAAAGGAGGAATTTGGGAATATGGCAAAAGTCACTCTGGGGGGATTTTCTGGAGGAAAATGCTTCATATTTTCACTTTATAACAGTGACAGTGGATAAAAATAATAATATATCAGGGTGCAGGAATATTCTGTGTATTAGAATAAATGAAGTTTGCCTTTATCTTAAATGATATTTAGAGTTTCTAAAATGATTTCTGTTCATCACAGCTTCAGCTCAGTGTTTTTATATGAACAAATTTCTTTGGTCAAATGTCAGATGCCTCAAAACAACTTCAGCACTGACAGGCTTCATGAGTTTCAAGTCAAACCTGAACAGAAAGCCTTCATAATCATCCTGACTCAAAGGAACAGATCGTGTAGAGTACACTCTGGACTAAAGCTCCCTTTAAGAGGCAAATTTCACTTCCAGTGTGAATGAAAATAAAGCTGCAGGTCTGATTCTGACTGGCTGCTCCCTCGTCAGCTACTTTAATAGAGAGTAAAAGCATGTACTCGCTGCACAGCTGCGTCCATCTGTGACAAAGAAAACAAAAGATCTCGGGATCTGATGTTTCCACCCAAATGTTTACAAGAAAAAGTTTCTCTTTTATTTACATCTATTTTCTTTCCTTTCTTTCCTGGAGCATCAGAGCTCTTCAGACAGAGAACAGCTGCTCAACCCATCGGCGAGTTCAGGAAACCCCGTGACAATTCTTCCAGGACGCACACAACTTGCTGCAGTTTGTACATTTTGGTCGGTTACGTAAGTCAGTGGAATTTATCCTTATTTGAATCAGCAGATCAGCGAAGCAACACTCGACACTTAACCGTTGTGACTCATTCAATACAGCATTTTATCCCACATCCAGCTCAGGTTTTAAATCATGTCTGTGCTTGTCGTTCGCACACGCTGCTTTCTCATCTGCAGCCATTTACAGCTGTTCTGTTTTACGTCGCTGTGAAATTAATATTTTTATTTTTATATTTGATTCTGATGCACATTTTTCATTATTTTATGGACCAAAACATTTAAGATGACACTATTTATATTAAGGGGAACAGTTGTGCAGCAGTGCAAAGCAGTGAGTTGCACATGTTTAAGAAATGACATGTAGTTTGTCAAATCTCAAGCACAGTTAAGTGTATATGGTTGATTTGAAATGTTCAGTGAGGCTAAACAGTAGTTAAAATAATGGCTAGCTCCACGTGAGCACACAGTGTAATAACCCTGCAGCTGCTTGACTGATGTCAGCATATATGAAGCAGAGATGGTGAACAGGTGAAGGCTGCTGCAACAGACAATAACCCCCACGAGTGGTATCAATCCTACAACAGCAAATTAATATTTAATGAGATTATCTCTGCAAGCAGCTGGCACTCCCAGACACCCCTTCTTTTACAGTTCATGATCTCTGAAAAACACACACACACACACATTCACACACTGTGTGACAGCGTGGCAACAGGGCCCATATATGTGTGTGTCTGTGTGAGTGTGTGTGTCTTTCCACTCAACTGTCACTGAGTCATTTCGTCGCTTCTTATCAGCCGTCAGCTACCAGGCCGAGCGGGCGCAAGCTCAGCCAGCACAGAGACTCCAAAGGGCACTGGTGAGTATACATTTCATGCCTGTGTGCCTGATGTGCATGCCAAAGCCGCTGACAGTTAAAGGGCCATTCCACTTCAAGCCTTTGCTATGCAAGTCAGGTGTCTCCATGAGCAAATAAAACAACTGTCACCAAGAAATCAGGCAAATACAAGTGTTTCTTTTGCAGTGAAGAGAAGCTCAGTCACATGAATTAAAGGGGAATTCCTTCATGCCACAATCATACACTGATAAGCCTGCAAGTTAAAAAGCAGGGTTCAGGGTCACAATCCATAATATGCTCTTTGTACTATGGCAGCGTGGATAACTTAAAAAAAAACACAACAAAGGCGTTAAGTCCTGCTTAAAGCCGCGTAGTCACATGTCAAACTGCTCTTTGTTTTACACATTCACACACACTGAGATAGCGGCAGGGCCTAAATAACGGGAGTCTAATCATATTTTTTTTTTTACAGCTGAATTCTTGCTTTATATTTTCAACCATTCCTCTTCTTGTCACTGGGACTCTTACAATTCTTACGGTTTACGCTCTCACTGCGTAAAACCGGGAAAACTCAGCACCTTTCCATTCCAATCACCAACGCTCGCCCCGCAGCGCGCCGGCTCGTAACGTACCTTCGGCTTGTTGAATGCCACCTGGTCAGAGGACAGCTGGGCCATCGTACAGAGGCTGCGGCTGCCGGTGAGTCTGCTGATGCACGGGGAGCTGAGGACTGGGGAGCCAAAGCCTATCGCAGCTCGTCTGGCTATTATATGCATGACTCCGGGACACGCCTTTGTTCGGTCAACTGCAAAAAAAAAAAAAAAAAAAAAAAAAAAAGAGCACCGCCAAGTGCTCTTCCTGTGCAACGAAGTGAGAGGTCGCGCTGCACGAGCGCGCAGAGCAGCAGGCTGCGGCTTCACTGTGCATTAACGCATGCAGACTGACAGTAGGTAGAAGGATTAACGGCCCTGTATGGCAGCAGCTTTGCACC
This sequence comes from Chelmon rostratus, assembly GCF_017976325.1. Classification (NCBI taxonomy): domain Eukaryota; kingdom Metazoa; phylum Chordata; class Actinopteri; order Chaetodontiformes; family Chaetodontidae; genus Chelmon; species Chelmon rostratus. The sequence continues at coordinate 25,126,597 of NC_055667.1, read as the reverse complement.
CATGTGATGAGAGCTTTACCGCCGGGCTAATTAATTATGGCAAACCGTTACACAACGAAGCAAACGGCAGTGTTTATTGAAGCGGTCTGCAGCCGGGCTGCAAGAAATAACAGCCATTCTGTAATAACTGAATGACTGAGAGGAATGCTGAAACGGACCTGAGGTGGCAGCAGGGGGGATTCCACAGAGGCACATTTAAGGTCGTTCCTGATTACCCAGAAGGCTCTGAACGCCTCCTGCCCTCTGAAAAGCACAAATCCTCTGCTCAAAGGATGCGCTGGTGTTTGGAAGACATGCTGACTGAATTATAAACGCTGGAGGAAATGTTTACTCTTTGCAGCTCTTTAACCGCTTCCGCTTTAACGGCTTCCTGGAGACTACAGGACCAGCAATGTGAAGTGATGCAGAAAGTGATGCATTCCTTCTGTTTGGACGTAAAATACAAGAGATGTTCATAAGTCACATATTGCATTTGTTTGTTTATAAGAGCTCTAGCAGGGAGTTTGACCTCTCAATCCCTGAACATAAGTATGGAGCTGCATGAGTCCAATCGATTAGTCAATGGGCAGACAATTGATTCAACCTTTTTTATAAGTCAGTATTCATATAAATGACTTTTTATGTAAGAATGCCAAATATTTGCTGAGGATTTGATGCTCGTCTTTGTCATGTGTGACAGTAAACTGAGTATCTTTGGGTTTTGGACGGCTGGTCGAACAAAACAAGACATTTGAAGGCGCCACCTTTGACTCTGGGAAATCAAAACAGGCATTTAGTTGCAGCCCTGCAGGTAATATCGCTCTAACACACATGCTCATTTCTTTGTCAGTGACTTTTCCACAAACAGCAGAAATATGTATCTGTTCACACACAGCCAACATGACATTTAAACATAAAACATTTCACTATTTGCTAGAAAAACAATGTTTTATGGTAGCTTCTTTTTCTTTTGTCACCACCATCAAATGCACAAAAGGACGGGGCTGCCACTTCAATAACTTTCTACATATTTGGTTTTGATATTATAATAATATCGCCAAAGGAGTTACTCTTGTTATTATTCTTACAGATGCAGCAGTGGGGTTTCAGCTATGAGGAAGTGAAGCCAATCTCATCAAAACATGGCCGACGACTCCAAAAAGCTGACAACGAAATCCAAACAGTTAAAATATCAAACTTGTGTGTTATTTGTTTGGTGTGCTTTGGCTGCAGATTCGTCTTCTCCTGAAACTGAGCCCATCAGCATCATTACCTTGTGTGTGTGTGTGTGTGTGTGTATCTTGCTCTTCCACTTCCACTGTCCAGATGTCTGTCGTTTGCTGACAGAAGGAACCTTTGGCACAATTTTATTCCTAACACGGAGAAACAGCTGCAGTGGTTCCTCTCAGTATTGTGTTTGTGGCATCTCTTGGAGATCTTAGATGTTTTGAGCGCCTCCTAGTGTCCCTTTATATATTCTTATATCTTTTGCCAACAGTCCTCTTGTGCCCTAAACGGATCAGTCTGAAAATGCAGTCATATTCTGTCATTTAACATTTAGTCGTACAGTGTCTGCTGAGGTCTTCTTGCTGCATGTCAATACACTGACAACTTCTGTATTCTGTTAAAATGACTCTGTTGTGTTGCAAAGAAAATCACTTTTCCTCTCTTACTGCTTCTATTCTATTATCCTTTGCACAAACAAACATCCATTACCTGCTCATTAGTGTTTAAACAGTCCAGCTATCATTGTTTCTAATCGCAGTGATAAAGATAAGGGAGACTGTGCAGGAACTCCTGACAGAAATCTGTTTTCTTATCTGACAGCCTTGGTTTCACATGTGCTTGCAGTTTTTTTTTTATATGCGGATAAAACTGAGATATTGCATCACAAGTTGTGAAACTATTTCCAAACATGTGCAATTTTATTCAGATGTGGTGAAATCAGATGTTGAGTGAATAAGATACAAATGTCTTCGGGCGTTTACAGCTCCTGATTTTTACTCTGCACATTTACAGTGACCACACACATCTGTCACACCTTTCAGGAGACTCGGGAAAGGCTCTTTATTAGAGAAGCACCTGAGAGAGTGGTTTCTGAGTGGTGAGAACAATCCAAAGAGATGTCAGAGGAAAAAAAAACATCACATTAGGTTAAGACTTGCAGTTTACTTTCTATTTTGCTGGTAAAAAGTAAGACATTTCGAACCGTCTACAGTCTTTGTTCTGGAACACCAAAAATACACCAAGACACAGACAGTGGGAAGCAATAGAATTCTTTTGGGTTTTTTTTACCTTTGGAGAGAGCCAGGCTAACTTTTTCTACTTTTTCCAGTCTTTATGCTAAGCTAATGTCTCCAGGCTGTAGGTTCATATTGAGTGTACAGATGTGAGAGATCATTTCATCTAGCTCTTGGTGAGAATACGTGGACTCATCTGGACTGTGCATCATTTACACTCATGTTTGATTGTTGGTTGTCATGGCGATTAACATGCTGCTCAAACATCTTCAATCTCCCCTGCAGCCACATCGGCCACACTGAGCCGTGGCTCGCGGTCGGCGTTTCAGTTCATCCCAGAGGTGCTCCGTGGGCTTGAGGTCAGGGCTCTTACACAACTCAGAAAACCACTCCTCTGTGGACTTTGTCTTGTTACGTTGAAAACAGGAAAGGGCTTCCCTCAAATTGTTGGAAAGCACGCCGTTGTCATACATGGTATCACCATAAGCTGCAGCATTAAAGGAATAGTTTGACATTTTTGGGAAATACTGTACACTCTCACTTGCTTTCTTTTTGCTGCTTAGATGACAACAATGATGCTACTCTAATGCTTTAAAGCCACATTTGAGGCTACATGCAGCTGCTGATTAGCTTAGCTTGGCATAAAGACTGGAAACAGTGAGAAACAGCTCCTGACTCTGTCCAAAAGTAACAAAATCCACCTACCAGCTCCTGTTGTGTAACCCTTAAAAAAACTGAAGTGTGAAAATGATGAATTCTGGTAGACTGTACTGTATCCTGGCTACGTTAAGTGACTTCCTGAAATCTTGATATACAGAGCCAGACTAGCTGTTTCCAGTCTTCTGAAATCTGTATTTCCCTGAATGTCAAATTACTTCTTTAAGATCTCCTTTAATTGGTGTTAAAAAGGCCTCAAACTGGCTTTTCCACAGTCAAAGTTACTAAGCAGAGAATTGTGGCTGTGCAGCCGAATCTTTAGTCATCAATCCTGGAAGCGCTTCACTCAAATGACCTGCTTGGCCTTCAGACTCCTCACAAGTGTTGACATCAGTGAGTGGATCCTCAGCAGTTCTCCATCAGAACTCTGACTTCTCGAACCCGGCAAAGCTGTCATGCTTGGACATGATGAAAGAGTCCATAAGGTAGAGATTCTGGTCCAGGATTAAACTTTTTCAGGCCCTCCTATTAGAAAATGTCCAGCAGGGGGCAGTGAAACGTAGCCTGAAACAAACTAACAGGTGTACCTGTGAATAAAATACTCTACAAGGAAGAAAACTGCATTAATTATCTGTCTGTCTGTTTGTCTGGTCTTATCTGGTCTGGTCGTGTCCTGTCCTGTCTGAGGTTCAGGTTCACTCTCAACCAATAAAACCTGGTTTCTTTTCATCCTCCATCATATCAAAGTAGCGTTTGTCCTTTCATCTGCAGCCCAGCATTGCTTTCTCTGTGCCTTTCAAACGCTGCACTCAGCTTTTCCACCTCTGTCACATCAGAGCGCCATAAAGTGGGTCTGTGTGATGGAGGTGGTGGACGCTGGTGGACTTTTCCATTTGCATCTGGATTTCACAAAATGTCCTACAGATGTTCCCACCCTCACAAATCACAGCTGTCTTCACACAAGGCTACAAATGTGAACACCCCACTAATTACAGTGTCTTCTTACAACATGCACATTTTCACACATTTTCACACCTTGTTAAGATGCAGCCTTCAGCTCCTCCTGACAGCTGTGTGTGTGTGTGCAGGTGCATATACCTGATGTCGTCCTGAAACTTTTGGAAGAAACCAACATCATAAGCAAAGGGGTGTGTGTGACTTTTTGTTGTATGGTCTACGACATAATTAGAAGAATGGATTTGACTTAGAATTTGTGCATTGTAGGATTTGATAGGCATCCCTATCAAGCTGGCAGTAGGAACAAATTCCGTAAACATGCACTGATGGACTTGTCCACTTGAGGGCAACACAACACAGCGTAAACACAGCACCGATGGAGGATCACCATTTAAAGATGAGATGGTAATGGGTTAGCAAACTCTTGCTCTTTTATCTTGCTTATTAATGTTCTCCACCAGCTTCTGATGGGGAAAAAAATGCTGATGAGAGTGAATCAAAGCAACAAAAACGATGACGTAATGGTCTGCAGAGCTGAGGGTGAACTGCAGATCACATGACATACACTCACATGATTTAAAAATCTTGACTAGAGCACCTTTGAATATATCAAAAATAGATTATTATTCTCATAAATTATAACTGTAGAATAAGGCCCCATGTTAAGATATAAATAATGACAGATACAGAGGATGGGGCCCTGTCAGTATCCCAGTGGGTCACATCACACTAACCTCTGCCATGGCTGGGACTGCTTCTCTCTGGCGAGGCATCTGATGTCAGATGGTCGTGATGATCACATTTGACACCAGCTGAGAAGCTGCTGGAGCTCCAGGTTCAGCTCTGAGAGGTTCTTGGTAAAGTCCACCATGAAGGTCAGATCACACAGATACTTGCTATCACTGAGGTTTTCCCTTATCTCTGTGAATTATTCCAGACAAACTGACACTTTGGAACAGTTTGACTGTCTGATGTTGGCGGCATAATGGAGGCTCCATAATGTACCACACCTGTCAGTCTTACAGGTGATTTGTAAGTAGTTTATATGCATTTATGAACTATATCAATCTCACACACCTGCACATCATTCAGAATAACATACTAGATATAAAACAGGGAAACAGGTCTCATCCATTTCATCTGACCACTAATGGAAAATAACAGTACAATAATTACTTATACTTACCTAACCCTAACCCTCCAGGTGTTTAGCATTTACTCACTGTAAATAGACATGAAATAATTGGTTTAGAACACACTATAATGTAACTGTATCTAGAAATGCTATATGTGTGTGATCTCTTAGCTAAATAGACAATAAAGTGTTCTTGTATTGCTGCAGTTACTGGTTACTTTAAACATTAAGATTTTGCATAAATAAAGCATGTGTTGATTAAATATATCATAAATTAAAATACTTACCTGTACATTAAATGCTTAAAAGCAGCTCCACCTTGACCAGCTACAACATTAACACATTTACACGTCAATCATAATTATACAGTAATGTAATGTGTATAATGTTATAACACGCTGAACCAGGCCAGTCAGAATAACTGAATTCTTATGTACTTTTACACAAGTTTAGGACTTTTAACTAATGTAGTATCTTTGCAGAGTCGTGTTGCTACTTTTACTCAAATATAAAATATGATTATTCTTCCACCGCTGGTATATAATCTGGATTGAGGGGAGGGGAGAGGAAGTGTCAGAGGGATGAAGATGAAGAAATGTTTGGGTCAACTGATGCTCATCTTGCTGAATTTTGCATATTAACATACTGATGGAAGTAAACCAGATCTGCAAGCCAAATGAATCTGACTTTACGACTTTATAAACATCACCATTAGAGCTCCCATTACACCACCAAACACACAACACAGGATGCCTGTAAAATCACTCCCAGAAACTGATCTAAAGAGAAATGACAATAATTGCTTGTAGACTGTCTCCAAACTGCCACTGAGAAAACAACGGCACATCCAGACTACTCCCACACACTGGCAACTGCAACTACATGCCATCACTAAACCATGTCACATTTAATTCAGCCATGGAGCTCCGTGGTGTGTTCAGGACTTATCTCACAGCTGTGGTCAGCCTTTGACACCCGTAGTAACATGTGAAGAATTAGGACTGTTATTCTTCCCCTAACTCCCAGAAGGCGGATTAAACTAATAAATCATGCACAACATAAACTGAATTATTTCTAAATGAGTTAAAACATTCCTCTAACATTCCCTCAGCCGTGTGTCACATGCTTTTACTCTCAGAAGAATCCCATCACATGTCTCCACAGCTGAGAAATACGGTTTCCAGTACAGCCTAAATGTGTCTGTAATAACTTCATTAAGTTGACCAGCAGGACTTTGCATGATAAAAACAATCCTGAGTGGGGTTCCTATGTTTAATATGTCTCCAGCAGAATAAATCTGTCCTTTACCTGAAGTTAGCGTACGATCTCAGCTAAAAATATTGACACTGTGTGCCATGCTAGGAAGTAGTTGCCTTCATGAATTGAATCCTTGTTGCTTATTTATTTGTTCTCATGTATTTTTAGTAACTGAAGCTAGAAATGGATGTGTTGTTGGTTTGGGTGTGTCAATGAATGCAGGAGGCTATTTCTGCTCTCCACAAACACCTCCTGAACTCGGCCGTGGACAAAAAAAAGTTTACATAAGTGTGAGGATGATGAGATAGCAACATGCAAGTTAAGGGTTTTGTTTGCTCAATATGGCAACCAATGTGTCAGGGGACTGTCAGGCAATAAAGGAAAGACAGGAGTAAGAATCTGCAGCCACCAGTGGCTGCGTGATGTGGTGCACAGAGGGTCTTTCAGCTAAATGCTAACATCTGCATGCTAACATGCTCACAATGACAATACTAGCGTGCTGATGTTAAGCAGATAACACGTTCACCATGTGTGGTGCATTAGCATGCTAACAATAGCTATACACAAAGTACAGCTGAAGCTGGTGGGAACGTTATTAAAAAGGACAAATTAAGATTATATTAAAAAAGTTAATGGACAATGAAAGTTATTCAAGTTCATCCTGAGGGGGACATGAATGTTAAAGGCAATCCATCCAAAAGCTGTCCACACATTTCACCTATAACCATGCGTCAACCTCATGGTGGCTTGCCAGGAAAAGTCAGAGGATCACCGAAGACTTAGAATTTATCATCTGGGAACAATGAATCAGTACAAAATCCACGTATCAGATGCTGATATATTTCACTGAGTTAGCAAAAATATTAACCTGTTGGTGGCGCTAGATGAAAAGTTGGAGGCTCACTAAAGTCTATATGGATTCATCCTCTGGGCACCATAAATGTCTGTTAAACAATTTGAAGTTTGCTGAGACATCTCACTAACAGACAACAATGTCAACCTCATGGAGGAAAATAAAGGAGGATTCATCCTCTGGGGAATGAATGTCTGCACATGTCATGACCATTCATCCGACAGCTGTTGAGTTATTTCAGTCTGGACCGACGCAATGGACAGACCAACAGACCAAATCAAGGAGATCCCCCTCCTATTATTACTGCACATATTGTACCTGTCAAAACCCCCTTTTCAGCACCATCACTTGATGGTGAAGCTGCACAGGCCGTTAGTCATTAGAGCAACATTCTTCGGCTTGTGATGTCCCGCAGACAGTTGTTTCTACCTTTGCTGATAACATCTGTCAGTGCAGCTGTCACGATGAGGAGGTGTGAATGAGCGTCTGGACGATCTGTGCTATTCTTTTGTCGCTGTAGACACGGCAGTGACCTCAACCCCGTCTACGTCAGGAGGTGACCTCTGGTCAGGACGTCGTCCCGATCGTCGGAGGTGGTGTTCCTGTGGCAACACTGTGGGATTTTCACACATCGAGCTGGAATGCCTGGAATTTTAGGTGTAATATTAGGGAAAACATTTGGGCTGCGGCTTGAGCTATGCATGCTGGATGAGGCCTATGAGTGTGTGTGTGTTTCCTATAGCTGCTTGCATCTGGACCACATCTCGACATTCACATAAATGGCAGTACAATGCACGTGGACAAAGGACACAATCACTTCTGGAGGAAATGCCCTTTTTTTTGTGGTTTTCGGTGCTGTTCTAGTTTAGTGGAAGTCTAGACGATTTCAGACTTTGGTGTGAGGAATTTAGGTAATTACTGTATTTAGTCTCAGGCTGAATGGTTAGGCAGACTTAAAACATGTCTGCGTTTGTTGTTTTGGATATAATTAGACCACTCATTACAATTAAAGTTGTATATTACATCATATAACAGCCGTGCACCTGCAGTATTTCCTCTGCACTTTCACAAGAGTGATTTCAGAGGAAACGCCTGGCCATCTCGCCGCTTAAAGCACTTTCACTGCTGTTCATTGTGTTATGTAAATGTTAGGCAAGTTTTCCATCCGTTTAAACGTTCACCCCTTCCTCTTGTCTTTTTCCTCGCTAGTAAAAGTTTTATGACAGAGTTGTTTAAAGCTTCACTTATTCCACTTCTCATACACAGCACAAAAACCACAAGTCTATCCAGAAGTCTCTCCGCTCTGCCAAAGCCAAAAGACAACATCGTCTACAGTGATGACTTCTGCAGAAAAAGAGCCAAGGTGTGTTGAAGTAGACACATAAAGAAAGAGAAACACACACAGTGCAGTTTGAGCATTTATTGTTTTTTGGACGGATCAGGACAGCTCTGTCTGTGACCTCCTCAGGGTGCGGTGGTGATCCAGTGATGCCCGACATTACCTCTCCAAAATCCTTACTGGAATAGTGAGTCAGAATAACTCAGTACATCAACATCATGAACAGAGTACAACTCACACGTGTTTCCTGACTCAAGGCTGCAAAGCTGGACTCGTATGCTACTTGCTATTTCTGACTGTTCCAGCAGTCACGGCTAATCTGCCCTCTTCACTGAAAGAATACCTGCAGATCTGAAAGAACCCTCCAATGACTGGAAAACTTTCAGCTACGCATGGTGCCAAAACCTCAGACACCAATTACCGAGTGCACTCGGAGCCGCATGTGTCAAATATTGTCCTGGGAAAAGATTTGAGTATTATTTGTGGCTGTTGCGGACCGCAGCCTGTTTATTCTGACTCACAGTCAAATCAGTCGCAGCGAGTTGGCAACACCCAAACCCAAGAACTGGCAAACTTGAATATTGTCTGGGTTCGTCCAGGTCGCAAATGTTGGGGGTACGAAAATGAACTCTCAGAAAAAGCACAAACCCAAAAAATGTGTTAGCAGGATGCCTTGTTTGACTACAACAGCCGAATCAAGTTAAAAAACATATGAAGCATTTAATCCTTTTGTTTTGTCGATTAAAGTCTGAGCCACTTTTCAAATACGTGGCTCCAATTCCAGCCCTGAGATCTATGATTTTAGTTGTTCAGTCATTTCAACACATGAGGAAAAGCAAAGTGAATGTTCACCTCTTGTCAGTCACATTAACTATTGGACGGTTTGTATTTACTTTGCTAACTGTTAGCCAGCTAGCATCGTATGCGCCAGCTGTGTCTGTGGGAGAACGGCGTGTTTGTGTTCAGCTCACAGAACTCAGAACTCTGATTTCCTGTTAAGTCTCGTCGTATCTGTTAATGTGTTTTGACTTCCTGTTTTATTGTGAAACCTAACTCTCCTCTCGTTTCAGGCCCTTGACTTCCCGGTGTGTTTCCTGCCTGTCTGATTGTCTACCCCGCCCTAATTGTCTCCACCTGTTCATTGTTACCTCGTGTATATATAGTCCGCGTCTCCCTTTGTCCTGTGCCAGATTGTCTCGTGCCATGTCTTGTACTTGCCTTGCTATCTAGCGTTCCATGATCCTTGTCTCCTGTTACCCTTGTAAGTCTTGTGATTAGTCTAGTATTGTATCTTTTGTTTGTTACTTTATTGTCGAGCCATTTTTGAGCCATTGTTAGTTTTTGTTCTTTGCCAGTCATGATCATCTAATCATCCTTAGCGCTTTTCATTGTACTTTGTTGCATTAGCAAGCCTATATTGTAATCTATTATCCTGAGCGATTTTTGTTAATAAATTTTCCCTTTATTTTGAAACCTCGCTGTGGTGTCTCTGGTCTGCATTCTTGAGTCCTGAAACCTCATGCCTCCGGGCTTGTCATTTCCCTCCAGTTCCTACATTTATATTAATGTAAAAAAGTAAAATACTGATAGTGTGCAAATAGCGCTCAGTTTAGCATGTTAGCACGCTAACATTTGCCAATTTAAACTAAACTCAAAGTTAAGCTGAGGCACTGGAATGTCAATAGTTTTAATAGGAGGTATTTACACCAAAGTATTTAAATATTTTGACCTGACGGTGACATTTGAGGAAGAGTCAAGAGATCAACTAAGTTATGACTATTCATCCTGATGGGAACTTGAATGTCTGCACCACATTTCATGGCAATCGATCCAATAGCTGTGAGACAAGACCACAAATGTGAACCACATTGTGGTGTTAGAGGAAAAATCAGAGGATCACTAAAGTCGGTTGGAGTAACCCTCTGAGAACCATGAATTCCTGTCAAATATTTCACGTCAATGGATCCAGTAGTTGTTGAGTGGACGGACAGACAACCAGGAATTGTTGGTCCCTAATGTGGCCGAGTCTCGATATTCATTCAGCACCTGTTGCTGTCTGATTTTACTGTGAAATCTTTGACCTGCAACGCTTCCCATCTGTAAATGTGATTTACGCCCTGCAGAACTGAAGCAGTGTAGCCTCTGAGGATCATTACAGCAGTCTACACTTTGTGCTGCCTCCACTCTCAAGTATTTTTGGGTTGCTGGACAACTTTGTCGAACATGTGTTAGACATTTTTGCTCCACAGTGACAGATTTGGTGGAGTGATTTTCCTTTCTTTCAGCACTTAGATCACTGCATTCTTTTCAAACGTTTGCAGGACAAATAATATTTTCGTTGCTTTGCTGTGCAGGTTTTGCATTCGTGAATCAACAGGGAATCCAGTGGGCTTTTCCTACATACCATCGCATACCAAAACAATATTCACCCAAACTCAATGAGGGTCATTGTGCAGGATTTGGGGGTTTCTCCAGCAGCTCCACTGTCAGTGAGGGTGATACGCCAACATCTGTGTGCTCTGGAAAAATGTGTTGAGCCTCTCTGCCTCTCCTGGTTTGAATTGGCAGATATTGTATGATTTCACTATGACTGATTCTGGCTGCAGTTGTTGATGTTATGACTCGGCTGAATCCTTTTCACACAGTAGTTGTTCATAGATCAAGCATAATAAAGCATACAGTATGGTGCCAAGTATGCACTGGATCACTCCAGATCTGGCATTAGGCACAGAAACACATGACTGAACTGCATTCATTAATATATTAGCTTGAGTCTTCCAAACTGGTGTATGCAGTCCACTACTGCCCATTACCGTGCAATCCTTCCAGCCTCTGTCATTCTTGGAGAGCATGGAAAACATGTGGGGCGGTGGCCAGGAAAGCATCGTTTTCAGATGAAGCTGAATTTGAGGCCTGCAGTACATCGACACTGGCTGGCCACCTGGAGCCCACCTGCCCGGACATACATTCTTTCCTCTTCCCTACCATTCTGTCTGTCTCCTTCTATTTATAACTCATCACTGGATGTCTGCGCTGCCCACCCAGCTGTGGGCTCAAATGTCTGATGCTGAAATTCAGGAATGTAGTGCAACTTTTCACTGAAGCCCTTAACCATGAATGGCTTACTTTCTGTTCAGTGACTTCAGTCTGTTTGATAAAGTGTTTAGTATCTGGGCTGTTGTAGCTATGACGACATCCCTGTAACATGTGTTTGTATGGAACTGGAAGTAAATGTTTCACTCTAATTGTATACATTTTGAGCTACGCTAGCTGCTCTAGGGATGCAACTACCGGGTGGATTGCAATGAAATGTGTGTGCCTAAAGCCTGGGGTGATCCTGACTTTTTGTTCAGCGCCACTAGCAGGTCAAAACATTTCGAATATCCAGTGAAACATCTCAGCGTCTACATGATGGATGAAGATATTCTCCAGCTCCACCATGAGGTAGACCTTTTTGGCTTTTAGTTAAAACCAATTAAGCAGAACCAAGAAGAGAGAGCACATTAGTCCAGTTTTAGCTGCTCTGCACTGGCTTCCTGTAACATTGGTTTTGTCATGATCCGTGCTTTGCACACCTGTTTTTTGTTGATTCTCCTTTTGTGTTGTCATAGTCTGTTTTTGTCACATCCTGTTTTATTTTGAAGGTTCATGTTATGTTTCTTCTTTTGCTGTACTTCCTGTGTTTTCCCGCCCTTGTAATCGTCTTATTTGTTTCACCTGTGTGTCATTAGTTGTCCTCCCTTGTGTATTTAAGGTTGTGTCTTCCTTTCAGTCGTTGTCTGAGAATCCTTGCCATTGCCCCATGTTGTCTTTGTTCATGTCCGTGCCATGTTTCATGTAAGTGTTTGTCCATGGTCTACTAGTGCTGTCTGTGTTCCCCTTACCATGCCATGAATCTTGTATGTGTTAATCCAGTGTCTTTAAATCTGTTCATTTACCATGCCGTGTATCATGTGTTTGTCCTTCGTCCTCTAGTGTTGTCAGTGTTTGTTCACCATGCCATGCTTCGTGTAATTGTTTAGTGTCGTCTTAGTCAAGCCACGTTCCTTGTTAGTGTTTATCTAGTGTTGTCTTTGAGCCATGCCACGTTCGTTGTGTTTCTTTGTCAACTCAGGAACAAACTACCCAGATATGAGGGAAGCCAGTTATTAAGCTAAAAACTTCTCTTCACTTTAGCATTTAACTAGCTGAATGAACTACCTCCTGATACAGGACTGACATTTGCATGTCTACAATGTTGTATTTGATTTTATGTTTTCTATGGACTCTATATTAAACTTTATTCAGGGATTTTGTTTTCCATTTTCTACCCCTGTTTTTATGTTCATCTTATGTCTTTTATGTGAAGCACTTGTTGCATGTGATTTCTCTGTAAAGCACTTTGAGCTGCATCTCTTGTACGAAATGTGCTATACAAATAAAGTTTATTTCCATCAGGCCAAAATTCTTTTACTTTGGTTTATGATTTATTCAGCTAATGACATTCTCATCATCCTACCTTGTGTTTAGTGCTAATTAGCTAATGCTAGCATGCTAACACATCAAACTAAGATGATGTCAATGGTAAGACTGACATCATCCTGCTTCCTGGCTCCTGTTTGAATTCTCCTCTTGGGCAAATTGTTTCTCTCACAAAAGATCATGATGCTTCAAGTTCATGCCAGACGTGCTGCCTTTAGTCCAAGCTACACACTATGGTCTCACAAGTATTTTAGGTTTTGGTGGGGGATTATATCCGTCCTTTGAGAAGATCAGCAGCTATATGTAACTGACCATGCAGCGAAGCAGCAGCCTGTAAAAACATCAGCAAGATAAAATCTTGTCGACTTAAATCGGAATTGTCACCACAAAAGCCCCGGAGCTTGTTTGACTTGTAGACAACTGGGCTAATTTATTTTTCTCCCCTCAGCTCATGCTAAGCTGTGTAAACTTAGAACGCCACAAGACTGGAAAGAGAGGGAGGAGAGGAAAAAGAGGGAAAGACTTGGGGGTGGAGGTGTGTGTGTGTGTCTGGAAGTGGAAATGGGCAGCAGGGAGGAGGAATGTGAAACATTTCTGATGCTGGTCCAGCGGCTGTTTACACGGTAGTCAGCCTCTGACATCAGAGTCCAGACTTTATAAATGTCAGCAGGGGCGAGAACGAGCAGTTAGCAAACAGCTGCACCGGTCGCACCACCATCACGCAGGTCAGTGAGACGGACTGAGCTCCATCAGCAACACCAGCCCTCATGGAGCGACCGCTGCGTGCCTGTGTGAGAGCTTTGGCTGTGCTGCTGTGTGTGGCGACACAGGTGAGGCCTTACCTACAGTAGTTTGCTGTGAATGAGGTGATTATGCGGCGTGTGTTTGTGCAGGTGTGGAGCGGATTTCCTGTGATTCTTCTTGCATCACTTTGGTGTTTAGAGTCTCAGTGTGATCACTTATCCATGGATTATAGATGTTTTACTGATTTTATGTGTGGAGGAAGGTCTTCTTGTCTTTTTTTTTGTTTTAATTACTTTTAAGGTGATATGATATGCTTGTTTTGTCCAACTAGCAGCCTAAAACCTAAAGATATTCAATTTATGGTCACAAAAGACAGACTAGCAACGAATCTTCACATTTGAGAAGCTGAAACTGAAGCATTTTTGGCATTTTTGCTTGAAAGACGAAGAGAAACAATCAAAATTGTTACTGAATAATTTTCTATAATTAACTGACTAATCATTTCAGCCTTTGAGATAAGCAAATGAACTCATTCAAAATCACGTTGACATAACTCTTATGAAACTGCATTATCTGCATATTTTTCTCTCATGTGTTATCATCTTGCTCTTTGGTTTAAAGTTGATTAACAGTAAATAAATAATGTGGAGTATTCTTACAGTGATTGTTACATAACGGGAGCATTATCTTGGGCAGTGGTGGACTGGACTTATACAATGCTATAAAGCAGTGAAGCGGTTCTTCTGCTCTGGTTAAGTGAGACTGGGCTTGTCCAGATCTCACCTGTGTTTTGGCTCCACCACATACGTGTAATTGGAAGCACTGGTTTGGCACGACAGTCCTGGATACCAGTTTCACAGCCGATCGCTGGCACAACGGGCCCCTCTCGACCTGGCAGGTTTGATTTGGCAAAGGCTTTTCTGTGCTGGATGAGCTTCCAGACTCAGTTGTCCATATTCTTCTGGGCTTGGGATCGGCAGTTGGGAATGTACTGGCTTGTGCATCACCAGTGGCTGCGGAGCCCTGTGATCATAGACAACCTGCAGTGTCTGAGAATACTGATAATGTTCTCTTTCTATCCTCATGTGAAAATATAGTCTTGAGGATAATTATTTAGATGATGATTCTGATAATTGTGGTGATGGTAAAGATGGCATGTTTGCTCTGTCATCTTCTAATCAGCTCCCATGTGTGTTGTCCCTGCAGGCGTTGTGCCAGCTGTGTGCCAGACCCTGCCTTTGCCCCGGTGCTGCCCCCCAGTGCCCCTCGGGAGTCCCACTGGTGCTGGATGGCTGCCGGTGCTGCCAGGTGTGCGCCCGGCAACAAGGCGAGCCCTGCACTGAGATGTTTCCCTGCGACAGTCAGAGAGGACTGAAGTGCGACTACAGCGCCAGCTTCCCCGGAGACCCTGGGGAGTGTGTCAGTGAGTTCCTCTTCTGAGCCCATGTCTGTGTGGGTGAGACAGAGTGGAGGGCCCACATCCTCAGTCAGTCTGCATGACAGGGACAAACAGACAGTTAATGTTTAAAGTCTGGTCAGAGGACTGGGAGTGGACCTGCCGGCCGGCGGTGCTCTGCCAGAAAACCAAAACGTTTCATCTTCTATTTCCAGGACTGCTGTTGACACTTTTCCTCTAATGACTGCCCTTTGAACATGATAGATTGCAGAGACAACACTCGTGGACTGAAAAACAGGCTGAGTTCCTCAGTAGAGAGGCCTGGTTTCCCATAAAGCTATATAACCATTGGCAGGGACAGCAGCGCCTGTGTCCTCTGTCTCTCTTTAGCTGACCTAATCCTTTCACTTCCTGATTAAGTTTCCCACATCAGTCCAAGGTGCGGGCGTGGTGGAGGAAGTTGAGACGACGTCTGTGCTGTGTGTCCCTTACAGGTCAGGAGCATCTGGGCTGTGAAGTCAATGGCATCACTTACCAGGAGGGCCAGTCGTTTCAGCCCTCCTGTGACGTTTACTGCCACTGCAGAGGTGGAGGGGTGAGCTGTGTGCCAGCCTGCCCTCTGAGTGCCCGTCTTCCCACTCCAGACTGTCCCAACCCCCAGCACGTCCGGCTACCGGGGAAATGCTGCAAGGAATGGGTGTGTGAAAACCTGGAGAACACAGTCATCCAGGATGCCATCACAGGTAAGCTCCAAATCAAGCCTTAAAGGAGGAGCACCTCAAACATCGTCTCATGCAGGCGTTAACTTGACATACGTTGTCTTGCAAAGAGTTAGATGAGATGATTGAGACAACTCTCAGGCATGCATTAAAGATATATACCCAACAGCAGATTATCTTAGCTTAGCATAAAGACTGGAAACAGGTGCAAAGAGCTAGCCTGGCTCTGTCCAAAGGTAGCAAAATCTTCTTCTCTTCTTCTTAACTTCTTATGATCTGTTTTTGTCATCTGTACAAAAACTGAAGCGTAAAAACAACGATTTGCGTTTTTTAGGTGTTTCCCTTTGTTTACAGTTTTAATGCTAGGCTAACCATCTCCCGGCTGTAGCTTCATATTTAATGAACAGGCACAAGAGTGGTGTCAATCTTCTCATTAAACTCTCTGCAAGAAGGTGAATAAGCTTTTTTCCCCGTCTCTTCCTGTGACTTGTGTCCTGGCTTCACAGCTGGATGTTTCCACATATTTTCCGGTGTCAGGGTGTCGCTGCCAGATGCATGTCCACATACGGTATCACTGCAAATGTTGCTCACTGATGATCAGCCCATATGGCAGCATAATCCTTCCTTCATTTATATATGAGGGTTGTCCCTGTCTGTTGTCATGTCTGGAGGGTTTTACTGGAGTGTTTTTGCATGAAGCTGGGGTGTGTCCGGCCAAAGGAAAACTCACAAAGTCCAAATATAACTAAAAGTCAAAACATATTTTTTTTTCCCAGTCACCATGTTTCCTAGTGTCATAACAACAGCTGTGAAACAATTAAACATATGAAGCCATGCAGAGGATATTACTCCATTACAAGGGAAGTGTGTATGTGCGTGAGTGAGAGTGGGTGTTAGGGAAATGAAGCCACTCTCAAAGCATCTGGAATTCCAAACACTGTCAGTGTCAAACAACGCGATGAGAGCAGCGATGGAACATTTTGCTCTTGAATACAAAACCTGCGACGTCATTCCTGAAGACCAGCTGATTATTATGACAAATGCATGTTAGTTTTGGGAGGAAGGACATTTTGCTTTGGATTTTTATATTCACAAAAGTCCAAAGCATTGGATTAGATTTGAACTGGACATTTTTGGGAACCAAAAACAGTAAGATGAGACATTAAAGTTACTGGGAATAAACCACTGAGGTGAATGAGTTCACTCTGAATCCAGTTTAGTTCAGTTAAGTGCAGATGTTCTCAAACTGTGAGGCTAAAACCTGCTATTGTGCATCACGAACTGTGGATTTGATTCTTATCCCAGTCATTGTTTTATTTGGTTTCCTTTAGCCATGAGACCCACCAGGTTGTGGCCAGCTCTCTCGAGTGACCATCCTCTAAACAAACTAGCCCCACTTGTCCCCACCTGTATCGAGCAGAGCACCCAGTGGAGTGCCTGTTCCCAAAGCTGTGGGGCTGGGGTCTCCACACGGGTTTCTAACCAGAATCCAGCCTGCAAACTGCAAATGGAAACTCGGCTTTGCAAAGTGCGGCCTTGCCATACGGGCCAGCCTGCGTCGAGGAAACCCATGGTAAGCTCTAATCCCATCCTGTTTACCTCTCTTCATATATCCCATCTTCAAATGTTCAGCTCACCCAGAGTCACAATGATGGTTTTTGTTTTATGTGCTGAGTTTGGAAATGATTAACTCTGAAACCTTTGCGGTCAATATGATGCAATAAAGAGGAAAGCATTAGTCTGCATGGCTCGCTGTAACAAGGGGTAAATGGAAACATAAGTTTGTTTGTTTGATTCAGGTGAACTTAACAAAACCGAATCACAAAGATTTTGCACAGTGCTGCTGTGCACGACCAAATTCAAGATTAAAGTTACTCTGTGCAGTTTTTGACCACTAGTAGCGCTGTGGAGCAACGTCTGGTGATCAGGCACTGACTTAAAAATGTAGTTCTGTGGTGCTAAGTTGTAGCTGAACAATTTTTAGAAAGGCTTGTGACCTTCAGTCATAAAAAACACGTTCTTTCTGGTATTACTAAGCATCTTTATATTCCATAAATCATATCTCTGCAGGTGAGGTGTAGTTACATAACTAAAACTGTACTCTCAGTGAAGACTGATTTGTGAGATCAAAAGACATCATGACATCAATGTTTAAATTCGGTATATTGGTATATAATTGGTGTATAATGTACACTATAAATAACACGTTAATGATACTTTCACACATACTTACCAGCACAACGAAATATTGTCACTGAAATTTTGAAATGACGGTTGATGCAACCTTGAACCAGCCAAGCTTTTATCATGACATTTAGGAATCTTTTGACCTGCAAATCACCAAATCGTTGCATTTCTGTCCGGTGGTTTCTCTTCTGACTTGTCTGTGTGTGGGTGTGTGTCTGTGTGTCTGTGTGTGTGTGTGTGTGTGTGCGTGTGTGTGTGTGTGTATATATATGTGTTTGTATGTGCATGCTGTGTTCACAGCGTGGGCAGCAGAGGCGGTGCAAGGCCAGCTACACGTCACCCGGCCCCATTCGGCTCGTTCACCAGGGCTGCTACAGCACTCGGGCCTACAAGCTGCGGTACTGCGGACAGTGCGCCGACTCCGGCTGCTGCACGCCTTATCAAACCACCACAGCCGAGGTGACCTTCCAGTGCCCCACCGGCAGACTGCTACAGCGAGCCGTGATGATGATCCACTCGTGTGTCTGTCATAATAACTGCCCCTACACACCTTTCAGAAACCCTGCTCTGTGGGGATTCAGGCCCTGACCGATACAAGCACTGATTCATCCAGAACAGGAAGTGAGTGCCACAGGGGGATGAAATGACTTCAATGACTGATGAGGATCCACATAGGCACCCTCTAATCAATGGACCTTGAAAGAAAAAATGGTAATTGTAGATAAACCCTGTGGTTGAGTTGGGATGAATGTTGATCTTCACACATGCACAATCTCAATCTGCAGTCCGCAGCTTCTTTATACTCCTGCGCCTTGGGAAGTCATCGTACTGGTGGCTTTGTTCTCATCCAAGGATTGAAAATATTTGGCAAATCTAGAGAAAGCAAGCAAGGAACATGAATTTACAGTATACAGCACTTTTTAACAACACAGGAAGAACACAGGAAGAAGAAAAGGGAAAGCGGGATATAGAAGACACAGAGAAGACAATATACAACATAAAGGAAATAAGTGTAAAACCTGCTAAGTAAAAGTTATAGAATTAAGAAAAGAAGTGGGTTTTAAGAAAGATGTGCACTGAAGTCTCACCTCGACACTGGTCAGGACCCCTTGGCGTCACTTTTGAAGGCCTCTTCAGCATAATTTTTCAGCACGCAGGGCTCCACAGTCAGGTTAGCCATAATAAATATGCGACGTCCGGTTAGCAAAACCCGGTTAGACTTTCAAAACAAAGCTTGCTGAGAACAAGCTTGGTGCCCCATGGGAAACCAAAAGTGAAGTTGACTGGTTTGCCCCATTTTCCTTATAGAGGCTGGAGGGCACAACAACTCCTTTAAGTGCAGAGGTGTGTCATCACGTCACTCCTGGTATGTCAAAGTGAAATTTAAAGACAAATCGTCAAAGTGGTGTTGTGTCATTTTTGCTAAAAGCATTGCTGCCGGCTATACAGTAGTGGAGGCGCGATGCAGCTCAAATTTAGGTTGGGATCAGAAATAATCCCGAGATTTTACACTGGGTTAAATAATTCTGGGCAAATGAGCCAAGTAAATTAAAAAAGAGTAATCCGGGCCAAGAAAAGGAAAGTCTTGTAATTCATAAACAGTTTTTTTCTGACCTAAAGTCTGAATTAAGGACAGTTGGCCATGATATTAATTTGGTCACAAAGATAGTCTTAAAGGCATTTTTACACTCCTAACTGGCAAGTTTCACTGACATATAAATGTCTGTTTGATAGAATTGGGAGCCACAGAATGACTCCAACCTTTGTGTTGACAGCAATGCAAACTTAACTTGTTCAGTTCTCTTTGTGTGTTTGTAGCCAGATGACATTGCACTTATTTCTTCGTTTTCTGTTTTGTTGTAAATAATCCTGGACAGATGTCTCTTATGTATAGTGAAAAATGTTCCCGTATTTTGCATATGTCCTGTCTTTTTACTCTAGAAGATTTTTGTGGTTTTGATTTATATTTTTTCACATTATAGTATTCACAGATTTAAATCGTCATTTTGTGCATACTGTGGCTTTTTACGTACCCCTTTTTCTGATGTTTCACGTCATCATTCAATAACCACTGTGAAGTCACAGCAGTAGCCTAAAATTCTGGACCGTCTATGTTTGTGGGCCCTCGTCACATGGTGGCCCTGTATACTCAGCCCCTCCGTCTCCCCACAGTCCGACTCCCCAGTGTACAGTACACAGCACCAAAGAAGTCATTTGTGTTTCGTTTAAAAATGTAGCCAAGTAAATGACTGGTATTACATGTAAAGGCTTGTTGTTGACGTCTTCTTTACCATTCTGCACAGGCATGCACTTTGAGTGCTTTTTCAGTCAGACCAGGTGACCTTGTTAGATAGACATCCTGCCATCTAGTGGACACATGCGTCTACTGCAGGGGCTGAAGGTGGGCTAATAGCTTTACCAACAGCATCATCAGAGCAGAGAACACATTTTGGAGTGAAGACCAGGTGCGAGCCTCCTCTGCTTGTTCATATATGACCATCCTAATAACTCAGAGCTAGTTAAAATCATACCACAACACAATTAAGACATTATTTATAACTCTAAACCAAAGTATTGGACGCGTTGAAGTTTTGACCACATGATGGCACTAGAGGAAAAGTAAATGAAATATGAAAGACATCTTGAGAGCTGCTTATCTTGTGATCGAAGGTTCAGAAGACCTGGATGTGTTCCTAAAGGTTTATTGCAGCTTGATGGAGGAAAATACAGAGGGTCTCTGTAATGCCACACAACTCTGAAGGATACTTCCTGCTGTGGAGTATTTAAGCCTTGCTAGACCCACAAGACTTACTACACGTCCAAGCAAGGTTACTCATCACTCATCTGTGTATACATGAGGATTCTACTGGGTGGATCCTAAACAAGAATCTATGCCTACCGAAGTCACGCTGTATGCTACATTCAGGTCACATGTAATCTATTCGAAGGGGAGACAGTCAGTCAGTCGGTGTGTTGAGTCACAGCTGCAGTGTTCAGTCATAGTTCAGTCACAGTTTGTCATATTGCCTTTTAGTCCCGAAGAAGGAAAAATCCCTTCACGATCACAATTCATCATGAGGAGAACATGAAGGTTTGCACAAAAGTTCAAGGCAATCCATCCCATAGTTGTTGAGACATTTCACTTAAAACCACAAACTTCTAGCTCATCGTGGCTAATATGACTGAAGAATACCATCAGCTCACTGTTGAACAGCTACGACAGAACAGTATGTTACTACAGGAAGTGGTAAGCTTCAAACAATTAGATGACTGGTACTGGTTTAAAATTAAGAAACCTCTAACCGCCAGCAGAATATTTCCCTCTAATAAACAAACTGCAAACTCTAAAATGTATTCAGAAGTGATATTAATGTTTTGTTTTGTTTTTTGCTCCACCTCATACCTAACAACAGCCGTAACTCTTCAAAAATCAATGTAAACCACATCCTCTTTGGGCTTATTGCTTTACCTTATTCATGTATAAACCTGTATTTGTAGTCTCAGCTGTTCATTGGCCTCAGCATGGAACACTTCAGATGACTTTGATTTCATGTTTTCCAGTCAAAACAGGTTCAGAAACTTCAACGTCAAGGGCTTGAAACAGGAAGTCTTCTCTGAGCCACATGTGCTGTGCTGTACTGTAATTCAGTAAATTGGTAGAGAAGAAACGGCTCGGTCGCAGAGAGAAGGAACTGTACTGATTGCTGTCCAGGAGACAATGAACAACACATCTTGCCCTCAGATCAACTTTGACTTCACAGGCAGATTCCTGCCTCCTGTTTACATGTTAGTATTCATCATTGGTCTGGCAGCTAATGGATGGGGGCTGAAGTCTTTGCTGCACAACTGGAAGAAACTGGGTATCATCAGTGTGTTTGTTCTCAACCTTGGACTCGCTGATATTTTGTACCTCCTCACACTCCCATTTTTGGTGGTGTACTACCTAATGAAGAGTCAATGGATCTTTGGAGATACATTCTGCAAGGTAACAAGATTCTGCTTCAACCTGAATTTATATGGCAGCATTGGGTTCCTTACCTGTATAAGTGTGTACAGGTACCTGGCCATTGTCCATCCAATGAGAGTGATGGGAAGAATAACTGTCACCCACTCTGTGACTATCTCAGTCATGGTTTGGTTGTTGGTGAGTGTTCAAAGTCTTCCAGACATGTTTTACCCCAAAACATTTGGAAACACCACTGGAAAATGCTACGATACCACCAGTACGATCCATGTTGAGGATTACCTGAAGTACAGCCTTGGATGGACCCTCACTGGGTTTTGTATCCCGTTCCTCATCACAGCGGGCTGCTATGGACATGTGATTGCTCTTCTCTGCCAGACAAATACCATTGACAAGGTACTGAAACAGAGAAGTCTGAAGTTGTTGTTCATCTTGATTCTTCTCTTCTCTGTTTGTTATATTCCCTATCATGTACTCAAAAACCTCAACCTCTGGTCAAGAGTTCTGTCCAAACAGCGGATGTGTCGTGGATGGTCGAATGGAGTCTACGTTGCTCGTCAGATAAGTCGAGCCCTTGTGTGTCTGAACAGTGCTCTCAACCCTCTGGTTTACCTCCACGGAAATGAAGATATTCCTGCTCAGCTCAGACGACTCGTCCAGCGAGCTCGTCAAGCTGTCATGCAGCTGTCCATCACCCCAAGTCAAGCTTCTGTGACGTAAATTGTCTGATATTAGAATTAAATTCAACAATTGTTTTGCATATTCTGCCATTATAACACCTGTACAGTACTGGGTCAAGGCTTTGATTGATGATCATATTGCTGTAAACCTGCACAAAAACCTCAGATTAACAAAAAAAAAAACAAAAAAAACAAACTCAATTAAACAATTCTGAAAATCTAATTGTTCACTTTCTGAGAGAATAGCAGCATATTGTTGTGGGGAGGTTCAGTTAAACAGGAAGTTGACAGAGTAAAAATAGACAGGATGTTAACTGTATGACATTCACTGACTGCAACACACCTTCACCAGCTGCACATCAAAGAGATGCACAGGAACATCGTCAAAGAATGACGGCAGATCTCCAGCATATGTCAGTACTGGTGCTGTGTGTATACTCCTATCATACAAAATGCTCCTTCAAAAGAAATCCAGACATATTGGAGATGTAAACAACCATGTCATCTCTCCAGCTCAAACTTCAGTGATGCTGATGGGTTTAGGAAATCTAACAACCTGCTGGCTAATTAAGCCTTTTTAACACCCACTGGATGATTTATGCTCCTGCAAGTGAAAGTTGTGTTCCTTTGCCCTCAGTGTGCATGTAGACGGTGGGCAGATGCAGCAAGCTAACCACACTTCTGATGAAGGTTGAAGACAGCAGTTGACCTTTCAGCTTTTAACAGGACGCAGTTATGAAACAAATTCAAATTCAACGTTTGTGATTGCGAATCAGAAAAAGATAAGACACCGTAAACATGCTGTAACAAGCTTAAGAGTCTCCAGCCATGCTAGCGGCACTGTAGTGGCTGTGAGTTAAATGCTAACATCAGCATGCTAACATACTCACAATGACAGCTGCTAACATGCTGATGATGATCACGTACACTATAATGTTTATACCAAGTTAACCATCTTAGTTAGGTTTGTTAGCATTTATCTCAAAATACAGCCAGTGATGTTAACTATACCTAAAGGTACAAAGTGTAAGACGTGGCCAGAATTGTCAGTTGAAGTGTTCACTAACATCGCCCACAGAACTTGAAGAAGTGACACTAATAAAAGATCACGAAAGTGTTGAAAGCCACAAAAGACTCTGTGTCATTGTGGCCTAACGGACACGATCAGCAGAAACTTGATAGACTGGCATGCTAGAAGTTGATCAGGTACTAAATGTCAACATAGACTTAGACTCCACTCACTTTTTCTCCATCTTTTAACATGAGGCATGAGGTGGAATGACATGACATTTTGCACTTTTAGAGAGAAATATGATTACAAGCATCCAGTGGTATCATTTCGTCATTGGAATCGTACACCTTTGGAAATTTCATCTTCATTTTCTGTTAGATCCTGCAATGATAAGGTTCTAAGAATAACTAGACAATTCCAGCGCCACCGAAATTTTGACAGTGGCACAAGGGGGCTGCTGGTCTTATTAACTGAATCAATAAACATGAATGAATTTAATGGAAATGAACCATTTCTATTATCATCCAAAGTTTCCTTTTACTAACAGAGCTAACGATACTAACGCTAATGGTGCTAACAGAGCTAACAGAGCTAATGCTAACAGAGGTAACAGAGCTAACACTAATGGAGCTAACAGCTAGTGTGCTAATAGAGCTAACAGCGCTAATGCTAACAGAGCTAACGGTGCTAACATTTCTAATAGAGCCAGCAGAGCTAACGGTGCTAATGCTAACGGCGCTAATAGAGCTAACGGCGTTGTGCCTGTCTATGTATATGAGGCTGTCTGTGTGTATTTATCTGTATTTGTGTGTGACTGATAATTACCTCTCTATCTCTCCCACTTTTTACCTGTTCCTGAACAGCTACTTTTTCGCTGTCGGTTTCTTCCGAACAACTTGTGATTGTGACAAAACAGTAGTTGCTATCAAGAAACCGATTACACTGTGAGATGCGGACAAGTCTGGGCCAGATGTACGTGTGTTTTATGTCCAGATATTCTTAGAAAAATGACTAAATGGTCAATTTAAAAAGACACTCTCCGGCAGGCTGCGACTCAGGAAACAGGAGATTGTATGGGTTTAAATGGAGCAGCAGAGCAGGGCAGCTGGTGCAAGATCCCTCTTTATTTAAATTTGGTGGGGGCTAACCCTTTAAAATTGAACTTTGACGAGAGAAGAAAGGTTTGTCTACAAAAAGATCCAAAAATTATGTGTCTCCTATTCACCATTTGGATTTTACGGCTATTTTAGGAAAAAATTTAAGGCGATTTCTCAATGGCTGTTTCACTCTAAGTGATGATGTCATCCACTCTAGGGGGAGAAATTCTGAGCATTTTTTTGAGAAACTTTATGGTCTTCAGACAGTCATAGCTCGAAAACCGTAAGAGATATCAAAAATGTGCCGAGGTTCATTTTGAGCCGACAAAATGATCTACGTTTCTATATTATTTATCTACATGAAATCTCTAGGAGAAAGTATGGCGAAGCAGTGGACAATTGAAAAAGGCTGAAATTTCCCATTCATTTCTCATGGGAAATTCTTCGCAGTTTTTTGGGGTGCACCACCCAAAGACCGGACACCTCACACTTAGAAGAACAATCTGGTGTATGCAGTCCAGTGCAGTGAGGAATGCACAGACTTGTATATTGGGGAAACCAAACAGCCACTGAGCAGACGCATGACACAACACAGAAGGGCTAACTCTTTAGGGCTGGACTCAGCTGTTTACCTGCATCTCAAGGAGAAAGCACACTCTTTTGAGGATAAAAATGTGCATATTCTGGACAGAGAAGACAGATGGTTTGAAAGAGGAGTACGAGAAGCCATCTATGTCAAGGTTGAAAAAACATCTCTGAAAAGAGGGGGAGGTCTGAGATACCACCTATCTCCCACATACAATGCTGTCCTTTCATCTCTCCCAAAAAGATTCAAAGATTTAGCCTCTAAGGATAAACAACAAAGCCATTCACACATGGCTCCAGGAGCCTCCCAATGACAACAATGGGACACTAACGAGGCAAACGACTGTCGTTGACATCAAAGGGTTGCACCCTACCCCGCCTTAATGGGGGGATCGTTTGCCTCACAATAGAGTGATACCATTCTTGGTTTTTGGGGGTTGGCCTCACTCAGGGGATAAATACTTGAACCTAACACCATTGCATTGGACTAGAGCTGTCCTATCTAGTCTGGTTGCACATGAACTGATGAAGCCTGCTCAGATGAGAGGTGAAACGTCTTCTAAGACAAACGGACGAGGTCCAGTTGCGAACGATTGAATGCCCTAAAGCTTACAATGACCTGGATGAATGAGAATATTCACAGGCATCTTCACTTGATTATCTTAAGTATTGCATTCTTTGCCTGATTAAAATTTGTTGTGCTGTATAGGGTTATTTTTTTCATCTTTGTCTTGATACTTTTATCACTTACTTTGAAAAGTTCCAAACAGGAAATTCAGATAAACCGCATCTCTTGCCGTGCCTCTTTGAGATGTGCAGGCAGATAAGGTTCATGTTATGCGGTTGGGTGTAGAGAAGCCCAGTGCCATGCATGGTCTCGAGTGTTTCAGATCAGGTAATAGATAGTGTCGTACAAATAAACAAGAAACGTGGCTGTTACAAATAAGAATAATTGTCAGAATTATTAAAAATAACACACAAGTTGTAGTAAACTGTAGTTATTCTTTAATTTGGTCATAAGCTTAACATTACCAAAGAAAATTTGACCAACCAGAAAGACTCAGCATGACATGAACTTTGTTTCCTTCATCCAATTCTGTTATTGTTGGAACAAAACACATTTTTATCTCTTTCAAGACATTTAGGCCCATTTCATTGGAACTAAATGTCTTAAATCAATCAAGGCAATTCAGATCATGTTTTGTGCTATACGGTGAAGGCTGACAGTGAGAACAGGAAGTCCTCTCAGAAAAAAGTCACAAACGTTTCCCTCACTTCATAATTCACACTGCCTTCAGAGAAAACACCATCACACTCACTGAGAGCAGGAACTGTACTAACTGCTGTCCAGGAGACAATGAAAAACACTTCTTGTCCTCGGGTCAACTTTGACTTTGAACACAGATTCCTGCCTCCTGTTTACATGTTAGTATTCATCATTGGTCTGGCAGCTAATGGATGGGGGCTGAAGACTTTGCTGCACAACTGGAAGAAACTAAAGATCATCAATGTGTTTGTTCTTAACCTTGGACTCGCTGATATTTTGTACCTCCTCACACTCCCGTTTTTGGTGGTGTACTACTTCATGAAGAGTCGATGGATCTTTGGAGATACATTCTGCAAGGTAACAAGATTCTGCTTCAACCTGAATTTATATGGCAGCATTGGGTTCCTTACCTGTATAAGTGTGTACAGGTACCTGGCCATTGTCCATCCAATGAGAGTGATGGGAAGAATAACTGTCACCCACTCTGTGACTATCTCAGTCATGGTTTGGCTGTTGGTGAGTGTTCAAAGTCTTCCAGACATGTTTTACCCCAAAACATTTGGAAACACCACTGGAAAATGCTACGATACCACCAGTACGATCCATGTTGAGGATTACCTGAAGTACAGCCTTGGATGGACCCTCACTGGGTTTTGCATCCCGTTCCTCATCACAGCGGGCTGTTATGGACATGTGATTGTTCTTCTCTGCCAAACAAATACCATTGACAAGGTACTGAAACAGAGAAGTCTGAAGTTGTTGTTCATCTTGATTCTTCTCTTCTCTGTTTGTTACATCCCCTATCATGTACTCAAAAACCTCAACCTCTGGTCAAGAGTTCTGTCCAAACAGCGGATTTGCCGTGGATGGTCCAACGGAGTCTTCGTTGCTCGTCAGATAAGTCGAGCCCTTGTGTGTCTGAACAGTGCTCTCAACCCTCTGGTTTACCTCCACGGAAATGAAGATATTCCTGCTCAGCTCAGACAACTCGTCCAGCGAGCTCGTCAAGCTGTCATGCAGCTGTCCATCACCCCATCTCAAGTGTATCAGAGTTAAAAATAACTATCATGAGTTTCTTCAAAATTTATTTGCTTTCCTTGTACATAGTTTTGGAGCCACCTGGTGGATTACTCGTGCAACAGCACAGATAGGGTTTCCTCATGCGCACTGTCGTTGACTCGGCAAAAAGGAAATATATGCAGGCTGGAGGTGGGTGCATGTGAGCGATGTTGTGATCGTTAGTTCTTTGTTTTATGTTTTAAAATTCTTTTTGCAACTGTCCGTGACCTACACCATGACTATAAACAATACCATAATGTAGTGTGAAATTTAGAGGCACTTCTGTGCACATATTTTAACTTTATTCACGAGTATCGTCGTGGCTAAATGTAGTTAATGCTAGTTAGCTAGCCATGCACCAGCCGGCTTTTTCCTGGCCGTTATGTCATATTATTTCATGATTTTTGTCATTTCTGTTACACAGCTTTCAAAGGCTACAGCTGTGCTGTCGATGACCACTGTGTGCTGTTAATTTTTCTTTGCCAGGTAGGCTTTGTTTATTTGGGTTTCACATATTTTTATTTCGTTCCAGTTTGTGACTTATTGGGTTTTGTGTAAAATTAAGACTTTTGTTGTATTATAAGGTACACAAAATGTTTATTTAGAATATAAGAGAAAATAGCTCTTGGATGCTCTGTATAAGGTCATATTATATAATAATACCACTATACGATCATATGGTTTGCAGAATGTATAGAGAAAGACTGTAATGACACTGTGGTGTATATGGGTGTTTATACCAGTCTTTTAAAAAAAAGGAAATATATGCAGGCTGGAGCTTTCAAAGGCTACAGCTGTGCTGTCGATGACCACTGTGTGCTGTTAATTTTTCTTTGCCAGCTCCAGAAATAAAGGCAGTGCAAGAGCGAGAGCAAATGCTGTGTGGGCGTGCCATTCTTCCTAACTGTTACACAAGCTTCTGTGACGTAAATTGTCTGATATTAGAATTAAATTCAACAATTGTATTGCATATTCTGCCATTATAACACCTGTACAGTACTAGGTCAAGGCTTTGATTGATGTGGTTATCATTTTGCTGTAAACCTGCACAAAAACCTCAGATTAACAAAAAAAACCCTCAATTAAACAATTCTGAAAATCTCATTGTTGACTTTCTGAGAGAGTAGCAGCATATTGTTGTGGGGAGGTTCAGTTAAACAGGAAGTTGACAGAGTAAAAATAGATAGGATGTAAACCGTATGACAATCACTGACTGCAACACACCTTCACCAGCTGCACATCAAAGAGATGCACAGGAACATCGTCAAAGAATGACGGCAGATCTCCAGCATATGTCAGTACTGGTGCTGTGTGTATACTCCTATCATACAAAATGCTCCTTCAAAAGAAATCCAGACATATTGGAGATGTAAACAACCATGTCATCTCTCCAGCTCAAACTTCAGTGATGCTGATGGGTTGAGGAAATCTAACATCCTGCTGGCTAATTAAGCCTTTTTAACACCCACTGGATGACTGGGCTAATTGGTTCCTCAAATATTGACATTTGTAGTCAAGCAACAAAATCACAAAGCAAATTTATGCTCCTGCAAGTGAAAGTTGTGTTCCTTTGCCCTCAGTGTGCATGTAGACAGTGGGCAGATGCAGCAAGCTAACCACACTTCTGATGAAGGTTGAAGACAGCAGTTGACCTTTCAGCTTTTAACCGGAAGCAGTTATGAAACAAATTCAAATTCAACGTTTGTGATTGTGAATCAGAAAAAGATAAGACACTGTAAACATGCTGTAACAAGCTTAAGAGTCTCCAGCCATGCTAGCGGCACTGTAGTGGCTGTGAGTTAAATGCTAACATCAGCATGCTAACATACTCACAATGACAGCTGCTAACATGCTGATGATGATCACGTACACTATAATGTTTATGCCAAGTTAACCATCTTAGTTAGGTTTGTTAGCTTTTATCTCAAAATACAGCCAGCGATGTTAACTATACCTAAAGGTACAAAGTGTAAGACGTGGCCAGAATTGTCAGTTGAAGTGTTCACTAACATCGCCCACAGAACTTGAAGAAGTGACACTAATAAAAGATCACGAAAGTGTTGAAAGCCACAAAAGACTCTGTGTCATTGTGGCCTAACGGACACGATCAGCAGAAACTTGATAGACTGGCACGCTCGAAGTTTGTCAGGACCTAAAAGTCAACATAGACTTGTACCACTGGCTTCCACTCACTTTTTCTCCATCTTTTAACATGAGGCATGAGGTGGAATGACATGACATTTTGCACTTTTAGAGAGAAATATGATTACAAGCATCCAGTGGTATCATTTCGTCATTGGAATCGTACACCTTTGGAAATTTCATCTTCATTTTCTGTTAGATCCTGCAATAATAAGGTTCTAAGAATAACGAGGGTTTGACAGGAAACCATTTTAAAAGACGTGTTGCCTCAGTTACTTGAACTATTGTAGGTGCCACACATGCTTTGCAGCATTTGTTGTTTTTCATGACACAGATTGAATGAAACCAACTGCCCTCAGGTCGGCTTGGATTTTACAGGTAGATTCCTGCCTCCTGGTTACATGTTAGGATTCATCATTGGTTTGGTAGCTAATGGATGCCTGTGGCCCGTTCTTATTTCCTGACATTGGCTTCCTGTATCTTCTAGATCTGACCGCACGATTCCACTTTTAACTTTGACTTAATTGCACACACTTGCACCATCCTACTTATGACCTCTAGTCACTCCTCATATATCTGCTAGGGCTGTATGATCTCAAAATGCCATTTTCCTGACTTTTCCAAATAAAACATCAGTGGGTGGTAGGGCCTTCTGTTATTAAATCCGTCCTCTCTGTAACCCATATTTAAGATTCTAACTCATTCAAAAGTAAACTAAGCACATCTTTTCACATCAGCCTTCAACTCCACTTAGTCTGACTTTAATGCTAAACTAGGGCTATCAAACTTATACTCAGTGTATGTGCGCATGGTCATGTAGACGTACTGTATGCTGCACTTTTTTGTCTATCTACAGTATGTGTTTCGTTAAGGCTGCTCATTACTGTTTTTGTTGTATGTGTCAAATATTTGTACTGCTTTGTTCATAGTTAATCTCACTTCACATTGTTCTGTGTTTTGCTAATGCAGCTCATTGCTGGTTTTATTATATGTACACCCTTTTGATCCATGCTTTGTGATACTGGAATATAATGAACTTTGCTTGATTATCTTAAGTATTGCATTCTTTGCCTGATTAACAGTTGTTGTGCTGTATAGGGTTATTTTTTTCATCTTTGTCTTGATACTTTTATCACTTACTTTGAAATGTTCCAAACAGGAAATTCAGATAAACCGCATCTCTTGCCGTGCCTCTTTGAGATGTGCAGGCAGATATGTTATGCGGTTGGGGGTAGGGAAGCCCAGTGCCATGCATGGTCTCGAGTGTTTCAGATCAGGTAGATAGTGTCGTACAAATAAACAAGAAACAGGATGTTTTATGAATGCTTATGGTACGGTACCTGATTCTCAACTCTCCTTCATGCTTTTCCCAACGGACAGGAACTATCGTTTCATCTGCATTTTGACTGATACCAGTACAGAACAAACACAAGATAGCACAACAGTTCTTCTGGACCGAGACAGTGATAATCATGTCATGGTATATTTCAACATAATTCTGCTATGACCTGGATCTAGAACTTTGTGATAACTAAATTAAACCTGAATGATCATCTGACCACTTCTGTTTCTTGCTCTGTTGGACTTTTTGTTACTGTGACCACATTGCCAGACTTCAGGAATAAACGTGGCTGTTACAAATAAGAATAATTGTCAGAATTATTAAAAATAACACACAAGTTGTAGAAAACTGTAATTGTTCTTTAATTTGGTCATAAGCTTAACATTACCAAAGAAAATTTGATCAACCAGAAAGACTCAATATGACATGAACTTTGTGTCCTTCATCCAATTCTGTTATTGTTGTAACAAAACATTTTATCTCTTTCAAGACATTTAGGCCCATTTCATTGGACCCAAATGTCTTAAATCAATCAAGGCAATTCAGATCATGTTTTGTGCTATACGGTGAAGGCTGACAGTGAGAAACACATCTGGTGTGAGATTAGCTTTGGTTTGCACACAGCGTCACATCTGTGACCAAAAATTTAAGAGAAGTCTGAACAGGAAGTCCTCTTAGAAAAAAGTCACAGACATTTCCCTCACTTCATAATTCACACTGCCTTCAGAGAAAACACCATCACACTCACCGAGAGACGGAACTGTACTAACTGCTGTCCAGGTGACAATGAACAACACATCTTGTCCTCGGGTCAACTTTGACTTTGAGCACAGATTCCTGCCTCCTGTTTACATGTTAGTATTCATCATTGGTCTGGCAGCTAATGGATGGGGGCTGAAGTCTTTGCTGCACAACTGGAAGAAACTAAAGATCATCAATGTGTTTGTTCTCAACCTTGGACTCGCTGATATTTTGTACCTCCTCACACTCCCGTTTTTGGTGGTGTACTACTTCATGAAGAGTCACTGGATCTTTGGAGATACATTCTGCAAGGTAACAAGATTCTGCTTCAACCTGAATTTATATGGCAGCATTGGGTTCCTTACCTGTATAAGTGTGTACAGGTACCTGGCCATTGTCCATCCAGTGAGAGTGATGGGAAGAATAACTGTCACCCACTCTGTGACTATCTCAGTCATGGTTTGGCTGTTGGTGAGTGTTCAAAGTCTTCCAGACATGTTTTACCCCAAAACATTTGGAAACAGCACTGGAAAATGTTACCATACCACCCGTAAGGTTCATGTTGAGGATTACCTGAAATACAGCCTTGGATGGACACTCACTGGGTTTTGTATCCCGTTCCTCATCACCCTGGGCTGCTATGGACACATGTCTGTAGTTTTATGGACAATGAAGAGAACTGACAAGGTACAGAAACAGAGAAGTCTGAAGTTGTTGTTCATCTTGATTCTTCTCTTCTCTGTTTGTTACATCCCCTATCATGTACTCAAAAACCTCAACCTCTGGTCAAGAGTTCTGTCCAAACAGCGGATGTGTCGAGGATGGTCGAATCGAGTCTACATTGCTCATCAGATAAGTCGTGGGCTTGTGTGTCTGAACAGTGCTCTCAACCCTCTGGTTTACCTCCACGGAAATGAAAATATTCCTGCTCAGCTCAGACAACTTTTCCAGCGAGCTCGTCAGATGTTCAACAGTTTATCAAACGCTGGCCGTGTGCCGGTGGCACAAGCTGCCGGTGAAATTTAACACAAGTGAACATGTTTCAAGGTAATTTTGTGAAATTCAGAATTCTGTCAATGCCCCACAATCTTTCCTTGGAAGAATTATGAAATCATGTAAGATACATCATATATTATGTTGTCTTGATAATAATTGCATCATTTGTCCTCATGTTTATTTTTAATCATGATTATATAAGAACAAAAAAATTAATTGTCTCCAATCATGTGGTTTTTACATTTGTGACTTTTACAGTCACAGGCATTTTAGTATACAACTAATGATAACTAATTAGCAGGGAGGAGACTAAAAAACAGAACTTTTTAAAACTAATTCATGAATCACTGTGCAAGACAGCACAGAATGGTACTCATAATTTTAACATTTTAACGTTATTACAGGGTTAGAATTTCATTCGCTTTCCCACTGCTGTTCATGTAAGTCCTGTATGTTGTCCCTGTTGTTATTCCATAGTTTCTCTAACACTGTAAATTACTGGTATGTTTTATCTTACTCTTATCAACAGCATCAATCATGTTTTAATCATTATATTAATCTATTCATTCTTGGGCTTGTATGTGGACTTCTTTATCCCTATCAAACTTCCAATGAGACATCTACAGGAAACCCAAACTAAAGCAATGATCAGAAGACCAAATGCTACAAGGACTGCCATCACATCTAGACTGTGGTAAGCATACCACGGCAACTGGTAGGACTCAGTGCGCAGATGTGCTGCGCCCTTGTGCCTCATGACGTACTCTATCCAGAAAATGGCAGTGTCCAGGGGTTTCATAGGTTTGTCATGATGAAGCTGTGACAGTTTGAGCATATTCTGTTTGTGTGGCTTTTCTGGGTCTAGAATATTCTTCAGAGCATTTGTCAGGGCCTCAACATCTATTGTTGTCACGTCAACAAACTCAGCCGCCCCCCGGCTCTTCATACGGACCATGTTGTCGTACTGGTCAAAGATGAGAGGAATGCCCAGAACTGGGACACCGTGGTAGATGGCCTCGTAAATCCCATTAGTACCCCCATGGGTGACAAAAACCTTGGTTTTTGGGTGACCTAGAATATCATTTTGAGGCAGCCAATCAACCAGCTTGGTGTTGTTTCCCAGAGTGATGGGCCTCTTCCCAATGTGTCTCCACACAACCTTTTGAGGGAGGTTGGCAAATGCTGATGCGATGATCTCTGATATCTCGGGGCCGAGGTCGCCTAGCAGGGTCCCCAGAGTCATGACGACTACACCATGTTCACCAGAACTGTGTACAAAGTCCTCTAAATCTGACGGAAGAGGTTTGGACGGCTTACCCTGGAAGCCTCCAATGTAGACGACGTTGGGCATGGTTGGACGAGGGAACTCGAATGTAAAGTCAACCCGCATTAGCCAGAGATCAGCTCCCTGGATGAGAGACATGGTGCTGACATCAGATCCAAAATAATGATCACACACAGCCTGATAAGGCGGATTTGAGACATAGTAGTACATGTAAACCAAAATGCTGTGACGGATTATATTATCAAGTCTTTGGAAAAAGTCCATCTTGTCAGAGTTCTCAGAGAACAACTGAGGCACGTAGGACAAAGGAGAAGGGGCGATGGCAAAGTGTGCCTCTCCGTTGAAAAGCCAGCGTACATTGAAAACCATGGGAAGCTGGAGATAGTGTGCCAACAGCACTCCACCTGGAAATGCAGGGTCAGTCAAATAAAGATCATATCCAGTTTCCTTCAGCTCATGAATTAGTGTCTTATTCTCAAAGATGGTGGTGACCAGTTTTGCCACAGCTACCTGGTTCTCCCTCATGAGGTTGAAAAGGTTCCTATAAAAATCCACAAACGCCCATGGTGAGCCTTTATTCCGACGGATCTCTATTGACCGCTTCAAAAATGAGGTCATGAAGTCCTGGCTCTCAATGTTTTGTGAGTGCTCCTGGGTGATGGTGATGGAGGTGTAATGAGGTGAAAATTCAGAAACATACCAGCTGGTGGAGGTACGTATTACTGTCGTTTGATGGCCCTGAGAATGAAGCATCTCCACCAGGATTTTCATGTTCAGCCAGTGACTCCCATCTATAGGGAAAACCAGCACTTTTCCAGCATCACCACTGAAGGACAGAGTTGCTGAAAACAGCAGGATGAACGCCAGCGCTGGATATGACCCCATCACTGTAGAGGAGACACAGAACTTACTGAACAAGCGTTTGCAGTTCACACATTCCTCCAGGTGCAGAAGAAGAATCTCCCATATTATCATCTTTAAAAGCTGTCACATTGTCTCATTGTCTCAATGTGTTAGCAAACAGTTGCCCAAAAGACATGGAGGTCACATGATCCCATTTAAGGTGTGACAGACTGTGTTCCCACATCATTTATTTCTCACATATCTCTAAGAAAAGGGAAGACACCCACAGCCTACTGCTAACGCTCAGAGACGCCAGTTAAAGCAATAAGAAGAAGCAATGCCTGTAATTAACTCAAGGTGTCATGGGGTCAGGAACACGGGGGAAACATTGTAGCAATGAGTATTTAGTTTTTTAGATGGTAAGCTATAACGATTCACTAACTCTGTAAAAGAAAAATTAATTTAAAAAGTGAAAAAAGTTTGGCCACTCCTGGTTTATACTGTACATATGACTGCACGTATGCTTTGTTGTTTCACAATAAACATTTGACAAAAGTGTACTACATGCCTCTCTTTAAACTTGACAGGAGTGACTTAAAAAAATTAGAGTGTGTGTGTGGCCATGTGTTACTCAAGTTGTGGGAACATGCCCACTGTGTAAGGTTTGGGTTAGGGTAAGTCTCCAGGAAATTAATGTATGTCTGGGTACAGTCCCCAAAAGTGACAGAAACACGACTTTGTGTGTGTGTGTGTGTGTGTGTGTGTGTTTCTACGTTTGTTCAAAGGCCTGATGAGACCCATGAGGCCCAGGAGGCTCAGGAGGCCCCCCATTGCCTTTTGGCATTTTCAAACAGATTATTGAACACCACCGCTTTCCTACATGTTTCCAGCTCCTCTTCATCTGCAACATTTTTAAATTCAATCTATTTGTGGTCTGTTTGTGTTCACTCCTCTGCTACACAATCGGCCTTGTCTTTTCTAAATCTGACCATTCATTTTGCTCTTTGTACAGTGACTGGAACTGTTAAGTAAAGTTCAGCACCAGTTAGTCAAAGTCCTTGTGCACTGACACAAGACAGAGTCGTGCATCAGTTCTGGACAATCTGAGCATCAAGTCTTGCTGTAAAATCTTCCCAGTGTGGACAGAATGATGTAAAATGTAAAATATTATAATTAGACTAAAATCAAAGTTAACAGATGTAACATGGCACACATCGCAGTGCTCAGAATTAAATCTATGATTCTTCCGCTCTGAAAGTTTGGTCTGTGTGGCAAATAGACACATCTTAAACTCGAGGGCTTAGGGCACAACCACACACCACTGCAAAATACAGCACACAGGATACAGCAAAACCACAGAGTGCATGCACTACCCAACTGAGCTGCAGTGAAGACTCAGTTTGAGATCACAAGTCAAGTGAAAAGGGAAAAAAGCAAAGAAATAATCTTCCAGCACAAGCAACATTTTTCTGAGCAGCAGCTACGGTAAAGATGAAAGTCTTGTATGCAGAAACAACAGGTTGCTCTGCAGGTCTCTTCATGTAATGACACTAACATGAACTAACAGTGTGATGAAAAGCCAGTGAACCATCTTAGTATCGAAAACACATTTTCCATAAAGAGTTAAAGACTGGACACACAAGCAGCGACACACAGTTTGTGAGTAAAATCCTCACCTCAGACTCTGTGACGTCTCCCTGCAGCCATGAAGAATCTACTGTCTGAGGGTATCTTGCAACAGATGAAATGGGAAGGGGGGAAGTCAATGTGTAACTCTACATATCCCTTCCTGAGCAGAGCTTTCTGCAGCCAGATGTAATTAAGCGCAGGCCCCCTCTAAACCCTCCTCCCAGATTTTTTCCTGTTTCGGCTGTTTTGCTTTTCTGCCTGAATACCATCTGGCTCGCATTTTACAACCTTAAAGAATGCAACATTTCACGGAAATTAAAGTGGTGCTTAGTCTTGACAATTCTGATGCTTTCAAACCCAGCTACTATTGTAGCCACCGCTCTCTGCCACTGCACACCATTGCAACAGCGTGATTATTCATACAGAATATGCATTTTGTTAGATTTTGTCCCTCTTCTCACTTCTTTGCTCCATGTCCATCCAGAGGAATGAGGAAAAAAGAGGAAATAAACCTGAAAATATTTAGTTAATTTGCTATCCTGCATCAAAACTATGTTTCATTATTAATTGTTGGTGTGATACTTTAGCTAAGTACTGTACTGTATGTTTGTGGATGAACTTTAAGTTGGAGTATGTTGGACAATATGTTAACCATTCATCTTCACTCCAGCCAGTGTTGAACATTTGGCACTGTAACATCTGTCCCCACTGAGCGGTTTTTCCTGCAGGATACAAAGGCAATCTTCAATCTCAATAGTTTCAAATTTCCAGCCCCAAGATACAAAGGCAAACTCAGACAGAAGATTTTAGATGGGATCTGTGCTGTTTCAAAGCAGACTCTCTGTTCTGAACTATGCTGCTGTTGCACAAATGTCTGGATGGTTATGGTTAAGCTTGTGTTAACAATAAGCAGTGTTTTCTGAAAGTCACTCATTCACCACCAGTGTGGTTAACTGATAGTTGCTTATCACCCTTTTCATGTGTGTGGGGCCAGTGTGCACACTGCCCTGTGGTCTGCTGGGTGAATGTTACAGGGGTGCAAAGCTAATAAACATTTGGAGTGCTCTTCTATGCCTGACTTGAGTTCAAGTCTTGAGTGCTCTCTATAAACTGACACTTTTATGGATACAAACAGATGTTTCTGAGCGGGCCTCACATCAGGAATGTCTTCTGAAGGTGTTTGCTGGGCCTGTAGATCGCTGCTGAGGGCGGCAGAAATGTCATGCCTGTCAGGATGACCTCAAGAGTAGTTTTACTTTTCATCATAATTCTTTTTTTCTTTTATTTCTACATTAATTGACATATATCTAACTTTTATTAGCATTTCTCTAATCCATACTGCATACTGAGTCAAGACAGTGAATACTAAGCACTGATGGTCATGGTACAATGTTACTTACATTTACCCTTTACATCAAAAGGAAATGATACAGAATGTGTTTCACAAGGATGGTTGAATCGAGGACAACTGGACTAAAAAAGTTGGGATGTTGTATAAAACAAAAAAAAATGATAATTTGCCAATTGTTTTGACATAAAATCAATTAAAAACAGCACAAAGACAATAACATAATAATAATAATATTTAATGTTTTACCTCATCAGCTTCATTGATTTTGTAAATATCTGCTTATTCTGAATCTGTTGGGACAGGAGCAACAAAAGACCGGGGAAGATGTGGAACGCTCCAAAAACACCTGTTTGGATCATTCCACAGGTGAACAGGTTGATTGGTAACAGGTGATAGTATCATGATTGAAAGGCTCAGTGGTTTACAGAGAGGATGGAGCGAGGTTCACCACTTTACCACTACACACTGTGAACACATGATGATAAAGGAGATTCATACATGGACTACATACATGGTAAAATGAGCTTGCTTGCAAATGATTGCTATTTTTCCCCCCAGATATAAATCCTCTTATTAACAAAATCACTCATATGAACTGGCTCTTTAGTGGCTGTTGAAATAATATTCAATATAAACATCATCTGAATTTCTCCCATCGTTTATCATCCAAGCTTCTGCAATGACCTCATTAGACAGGACAGCACACTCCGATCCAGCCATGAATAAGGCCTTTTATTAATTTTATGCTCATTTTTTGCCTCAGATGTGTCCTCTGGTTGTGTAACAACATACCTTTCTGAAAAACTGAGCACCAGTGAGGTCGCTGTTCTTAGCTCCCAAAATTCAGAACTTGAACAAGCAGTTAAAAGTATGAAGGTTTAGCATCCGCTCCCAGTGTGTTGCCATATTTCAGAGTTGAGGTCTCTGTTGCTAGGCAATTGCTACCATTTTAACGGTGCATTTAGGCAAAAATCTAATTCAACTATTATTTCTCTGGTACATAAAAAAGAGCTGCCTCTCTTCATTTCACCTCGGCTCCTTTAACTTGTTGATGCATGTAACAGTGGGTGCAAGAAAGAGCTTTTGACTGCCTTGAAGGGCGGCATCTTCAGCAGGGTAGTCATACATTGGCTTCATGCTAATTTTGTTTATATGGTTAAAGTGCGACACACATTACAATTTCTCAGATGTGATTATTTATACAGATGTACCAATTCCGCTTTTCAGAGAATTGGTACAAGAGTACAAGTACTTTTTCGGGAACTCGCTGATACTGAGAACCAATATGGGGGTATTAATAATACCATCACAATTCTAACGTGTTCTAACATGTCCACTTTAGAGGAAATTACATTACTTTACCTTCATTTCCTGGAGAGCTACCCTAATCAAACTCTAGCCTAAACCTAACCGTGAAGTCTTCACCATAAAACATAAAACTTAATGATTTATGTCATGGGGACTTTTCGTCCCTGTAAGGAAGGTGAGTCCCACAATGTGACTGCGTGAACATTATTGTATTATTGATGCCAGGGTCCATAAGAGCTTCTGTTATCTTTTCTGTTTTACACAGTTTCGTGTTAAAGGAGCTACGTTTCACCTTTCTTGTTGGCAGTTTAGCAGAGCACAGCTTGCAGTCACTGCTTTTATCATCATTGCTCATCCTAAAATATCTCCAAGCTGCTGAAATTGCTCCTCCTCTGCCTACCTGCTGAGCTGTCGAGAGGTGAACGTGGTATCAGGTGCTATAGCATCAGAGTAGTTTTATGAGTACAGATTATGTACACATTATCAGACTTGACACCTGATACTGTTATCAGGGCTGTTGTGTCTCACCACGTCTCTCCACTTTAGCCTTTGGAACAAGCAGAACATTTTCAGCAGCACATGCAGGTGAACTACAGCGTGAAACTACAGGCCGAGTATATGGCTTCTGAAACATCTGGATAAAATAAGTCCTTTATGTTTTCTTCTCCCTTTTGTTTAGTATGAGCAATGTGGTTATTTTACAGTGCACTAATGAAATGTAACAGGCTGTACTTTGTATCAAATTGGACAAATACCAGAAATAATGTGTTCTTTATTAGACAGTAAACAAACACAGTTATATCCTAATTAGACACCGTGCACCTCAATGCTTTCCCTTTTCCAAATCCCCTAAATTATGTGCTCATTTCTCCCACCTGCATCATCAGTTCAGTTTTGCTAACAAATCTACGTGTGATGATCTTTCTGCTTGCACCTGTCATGGCCATGCCGTGCCCTCGTTATTTCCCCTGAAGGGGCGTCTTCCTTCCTGGCTCCAGACTCTGCTCCTCCTGCACTCCTGCCATCAATCAGCTCATCAGCCATGCAGTCTTCACACAGAGGTGGTTACTGTGGTACAGCCATTCTCCATCCCCGTCTGATGAGAAACATGCTCTTTGTGTTTTTTATACTGAATTATATGAAGTTTATTGTCCTTGTGCTTAAAATCTGACAGCACCACCTTGACAAACACAAATAAATCTGACATTGCACTGCCACACACACCTCTCCACTTTTGTGCTCATGCTGCGATGAAGCTCATACAGCTTATACAGGTTAGCTAATACCCTGACTTTGTCACCACCCTCTGGCCAATTTTTACATTGTCATGACTGCTCAGCATCAAAAAACAACTGTTTTTACTTTATAATGAGCATTACAGCCTCACAGGGCTGCTAGTGTAACTGCAGTTTGCTGATTTAGATCTGATGCCCAATTTAGATTTGTCCCAAACATCTGCACAAAATTAAGTTTTAGGCTCCAACTCTCCAGCAGTTTGTTAAAGTACACATAAATTAACACATCATGCACCTGTTGTGTGCTGAAACTGTTGTCACATCAGTAGCGGGGGAGTGACTGAAAAATTCAACTCTAGACTGTTGTTTCATCTTGGAACACAAAGGACTTTATATCTCCACAGTAGATCATGTGGATGGCCACTGTCAGTTCACTCGCATATGAAGATCTGAAAGCACTGTCTTCACCATGAAGTCTGCATTTAGATATCATCACACTTAACTGACCAAGAGAATCCATACACTGTGATTCGTCATAAAGATTTTTATATAGCACTTTTCAGATGATAGAATAATGAGCAGTGGTTGTCCACAAGAAAGCAAATATATGCTGCAGGTGTTACACAAGTGTATTTTAATCTGTGATCTAAAATTTACACAGCCTGAAACAGCAGGGTTTTACACAGGAAGCCTGATTTGTACAAATAGCAGGTCATGTGGTCTTTCAGCTCTCACAAGCCAGATCACCCACAGAGGAAGCAGTTTGTACTAACTACTTTTTAGCTGGCAGAATGAATAACAGCTCCTGTCCTCTCGTCAGTTTAAACTTTGAACACAGATTCCTGCCTCCTGTTTACATGTTAGTATTCATCATTGGTCTGGCAGCTAATGGATGGGGGCTGAAGTCTTTGCTGCACAACTGGAAGAAACTGGGTAACATCAACATTTTTGTTCTCAACCTTGGACTCGCTGATATTTTGTACCTCCTCACACTCCCGTTTTTGGTGGTGTACTACTTCATGAAGAGTCGATGGATCTTTGGAGATACATTCTGCAAGGTAACAAGATTCTGCTTCA
Organism: Chelmon rostratus; assembly: GCF_017976325.1. Taxonomy (NCBI): domain Eukaryota; kingdom Metazoa; phylum Chordata; class Actinopteri; order Chaetodontiformes; family Chaetodontidae; genus Chelmon; species Chelmon rostratus. The sequence goes on along the minus strand of NC_055667.1, from coordinate 25,085,060 downwards.
ACCTGAATTTATATGGCAGCATTGGGTTCCTTACCTGTGTAAGTGTGTACAGGTACCTGGCCATTGTCCATCCAATGAGAGTGATGGGAAGAATAACTGTCACCCACTCTGTGACTATCTCAGTCATGGTTTGGCTGTTGGTGAGTGTTCAAAGTCTTCCAGACATGTTTTACCCCAAAACATCTACAAACAACGCTGGATCATGTTTCGGTACCACCAGTAAGTTCCATGTTGAGGATTACCTGAAATACAGCCTTGGATGGACCCTCACTGGGTTTTGTATCCCGTTCCTCATCACACTGGGCTGCTATGGACATGGGATTGTCGTTCTCTGCCACACAAATACCATTGACAAGGTACTGAAACAGAGAAGTCTGAAGTTGTTGTTCATCTTGATTCTTCTCTTCTCTGTGTGTTACATCCCCTATCATGTACTCAAAAACCTCAACCTCTGGTCAAGAGTTCTGTCCAAACAGCGGATTTGCCATGGATGGTTCAGTCAAGTCTACGTTGCTCGTCAGATAAGTCGTGGACTTGTGTGTCTGAACAGTGCTCTCAACCCTCTGGTTTACCTCCATGGAAATGAAGATATTCTGGCTGAGCTCAGACAACTCGTCCAGCGAGCTTGTCAGATGTTCAACAATTCATCAAACTCTGGCCGTGTGCCTGTGGCACAAACTGAAGGTGACGTTTAATGCTTGAGGACAAACATCTTATTCTCATTCTCATAAGCTTTGCATTTGTTGCATAATACATCTGCTGTACAGGGTTACATTCTTTATATTCATTCATTATATTCTTATCTTTATCATGATGCTTTCACCACATTCTGAGAAATGTTGTAAATAAACAGGAGATTCAGACAAACTACAAGTCTTGGCTTGCTTCTTTTAGATCATGGTTGTAGATTTGCAATTGCTGATATCTGTGAATTCATCACTACAACAAAGCCACCAGGGCAAGAAACACAAGTACTGGGCGATCAGACAGAATGCAAAAACGAACAGTTTAGCCACTTTCAAGCATTTCATTTGGAGGTAAAATAAAAAGTGAGTGCTAAGTAAGTTAATTTGGCAGACCGAGTGGTTCTCTGAAAACTCAATCATCATCTAACTGCTTGTGTTTCAGAGCTTTCATTAAAGAGGTATCACCTTTAACCATTCAAGACCATTCAGATCATCCGTTGTGTTAAACTGTGAAGGCGTTGCACAGGATTACCTGTGCTCATCTCTGAGACCACAAAGGGAAGAGTAGTCTGAACAGGAAGTCAGAAAAAAAAAGTCACAAAACGTTCTCTCACCTCAGAATTCACGCTGCATTTTTAGAAAACACCATCACACTGAGAAAATGAATTGTACTAACAGCTGTCCAGAAGACAACAAAAACACCTCTTATTCTTCTGTAAGCTTTGACTTTACAGGCAGATTCCAGCCTCATGTTCACATCAGAATCAGAATTAGAATCCAATTTATTGTCCAACATCCAGTTTTTCACAATTCATAATTTAGTTTCCCCGCTCACACATGAGGGTTTCACTAATACCTGGAAAAATCAGTACCATCCCCTAAGGTTCTTTACTACTTTGGTCTGACCAGGGGAAATTTTTCTAGTCCCTTTGACCCAGCTATGTGCCACAACATTAACATTATGCTATCAAGATTCAAAGTCAATAATATGACAGCCTATTGACAAACAGTAAATATAATTGGACAGATTGGCTAAAAAGACTAGCCATGTCATTGTCCCCAAATCAATATCAAGATTACCAGGAACAAATGAAAGGCCATGTGTGCTGTCAGCTGCAGCCTGATGTAAAGAGTTTAACAGTGAATTGGATGTGAGATGATAGCTTTTGTGTTTCAGTTTTATTGAATTTCTTCTTCTCAGCTAGCTAATGCCAATGCTAGCAGAGGCTCGTAGGTTACACTAGATATATTGTCTTTGGTGGGACTCATAACAGCACTTTGTATACTTATTGACATCTGCAGTAGAGAAGGGTAAGTTATACCTTTAAGGAAAACAAAAGGAAAATGTCTGGCTTCAGAATGGCTTTATTTTCAAAACAAAGACATCTGCTTTTTCAATTGGACAGCTTATTTATCTATTACCTAGAAATATAAAATTATACTATCTCCATTTAATTATACTTGAATGAAAGATAATTCTATAATCTGTCTGTCTGCAGCATTATGCTTAGACAGTAATATACACACCATTACCAAGGGAAAGTCAACTCATAACAGAGCTTCAAAGTACACCATTAATCAAGCAAGTCAGACTGATACATGTGCTGCTAAACACTGCCAATCATCATTTAATATTACATGAACTTAGATTACTATCATAACATCTATTTCCAACATCAATACCAAAACCAACAACTCTGATCAATATTAATCATTCATTTCATACTGGCATCTTTTGGTTCAGCCGTGAGCATCTCTTTCTTCTCTGTAGACGCTTCATTTAATGGGCCAGCTTTTCACTTTTCTTCATAATATGCACTCCTCTCTGACTTTACCTCAACAGTCATATTACATTTCAAGCTCTCTCCAGGGACAGTTTAAATACTTTTGGGGGGCCCTGGTGGCCAAGGGGGGCCCTAAGCAGGTGCTCAGTTCACTTACTCATCGGGCCAGCTCTTGGATACAGGTAGGTAGGAAATAAGCTTCATACGAAAAAAAAAATAGAAAATACCTTTATCAAACACAGGGAATTAGAAATAAAGGCCTGTCTCTAATATTGCCCATTTGAGGTAAAGGCCTGGTAGTTCAGGTAAATCAAGGCCTGGTGGCTATTAAATAATTTATTATGATTTTCTCCTCATTGGACAGGGGAATCCTGGTTAAATGACAATAATTATTCAGCTTGGACAAGGCACTTAGGAGCTAGTGAAATATGTAACTGATCTGAAATCCATGAGAAAGGTGGTCTACCAGACCTGCTGATAGACTGAACAGCCAGGCCCAGCAAGTGTTGAGCAGCTGAGTTGGAATGGATGTGAACCGCTGGTTTAATGTGGAAGCAGCTGCAACATGGAGGCCTGGTTGACAGATGATCATTTTCTGACAACTGGTGGAGTTCATAGATAGCTTGGCTGGAATAGTCAGAGACGGCATGATGGCAATCAGGATGTTATCAATCATTATTTTATCTCAAAAGAACACCTTTATTATAAGTAACAGATGTTGCCTGCAGTGGACGATCGTGGAGTAGCAGATGAGGCTGAGTGAGCATGAGAAAAAGTAGAAGAGATGTTTCTCTGCTGAGACTGAGGAATCGGACAACACTGTAAATTAGTGGTATGTTTTATCTTACTCTTATCAACAGCATCAATCTTGTTTTAATCATTATATTTATCTATTCATTCTTGGGCTTGTATGTGGACTTCTTTATCCCTATCAAACTTCCAATGAGACATCTACAGGAAACCCAAACTAAAGCAATGATCAGAAGACCAAATGCTACAAGGACTGCCATCACATCTAGACTGTGGTAAGCATACCACGGCAACTGGTAGGACTCAGTGCGCAGATGTGCTGCGCCCTTGTGCCTCATGACGTACTCTATCCAGAAAATGGCAGTGTCCAGGGGTTTCATAGGTTTGTCATGATGAAGCTGTGACAGTTTGAGCATATTCTGTTTGTGTGGCTTTTCTGGGTCTAGAATATTCTTCAGAGCATTTGTCAGGGCCTCAACATCTATTGTTGTCACGTCAACAAACTCAGCCGCCCCCCGGCTCTTCATACGGACCATGTTGTCGTACTGGTCAAAGATGAGAGGAATGCCCAGAACTGGGACACCGTGGTAGATGGCCTCGTAAATCCCATTAGTACCCCCATGGGTGACAAAAACCTTGGTTTTTGGGTGACCTAGAATATCATTTTGAGGCAGCCAATCAACCAGCTTGGTGTTGTTTCCCAGAGTGATGGGCCTCTTCCCAATGTGTCTCCACACAACCTTCTGAGGGAGGTTGGCAAATGCTGATGCGATGATCTCTGATATCTCGGGGCCGAGGTCGCCTAGCAGGGTCCCCAGAGTCATGACGACTACACCATGTTCACCAGAACTGTGTACAAAGTCCTCTAAATCTGACGGAAGAGGTTTGGACGGCTTACCCTGGAAGCCTCCAATGTAGACGACGTTGGGCATGGTTGGACGAGGGAACTCGAATGTAAAGTCAACCCGCATTAGCCAGAGATCAGCTCCCTGGATGAGAGACATGGTGGTGACATCAGATCCAAAATAATGATCACACACAGCCTGATAAGGCGGATTTGAGACATAGTAGTACATGTAAACCAAAATGCTGTGACGGATTATATTATCAAGTCTTTGGAAAAAGTCCATCTTGTCAGAGTTCTCAGAGAACAACTGAGGCACGTAGGACAAAGGAGAAGGGGCGATGGCGAAGTGTGCCTCTCCGTTGAAAAGCCAGCGTACATTGAAAACCATGGGAAGCTGGAGATAGTGTGCCAACAGCACTCCACCTGGAAATGCAGGGTCAGTCAAACAAAGATCATATCCAGTTTCCTTCAGCTCATGAATTAGTGTCTTATTCTCAAAGATGGTGGTGACCAGTTTTGCCACAGCTACCTGGTTCTCCCTTATCAGATTGAAGAGGTTCCTATAATTATCCACAAACGCCCATGGTGAGCCTTTATTCCGGCGGATCTCTATTGACCGCTTCAAAAATGAGGTCATGAAGTCCTGGCTCTCAATGTTTTGTGAGTGCTCCTGGGTGATGGTGATGGAGGTGTAATGAGGTGAAAATTCAGAAACATACCAGCTGGTGGAGGTACGTATTACTGTCATTTGATGGCCCTGAGAATGAAGCATCTCCACCAGGATTTTCATGTTCAGCCAGTGACTCCCATCTATAGGGAAAACCAGCACTTTTCCAGCATCACCACTGAGGGACAGAGTTGCTGAAAACAGCAGGATGAACGCCAGCGCTGGATATGACCCCATCACTGTAGAGGAGACACAGAACTTACTGAACAAGCGTTTGCAGTTCACACATTCCTCCAGGTGCAGAAGAAGAATCTCCCATATTATCATCTTTAAAAGCTGTCACATTGTCTCATTGTCTCAACGTGTTAGCAAACAGTTGCCCAAAAGACATGGAGGTCACATGATCCCATTTAAGGTGTGACAGACTGTGTTCCCACATCATTTATTTCTCACATATCTCTAAGAAAAGGGAAAACACTGACAGCATACTGCTAACGCTCAGAGACGCCAGTCAAAGCATGCATGCACATAATTGGTTGTTTGCAAACAGTTCAGTGTTGTCTTTAATTTTTATACTGTATGCATTTTTTCCTTTTAATGTTAATATGTATGAGATCATGCTCTTTGCCTCAGAATAAGCATTTGACATGTTGAACTAGATCTCTGTCGACACTTCTCGTCTCTTTTAAACCTCTAAAAAAAGTCAATGTGCGTGTTCTTGTTCAAATGCCTGATCAGTCTCCTGCTGCACAGCCGGTCTTGTCTTTTCTAAACCTGACCATCAGCTACATTTCGCTCCCTGTACAGTGTCTCAATTTGCACTTCTCTTTACAGTGTTCAAATTCTAGAAATATTAAAGTAAAATTATACAAAGAATGCAACATGACAAACATTGCAGTGGTCTGAATCAAATCTGTGATTCGCCTGCTCTTAAAAAGGTCCTAAACCGTAATTTAGGCCACGACCACACCACTGCAAAATGCAGCAAGCAGGATATAGCAAAAGCTTTGATCTTAACTGAGCACACAAGCAGCAACACACAGTTTCTTAGTAAAATCACTCCTCACCTCAGACTCCGTGACTTCTTTGTCTGACCAAGAAGAACCCAGAGTTTGAGTTTAATATCAACAGTTGAGATGCAAGTGAATGTATAACTGAGCTGGTCCATTCTGATGCCAAATGCTATCACGTCCCCCCGCCCGGATTTTTTTCCCGTTACGACATTCGATGCCCTTTTGCAAACTTCCAGAGTGGAACAATTCACAGAAATATTAAACTGGTGCTGAAGCAGGCTGCAAACAAGTCTAATATATTCAAACAAGCTACAGCTGTCATCTCTGTTTTCTCTCACTGCACAGCATTGCAACAGCTGTTTATTCATACAGTATGTATTTGGTTAAATGATATCCCCCTTCCCACTTCTCTCCACACGCATGCACATTATGAGGAAAAAAGAAGAAAAAAATGACAATTCTGTAATGTCCCATTATGTCTGTGGATGAACTTTGGACCATTGGAGTCCACTGGACAGAATTTTAACCACTGGCTGGAGTAAAGTTGGCAGGTCAGCCTGCTCGACCAGGCCTCTTCATTCGCTATCAATTAACATTTTGTCATGGCCGGTGAGTGCAGGCGACAGGGATAGGACCCGAACACAAAACACAGGCAGACAGGATCAGTTGAGTAATTTATTTACAGACGGTCTAAAGCCGTCTCGGACCATAACGCAGTCCAGAAAACATCAGACAAGGTTTAACAACAGGCAGATTACAGCAGGTTACAGGCTAGAAAGCAATGGGAAAAGGGGAAAAGATGTAGAGCAGGCCACTTAACATTACATTAATAACTTTACACTAACTATGAGTTTAACTTGTTTGTCCACACTTTGCCTCATTTCACTCAAACCCCAGTTAAACAATTATAGTAAGATGCTCATATAAAGGTGCTAAATTGACAGTGAATAAAAATACCAACAGTCAGGCTGCCATCTTGTTACATTGTTTCCACATGGCAATTAGCAAAACTCTGACCTCACCGAACATGCAATGTTCTACTTTATCAAACTTTAACAAAACAACATGACAGAGGCTTAACCTTAGAAATATGTTGTAAGGTGATAACACGAGACAAAATAGTAGTAGGAATAATCCACTGTGGATAGGAAAGATTTTAACCAAGCAAGAGCTAGGCCAGAGACACCAAATGGTTTTCAAGTCGGTGTAGGAGTATACTCCATCCGCCAAGGAGTCATCAAAGGTATTGAGGTATATCGTCAGATCAAGCATGATCAGGGGTAAACTGATGTCTGGAATGGAGACCACTTTTAGTTGTGGTATGAGAGGTCACGTAGGGTCAGATAAAGAATAGATAAACCAGAGGTAGTAATGTTTAGGGGGCTATTAGGACTATTAACTTTAGATGTAGACATAGATTGTCACAAAGGAGAACATTTCTCAGTGGGACAATGCCCAGAGCATGATCTGGTCTTTAAGCTAGGGAAAGGTATGGGTGGAGTTAGATAAACAGTCATGCTATATATTGTGTTGTCTGTATGTTAAGGGCAGAGTCTTCTGATCTGACCCTGAAGCTCTCTCGGATGGCCGGCATCTGATCTGATACTGCTTGTTAATAAAGGTCTCTTCAACTCAAGCTTGTATCAGCAGAGTTCTTCCTACATCATACCACTGCTTGGCAGGACCTGGCTGATAAACTTCAGTATCAAAAGCCACAATGAGAGCCAGTAATAGAAGCTCGGAGGTGGATATGTGGGCTGAAAGTTACTGAGTCACAGCTCCTTCTAGTTCTTTTGGAAAGAATGGAAGATTAGAGACTGGTTTATTCAGAGATCCTGGATCAAGGTGCAGTTTCTTAGGTTGAGGTTTAACCACAGCAGTCCTAAAGCTAGTGGGGACAATGTCAGTTGTAAGTGATGAATTAGCAATCTTGAGCCTCGAAGGTTCCAGAGGTGGACAAAAAAGTTTAGATAAAGGAGGTTGAGCTAAAACCAGTTTAGACAATCTGTCAAGATGTGTAAGAACTGAGACTAGCAGGAATTCAGCATGTTTTTAATATCTATTATTATCTATTTATTATTTTAGCAGCGGTCAGAGCATGCTGTCATTCCTTACACTCTCACGCCATGTAAGGTAGAAAACTTCCAGCCTTGATTTACACCATTTACGTTTCTATCTCCTGCAGGCCTGCGTCAAAGCACGTGTTTCATGTGTAAACCAGGCCATGGACTTCCTCGTTTGATAGACTCCTAGTTTTGGTTGCAAGACATGCAGCTGAATCCAGAGGGGGAGAAGGTTTAAGCCAGTTTAAGCTCGGTCAGTGTGAGGGAAGGAGCAAGACTGCAGGCAAATGGTTTCCCGCTGCCAGTCTCTCATTTACCAGCGCTGGCTTATCATGTATATATCTGCCGACTCTGTAGTCTGTAGTCTTAACTCTGTCCGCTACCCTGCACCCTATTATTTAAGTGAATATTGAAATCATCAATAACTAAAAGGGTGTGAGGGCCATGTGGTCTACAGAGTCCCACAAGGTGGAATTATTTCTGTGGACAAAGCAATTTACAGCTGATGGAGATGGTTTTAATGCCAGAGCATTATAGACTAAAAAGCATAGACTAAGATTAAGGTAGCATCCCCACTGTGCTTAGTGGCCTGAACAACATGGGAGTAGGTGTAGTCAGGTGGGGAAGCTAGATTTAACGCATTTGGCTTCAACCATTTTCATGTCACGCCCAGATTATTCTCAAAGATCAAATGGTTCGTCAGTCAGACTTGGGTAGACAGTGATCTGACATTCATGACACCAAATTTGAGGGTCTTGTTCGGGCTTCATTACAATCAGGTCTTAACTGGAAGAAGATACGTTTTATTATTCATAGGAGTTTTTGCTGTGTGACAGTGTTTTCTGGGACATTGCACCACCGCCAGAGGTGGAGATGGTATTTAGATAATTGTAAATCACATGGGAAGGGGAAGACAGAAACAGTCTCAGTGTCGTAAACCAGGCTGACAGTCTGCACTATGAAGATTTCACTGGCAGGACACGTTAACTAAGCTTGTCGACTCCAAATCTGCACTAACTATAAACCAAGCAGGCTCTCTGATCACCTGCGACCTGCTGAGCACTAAATCCCTAATGTCAAACCTGATGGCTATTTAAAAATAGACCATATTTAGTGTGCATGCTCTCTGGGTGGAGTACACTTTATTTTGGCACTGTTGCATCATTTCTTCTCAGTATAAAATGGTAAAGTATGTTGTTTTTTTTGGCAAACAGTATAAACATGACCTGCAAAGAGTTAGATTGCAGTGTGGATTGGGACGTGCTGCAAGTCTTCCACAGTCTCTGTGTATTTTAAGCCACCATGACTGTTCTGTACTGCACTAAGAAGATCCGTCTGTTGAAAAGTGTATTATGTGCTTCAGTGACACATCACAGCTGACATCACTGTTGTTCATTAAACTGGACATGCCAGATGATGGTCTGTAGACATAAATATTGTCGTGTCTCCCTGTGCAACAACAATCACCTCCTCGGCGACCTTTGCACTCGTTACAACGCGCCCTCTGAGTGCTGCCTCTCCCTGCCATGTGTGTGTATGTTGTGAACTCTGGCCCTGGCAAACATTAAAGGACAAGCCCCGTCTGCTGCTATCATATGTCCATGTGTCATGAAAAGAGAGGGCTCGGGGGGTGCGGGGGTTGGGGTGGGTTGAGAATACTTTGGCGGAGTGGTGTAGTTTCTTTAAAAAGAGCAGCGGTTGTGCTGCCGCTGGCCACATAATCCAGCGTGTCGATTGTGCCGATGGTCTTTAGCCCCTCTGCTGGCTGCTTCACTGGAGCGTAGCGCAGAATGGAGCTTCCCCAGCTGGAACATGTGAGGCTACGCAGGTGTGACAGCGCAGGTGAGATCATGGATGAGCTGCGTCTGCAGAGAGCACGCCAAAACAACACATAGAAGAAACCCTGCAGCAGGCTTTCTACTAATATGTGACTTATACAGGCCATAGATATGTTCATACTGACTGAGTGCAACACAGATATGATGGACTAAAAATAGACTCCTTGTGTTTTCATGTAATGCTATTCTTTATGCAGCAATGAAGCAACTTCCTTGTATGAGTGAAACAACTGCAAGTAGCAGGTCTTTATCAATAGTAAGAAGTAAACAGGAAGTTCAGAGAGCTGCCTGGTTTGTCTGCTATTAGACGCACTTGCTTTTCTGTTTCTCATTTGCTGTGTTTGTTTTGTGCTGCACGAGTGATCTCAATGTGGGGGGACTTGTGAAAGAGACCCAGACCCTGAACAAAAACACACAGAAGGCTTGATTCTGCGAGCTGATCACCAGATGACGACGAGGGCCCGCTTGCTCTGTAGTATTTGGTTGAATTTGCTCTCGTGTTATTTTGTTTTCCTTGAAAATGTCTCATGATGCTATCATGTGTGCAGCATGCATGTGAGAGTAGTGAGAGGAGGAGCCCCAACTTCAACCCCCCAGGGCTGTTGTTTGGGAAGACATGCTGAACTCCTGCCAGGAAAAACGCCCACTAGAATAGTGTGCAGTGTGCCTTCTGTTATTGGTCGAGCTTATGCCAAAACAGGAAACACTGGCTGGATAATCTTTGCCCAAGAGTAACTGTCTACTCAGAGAAATGAGGTCTCTGGAAACATCTGGTCTTTAAAAGCATCAAACTATATTCAAAGTAACCAACCACGCCTTTGTTCAAGGTTGTAAAAGTTAGAATTTTAAGGAAGTTGCTTTCTGGCGAAGAGGAAGATGAGAAGACTCTCACATCTGTTCATTAAATACAAAGCTGCAGCCAGTAGCTGATTATCTTATTTCAGCATAAAGACAGATTAAACAAATGAGATGTAACCATTTAATAATAATTTTTGAGCTCTGGAGGTGCTGGAGGCAGATTTTGGCTAGCTGTTTCCCCCTGCATCCAGTCTTTATGCTAAGCTAAGCTAACCTGCTGCTGTCTGTAGCTTCACACTCAACTGACGCATATGAGAGTGGTGTCAATCCTCTCATTTAACTCATTTAACATGATAAAGCGAACAAGCTTTAATGTCAAATTACAAATGTATTAGTACAAGTACAGTTTTGTGGCACTTTTCTTGATAATGTTCCATTTCGTAAATGTTTACGTATTGGTATCTTTAAATGATCACTTTGTAAAAGATGAGATAGAACTCCCAACAGTATCAGCTAGTTACTTTAAAATGCTGTTTGTATCAGTAATAACAATAGAATAGTATAATATATTCACACTAACAGGAACTAATGTACAGAATGAGTACTTTAGTACTTATAGATCTGTACCTTTACTTCTTAAAATTGAGATTATATAATATAGTATAATATTATATTCATAGTTTTTTCGTTGATGTATAATCATCTGAAAATAAGAATCACTTCCCTTAGAATGAGCCCTTTATAGACGGAGCAGGTCTTCTTGCACTGAGTTTCTACTGCAGCCTGGAACAGACAAACCAAGCTCTGGCTCCGGAGAGGGCCTTTCATGTTTTCCATTACCTGAAGGTCGCTGTAGCTTTGCCTTCACGCTCGGAAAGGAAGAGGTAGAGCAAGGTGTATTCAGTTGGTTGCAATCTGCAACCTCACTGCAGGATGCTGCTAAGCTTTAGGTATATTCATATGGTGGGATTTTCACCTTTACTAACACAAAGGATCTGAATACGGCATCATTTTATTGAATCAGAACACATTTCAAATGTACCCACCTTAATTTTAAGGACTTGAATTCTCTCAGTGCAATTTTTTCCACTCACAAAGCAGCAGACAGTCTGGGTGATATGTCTTTCTGCTAATGACCTGCTTTTATGAATGGCACCTGTACTGAGGTGAGTGAGCAGATCAGCCGAGACGTCCAGTTTCCACATGCACACGACTTTTAAATGTGGTTTTTATAGAGTCCAGGGACAAGTCTGACTCGTGACAATTTAATAACCCTTAACTCTGTCACTTCCTGGAGGATCTCAGATTTAAGGTTAAGGCTTAATCTGCCCTCTAGTGGGGAAAAAGGAAAATTTCTACTCTGTGCTTCTCAGCTTGATAAACAGCTTGTTCAGTGCCAGCCGTGCTCATCTGAATTCATGAGAGGGTCCCACCTTTGTTGTCTCACATGACTCTGTTGCTCTTACTCTGGCTGCTAAACCAGCTGTGTCACCACAACACGTGCACAGAAAGGTGGATTTGGATGCTGCTGTGCTGTCTGACCTCACCACAGAGATTTGCACAGCACCCCTCAGGCCTTTTAAATCACGAAACAGACGGAGAGGCAGACAAGCAGTGTGGCCTCAGGTCCTCCCCCTCCTGCCTACCAAGTACCTCTCCTTAGCAACAGTCAGCTGACCAGCAGTAGGTAGTGTTCAGTGAAGCACACACATGCACACTGATCACAGAGCTGTGCGTCTCAGTCGTTCACGCTCACTCCTCCACCTGCCACTCGGGCCTCATGGCTCTCACCATTAACACGTCCACAGAACAGAAACAGCTCACGCAGACTCCTCTGCTCAAGATCTGGGTGCCATGGATGGGCTGCAACTTGAACCGCAGGAGAGGATGTAAGTGCAGCGGAAACCCGGCTCAGCTGGAGTGGAAGATGATTGGGATACATTACCTATTCTGTCTCGCTGCTGTTTGTTCCGCCTCTGCTTTGACTTGTTGCAGCAGATGAAGCTACTGTTCACTTCCAGCAGTCATATATGAGTGTATGTGCTGCCTGTGCTGGATCCTCTCGCCTCCTGGTGCTTCAGGACTGAGCTCAGTCCGGTCGGGGGATGCAGGTAGACAGGCAGCAGTCTGAGAGACAGAGGAGTCAACCATGGATGACAGCCAGGCTGGACTAAGCCAGGTCCGAGTTGGCTCTCTGTTCAGAGTCTGACGTGGTCCTTTGAGCATTTTGCTGACACATCATACTCCATTCATAATCGAACAGCCTGGAGGCTGACACGCTCCCTGTCCTTGTATAGACACACACAGGCCATCCGGGTACTTTAGGGGGTACAGCTGACTGGAAGGCAACCCTGCAGTCTGCCTTATAAATTACTGGTATTTTTTGACTTCAGAGACAGACAAGCATGCAACAACTGGCTCATGGCTGGGTAAGAAACACGAGAAGCGCTTTAAAATGTCGGGTTTGTGTGGAAACTTACAAGCTGGGAATGCTGATTTTTCTCAGCAAAGATATATTATTTAAATGAATATTTAATGATACAACAGTGTCTCACTTCTCTGCATTTTCTCCTTTCTGAACTAGATTTGTCCAGTCAGAATAAAGGTGTCATCTTGGGGACACTGTTGTGAATAGCTGAGCTGATTTGTAACCATCTGCATGGAGGAGACATTTGAACACACGTGGAGATTAGGAGCGTTATTCTTGTGATCATCAGCCATATGGTGCAGTACACTGTGCTGACTACCTGAGGAGGAGAAGCATCTAGTTATTCAGTTGTTTTATTAAGGGTGTATTTTGCTATTTGCAAATTGTTATTACTTTGTTTAGATGCGCTTGTTTATTCGATTTTGTTTGTGGTGGTTTGGACGGGACGTGCAGCCAAAGACGGGCAGATAAGCCTGTGACTGTCTGCACTAGTTTGCAGACATCTGAGCTGCACCTTGGAGCTCTTGTTCTCTCTCTTAATGAAGATTACCTTGGCAGGGACGCTCACACAACACATGTCCTGCAGCACAGAGCCTCAGAGAGTGACCCAGGATTGTACTTTTTGAACTAGCGCTGAATTTTGCTGAATGATGCGTCACCCTAAAACATCAGCAGCGTTCAGTGACTATCGCTTTATGTGATTGTGTGTTTGTCTTCATCTCAGCCTCAGTGCCTCAATTCTGTAACTCTCCCACACTGATTGTGATGGTGGGATTGCCAGCCAGAGGGAAGACATACATCTCCAAGAAGCTCACTCGCTACCTGAACTGGATCGGAGTGCCTACGAAAAGTCAGTTCTCAGAGTGATTCCTTGAATCCTGATCTTAGAAACGTATAAAGAAGTCAAAGAACAGAACATTTCATTGTTAACTACACTATGAGTAATCGTACATTGAGCATCTTTTCAACCTCTCTGTTTCCCAAATCCAACCAGTGTTCAACGTGGGTCAGTACCGCAGGGAGGCCGTCAAGATCTACAAGAGCTTTGAGTTCTTTAAACCTGATAATGAGGAGGCCATGAGGATCCGCAAGTAAGAGGGGTGATACATGCCAAAATATTACACAGAATAATATGAATGAGTCACCTAAAGCTCAGAGACGTCTACATTCACTCATATTTTTGCAGTTGTTGCTTCTTTGCCTACACGCGTGTAACCTCTCTCTCAGGGCCTGTGCCGCTGCCGCCCTCAAAGACGTCGCTGCCTACTTCACAAAGGAGCATGGACAAGTAGCCGTGAGTAAGAGGACGACTGAAACTGTCCCTCTAATCTCGATAAACGATTAATTATTCACTTTGTTTCATGTATGTGTGTGTGAGACTATGGATTTACAACAGAAAGTCTGTCTTACAATCTGGAGTCTGAAAGATGTGGACATTTACGAGGCAGGCAAAGTCTAGTGAAAGGCATGATCAAGTTGCATTATGGGAACTGTAGGATCAAGTGTTTTTGGAGCTTAACCCGTTCTGGGGACTGAAAACCAGGATATCTGTGGGAAATACTTTGACAATTATTTTTTTTTACATATACTAAATCCCTTTAAGTTTGAGCTGAAGGTCATCTGGCCCAGTCACTGAGGCATGTGCTGTTTATTGCTACGTAACTGCAGCATCGTGTTGTTAAAAGAGACATGAAAGAAAACATGAAAAACATTTGAAAAACCTTAATTAGAAAATGACACCTGGGTCCATTGTGCAGCCACGACCCAGCAGTCATTGGGGGTCATGCATGATTAAAAACACTTTATTGCATAAATGTGCAGAGAAGATAATTAGCAAGTGAGACAACAAATTATAAAACTATGGTTTTGAAGAGCTCTGTTGTCTTTTTTCTTTCCTATTTGTTGTAAAAACAGTATATAAAATATTAGTTCTCCATGCATTTTAAACTTATGATATCACATATAGCATTATGTTGTTTTAAGTGTGTAACAACACAATATGTTCTCTTATAATTCAGATGCTTGTTTTACAATCATTGTTAGTCTTTGCAGGTGTTATAAGGATGCATTGATGACACCTGTGCGCTGTCCCATCCAGGTATTTGATGCCACCAACACCACCAGAGAGCGAAGGGCAATCATCATTAGCTTTGCAAAGGAGAAGGGCTACAAAGTGAGTACATCTGTGGAAGCTGGGATATCACTCTCTTGTCTGTCCATCTAATTTGAAATTAGAGCTGGAAGACAGTTAGCATAGCTTAGCATAGTGACTGGAAGCAGGGGGAAACAGCTAGCCTGGTTCTGTCCAAAGGTAACAAAATCTGCCCACCAGCAGCTCTTAAGATCTGCTGATTAAGAAGTAATTAAAACATCTCATTTGTTTAATCTATTTAAAAATAGAAGTGGAATTGTTCAAACATTAGAGGCGGTGACATGTGTGGGACTATTTCTTGGTCGGGTGCGGTAACTTCCTGGAGTCTCTGCTGGTCGCCCTGCAGACTCACAGTGACAACAAGACTCCAGATTCCAGATTGTGTTGCCTTTGTATAGAACCAGGTTAGCTGTTTCTCTCTGCTTCCTTTATGCTAAGCTAAGATAATCATGTTCTGCATCGAGAGAAAGAAAAAAGCAAAAAAGCATTTTTCCCAAACTGTGACACTGCTTCTTTAAGAGCACAAAGAAATGGCTACAGGAGGAAAATGAAGGACATATTTCACAGCCATTTAACAATTTGTGTGCAGGTGTTCTTTGTGGAATCAGTGTGTGATGACCCAGAAATCATTGCAGAGAATATCAAGGTGAGACACATGTTCACAGCAGGATATGTTTTTATCTCAAACATTTGCAGGCTGTTCTCAATCAAATTCCACATCCGTCTTCTCTTTCCAGCAAGTAAAATTTGGGAGTCCAGACTACGTGGATCGTGACATAGATGAGGCCATGGAAGACTTCATCCAGCGCATTGAGTGCTACAGGGCCAGCTACATGCCTATAGATGACGAGAAGGACCGGTACTGACCCATGATGCTTTGCTTCTTATGAGATGAAGTGGACGGTGGACGGCGCTGTGTCTCTTCCCATTTAAATTCTGACAAATTAATTTTGCTGTTTCTTTTCCCCAATTCTGACTTTGAACAGGAAGCTCTCCTACATCAAGATCTTCGATGTGGGGAGTAGATACCTGGTGAACCGGGTCCAGGACCACATTCAAAGCAGGATAGTCTACTACCTCATGAACATCCACGTCACACCGAGATCCATCTACCTGAGCCGCCACGGGGAGAGCGAGCTCAACCTATTAGGTCGCATTGGTGGAGATTCAGGCCTCTCACCCAGAGGACAGAGGGTGAGTTGATTTCTCTGCACAGGCGGAGCTGAAACCTTTAATTACAAACAGAATTCACACATTTTCAAGCAGCAAAAGATGAAAGCAGTGTTTAAAATGTACAAATTGAACTCATTGTTCACAGTATGCAAACGCCTTGGCGGCCTTCATCAAAGGTCAGAACATCAGCGATCTGAAGGTGTGGACGAGCCACATGAAGAGGACCATCCAGACTGCAGAGGCCCTGGGGGTCCAGTATGAACAGTGGAAGGCCCTCAATGAGATAGACGCTGTGAGTTTCTAAAGTTATGCAAACTATTTAGCTTGATTTAGCGTTAGCTGTAAAACCAAAAGATGTCTTCTCAGGTCAAACAGTAGTTTACGTTAGTGTACTAGAAAAATAATTAAAGTATAAAAAACTCATTATGAGTACACTTTTACTTTTTGTGCTTAATTTAAAGTATGTTTCACATCTACTTTCAAAAAGTTTACTTATAGATGTCATTAAGCTCTACTTAAATGTTTCAAAAATTAATATACTCATTCTGCAATGCTTAAAGTGGTATTTCAAAGGACTTTTAAAAGGTGTACTTTATTGTAAGTTTATTATAAATAGTACTTAAGTTTACTTTTAAAAGCTGTACTAAATTACAAATACTTTTGATATTAATAATGTGTACTTGTTTTCAGGTCCTTTGTGAAACACTATTAGCTTAATTAAAGTGTACTTTAATTTCTCTTCATTTGAAGTATATTTAAGTATATTTCCAACACATTGGTGATATAATACAATTGTACTGCAAGTGTGTTTTGATGCTCATGAATCCTTAGTTTGTAAAAAAGTTGTTTAGGAACTATTTACACTTCAAATATTACTGGGGTGGTACTCAAGAACTACTTGAAAACACTTAAGTATACTTGAAGGCGACAGAAAAGGCACAAAGTGTACTTTTTATATTCTTTAAACATTATAATTTAAGTAGAATATTTTTTCAGCTGGGTTAATGTTTCTTTCTCTCTCTCAGGGGGTCTGTGAGGAGCTAACCTACGAGGAGATTCAGGAGAACTTCCCAGAAGAGTTTGCACTGAGAGATCAGGACAAGTATCGCTATCGCTACCCCAAGGGTGAGGTAAGAGCTCCCCCGAATACACGGAGACCTTTTCTACCCTTTTATTTACCCACTGAAGTGTCACACTAGAGTACGCTGTGCACAGCCACACGACCTGCAGGCTGCCCAGTTCAGGCTGCCCAGTTCAGCCACAGTCTGATCGGCTGGCCAGTGAAGGGGACTGGTGCCAGCTCTGCTAAATATTAAGCTTCAGCCAGGTGACAGCTGGTAATATTAATTTATCTTATCTTCATGTAAAGACTGGAAACAACAATGAGACTGGCTCTGTCCAAACTCCAGTGATAAAAAAATTGTGGATTTATTGGGGGTGAAGTGCAGGATTACTGCTCGACTGGCAGAGTTACAGAGATGATCATCACTCCAGAAAATCAGTGCATTTCTGAACACATCAAACTAACAAGCAGTGTTTAAGGTACTTGGCTCTCTTACTTAAGGAAAAGTTGCATCATGACTGTGTAGAAATACTGCCAGGAGGGAAAGTCAAGTCAGTGGTCCATTTTAAAATGACATAAATTCTTGGATTCTAATTATTAATGCTCTATATAAGCATTAGTTTAATGTTGCAGCTGGTAAAGGTGGGACTAATTTAACCTAACTTTAACTGACTTTGAGTTGCTTCATCTAGAATGATACTTTATAAATCATATTTTGTATTAATGATCTGAATCTGTGAGGTAACTATTAAACATGTGATGAGTCAGAATAATATCTCGTCACACTCTGCTCGCTGTTTGTACACAGTTCTGCGTTCACACAACTCTGTTCCAGCCAATCGGCAACAGGTGGCGTGGAATCGCACTGTGAAGAAGGAATTGGTGCCGATGTCGAGTCTTTCTCCAGAATGACTCAGGCCACCTTTAATTATACTGTCTAATTTAGTGCTGTAAAAAGTATGATATTTTCCACCAAAGTAGAGCACAGCAGGAGTATAAAAGTAGCATAAAATTGAAATACTGAAGTAAAGTACAACTACTTCAATATTGTGCAGTACTTGAGTTAATATGCTCTGCAAATAATGTGAGCTTTAGAGCTGCTGGCAGGTGAACTTTTTGACAGGCTAGCTGTTTCCCTCTGTTTCCAGTCTTTGTGCTAAGCTAAGCTAACCATCCTCTGGCTGTAGGTTCATATTTATCAGACAATTATGGGAGTAGCATCAATCTTCTCATTTAACTCTCATCATGAAAGCGAATAAATGTGTTTCCAAAATGTTGAACTATTCCTTTAAGGACCTTGCTGAAGGGGCTCATTTATCCTGCAGAGATGTTCATTATTAGGGTGAGGTTAGGCAGGGTCAGTATACAGTACAGGCCAAGCGGGCTGAGAAGATGAAACAGAATGACATTAGTTGAATAACTGATGAATTGTTTTGTCTCTCGTCCAGTCCTATGAGGACCTTGTCCACCGTCTGGAGCCGGTGATCATGGAGCTGGAAAGGCAGGAAAATGTTCTGGTTGTCTGCCACCAAGCTGTGATGCGCTGCTTGCTGGCCTACTTTCTCGATAAACCTGCAGGTAATCCAGCCTCAGCAGATGCATAGACTGGATTCTTCTCTACTCATCTACTACAGTGTGTGATGATGTTTCTTAATAATCTTATTTTCCCCTCCTCTGAAGATGAGCTGCCTTATCTAAGATGCCCCCTTCACACAGTGCTCAAGCTCACACCGATAGCCTATGGTAGGTGCCGAGTGCTTGTGTGACATATTCAGTCTGAATCTGAATCTTCCCCTGACAGTCTGGCTCTCTCTTCAATTATAGGGTGTAAAGTCGAGCCATTTTTCCTCAATATTGAAGCAGTCAACACACACAGAGAGAGGCCTGTGGTAAGTTTCCACAAGCCCATATTTGTCATAATGGATACTTACCTTTGCCAAACATACGGTCTGTGGTTCATTACATCTGTCTGATGGCAGGCAGTCACATTTGATCATTTGTGGTGATGAAATGAGGAATGAGCTAAAGGTTAGTCTCTTAAAATACAGACGATGTGACAAAAGAGGCTATTTAAAAAGAACAACAGGACATTCTGGAGTTGGATGCAGTTAAATATCCTTAAATATTAATCCTGTAATTGCCACTTGTGGCCACAGTGGCCGCTATTCAGCAGACGTTACATACACTCTAGCAGTTAGTACGAGTCAGAGTCAACACACATAACCACTTCCAACCAACAGGAAATGATGCAAAACATGCAACTTCGGAATATTAAAAAGTCAAACATAAATAGAAAATGTTTGTCTGAAGACTGAGTTCTTATTTTTGTTTTCAAATATGAAGAATTTCTGGAGCTGTTTGACCACCACTTACAATTTATTTTTTTTTATTTTTTATTTTTTCAGCCATAGACAAGGTGGGGAAAATGCACTTTCAAGTGGATTCAAGTTGTATTGGTATAGGAAATTAATTTACCCTTTTCCTAATGTATCGTGTAACGCTATCAAACGATAATGATAGCTAGGAAGTGGCTTAATGCTAACGTTAGCACTTGTCTATGGCCTGATGTCTTTCCAGATTTTCACTGTCTTTAGTTTCTGTTCAAAGCGTGAAGCATTGAAATGATAACGATTTGTCAGATTCGTTCGAACACAACATCCTTTTGATAGCAGCATCTTGAGCGTGCTGTCAGAGGAAAAAGGCCACTGTGTGACTGCGCTCTCTAGCTGTATTCAGAACCGCCAGCTGTACCATCACTGCCTACTGATTCGGCTAAAACGTAGCATGTAGTATGCGGTCAAAAACAAAATCAGCAGCAGCAGGCCAAAAACACCTGGATGTCGTACTGATTTGGCAAAAATCTCCAGGATGCACCATGAGCTCCAATTCGTCCAACAAGTAATGTGACAAAACTCACTGAATCATGGTTCTTTCCAATTGTCAGTTAGGCGTCACCCATCTCTCAGGTTAAAATCCACATTCATAATTTGTTTTTTAAAGCATGTGGATGCGCCACATTCATGGTGTTTTGCCATTAGTCCTGTTATTGTTTACTTCCACTTTCCAGAACCAGAAACCAGCTTAGCCTGGACCAGCATACTGCAAAATACATGGATTTAACAGCCTATGAGCAACTTCTGTGGGCTATAATCCCTCTCATAAACTGGCTGTATTTAGCAAACATGGGGTCTGGTTGCATTTGGTTTTGTCACTTCTCCAGTGTGAACTGGATTTGGGACATGCTGATGGTCTGGCTTCAGTTTTGACTCTCAGTATTCGTGTTTCTTGCAGAACGTCGACATCAACAGAAACCCGGAGGAGGCCCTGCAGACGGTTCCTGACCACATATAACTGCTGTTTTGTGAGAGAGGGACCACAATCATATGAAACTGGATGTGTTGCTGCTTATTAGCTCCACTTAATAATAGAGACGCGCTCCAGTTGAAGGTCGACTGTGTGGAAGCAGAAGACAGAAGACGAGGTGTGCGGCTAACAGCCTGCGTACAGAGGCACATGTGACGGAGAGGGTGGAGCAGGAGATGTCTGTGAAATGTTCCTGTCTTATCTGACTAGAGTTTGCTTTTCTCCACATGTTGAAACTGTCATGTTGTTTACAAATGATGTAGAGAAAACTGTGTCCGGAGGCTGAGAGGAAGTTGACGCTGTGACCTGGGCTGACATGCACATGTAGCTGTTGTACAGAAAACACAATGTGTTGTTGATGATCTAATTATGGAGGTGAGAATCAGCACCATGGACAGCGCCCAAACAAACAAAACAAACTGTGTTGGTTTGAGTGAAATCCTGTAAATAAAGTGAAGCCTCCGACACCTCAGTGTGCAGAAAATAACTTCACCGTACAGAGTCGCAGACACACTGCTGTTAATGTTCAAGCTAAATTCATCAAAATGATTCCCCAACGCACCAATGAGCTGCTCCCTTCAGCCCACAATGGGCCTCTGTGAAAGAGTGCGCGAGGGGAATGAAAACTCACATCTGGGGTTAAAATAAGGAATAAAAGTCAGACTGGAGACTTTTAGCAGCGCTCCTGCAGAGATGGAGGAGGAGGAGGTGTTCTGGTAGGGGGGTGTATCCCTAAAGAGCCGGGCAGGGGTTAATAATCCCTCATTTCTCGTGCGCCTCGGCGGCAGCAGTGCGCGTAATTTCCAGCAATGCGCGAGCTCAAACCGCGAGCTGCTTTCTTCGAACCCGGCGGGACTCACGCAACTTTCTGACTCGACCTCGCGCTTTTTCCGCCATCTTTCTTTTCACCTGACGGGTATCAGGGCGCACGCAGAGCCGTCACTCCCTCTGCGGTGAGCCGAGGTGAGGCAGAGGAGAGGAAGTAACGGGTGTAAAATGTGAGGTGTGCGCGCAGAGTCCCGCTGCACGAGCTGCCCCAGTCCCGCTGACAACGTGAGACCACTTCATCCTGCAGCCCGAAACCTGAACGGCTGTGGACATGATGAGCTTCAGAGTCCAGTGCATTCTAGTAGTTTTCTTCACTTTCTATGTGCAGGAGGGATTTTCAAGGGAGTATGAAGCAAACCTCGGAGCAAATTTTCTTTTACAGGTACATTTTCCTTTTACTTTTTTTTCAGCTCTGTGTCGAAAGTCATTGAAAGATATCACTAGAACTTTATTTTATATTCAAATAATAAAGAAGAGTAGCTTAAGCTCAGTCACAAACATTTGGTAGAACAATTTAAAAGCCCAGGTCTCCTAAAATGAGCTCTAACAGTAGTTTATTCGTCAGAAGATACCATAAAGTCCTATTTTCTCTTATAAATTATATGATTTTTAAGTCTCTCTGCGAGGGTTTCCACTCTTAAAGTTATTTGTTTATGTTAAATTCCCAGGATATGTGGTAATGTATTGACACAGCAATGACTTGTGTGCAAAATTAACATTTGAGAGCAAGCCGTGCAGCCCTCACTGGGCCTGTGTACAGTGAAAGCATTTATTTCCAGGTCCGCTTCCCCTCCATTCATGAATGGCTTTGATTCAGACTATTTTGACACAAAATCTTGACCCAGCCCTCACATGGGCAGATTGTGGAGATGGAGGCATTTCGAACAAACTAGGGCGCTAATGAACCACCAAATCATAACAATGTGGCATTGGCCTCTATCTCAAAAGCAAATTATCAGACAAGCTAACGTTGCATTTGATTGACTTGCTGCCTTGTTTCTCTTCCAGAGAGTAAAACGTCAGAGCAAACCAACAAAAGCAGCGGTAAGTTTGTGCGTTAGTCAGAAAATATGAGGTTTTCAACGTCTCAACCCTTGCTGAACATTTGTTGTATATATGAATTCCATTTGCATGTGATGGCATCAATATTTAATCAGCTATTCATGCAAAAAGAATACCTGCAGAACTGAATAACAGCTGCGAGCTTTCGCCCTCTTTCAGACAAACACAGGGAAACAACCAATCAGCACCTCTCAGGGTATTATCAGTAGCTCCACTGTGCTTTCCCTGCTTCAGTGTTAACTGTGAAGCAAAGCCCTGAAAACATGCAGTAGATCACTTTGCATGGCACAAACCACAGCTCTCCGAAACAGCCGCGAGCCGGAGGGCTGATGTGGCTCTCTTCCTCCTGCCTGTCACCTCTTCCTGCAGTAATGTGGCCTGCCCTGACCAGATTGGTCTCAGCAGGCGCTGACGTGACCCAAGTAAAAAAGAGCAGGACAGAGACACCATGCAGGGACCTGCTTTGTGCTGTCCCGTCGGCTCGCCGGAGCGATGCAGGCCAAACTGTGATGTGGGTGAAAGAAGAAAGTGCTGTGCGTAAGGGTTAGGATTTGTTTTCCTCGTGCATCAGGGTAGGACGGCGGGTTTAAGCAAACGTCCACGGTTGTCTGTTATAGTCAGACCTGATTGGTGTTATGATCTGGGGAGCTGACTTCAGTCCTTTCTGGGTCTGAATACGTTTAATCCTCGGCTTCAGTGCCTTCTCTCCGAACCTCTTCAGTGATTTCTGCCTGTGTTTGTGCCGCCACCAGCTGAAGGTGACAGACTACCATGTGAGGTGTTCAGTGGTGTCCCGCTATGCTGTTACCACAGTCCAGAGTTCAGTCTGGAACCAGCTCCCAGTCACCAAGGAGGCCGCCTTTGAGGTGGACCTGCCCTCCTCTGCTTTCATCTCCAACTTCACCATGTAAGTCAGTCCATCAGTGTCTTTCCATCTCTACATCACTACTTCCTGCGTTTGTTCATGCGAGTCATTCTAATCTCTAACATCACTATGAAAGTCAGGAAACCAATCATTGCCTCACTTCATATGTTTCAGATTATAATTCCTCACAATGAGTGGGGTGTTTTTGAAAATACACCAATTGAGTCAAAAGTGTTGAAGTTGGCAGGAAAATATTATTTCCTGCTGAAATAATATTCCCCTGCTGTGTGGTGAGACATAAATAAGAGTAATGTTCTGGTTAATGGCGGAACCCAGAAATAAAACTTCAGAGGAATTATGTAAGGGGCTCGGATTCCGGTCAAGAGGAGATGCAGAATTTGATCGTAAAGAGCCGCTGACGGCTCTCCTTCAAAAATGCTAAATATAAACAAAACAAATAAGTCAACACTGCAGGCCAAACACCAGCCCCGGAGCTGGATTTGGGAGCGGAAGCAGGTCAGGAGGAGGTGGAACCTGAGGGCAGATGAATACCAGGCTTTGTAAATGCAAGTCAGAAAGTTAATAGAGAAAATGACAGGAGTTTGCCCAGTCCCCCTTTTCTCCCCCGCACAGTTTACCGAGGCAGCCTGCCAGTTTAGATACGCTACACACACACACACCTACATCTACAGTATGTATGCGTGCACACATGGAGGTGGATGCAGATTTTTTTAAGTATGTGTGAGTCTGGAACTTGTTCAGCTTTTTACAACCATAATCCTTTACATTGCTTTTTTTTTTCACCGCTGTTTTTCACAGGCATGCACGCTAACGCATATTTTCACACGCACACTCAGACCAAAAACCCAGAGGAAAAACGGGCTGCGGCGAATGTGTTGCGTTACTTCTTAGGCATTTCTGTGTCTGAAACTGAGAGCTCTGTGTTCTGTGTGCAGGTCACCGATGTGCGGCCGTTCCCGAGCCCCCTCAGCCAGCCACACATAGAAACACAAGCGCCTCCATTTTCCACTCCGCTCTCTCATGCCATTCTGCTCTGTTTCTCAAACAAGACCCGTTTCAAGCCTGCGGGTTTATTTTAGTTAGCCCTTGATGTTTTTTCTCTTTGGATATATTTGTTCAAAGGACTTGACCTTAATTTAGCACCTTGTCACATGACATCAGCGGTCACCAAAGTCTGCGAAGTGCACTGTGTGAATCAGATCCCGCTCTTGAGCGGCGGTTTGGGTTGGGATTTTGTTGGGCGCAGCACACAGCGGAACTCCCTCAGAGCGTCATCGGCCGGCAAGATCGCTCTTCATTAAAGCTGTTTTTAGAGGGAAATTACTCTTTTCCACTCAACCTGTTTATGACCCCACCTCGCCTTCGCACGCTATGAGCTCCATTCGTAAACAAGCGTGATGCGTGTTTGTGAAGCGGCTTTGTGATCACTCTGGAAATACAAGGAGCAAAATCAAGTAAATCACGCTCGACAACTCAATGCAGGCCAGGAGTGTTTCTGAAATATAATCCGGCTACTGTGAGTCACACAGAGAGCTGTTTCTCCCTCTTTTCTCTATCCCATCAGCACCTCCAACGGCAAGGTGTACGTGGCCCAGGTGAAGGAAAGAGCTGCTGCCAGGAAAATTTATGATGCTGCTAAGAAGCAAGGAAAAACAGCCGGACTTGTTGCTACCAAGTCAGTCCCAGGCAAAATTTGTTCTCTTTTAGTTTCCACAAAATCATCATTAATTATTTGCAATGTCACGCTGCATGTTTTCCAGCCCAGACAGGAGACTAACTTCCAATCCAATATGGCTTTTCCAGAGAGAGGGAGATCGAGAAGTTTCGCGTGGCAGTGAGTGTGCCGTCAGGAGCTCGGATGTTCTTCTCCCTGTCCTACGAGGAGCTGTTACCTCGTCGACTCGGCCACTACGAGCTCAGTCTGGGACTGAGGCCCGGGCAGCCTGTGCAGAACCTCACGTTAGATGTCAGCATAACAGAGCGGACCGGCATCAGTTTCATCAAGGTTCTTCCTCTCAAGACGAGCCGACTGCTCTCCAACACTGCCCAGGGTAAGATCTGGCAGTTATGAACTGTCAAGATATGTTTGAGGTGGTTAATTAGCTCTTATGCTGTTGTGAAGGTCAGGTACGCTGCCTCTGACTCCCAATCAGGTGTGTAAAGCAGGAAGTGTTTAAAGCAGGAAGTGTTTAAAGCGGGAAGTGTAGGAGCTTCCAGGAATCTCAACAGCCTCTCTGGTTGAATGAACGACTGTAGATTTAATCACAATAAAACAGTCATTCACTTTTTTGGCTGTTAGATGAGAGGGTTGATACCAATGTCATGTCTGTAAAGTAAATATAAGGCTACAACCAGCAGCTGGATAGCTTAGCTTAGCTTAAAGACTGGAAACTGGCTGCCTAGCCTGCAGTCTCTTTCCCTCCCTGGGTGTGACTGTGATTACCTGAGGGAAGGCAGGTGTGCTGGAGCCAGATCAGAGCCCCACCTGCATCCCATTCTGTAATCAAGACTCCTCCAAAGACTCAGCTCAGATCATAGTTCCTGCTCATCTCAACTCATCGTAGCTCCCAGGATTCCACTCCAGGCCTGCTCAGCTCTGCTTCCCACTCCAGGATCTCTACTCGGCCCAGCCTCGGCTTTCCCCCTGCTCGACATCACCAACCGCCAGCCCAGTCACTGCACCCCCCTCCAGCTCAGACTCAAACCCCATCTGCTTTTACAGTGCAATGAATTACTTTCTTTAGTCAAACTCCGCTCTTCTCGCCTCTGGTGTCCTGCACTTGGGTTCACTTCGTAGCCAGAACACCGGCTCTGTCCAGGAAACAAAGCTCTGTCCTCTCCTTGAGGTTTCCAGAGAACTCCAGGAAGTCACTGCTCCCAGCCAAGCAATAGTCCAGCACATAATCTCCTGTAAAACCAACACTTGTCATTTTTACGCTTATATACTCAGATATATAACGTTAGAGGTGCTCTTATCTTGCTTTTTTCCCCTGAAGCTACCATACAGACATGAGAGTGGTATCAATTGTCCCATCTGGCAAGAAAGCAAATAAACATATTTCCCAAAATGTCAAACTATTCCTTAATTGAACCGTTTCTGAAAACCTCAACATGGATTTTGAACACTGTATTCCTACAGGTGATGCAGATGCCCCTGCCTCCACTCATGTGGAGCACAGCGGTGGCTGCGCTCGAGTCCGCTACAGTCCCACCCTGCAGCAGCAGAACAGCATCTCCTCCAAAGGTCTGAACGCAGACTTCATCATTCAGTATGATGTGGACCTCAGAGACCTCATGGGTGAAATCCAGGTGAGGAGCACCTTTTCATTTCTGGCTTGTTTGCATGTTTGTCACAATACCAAAGTGTGTTTTTGTATTTTTGCCCTCTCTCAGGTGTATGATGGCTATTTTGTGCATTACTTTGCACCCAGAGGACTTCCTGTGGTACCGAAGGATGTTATATTTGTCATTGATGTCAGTGGCTCAATGATAGGCACTAAGATAAAACAGGTAACGTGGACAAACTTTATACGTTCCCAATGACTCGAGCTGCAGTTCTGGCATGAAAAAAATTTGGTAAAATATAACAACATTCTGCAAAAATGATGTGGAATTTCTGTCAATAATCCTAATAATTTCTGTCAGTAGACCAAGCAGGCCATGGGCACCATTCTCGGCGACCTTAGAGAGGGAGACCACTTCAATATCATCACCTTCTCAGACAAAGTTCACACCTGGAAGAAAGGACGAACTGTGCGGGCAACTCGGCAGAATGTACGCGACGCCAAAGACTTTGTGAAGAGGATCATTGCAGAAGGATGTGAGTTGGAATGTGATATTGTTTGAGTTATGGCCTCAAAGTTGATCCTCTTTCAACTTCCTCATTTTTTGTGCGTTCTCCTCCTTCCTCTTCTGTATCAGGGACCAACATCAATGCAGCTCTGCTTTCGGCTGCCCAGCTCGTCAACCCTCCATCCTCCGCCTCTTCCAAACTGCTCTCACCCCGCCGTGTTCCTCTGGTAATTTTCCTCACTGATGGGGAGGCGACCATCGGAGTAACAGCTGGCGACACCATCCTTAGCAATGCCAAGAAGGCTCTGGGCTCCGCTTCCCTGTTTGGCCTTGCCTTTGGAGATGATGCCGACTTCCTGCTCCTGAAACGCCTGGCTCTGGATAACCGAGGCGTGGCCAGGATGGTGTATGAGGACGTAGATGCAGCCTTGCAGCTGAAGGGCTTCTACGATGAGGTAGCCAGCCCTCTGCTGTCGGACGTCCAGCTGTCGTACCTGGATGATCAGGCGTTTGATGTCACCCGCTCCCTGTTCCCAAACTACTTCCAAGGCTCGGAGTTGGTCGTGGCAGGGAAGGTCAAACCAGGGGTCAATGATTTAAAGGTGTCGATGTCTGCCACTGATTCAAAACAACACGTCAAGTTGGAGAACGATGTGTTGATTGCCCACGGGAAGGGGAATGGAAGTGCAGATTCACGAGGCTGTTCAGCAGGCTTAGAAGGAATCTCTAGCTTTGTGCACCGTCTCTGGGCGTATTTCACCATCAAAGAGTTGCTACTGGCCAAACTGAACACTACTGACCCAGCAACTCAAAGGTTATTGGCAGACAAAGCCACCAATCTATCCCTCAAATATAACTTTGTAACACCAGTCACGTCTTTGGTTGTAGTTAAGCCAGACCCAGATGAAGCTCAGACTCCAGCCACCGCAAAACCCACCACTGCAGCCACCATAACCACAACTGCAACGACTATTGCTACAACCAGAATATCAGCTGCTGGTGCTGCAAAGAAGCCCAGCTCACCTTCTAACCCCAGGCCAAACAAAACAAAGCCGGACCCCCCTCAGCCGCCTCCAAATACACCGCAAACTAAAAAAATCTCACCGCCGACTTCCACAGCAAGAACAGTAGTTTCACCATCCAAGAAAACCACAACAACCTCCAGTCCCAGCTCTGCCAGAACTGCACCAGCACCACTCTCTGGTAAAAAGCTCACTCCTTCCCAAACTGAATCCAAGCCTGCGTCTCCTCCTCCTGCTGGTAAGATTCCCACCTCTGTGCTCAATGCACTTAAAACAGCGTCACCCCCTGCACCTGGAAAAGTCTCCACACCCCAGCCCAGCGCCACGAAAACAACCACTCCCTCAACAACCACCACAATGTTAACATTCAGCACCAGCGCCGCACACGACCTGCCTGGGAGACCCCTTACCCCACAGCCCAGTACGGTGAGGATAGCCCTCCTTCCTGTCAAAGTGACTGCACCCTCCCCAGAAGCAGCGAACGGCACCACATCTGTTCCAGATGTTCCTCAGCCTGAAGTCACCACCGCTCTGCCTGAGCTGCCGTCTCCGCTCGCCTCTCTCACGCCGGCACCGGCTCCGGCGGTGGAAGACAACGACACAAATTCAGAGACAGACCTGAGCATCGCCACCTTCGTGTCGGCTACCTTTGCTCCCATGCCCGGTGTCACTGACGGGCCACGGCTGTGGGAGGCAGCAGGGCTTCTGGGTGGGTTGAACGCTGTGTTTTGTCTAAAATCACAGCCTTTCTGTACTCTGGGTTTAATATGAAGGGTGCACACTCTTGTATTTATTCCTAACTGAATGTTCTTTATCTCTCCACTAGATGTCTCTACTTTCATCCAGAGGAAAGGTGAAACTGAATTTTCTCTTAATATCACAGTGACAGGTCACTTTTTCTGAGCTTTGACTTTACAGTCCAGCATTGGGACTGAGTATAAATCAATCATATGTTCTGTCTCTTACAGATATTGATCTTGTGAAAGGTGAGTATTACAATTCATGCTTTGGTCGTCCCCTGTAAAATCAAACTGAGCAGCAGAATGTGTCCTGAACTCGATGCCTGCTTCTGTTTCCCAGACTACGATGCAACGTATGACTACGACTACGATCTCACCTACGATGCCTGTAAGTTTCAAACGCTCATCAGAGGAAGCTCTGCACTGTAGCTGCTTTTCAGCCCTGAAAAGTTTCATGTCAAACACATTCTCTGACTTACTTTTAGGGGACGATACTGCAGACACGGAATCATTTGGTACGTATTTAGTAGGTTATATTCACAGCTGCATGTCAAAAATAATATTTCATTTATTGTAGAGACACTGCTGGCAATACCTGTGTAGCCCTGTCGTTGGTTTCAGTGCTTGGCAGTGAGGGGGGCTGTCCTTTAGTTGAATGTCTTGTGCTTTTAGAACCGCCATCCAGACTGACCACCGTCCGGGTCTTCTCCTCATCAGGTGAGGAATGTTTCCAATGACACCATCAAAGTCATTTAACTATTTCATGTTCTCATGTTGTATTCATGCTCGTTGTTGTCTGTTATAGTTGATGGAGATCCTCATTTCGTGGTCCAGCTGCCAAAGCTGCACCAGAACCTGTGTTTCACGGTAGACGGCAGGGCTAATGACGTTCTCAGACTGTTAGAGGACCCAGAGAGAGGTACACTCAGAAGCAGCATTTCTCATTCAATTAAATGTTAATGTTTGAAAACCAACAATTACATGTTACTACATTGTTAGTGGTGACTTTTGAAGTGTTTTACTGCATGTGTTTCTTTCCTCCTCAAGGGATCATTGTCGATGGCCACCTGATGGGGGCTCCCTCCAAGCACGGTGTAGAAGACCGCCCCCGAACCTACTTCGACCAGCTCACCATTTCCTCGGCCACAGGCGGCTCCGGTGACATCACAATCACCCTCTCATTGGACGCAGTGGTGGTGGAAGGGGAAGGGCAGGATACCCTTCCCATCAATCAGCAGGGGTCGGTGAGGAGGCAGGGTGTGACGGTTGCTGTGGACAACCATCGGAGCTGCTGGGTCGAGCTGGCCAAGGGTGTGCGGTTCCTGGTCCTGTTCCACCACTATAAACACCCCAGCTACCTACAGATGGCTCACCTGGGGTTTTACGTCACAGATGGACAGGGACTGTCTGCTTCAACCCAAGGCCTTCTGGGTACGTACACGTCAGCTCTTCACTGATGGAAGAAGTACTCACATCCTTTACTTCAGCAAAAGTAAAAGCCCTTCAATCAAAGTCCTACTTAAGTAAATCTGCAGAACTGCTATCAGCCAAACTACTCATTCTGCACAAAAATTGGCCCTGTGACTGATCGATTACATGATTATATTAATGCATCAGTTTCAGCATTTCGCTGGTGCCTGGTTGAGGACGAGCTGATACAGAAGTACTTAATACACAGCTAAGTAGTAGTATTAAGTTGTACAGTGGTTCCCGGTGATTGTGCCCTTCCAAAACAAATGTGAGGGTTCAAAAAAAGTAGATTTTTTAAATCTTTATACTAATCTGTTGGACTTCTCTACACTTGTTTAACAAAGTTGTTTAAATGAAGCAACTGAGATTTTTATAAGGGGTCACAAGACAAAAAGGTTGGGAGCCACTGTGTTGTATTTTATAAGACTATCATAGATTTTGGATGTAAATCCTTAGAAAGTTGCTTTAAAGTAACTAGTAGTTATAGCCTTCAGTGAAAGTAAAAGGATGACTTTTCCATCAAGTGGAGCAGAAGTATAGTGTAAAACTGAAGCAGTTAAGAAAATGCATTTATGCTACACTGCTGTTCTTTATCCGTCCACAGGCCAGTTTCAGCACGCTGACATGAGTGTAACTGCGGTGAAGGATTATCTGGATGGAGGAGTTCACAAGGAGGCAGTTTCAGCCAGGGGGATCCTGAGGTGGGGCGGCGAGCACATGCCGGTCACCTTGCAAGACAAGACGCTGAAAGACACGGTGCGAAAACGCCACGCAGGCAGGTGCTGGGTGGTGCCCAAGGCAGAGATAGAGAGGCTGCTGGGTCATCCATACGAGAGCTACGTGGTGGATCGGGTGTAATTCTAGCCGAGTCGGCTCCACCTTGTTGCCTCTCTGCTGCACAGCTCAGGTCACAGCAGTTATCATGGTGTGGTTGTCGGACAAAGGGTGAGCAAGAAGTGGACTCCGTGAGGCTAAAATAACACGCCGCCAGTCGAGTGAACGAGGCCGTCTAATATTCTGTAAGCCAAACACAGGTGCGGTTACAAAAGAGGAAGAGAGAGGATGACAGGTTAGAGACGACGGTGAGAGAGGAAGCTGCATGTGAAGGAGTAACGAGGACAAATTCAGTTCGACAAATACAGTGACGGACTGAACGATGCTGCTGTCCTCTCCAGCTCGGATTCAAGCTCTGTGTTCTGTATCTGTGACGGAGACGCAATGCTCTCCTGTTCGCATGGCAACCACAAAATGTCCATTTGTGCTGCAGCAGTTTGCGCTCGCTGCAAAATGTCTCGCACACTAACTCTGTTCACAACTTCAAAGATATTTATCAAATTATAATATAATGATAATTAGGCAGAGACAGATTCTTCTACTTCAGAATCACCTGTAACTGTTAAAGCTGTATCATTCTGTAAGTTGTATTTTTAGCACAAGTGTATATAAAATATTATTGTGAGTGAGTATAGATAATGTTCCTGTAACAGATTACTCACCTGGATGTAGTTACTGCATCTTCAGAAAGATAAACAAAGCAAAGTCCAGGTGTTTCCAGGTTTGCCATGTGCTTTTTATTTTTCTATCATTTCATTCATAGTTAAATTCGTTTTATTTGTTACACAAGACATTAGGCATTGTTCACATACTAGTGATCAAACAAGGACAGTAAGTTTTCTACTACTCAGCCTGAACTATTTCTTTTCATCAATTTCAAGGGATATTGTCGACAGTGGTTTCCAAAGGCCAAACTGGATGAAAATTAAAACAGTACGACCACACATGGGGCTTTTGTTTTCAATAAATAAAAAAGAGGCTGATGCTGAGGAAGGGCTGGGGAGGGGGGCTTCAAATATGTCTATGTTCAAAGAGTAAACAGTATTCCAGTTGTAATCAGATTACATGTTTCCAGGATGAAGACCACACACAATGTTGAATGATGCACAGTGTGAAAACTGTCGTGAATACACAGCTGTACAGAGTTTGATTTCAGCTCCAGGACTCGACCGATGCTGTTATCCTTCCATCAAAACCTGTTTCTTAGGAATGCTAATAGTCATATTAAACCGTGATGCAGCACTGGAATGATCAGAACACATGACACAGCAAATAACAAACGAAAACAAAAGAATTTCTGTGTGCATCACTTTTAAAAATCCATTTTTATCATCGGAACATAAACTAATAGCATAGCATACTCAGCATTTGACATAAACCTTTCCACAATACGTCAGTGAAAATCAAATAAATAGAGCATAACAATAAGACACGTCAACACCCCAAACGCACGGTGACTTTGCTTAAGAGTTGTTCAGGGATTTGTCGTGGTGGATAAGGTGAAATGGAACCGCTTCGCTTCGCTGTTTTAAAGAAATCGTCTCACCTGTTGCACCGCAGAGACGCGAGGAGCGGCCTCGGCTCAGGTGTGCCAGAACAGCCCCGACGTGGTAGAAAACAATATCCCTTCTTTAGTATTCAGTCAGATCTGCAGAGCGACATGCGCTACCAAACATCTGTCAGCAGGTTTTGCCAATCACCATTTTTGGCACGAGACTGACCTGCCACTAACGGTTAGTTAAAACAAAGCAGTTAATTTGTGAAAGGGCACAAACATTTGAATAAGACCCCAAATTAAGGCTAAAACCAAATGAAAGCATCTTGGTTCATTCTTATGGGGCGGCACCTGTCACTGTGGCTTCACACCTTTGCTATGCTACAAAGTCATTTAAAGTTATTGGAGTATCCAGCGTTTCCCTCTATTAACAACTACAGTTTTCATAGGATTTAGTCCCTAGGGGAGTGACTTATCTAAATGACATACACAAGGGTTGAAACAACCAAGACACAATCTGGTGCTTTCACTAGGAGCCGAAATTTCAGTCTTCACCCTCTTCACTCAGAAGTGAAACTTTCTAAACGCCAAATCCGAAACATTTCCCCGCATACATTCTCATACCCCGCGGCACACTTCCTCTCATCACTCACTCCAGATCTTCCATCCTCGCCCGACACGAGAAAAATCCTCCCCATGCCTTTTTTTGTTCCTTACGTTCCCTTTTTGAAGACCACAGTTTCAACCTCAGATCTGTAAACGTCATAACTTCAGCCAGTGAAACGTGAACCAAATATATAGAAATAAAACTCTTCAATAATTTAAAATGTTAGAAAGTAAACTATTCAAATTAAAAATTGACATCACACAACAGAGATAAACAAAGGAACAGTTTTTTTGTTGGGGGGGCAGGGGCAGGGGGGTGACAGTAATTAGCCACTGGTTAGCTTGCCTGCTAGCACAGGGAACACAACAGCATTGCAAAGTGAGCACTATCAGTTCACAGAACAGCCCATTTATGTGTAATTTTTCATCACATTTTTTTTTTTGCCTGACCAACAGATTTTGCCAAAAGGAGCGGCGACGTTTGGAGTAACACAGGTAAAAGACCAAGAAAGAGAAAAGTGAAAGCAGGGTTGACAGGAGCGATACGTGGAAATGGTCCAGCCTTCATACAGCAGTGTCATTTGAGTCTATGTACAATACTACTGTGTGTAAAAGATGCATGCATGTCAACTGGAGGTGACCCTTCCAGAGGATTCTACGCTAAGCCATTAAGATCTCTCATGTCAGAGCTCGCAGTTCAGACCTCTCAACGCCATCAATCTTCCCTCCACCCAACCTCTGATATGAGGAGAAAGACGTTACAGAAAGAATGAAATGCTTTTGAAAATCGCCAACAACAAGTAATAAATTCACCTCTAATGATAATAGTTAAGACATGATTATACGGTAAATTCTACAATGGAATGAAAGACCATATCAACCCTGCTTTTCGGTGACAGAGAGGAGGAGTGCGAGTATTTGAACAGTGTGTGTGTGTGTGTGTGTGTTTGTGAGCATTTATGTGTCTGAACATCAAGAGAGAGAGGGACGTAAGGAGAAGGAGGCAAACGGCTGAGAGCAGGCAGAGCCCAGGAGTGCACCTCCTCTGCCGCGCTCACGCTCCCCACCCATCTGCTTTCAGAGGGCTGCTCGGGCAGCCCCCGCCCTCTACAACAGGCTCTGCCGCCTCTTTTGCCCCTTTTCGCCCCGCCTCCTCTCCCGGCCCCGCCCTCTCTCGGAAGCCCCTCTACCGCTCACTGCTCATCCTCCCCGAACACGTCGTTCTGTTTGCGCTTCATGTTCTCAAAGTCAAAGTCGCTCCCGGTCATACGTTTGTAGATGTCCTTGATGTCGTTGCAAGTGGTCTCGAAGTGAGTGGTGGCATCATAGGACCTTGAGGCGAAGACCTGGCAAAGATAAAATAACAGACTGAGAATCTGCAGCTGAGCTAGCAGCTCTGTGAGGCTGCGTTTCAGCACAGCGGTACTTGAGCTCAATGCTAACAAGCCCACAGTGACAGTGCTGACCTACTGATGTTTAATTGTTTTATGTTTTGTTACTTTAGCTCGTTGCATGCTAACTTCACCAAGCTAAATGCTAACATGCTCACAGTAACTGTGCTGACCTACTGATGTTTAATTGTTTTATGTTTTGTTACTTTAGCTTGTTGCATGCTAACTTCACCGAGCTAAATGCTAAAATGCACACAGTGACAGTGCTAACCTACTGATGTTTTAGCTCGTTGTGTGCTCACTTCACCAAGCTAAATGCTAACATGCTCACAGAGACAATGATAGCCTACTGATGTTTAATATTTTGCTACTTTGGCTCATTGCAAGCTAACTTCACCGCGCTAAATGCTAACATGCTCACAGAGACAATGCTAACCTACTGATGTTTAATGTTTTTTTACATTAGCTCATTGCATGCTGACTTCACCAACACTAAACACAAAGCAGAGGCTTTGTTTCATTAATTGGAGATATTTGAGCATAAACCAAACATTTACAGCAAATGTTAATTTTGTCTTAAGAATTCATCAAGTAGATTTTAAGCTAGTTTTATCAAAACTTGTCAACCTCATGGTGGTGCTACAGGAAAAGTCACTGTAGGCTTCATCCTCTGAGGACCATGAATGTCTGTAAAATAATTCCAATACATACTGGTCCCAGTTAGCATACTGGTTAGTTTTTCTCAGAACTTAGCTTTTTTATAGTTGCAACGTTGTTCTGGAAAAAAATCTCTTACCTGGCTCTCAGTACCATCATCTGTGGGCTCATAAAGGTCACTAATAGCCACAAACCTGTCAAAACAAAAAAAAAACTTCCATTAAGTAAACCTGGTTATTAATTAAAATGTTTTGCTAAGTTTTACATCATGCTTGTTTGTGAAACCATAAGTGCTTGAAATGCTGACTTTTGGTCGATGGGCTCCAGCAGCTCCAGGGCGGGCTCTATCTCAGCCTCGGGCTCACTGGTTTCCACTGTGGTGCTGACGATGGCGATGTACTTTCCCTGGGCTGCCACGTTGTGAGCATATGAGATCATGCACACATAGATGTCTGGAGAATTGACAAAAGAGGACAAGAAAGTCAAATCAGTTACCTAAAACTGCATTCACTGATTTTTCTTTTTTGGCCACTTGGGGGCAGTAGAAACAAACTGTTCTCATAACATCTTCTTATGGCTAAGGTGTTAGCAAACAGTTGCTTTTTTACCTAAAATCAAATCAGTTATATTTAACAGAAGCTGATTTGTTAGTGACAATGATCCGTACCTGAGTTGCGGTTAACCTGATTCTGAGGAATGATGATCTGGCAGGAGTTGGCGTCATTGGTGTTTTTGATGGGGTGGCTGAGGACGCAGATCACGCGGATCACCTGGCCCGCCTTACGGACGCGGTCTGGGATGTAGCTGGGGTCGCAGATGAGCTGCTTACAACGAGCCACCTGCAGCAGGAAGGACACGGAAATGAACAAGCGGCATTTTGAAGGACTTTTCCGAGTGAATTAACGAAATTATGTTGTTAAATCTGCATAATCATGGATGATAAATCAGCATGGCCGTACCTCGCCCTCAGACTTCACTCCAACCACATGGCCACCCTCCATCACTATCTCATCCACTGGTTTATTCAGCATGTATGTCCCTCCATAGATTGCACTCAATCTAAAATGACAAGTGAATAAGACCTGTTAAATCATGGAGTGGATTAGTATTTCTGCATTTATTATTAATATAGTAACATGGATATAAAACACGCTAAAAATAACCTGGCAAATCCCTGTGGCAGCTCTCCCAGACCATACAGGGGGTAGAGGTAGGGGCTCTTCCCATACCGGGCCAGAGATTCACTGTACAGCTTGATACGATTGATCGTCTCCAAACAGGGAACATCAAGATAGCTGAAGAAGAAAACAACAGAGGAAGAAAATAAATATGCAGAAATAATGTGACGCCGCTAATTCACAGATAAAAAGTTCATCTTAGTCTACATACAGTTCTGTTAAAAAAAAAACATTGCGGAGTTTTCAGGTTAAAGGTACGCTATGCAGGATTTGTCGGCTGCTGTTTGTAAACACACCATCCAAAGTTGGCCCCTCCTCCTAGCGAGAGAGAGAGAGAGGTGGCCGAGCGAGCTGCAGAGTGAATGAGAGAACACAGCACTGAAGCAGAAATACAACTTTATTTGTCATTGTATCATGACGGTGACGTTCAAATGCACAAATAAACACACCTCCTGCGGGAAGGAGGCGCATTGCTGGATTCTGTGTGAATGCATCCCACTCTGCCTCGCTGCTGTGCGTGCGAGTGTGTGTGTGTGCATGTGTGTGTGTGTGTGTGTGTGTGTGTGTGCAGCCCCGGCCCGCCCTCGGTCTAACAGAAACACACACCTGCAGCTCTTCATACGCCCGCGATGCAGACATGAAAGCAGAGGAGACAGAGACAGCAACATAACCTGGTCTCTACGTTTTTATAGAGTCCTGCCCGCAAACCCTGCCCGCTGTGATTGGCTGGGAGCTTCACACTCACTGCCCAAAGGTTGACACCCAGAAATGTCCCAAACACAATAATAAGGCAATAAGGCAGAGGATTGGATCTGTGTAGATACATACAGCACCACACACCTAAAGGGGGTCATAAGTGATGATTGAGAGGGATTATTTTTGTATGAATTGTTTTTTTAGGAACATCCTGCAGAGTGTACCTTTAAAAATGTAACTGTATGTGACATCAGGCAGTCAGTTCCTACACTGAAGTTTTATTAAACCTTCATTAGAGCATTTATTCTGTAGCTAAAATCACGTCCGACACTGTGCCGTTGCTCTTACTCGTCTGTCCTGTAGAGGGCCAGGGCGTGGCCGGTGAAGTCAATGACATCCTGGCCGAGGTCAAACTTCTTGTAAACATCCTTCATCGTTGTGGTTTTGGGGTCCACGCCCTCGAAGGTCTTGGGGTCATTCTCATCGAAGTTGGCGACAAAGACTAAGAACTTCCGAAACCTTCGCTTCTCGAACATCCCCATCAGATCTGGACATTCACACAGAGGCTTTAAGCTGAACGATCCGCGTGATTAAACGCGATTTAAATACTCTAATATTTTGCTCATTGACTGTGATGAAGACACATTCGAGCGGCTTACTTGAAGCTAGTGCCTCAGTCTCGGTCGACGGCACCTTGTAGATCTTTCCTCCTTTGTAGACGAAGCTTCCCTCCACTACTTTAAAGTCCAGGTATCGTGTCACTTCTGTGTATAGCAGCATCTTCACAAGCTGACCTGCAGTCAAACACACACACACACATACACAGGTTACATCTTATTGTGCAGCATTCAAGCAATCAGACATCCTGCTTTGACAGCATCAGGACACAGAATGCCACGTCACCTATGATCCTCATTATGAATACTAATTATCACATAATCATCCTAATCATCTCCCAAGTCTATGATAAGTGATGCCAGAGGGTTTTATGGCGACATATTCGTCCCTTTATGTTCTCAATGAGTGACGTGGGACTGACCGTTGGCCATGAGAAACTTGGGGATGAGGTCAACGTTCCAGTCCCGTCCTCTGCCCATGGACTCGGGCGGAGTGTCTGGAAGACTGAAGCGCTTGTACAGCTGTGGAAAAAGACAAAAAAACAGAAACATAAACTCCATCCTGTGAGGCTGAAACCTATGAAGCTGACAGAATCTGAGGCATTAAGAAGGATATGGCAGCGAGCAAATGAAGACAATAAAAACAGCAGCTGATGCACTGGAAGTAAAATGAGGGACATAAAATATATTGATTGGTTTTACAGGTCCCAGGAGGCCTTTACCTCCTCCAGAGGGGTGATGGAAGAGCTCTCGCCGCCATAGTAGGGGTTCCTGTCCATGTGCAGAACCTTTTTTCCGTTCACAGACATGATCCCGGACAGAATGCACTCCTGCACAAAACAAGATTTAATGACATCAATTTGAAAATGAATAAACATGAAATAAAAGTGACTCAGGGAGGAGGTCTCTCAAAACGAAAGAGAGATTTAATAGAAGTCATAATGGGAAGTTGAGAGGTTTTGACATAAAGCTGCAGGGAGGACAGAAGGAGCGGTGTACGCATGCGCGGCAAGCTCGTTTCATGTATCCACAATAATAATAATAATCATCATTATCATTATTATGATTCTTATTAATATTATTAGAATGCGCAATCTTAATACGATAACCGAATGATGTTATCACAACATAAGATTAAAATCAAATTATTATGGCTCTGCGTTGACAAAGGATATTTGATACCTTTAATAAAACTACCAATATGTCGACTTTTACGCACGCGAAAATCCAGATTAATCTCTCCGGACATGTGTCCGCCGTATTTCTGACGCACTGGGTGTGATAAGTGGGGGGAACTGCGGCGACAGAAGCGGCAGTGAAAGGCTCAGTCATTTAATAAACCCGTGCTCAGGCCTGCGCCAACCTCAGGATGGAGGCCTGTCTGTGCGAAGAGGACCATGACACACTGTGGGGTTACGCCTAAAAGATGCTCCTGGGTGTAACACAACACTGAGCCGCCTGTGAGGGGGTAAAAAATACCCCGCAGTCTGCAGCGACCTGTCGTGCACAAGCAGGTCGGCTGGTACATCCAGCGACGTTTCTGAAGCGCATCTAATATCACGATTTTCTAATGTCACAGGCGCACAGGGATGCAGGAGGCTTTCACTTCTGGGCTCGGACAGATGGAGGATAGCGGGCCTAGTCTGGCTCAAATAATCCCGTGAAAGCTCGCACAATCAATCTTCTTTGTCTCTGCGCAAAGCGAATGAATCTTGATTACTTACTGTGAGTCCGGTGCCCAAAACGATCACATCATATTCCTCATCCATGTTGTATCACCGCCTCTCCCGTCTCGCCCTCTTTTTGCCTTAAGAAATGAAGGGTATTGAAGGAAAGAACGCCGGTGAGTCCACAAAACCGGGGATTCGGCTCCCTTTCTCTTCCCAAAGTGCTTTAAACGGCTCGTTCAAAGTTAAATTTTATTTATTAATCATTAGGCTTTAATGACTAATGGAATAAACTGTCCACACTGTCACCGGCGAGGACGACCAAAGATGGCCCTGATCATGGAGCACTCTAGAACAATATTAGTGCGCGTCTGCAAATAGTGCGCATCCTCCTTCTCTCTTCCCATCTCGTCACACAATGGACTCAAACTGAAAAGCTGACTGTACCAGGAAACCCCGCTCTGCGCTGGCTTCATCGAGCGGTTATACACATGTTGCACTTCGTGTTAGAGTTTGGCTTGAAGTTTAACATTTTTTTTGCCATTTTAAGTACATTTCGTCCAAGTCTGTGCGGTCTCTATTTTCTTTTCTATCCTTCGTTTCCAGTTGTAGGCGCAGCGTTGCGTGGATGCAGGCAGTGGTATCCCTCCGCCGCCACAGCTGTGTGGATAGGAGTTGCTTTCACTAACTGACCGCACGCAGGCCTCTCCGTCCAAAAACTACTCAAAACTTTACTTGTGTGTTTTTATGTTTTCGTGTTGATAAAAAGCGTCGTGTTTGGATGATGAGTTATGATGGCAAGAGTCGTGAAATGCCCAAATGTAAGCGTGTGTCAGCACCATGGACAGTTGCAAGTGTAACGTTACTTGTCGTTCGTGGACAAAGCTCAGCGTTCAGCTTTATACACGTCACATGTCTGTTTATGGCACAGTCAGTATTATGACAGCCACTGCAGTTTATTGTTATAACACCTGTCATTGCGCTAAGCACTAAACTGAAGTACAAACCAACTAGCATTAGCATTGTAGCAGCGGCTCGGACGGGAAGGTCGGAACAGCTAATGATAGCCGCGTCCAGACTGGGAGGAATAAAACAGTTGTTCCGTTTTTGATGTGACCAGAGCAAAGCAGCCACAGCTGCAGCCTGTCGTGGCGGTGAGAGGCAGCTGTGGGCAGGGTAGGAAGGCTGGAAGAAGCAGGAAGTC
This sequence comes from Chelmon rostratus, assembly GCF_017976325.1. NCBI lineage: Eukaryota > Metazoa > Chordata > Actinopteri > Chaetodontiformes > Chaetodontidae > Chelmon > Chelmon rostratus. The sequence continues at coordinate 25,044,290 of NC_055667.1, read as the reverse complement.
CTTTCTTTAGCGCTGCTGCACATGACTGTCAGCTGGTTTGCGTCACGTGACCAGAACTTTGCGGAAAAGCTGAACGAAAATGGCAGGTTTGAGGCGCCCGAGTCCACTGCGAGTGATGGCTTTTATTGCCTTTTTCGTCGCCCTTTTCGCTACGGGGAGCTCCACTGCTCAAGTTCCAGTTCTGATGTGGTCCAATCACGGGTAATATTTCATTTTCATTATTTATTTGTAACGTAAGACTCACTTTAACGGCCAGCACTGGCCAGCTGTCTATCATGTTAATGCTAACACTTAGCAACTCAGCTAACTGAGTTCCTACTTCTATACAGACAAGACTAGTCGGCCGACCTAGCTAAAACTCATAGGCTAAAGTGTACAAACAAAATACGTCGACGTTTGTTTTGACTTTTTTCAGTCGATAGAACAGCCTGAACAGCTAATATCTAACGATTAATGTAGCTTCTACACATACTGAAATGACCCAGTGAAGCCGCGAGTTAGCGTCTTTGTTACACACGTTGCAAGTGTCATAAACAGAATTTATTTGCACCTTTAAACTTAAGTACAGTGGTTGCTCAAAGGCATTAACACTACGGTTTTACTACTCAAACCACTCTACTACTTTATTTTATGGAGACATGACAGCTTTATTTATTTAGTTTGCATTTGCACAACTGCTACTCTACATGTGTGTCTGCATTCGTGACTAAATACTTGAAATAAGCCTGAATGAGAAATTAAATATAAAAACACGGTTTTTATACTGACACAATCCCCTTGGTGTTTGACTCTCATGGAAACACAGAAATGTAACATCATGATGGTCCTGATGTGATGTTTGTGGTAATGTTCTGATAACTGCAACACACTTTCAAAGCAGTTGAGAACAGCTGTATGAGTCTGTCTGTCTTTATCTTTCCTGCATGTGTAGCTTACCACCACAGGCCTCACCTGCAGCTGGTCACATCACATCCAATGACCAGTTCGCTGCCTACCTCGACTCTGCCTTTGGCTCTGGCCCCCACACTGTGCTGTTGTTTCTGCAGGACAAGGTCAGTCCCTGAGACATGAAAACTACATTTCTGCTCTGCAGCAAACGTGGTCACTGTATGTCACTAAATACGTCAGCGCTAAGGGTGAAAAGTGTTGAGGACAAAGACTCGGCTTCTACTGTACAGTCAAAGATTCTCTGAGACTTTTGTGGATTTCATAACATCGATTAGAAAGCTAATACTTGGATATGGGAGTTTTGTAAAACGGGGTAGTAATGAGTCATGTGTCGTTGCACTGCAGACCCATGTGACACAGTCTTCTCATGGTGGTATGACAGTGAGCTTTGGCATTACTTCCCCTATCACAGTTCCTCATTAACGCATGGTTCTGGTTTGGTCTCCGCTGTGGATGTTCATTGTTGTGGCTGATTAATGAGCTTGATGGATGCTGTAGTTGCATTTCAGTTTTCGTTGTGTAAACATACAAGTATTTCTTCCACTTCTCATGTAGGTCAATTGTGATGTCTTACTGTCTTTTTTTGTGTTCAGTTAAGCAAAGATGACTTCACCGTCTTTGGAGGAGTATTTGGAAACAAGGATGATAGTGCCTTTCAAAACCTTGAGGTGAGTTTTTATAACTCAAACATTAGTCCCAGATTAATGATTTTGTCTGACTAATAATATTGACAATTCGCTCCGCCCACTCCTCTTCAGGCTGCAGTGCAGTCGTCTTCCTCATCAGTGACGCTTCCTGCATTAGAGTGGTCAGGCTCCTCTGCCATCCTGGCTATGCTGCAAGAGAAGCTTGGTGTCTCGCCTCTGCTTGTAGACGCAGACACTCTGTCACATCTCAGCATCAACGCGTCTGTCAGCAATCTGCTGCTCATCAATCTTCCATATTGTACCAGGTAAGACTCGAGTTCTGCAGCACATCAGTGATTACAAGTATTCCATTTCTATCTGGGTGAAATTGAACATTTTTACTGTTTTGTAGCTTTCACAAGCCTTGCAAAGAAGTCCTGAGTGACAATGGTGAGTTGTTACTGTTTTGGAATTTCATAGTGTGAAATCATCATCATCATTTTGGTCACTGTGTAGTTATAATCATGCACAGTGGATGAATAAAGTGTGTTTTGCTTTCAACAGATGAGATTATTGGGAAAGTTCTGAGTACCATGAAAGCCAAAAATGTCCCATACACTGCGATATACACGGGACTCCAGCCATCACGAGTAAGATTTTGGAACTGGCACACACAAAAGTTGCCACATCATGTACCAGAACTATAGTTTTTGTAATAATATCTATTCTTACCCAGCACATGTCATATGAAGACAAAATGCATTAGAATTTTAATTTTGACCACTTCTTTGACAGGTGATCGCAGAGACATCCACGTCTAACCAGCCCGTCGGGCGATCATTGCTCCAAGCAGTTGTGCCCGATGTCAAACCGCCCGTCATGTTCAATGCATCCGGAGGTCCTTGCATAATGCTTTGGGCTCAGAATCTCAATGTCAGCCTCTCATCTACTTCAGAGTGGATCGACCTTGCTGCACAAACACCTTCCCTGACAGGATCCCTGTGTAACAGCAGTAACTCACGGTGAGATGACGAGCATGTTCGCGTTTGTTATGCCTGTTGACAAGAGAACTTCAGTTTTGTTTTCTTTAAAGGAAAGAAATCATTTTAAATGTATTCTTCTTTTCTCACTTTAGGCTTGTCCTCAGTTATGCGTCAGGCTTTACACTAAGGTAAGGCAGCACATTGCTCATTTAAATGAATAGTTGGACATTTTGGAAAACTCACCTTTTCTCTTTCTTATATCTGTCTTTTTTTTTATAATTCAATTTTTTATTGTATTTTCATTATTAGAACAGACAAACGAACAACAAACACAACAGACAAAATGGAGGTCAAATAGTATTTTTTAAAAAATAAAAAAATAAAAAATTATCGAGAAATAAAAATAAAACAGGCAGGTAAGTAAGTAGATAAGGCAGGTAAATTAACACATTGGTCTTATATCTGTCTTTTAAAAATTTTGTCTGTCAGCAGCTGGTTAGCTTAGCTTAGCACAAAGACTGGAAACAAAGGAGAACCATGATCCAGCATCTGTCTGAACGTAACAAAGATACTCAGTAATACATTATATCTTTGTATCTTCATTTAATCAGTGCAACAACAAAGGTGTAAAAGTTTCTGCAGGCAACTAACAGATTCTCCAGGAAGTCACTGCACGTGGCCAAGAAATAGTCCTGCCCATAACCCCTCGTAAAACCACAAACTGTCATTTTTACACTTTTTGTGTTGCTGGAGCGAGAGTGCTCAGTCTGTGCTGACCAACAGCAGGGCTGTTGTTACAGGGTGTGAACTGGTATTTGGAGAGTTTGTGACCTGCTGAGGTGCCCATGCTAACTGTGTGTGTGTGTGTGTTGAATATCCCCAAACAAGATTAATAAAATGCTAGAATTAAAATTTAACTGTAAAATTTGATTTAGATTAAACAAACTATATAAAATGTCAATGAGCGAGTTTTAAAGGAGCTGGCAGGCAGATTTCATTATGTTGGCCAGAGTCAGGCTCCCTGTTTCCAGTTATTATGCTAAGCTAAATTAACCAGCTGCTGAATGTATCTTCATATTCAAGTCCCAGATATGAGTGTGGTGCAGGATTTTCTCATCTAATTCTTTGTAAGGTGACAAATAAGCATATTTCTGAAAATGCCCAACTGTTTCTGCTTTAATCATCTGTTTAAAAAACAGAAAACTTGGCTTCAAATATGAAGTATTTCTCTGCTATGTGAATTATTTGTGACCTAATAACCATCATCTTTAGGTATTATTTAAGAGTTAAACACTCAAGAACTCAGCTGCTCTGTTTCATCGTGTTTTCGGCACCTTCAATCTTTGAAACAGCTAAATCGCTGTCTCGCCTCCTATTCTTCAGCGTAATTCACCTGCCAATGGCTTTCTCTTCTATTATATATTGAATTAGTTCAGTGTAAGTGTGTTAGGGTGGTGCCATGTGTTGCAGACTGTCTCAATCTTTCGTCTTTCTACCATTGGAAGAGGCAGCAATTTTGAAATCCTGTATCAGGAGTGTAATTTATTGAACAGATTAATTAGTAACAATAAATAACCAGTTGTCACAGTTCTAGCTATAAGTACTAGTCTTCTACATCAATATGCTGTCATTAAAATACTCTCTCTTCTGTTGAACTCCAGTTTTTTCATGAGTCAGCGGTTCTATCCTGTCTCTGCACGGAACTGGTTCACTCTGGACTTTGTGCAGCTACAGTCTAACGGTCTAACTGCATCTTTCATCGGGAGCCGGAGCATCTACGCCCCTGCAGAGTATTCCTTCCACTGCCAGTCCGTCAGCAGCTTCCAGGATACTCTGCTCGTGCCAAACAACACCAACCAGAACACCTCGCAGTGGAGGCTCAATTTTATCGACTTCCAGGTATGACTATACTGCTGCATTTACGTCCTGCCACTCAATATTCCTACAGCAGTGAATCCAAAAATGGGGGTGTGTTTTTTTCATACAGGTGTCTGCTTAGTCTTTTGATTGAGTGTTTAATACATTTCATTTCACGGTGCAGATTCAGGGCTTCGGTTTGGCCAACGGAACAGATTTCTCCTACGCCAGCGACTGTGCGGGCTTCTTCACCGCAGGGATTTGGATGGGGCTGCTGACCTCATTGCTCATGCTGTTCATTTTTGTGTACGGTCTGCACATGATCATGCAGCTGAACACAATGGATCGATTCGATGACCCCAAAGGTCCATCGATTTCAGTGCCTCAGTCGGAGTGAAGCCCTCCAAAACACGCACACTCCTCAGTCTTCAGGGCCTCCTAGATTGTGGACCCGGCAGAGTCCCTCCTTGTCTTGAGGCATTCTACATTTGGGCCTGAAGATATTTTTCTGTCAGATTGAACTTCTCTCTGATGATTCTCTCCTGTACCTTTCTTTAATGAATCCTTCGGCTGCTGCCTTTGGGGTGCCGTTGCCTCGAAAGGCACGTTCCATTTCATCTCCCGACAAGTGCCAAAATGGATGCGCCTTTCATATGAGCTGATTTTGAGTGCATGTGCTAAAAGATGTTTTTGTGCCACTGTTGGCCAGACGCAGAGGATATCTTCCCAAAAACAATTTGCAATAATTCCTCATACCAGAGAATGCCTTCTGCGCCAACATGAATGTGTTTGCTGGATGCTGTAGGACCGTTTCAGACCTCAGTTCTTACTTTATTTTTCCAACTCGACTTTAATTTAAAGACTACTGGTTATGGAAGAAGTGCCTGTATATAAAGACTAGAATGCTGTTTGTGATTGTGTCCTGAAGTGTTGCTGTTTCCTGCATTTAGTTCTGTTCTCGCGCCACAGACAAATCCCACACAAGTGCTTTTCAATCCGTGAAAAATGTTTATTCAATAATTAATTTATTTATGTAAAAAATAATGACTTTCTCTAACTTTAGCTACGTTTAAAGTTTACTGGCTTCAGGTTCATAAATGTGCCTCAATTCTGCTTTTGCCAAACGCATTGATGTGCAGTTGCCTTGATATGTGCAAAATAAAGATTGTAAAATGTTATTTTTTAATTGTGTTGCTTAACATTTAAACCACCTACAAGGGGACGCCTCCTGTCTGCATAATCTATGCGTCAAATCGGTTGCCATCGTTACAGCGAGTCAAAACACGAGTGGAGACGGAGCCGAGCGTGAGCTAGCGTAGCTTTCCTTCTTCTCCGTCATTTTCTTTCGTACCAGTGGTTTCCAGGATGTCAGCAGCCCCTGTTCAGAGGCTTTTCTTCGGCAGCAGTCAGGAGAGGAAACTCTTCCCCCTCCATTATCCACCGGACCGGCTGGGAAACCAACTGCGCCGAGAGGAAGCGCCGCACCTCGGCCCCGGCTGCTATGACAACCACAAGGTTCGTCTCCGGAGTGGCTGCTTCACCGTGTTTTGCAGAATAATCCATCATCTTTGACACAAAAAAAAATCAGTGTGTTTAAGAACAGAGTATGCTGGTTGTTTGGTGTTGTCAGTATGTGAGAAGCAGCCTAAATCTTTCCGTCTCCTTCACAGCTTGGGACCATAGTTTATGGCTTAGAAACGACCCCGCGGAGTAAGAGAGGATACGGCCTGTCTGCCAGGACTGCAGCACGATTTCCAGCCTGCAGCAAGGTGCATGACACACCCCCACCACAACTACCCGTCAGCCTGAAGCTGAGAGCACATTCAAGTTCAGTTTGTCACAGGGAGTGTGACTCAACCTGAGAAACATCTGTTTAATATCTTCCACAGCTGCATGACTTTAAAAGTTTAAGACAGGAAGCCTGCGTTAGCGACTGCAGGTGTGATGTTTGGAACATGTTTACAATCAGAAGCAAAATCGCGTTTACTGGCCAAATATGTGTCCACATGCAGGGAATTTGACTCTTAAACACTGGACTCAATGTACTTGCAAAGGAAAAAGAAAAACGCTTATGCCAAAATATCAAACAAGGAATATACATGCAATGATTGATGTGGCAAAAAATGCAATGAAATATACAATGTGCAGGTATTTGTGTTGATAGTGATAGTAAATGATGAATACACAGTTAAAATCTGTACATAAATGTGTTATAAATGGACAGGCACACTGCGAAAATACTCCACTATGTGGAAAAGTCCTGCATTCAAACCTTAAGTAAAAGTATTCACGTATGATCAGCAAAATGTACTTAAAGTGCTTGAAGTAAAAGTGTTCATGTTGCAGTAAAATGTTCCTGTCAGTGCTTTTCTATCATATCTGATGTTTGTGGATTAATATTACTGCTGCACATTTTACTGCTGTACATGTTTCAGCTTGAGCTCATTTGAACTACTTTACATACTGTTGGCTGGTTTAATCTACAGATGCATCATATTCTCTTTTTTTTTTAACATTATTGCCTTAATGCAAAAAAACAGGCAATTAACATCATGAAAACAAAATTCATCTTGAGATTGGGCTTCATTTGTCATATAAAAATAACAATACAAGAAGAGCACACATTTAGTTATTTCAATACATATCTACAGTATTACAAAAATGGTACAAAAAAATTAAATAAAATAAATGACAAAAAACAAAATATTGGTATGGGTGTCCTAACCAAGATAGTCAATGACTGGTGCCCATCTTCGTAAAAAAAAAAAAGTAGGCATTTTTAACTGTAACTGAGCAGTCTTAGACTCCATCATGTAGACATGCCTTACTTTTTGTAGCCATTGTGAAGTCATGGGAGGGCTTGCTTTCATCCAATTGATAGTAATTATTTTTCTTGCAATCATCAACAAAATATGCATTATGTAACATTGTTTGATAGTGAAAAGGTGGTTAGGAAATACATCCAATAAAAATATAAGTGGGTCCAGGGGGAAGTCCATTTCCAGAATCTTCTTCAGTTCTTCTTTGATGTTTTTCCCAAATGTCTGTGTTTTTGGGCAGTCCCAAAATATATGAGTGTGGTCACCAACCATACCACAGTTCCTCCAGCATTTATTGCTGGTATTGGTTTTGGAGACAAACGTTTTTAAGGGTGTCCTGAAGAATCTTGTTTTGACCTTCCAGTCAAATTCTTTCCAAAGTTGACTTCCAATCCCCTTGTGACATCTCGAGCATATGTTTTCCCAAGATTCATCATCTAATGTTGTATTTAGTTCCAATTCCCATTGCTGTTGATGCATCATATTCTATAAGATCATCATGTGTTTGTAGACTCTATCCTCCAGTTTATCACAAACATTCAAAATCACCAAATTTAGAGATATGTGGTCAGGAAGAGTTTGAAAATTTGTAATCTAGTAAAAATAGCAAGTAACTACAGCTGTCAAACAAATGTAGTGAAGTGAAAGTACAATATCTGCTTCTGAGGTGAGGAATACAAGTACCTCGTATTTATACTAAAGTACAGAACTTGAGTCTTGAGTCTGATGAACGATGTTATGTTGCATCATGGGAATTTATTGGATTCAGCCTTTTTGGAGCTTGACCCATATTAGAGACTATAAATCAGGACATCTCAGCCGCTTCTGCTTTGATTGAACCTTTCTGTTCATCCCGGTCTCGTCTCGTCCCCTAACTGTACTGTAGTGCAGAACTAAACCACTGGACCTTTTAACATGTCAAGTTAACTGGATTTGTACAATTTCTATTACCAGATGGAGACCCCTTCCCCACAGCAGTACCATCAGGATCAAAGCTTGTCCAGAGTCCCCCCTCCTGCTAAAGCACCTTTCAACTCAACCACACTGAGGTTCAGGAGGCCACCATGTACATCTGAGGACAGCCCGGGGTGAGACTCACACACACACACACACACACACCTCCACTGCAGCAGTGGTGAACCGGGCTGACAGGTGATCATTTTGTGACACAGCCCTGGGACCTACGCTCATGATGCCGCGACAAACAGGAAAGTAAGCTGGCCCATGTGCTTTGGGAGACCGGACTGGTCCAGGCTGCCTCAGGTGGAGAAGAAGGCACTCAGGGGGAAGGTGAGTGAAGCGAACGCCATTCTGTGAATCTGGCCAAACAAATTAAAGGCAGAACGGGCAGGAAAGTCAAAGTTTTCCCCCTCCTTTGCTGTTCATGCATGCTCAGATCTGGCACCCGGTGCACTTTCACCCCCTACAAATTGTTTATTTCATCCAAAACTTTTTTTCTTGTGAATAACTTTACTGAGAAAACATGTTCTTCATCGTCAAAGTAGCAAGTAATCATACTTTATGGTGCAAAAAGAACAAAAATTGTGCAACAAATATGTAAGGAAATGTAGTCTTTGACAATTGTCAGCTTTTCAGATTAAAGTTTTTAGTAGTCAAGTATGTTTTAAAATCTGTATTTTAAAAAAAATATAGAGGGTAATCCTTTAAGCCCTTTAGCAGACATTGTGGTGCGTTGAACCCCGTTGTCTTTTTAATACAGCAGGATTCACACACGTCGCTGCTGATTGGGCGACACCTGACACCTGACAGAAAATGTACCTCAAAGCCAGTTTCATAGAGTTTAGAGGAGAATCTGTACCAATCCAGTGCACGCTGTTTCTAAATTAAACCTGCTTTTATGGAGTCCCGCCCTCACACCCTACACTACTTTGTTATTGGCTGAGGGATTCAAGGGTGGACGCGCAGAAACACCCCTTACACAGCCAATAAGAAAAGAGCCTCCGTAGATACAGACGCCACCAGTGGGACAGACGTGATGACTGAGGGATTATTTTTGAATGATAAATGTCAACATTTTTTTTTTTTTTTAAAGGAAATCTTACTCATTCTGCCTTTAAGGTTTCGACTCCAAAATGTAAAATAGCTGGTTCACAAATGAGTCCATATCCACCTAAAAGCAGGGATGCAGGATATGGGGGATATTTTCCAGACTTTCATGAGGTGTGTTTGTAGAAGCTGAAAAAGCGTAGTCTGGTTCCATGACATGATCAGAAGGTAGCTTAACGTTGGGCCAATTTACCGCGACTTTCTCTAAGGAATATTTTGCACATGCAACCACACTGTTAGATACTGTGTAAGTGTTAAACTCACGGTTGTCGTGGTTTAAGATCGTCAGTGAACTTCACTCTGGGCTGTTTTCAGTGTCGATGACACAGATACTAAGCATGGTGTCTGCAGAGCTCTTGACTTCACCCACAGACATGAGAGTGTTATTAAGCTTCTCATCTAACTCTTACCAAGGAAGCAAATAAGAGTTTAAGCTTGATGTGCAGATAAAAACATGTTTTGAGAGTTGTAAGTTGTGCTGCTGACCCACCCTGAATGCTGCACAAACACAATTACACACAGCTGCCGCTAAAAATGCATGATTTTCTTTATAGGACTTCTGTTTGATAAATTCAGTGTGTTTTCTCACATAGTGCAACATCTAATGTGTTTTTGTTTATTTTTTCCCCTTTAGCTTGACAGTGAAAAGGAGTTTCTGAAGCACAGGAGCCGAGTGGCCTACATAAGTCTGTACTATTAACTCTAGAGCTGATGGATGAAAATCCATCTGAGATATGATGGTGCCTTTGTCAGGTTGTTTTCCTGACCTTTTTCTGTCAACAAAACCGGCCAAAACTATAAAAATTACTGTCTGAAACTGTTGTCAAAAGTTAGATATCTCAGAATTACAAAAAGAAACGTATATTTCTTTATTCACAAAATGACTGGATTCCTGTATGTTATTCTATGATGTTGTTTACAAAGTGAAACACTTTTTAAAGAAAGTGAGTGCTTGCTGAAAAAAATGACAGAACAAAACAAAGTTCTCTTCAATTGAAGTCAGTCAGGGTACAAAAAGCCAGCAGCAGCACTGGTCCCACGTTAGGGCCGCTGTAGCCGCTGGTCCCGGCCCACACCGCAGGCTTCAACACCGGGCCGCTCCTCTGTGTGGAGGGAAGCACTGCTGAAAGCACCAACCGCTGTGGCAAACGTGAGTCTGTTGGGCTCGGTGGCTCATTTCTTCCTCCTCACTTTGGGTTTCTTGACCGGCCGGAGGTACGGGTTGTCGATCATGTTGTCCTCGTTGGCCTTGGCGGAGGGAACGACGCCGCTGGGAGGAAGCATGGAGTTCTCCTTGTCATTTCCTGGATCATCCTGAATGAGGGAGAAAAAAGGTGGAGGTGAACAATCATTGCAGTGCACTTGATTGCAACTTAGATGAGAAGATGACATCACTCAATTATCTGTAATGTAAGCCAGCGCTCCTGACCAAGAAACAGTGACAGCTTGTAACTCGCGAAACGACGTGTTGTTTTTTACATTTCTGTTTCTGTGCAGATTAAACAAACGAGGCAGAGTGTCTATTTATCTACAGTGAGGAGGCCACAGGGGATGAGTGGTTCAAACACAGAAACTTCACCCAGGAGACCAGTTTGAGTCCTGTGTGGAACCCAAAAACCTTTTTTAGTTTAGACTTTAATGACTGATTATTTTCAGTTTGGTTACATCCAGGCACCAAAACTGCTTGGTTCGGTTTAGGAAAAGGATCACACAGTAAATTACTTTGAACAAAGCCAGGCTAACTGTTTCCAGTCTCCATGCTAAGATGAGCTATCTGTCTCCTATCTTTAACACCATACTTAACAAATAACTGAGTGGTATCAATCTTCTCATCATCAACAACATATTTCCCAAAATATCAAACTATTGCTGTCAATTCAAATTCAACATACTCTCATTAAAGGATAACTTTCGTTTTTTTACAACCTGGACTTTATTTGTAGCATTAAATACGACCATTTACTCACCCAGACAACTTTGGTGGCATTTGGAGTCGTTTTGAAGAAATTAGGCCCAGAGGAGCGGCGCGTATATCCGTATAATGCGAGTACTCGGGGCATCCATGCGCAGCCTCTATAAACGCATAATCTGCAGAAACTCGTTCATATTCCAATATTTTGTAATGATATGCTGGTGCTAATCCCCTCTGAGCGTGCTATCGACATCCGGCGTCTCTAGACAACTACCTCTCATGGATGATGTCATTACCGAACGCCGGGCGCTGCGAGCAGCCAGCCACAACACGGCTAACTCTGCGGCGGTCGGCTACGAATACGCAATAATGAACCATAGCTGTGCCAAACTACAGCTAAACTAGCTGACCGCCGGCTCAGAGGGGAATAGCACCAGCATATCAGAACAAAATATTGGAATATGAACGAGTTTCGCCGCAGATTATGCGTTTATAGAGGCTGCGCATGGATGCCCCGAGTACTCGCATTATACGGATATACGCGCCGCTCCTCTGGGGCTAATTTCTTCAAAACGACTCCAAATGCCACCAAAGTTGTCTGGGTGAGTAAATGGTCGTATTTAATGCTAGAAATAAGGTCCAGGTTGTAAAAAACGAAAGTTATCCTTTAATGACATGTCACTCTGTAAATAGAAAAAATATAATAATATAAGCAGATTTATTTGAAAAGGCAAATTGGATATCAGATTGGAACTTACAGGACCAAACATCAAACCTCTGCTCACTGTGGATTTGGACGATTTCATGTAGAATATACAAAGCTCTATTATGGACATCTTCAGTGGGCTTTCTCAGGAATTCACACCAAATCCTGTTCCTGGTTCTCAGGAAAACTACCCGCAAGAACACGAGATTTTGAGCATTTGGATGTGTGTGTGTGTGTGTGATCACATGTACTGGAACAAAGACGCCTTCTCCGAACCTCATTGACGCCATCATGCAACTGCCATGCCTACATTAAGAATTCCAACCTTGAAATGCTGTTATTACGGTAATTAAACTGGATTAGCCTTTCAGATGCAGTGGTTTCTGTTAACCTGGGAGGGATTTTCTTTCTGCCAATCTAACCAGTAATAACCTCTGGGCCAGAACTAAAACGGTCATACACTCCTCTATTATTTCCATTACTAACTGTCTTTTGGCAACAAATAAATGGATGAGCAATAATTTAAGTTAAAGTTAAATGAGGACAAAACTGAAATCCTGCTACTCAGCCCTAAAACAAAAAGAGAAATGATGTTCAATAATCTGGGGAAACTCCCTGGATTACATCTGAGGCTACAAATCTTGATGTTCCCCTAGACGCAGATCTAACCTTCAACCCCCACATCGACATGCTGATAAAAACTTCATTTTCCACTTTAAAAACAGCTGAAGTACTTTCTAAATCAAAAATATGCTTAAAAAACTGATTAATGCCTTTATTTCACGCCGACTCGATTACTGTCATGTATTAATTACTGGCCTCTCAAAAAAAAAAAAAAAAAAAAAAAAAAACCACACAGACTTCAGCTCATTCAAAACTCTTCCGCTCGGCTTTAACCAGAACCAAGAGGAGAGAGCACGTTAGTCTGGTTTTAGCTGCTCTGTTCTGGCTTCCTCTAACATTCAGGGCTTCCTCCTTGTAATTCAAAGCCCTTAATGCTCTGGAACACACTACCTGTCAATATCAGGGAGGCAGCACGCAAATTATTTTTAAATTAAAACTAAAAACTTCTCTCACTTTAGCCATAACTTGCAATGACTTCCTGATACAGGTCTGAAACTTTTATGCTTTGCCTTGTGCTGATGTGCTGCTGCATGTGACGTCTTTGATGTAAAGCTCTTTGAGCTGCAATTCTTGTATGAAAGGTGCAATACCAATAAAGTTTATTCTTATGTTATTATTATTACCGCTCAGACATTTAAAAAAAATGGTGACATTAAGAAGATATGTTAAAGAAAACGAAGGACAAATGATTCTGTGTGGTTGGCTCTGTGCATTTTGTAGGGAACATTGTTTTTCTAAAATAGTGTGTTTTAAAGAATATCTGTAATTTCATGTCGAAATATCCTGGGTTCTCTGGATAAAATTTATGGCAAGAAATCTCAGGAATCCCAGAGGAGCAGTGGCATATTCCAAGGCAGTAATAATAAAGAAAGGACACCACAGAATCAAAGCAACTTACAGTGATGATGTTTCCTGTCGTGTTCTCGCTGTCTGTCTGGTCGTCCTGCTCCGAGGAGTCTGTCTCCTCCAGGGTCTGCAGTTCCAGCTCTGAAGGCAGGAGGGCGCTGAGATACGGGATGGTGCTCGGTCGCGCTGCGATCACTGACAACAGTCGCAGGAATTACAACTCATGGAAAAACGACACGGCCCTTGGTAGCATAACAGACATGCCGGCATACATACACAGAAAAAAAACAAGACAGACTTGAACGTGTCGGCGACAGATTTTGACAGAGACTGACTGACGACATCACTCACATGGGAAGGCCGTAATGTCGTCTTTGAAGAGGCTCTGAGTCTCTCCGGTCTTGGCCATGAACCGTGTGAGCGCTCGCTCCACGTCTCTCCTCTGACTGGCTGCCTTCTCTCTCACCACTTGGTAGTCTGACACAGGCTCTCTGAACGTCTGAGTGCACGAAGAAAAACACGTCACACACTTCACTTTCTGGATTTTATATGCTGCACATAATGACAGACTTTACTGGTGGTGAAACTGAGGGGTGTTTTCTTGTCATTCAGGGAGAATCAACATACAAAATGGTTTATATTTTATCTTCACAGACAGTTTCACTCAAGGAAAATCTAATTGCTTCAGGCTTTGATTAAGGCTCTGCTTAAAGACCATGAAAAGTTCTGACTCACAGGTGTTTTGATGTAGGTGTGGGGGTCAGGGAACTCTGGGAAGTGGCTGGGGATGTGAGCCGGATGTGTGCGTTTCTGTCCGGCTGACAGTGCTTTGGGAGTCAGGGGGGGGTTCGTCACTGGAGCTGAAATTCATAAAATCCAAAGATCACAGTTATATCATGCGGGCAAATTTTCAGTTAGTATCTTACAAATCAACGGAGAAACTGAATCTACCGTTATTAGTCTTGTTTATAATCCATACCAACAGCAGAGACAGAGCGGCTACTTACGGGCCGTTATGACCATCCTCTGTGATCTCTTGGCATACACAGGCAGGGTGTCGACATTGAAACCTGCAGCAACAGATTAAATCACGTCCTCTGTATTACCTTGTGTTGTTGATGTATAATTCATATGTTGCTGCCCTCCAGTACATACCCATTTCAATGAGAGCGACCACTGTATCCGACAGCGTTGGGACGCTTCTGGCTGTGTGCTCACAATAAGCTTTAGCACACCGACCTATTTCAGTTATATCTGAAAAAGAGACAAAACACTGTGGTTTAGAAAAGTCTGTGCTTATGAACAAATAATGTGCAGACATAACAAATGGATGAGTCATAAAGGATGAGATTTAATTTCTGCAGGAATCATCAACAAATACAACTGGCCCTATTTTTTAGTGTCCACATACTTCATTAAAAGAAGACGTGGAAGTACACAATGCGGATATAAGGAAACAGATACAGCAGCTAATCAGCTGCTACAAGTTCTATAGCACACAACAGGTACGCACCAGTCCTACTTTTTCTTTCCAAGTACGCATCCTGGTACTAGACTTCTAACCCAGCATCAGTGCTCCCATTCTCCAACCGTGTGTGACTCTGTCTTTTGTCTCAATAACATGCAATGCCAGGCCTGATTTTCTGAACCACTCTCCTTCATCAAGCTTTGTTAAACCTGTATAAAACTATTTTGACACTGCAGTCTATTAAAATGACCTCCTGACTGTATCCTTAGAAAAAATATACTGAATCAGTTTTAGGTAAAGCAGCTAACCACAACAGGCACTGTCAACATTTGCAGTTTCAAAGTAAAAGCCTACCACTGCTTAAAATGTACTAATTGACTGAAGCACTTGAATTGAGCACAACAAAAAGCTGAATCTAACGTAGTCACATCTGTTACTATCAGTTATGCATAACAAAGGTCTTTATAACGACCCATAAAGATCCAACAAATCAGCTCAGCAGCAACAATAATGATGAATGACCTCCACAAGGATCCAACTGTATCTGCAAACAAAGAAGCCTGCATATGCATTTCTCACACAAATGTTTTACTACAACAGTTGGGACACTGTTTAAAACATAAATAAAACAGCATCCAGTCGTTTGCAAACTAACTGTGTTCACTGACAACAGTTTGACAAAGTGTTCCTGAACCCATGTAGTAACATCCTTTATCCAATCATGTGTTCACAAAGTGGTGAACCTCGCTCCATCCTCGCTTGTGAGCGACTGAGCCTTTCCAGGGTGATCCTTTCATACCCAATCATGACACTATCACCTGTTACCAATCAACCTGTTTACCTGTGGAATGTTCCAAACAGGTGTTTTTGGAGCGTTTCCACAACTTTTTTGTTGCTCCTGTCCCAACTTGTTTGAAACGTGTTGCTGCATCAAATTCAGAATAAGGAGATATTTACAACAATCTAAGAAGATGATGAGGTCAAACATTAGATAAATTGTTTTTGTAATGTTTTCAGTAGTGTATATGTCAGAAATGATTAGCAAGCGATCAGAGAACCACAGAAAATCTTCATCCCCGTGCTCACATAACTGCAAAACATCTGCAACCCATCAGCAGAGTGAAGAGTGTAAGAAGATGAAAATTATAGTCTTTGGTCCAAAATTTGTCTCTCAATTTTGGTATGTAGAAAAATACTTTCTGACTTTGACAACTCACACATAGAAAGGTGGAGCTGTGCAACGTGTTTTGATTTTGATTCACAAAAACGTTCAAATTGCTCCAAGGAAAATGAACCTGGTCACGCCCAGACTGAATGGAGGCTCTACTTTAGAGTTTATACATACAGCTCTGCATCATCTCAGTGAGAGTCTCCACCGCTGCCTTCTCTGCACTCTCGAAGCCGCTCTCTGTGAGGAGGGCACTGACAACGACCTGCAGGGTGCGCCGCCGGGCCAGGTGGTAGTTCTCTGCCGGGCTGGAAGCTGCTTTCAAACCGCTTCCGCGCTGGAAGCAACAGACACAGTAAAACCACATCAGAGAAGTCACCAGAGACGTCCTGGAATCACACATCACATTGAGTACGAAGCGGGCCAAATAAATTGAGAATATGAAAACATTAACGCAGTATCACCATATACTCGACAGGTTTGACTTACAGGAGCACATGTTCACATTAGCAGGTGTAGCGTTAAGGATAACAAATAGAGATAAATTAGCGCAGACTTACACATATACTATACACTGTATGGTGTTCGCATTTTTAGCGGTTAATGGTAGAGAGGCTGCGCAGAAGTATGCCTAGCGACGTGAAAATGCAGCTAACACATAACATTATACGAACATTTCGCGAGGCAGGTGAAGATTCATTCATTAGCAAACGGTGAGCTAACCTTATAGTCTGTAACGAAGTGCAGCAGATTTATTCTGGATTTAAGAGTAGTTATTTTAAGTTGTTAGTCTTGTTTGGACAAACTCAGTATAAACGAGTCTCTTCCTACAGACTGCTAGGTTAGCTTAACACCGTAAACTCGGCTACATCGCGCTCATAACGGTGAGTTTAATAAGCTTCTCCTACCCCTCCTGCATTCAGCGAGCCTCCTGATGCCACCGCAGGATCTGCCATTTGTAATTATCTGTACCCGCCGGGTTAAACGTCTTTAATTGTACAGTGACAACAACTTTATTTGGCCGACGACCATCTAGCCGCCGTTAGTAAACACGGTGTGAATTTATGTCGTCGCTTCCGTCAATCGCCGGAAGTAGAAGTTAACCCACTCTATATTTACTGCCGCCATCTAGCGTGTGTGTGTGGAACTGCACCTGATACGTTTTCAAGGTTTCTATTCAGGTTTAGATGGTCTTCCTCACTGAATACAGACTTGTGGAAGATGGAGTGTTTCAAAACCCTCCATAGAGAGGAAGCCTTTGCTCTCATTAGCAGCGTATAGGGGAAAAGAGTTAAGCATGAATTTGTCACACAGAAGATGAGATTGATCAAATGTACTGCGGTTAAATGTAGTTTACTTCTCTTAATTTACAAATGCACGTTGTGTGTTTAGGAACATATCTAGCTAAGGAATGTCTTCTTGCAACATGTACAAAATTTAGAGTCACGACCGTGAAATATTCTTATATTTCAGTTGCCAGCCGAAATATGTCTTTATTGAAGTGCAAAATGAATCCAATCACACACATTCCATTTTCCCATCACATTCTTCAAGTCACATCCACAAGTAACTGCTGCCCAGCAGCCAGACATTACTGTACCCTGCAGCTTTTAGTGTATCTGCACATCTCATTTTTTCCCAGTCAACAGGGGCAAATTGCACATTTTAACCAAATCTGAAATAAAAGAATGAGCACAAAGTGACCAGTTCAACATGGTGATTTAATTTACCACCTCTACCATCAACATGGCAACTGTCTTGTCCATTTCCATCAGCAGGGGAGAGTTTCTTTAAGACGCATGTAAGCGGTTGGCTGAGCTTCTCTGTCCAGCTGTCACCAGATGTTTGGCCTTGACCTCGATCGCTACCGTCTCCAGCACGTCCACAACGTCAGGCTGAATCAAGGTGGTGTGTGCCGTCAACACCTGCTTCTTCTCCTTCTTCCTCTCCTCCATCAGCTCTGCCAGTGTGTCTTCAACAGTCTCCTGCTCCACAAACGGCAGAAGAACTGTTTCCACCAGTCCACCGACCACTCCGAGCATCGCCAGAGTGGAGCCGAGCATGTAGATCTTCAGCATGCCCCGGTTGGGCCTCTGGTTTAGCATCTCCTTAGCAAATGGGATGATCTCGCCAATGGTTTCCATATTGTGCTGTTTGATTTGTCTGTTGAAAAGAAAAGGAGAAATCACAAACAGTTGATTTAGTGTTGACAATAAAACACTCTGGATAAACTGAAATCAATCTTTCTACTATACACATGAAATGCTGATGGACAAATACTCACTTTGAAGCACACTTCAAACTCTGACTTTTTCTCAGTGTTCGGCCCAGTCAGGCATTCACAGGCAAAGAGACGAGGGCAGATCCCGAAATTTAAACACAAGTGGAGCCACGTCAACTCCCACAGCGGCGACAACATGCATATTCATGAGGCTGCTGCAGTTGCTTTTTGGAGATTGGGGCTTGTTTGTGCAAAAGGACACGAGCTTTCAAGACAAGCAGTGAGGGAAATATTCCCTGGAGGTGAAACTGTGGCTGTGACATCACATGAGGCCTGCGATCCCGAGTCCACAATGAGGCTAAATCATGTCAACATGCAAATACTACACATGTTGCTGAACATTGAACAACATGAGTGGTTGGTTCGTGTTGCGTGGCTTGTTACCACAAACGTTGATCCTCATCAGGAGAGCTTGAACAGTGTCCAATCACAGCAGGTGGAAATGTGGAAAGCCAGTCCCACTTATTGGCTGGAAGGCATTGTTTGACAGCTGTATGATTACATTTAGCCCGAACAAATACTCCTTATCCAACACCGAGAGATAAGGTTCATGAGAAGAGTAGGTTCCCCCCAATCATCCAATCCATGCACGGTCTGACCGTGGAGCTGACAGTGAAGCAGTGAGAGATTGCAGGGGTTCACATGTGTGTGTGTCTGTGTGTGTGTGTGTGTCCTCATCTGAAACTCTGTGCCCTTTGACCTCGTCCCCTCGCTGCGGGAGAGCAGAGGGTGAAGTCAGGCAAAGGAGTTTTGAAATGTGTCTGATCTTTGTCACAGAGAGACATGTGTCATCAGCCGTCAGCGAAAATGACAACCGGCCAACATCACGAGACATCTGCGTGTTGGTTCAACATCTGCACGCCAGATGATAGACTGCACCGTATAATCCAGAGTGATTTTCAGCCACGCTCGTGTCGCGGCCGCATCAGCCGGCCTCTCACTCGGTCTGTTGGTCAGTTTAACACTTTAGCTCAGACCAAAACATTTTGCACAGACGCTCGTGGTACGCAGATGCTGCATCGGTGACTTTTCATCCATCACCATCCAACACTTTAGTTTATGACCAAATAAACTCCCCACTGACATCCCCATCAGTCTCAGTCTGTGTTTAGTGCTAATTAGCAAATGATAGCATGCTAACATGCTAAACTAACAAAGTGAACATGGTAAACATTATACCTGCTAATATCAATATGTTAGCATTGTCATTGTGAGCGTATTAGCATGTTCATGTTACCATGTAGCTTAAATGCAGCCTCACAGTGTTTTACCAAAGATGCCAACAATGCCCTAAATCGAAGGAAGGCCCACAAAGGTTCAAAAGCATATGAGCAATGCTAGAAAAAAAAAAAAATAACTTCGAACACTGCACACATAGACTCAGACTTTGCAAAATATGCAAAAACAGAAAAGAGCTGCAGGAAGTACACACTTTGAAAACACAGAAAAGAAAACTCTCCCCCAATTTATGGTGCAATTACTGTTTTGGTGCTTTATTGATCAACACGTGAACTTTCACTCAGTAGTGATGAAACGTGGTTAAATCCGAGAACGACCCTTCCCCCGTTAGGCACTTTCTGGAGCGCAGAGTTTCCACAGACGTTGCCGGTAATATCACCATAATGACTCTGTCAATAATGTTCCTCTCTCAGCAGCTCAGTGTGGATTCTGGGCATTTATGTTTGCCACTGCTGGGAAAAGGTTGAGACTGTTTGGAGACCTTTGCCCCATATTTCTGGCTACTTCTGCTTCAATGGACAGTCTGTCTCCACACTGGACCTAACCAAGTCTAGCACATTGTGGTTGTGGGGGGGGTTGAGGAGGGTTTATGGTTCAGCAGGAGCTCAGGGGAGAAAAGGGTAAATACACACTGGGCTTCAGTGTAATGAATCAAGGAAAAGACGTGACACACACAATGATTTTGATGAATCTGTATAACATTAGGTCTCTGTTACAGCTTAGCAAAGGCTTGTGATTCAAGGCCAGAGCTTACAGCAAAATGCAGACCAGGAAAAACTGAATATGACACTAAAAACATGACTATTGAGGCAACACACATTTCAAGACACCGTGAGGATGTCCAGCTCTTGATCCAGACTCATGTTTTGATAAAAGTTACAACTTTCAGTTGCACAAGGAGACATTTTTCCCATTTATTATGTATTTTGTTATATTTTAAATTAGATTAGTTTGAAAATCATTCACATGTGTATTTGCATGAGAAAACTAAAGTAAAAATAAAGAAAGACAAAAAAATACAAAAAATGTGAGGAAATGATAAGTGGATGGATTAATATCACATTTTATTCGCATGAACATTCATGCTTCACGTTCATTTAGTCTCACAGGCCTAAAAAGACGTTATTTCTAATAAGTGGGGCAATTTCTTTTAGTTTTTGTCTGTAATTTAACTTCATACTGCAGATTTGTAGTTTATCCTGTGGAAGGTTTTTCCTCACTGAGCCAGTGTGCAATGACTCCCCGATTCTGCAGCCTTGGGACTGGAAGGGGATGGAAAATCTCACAAAACTTCAGTTCAAATGTTAATTTACCTGAAACATGACTAAAAAACGTAAATAGCTGTAGTTCTGGTCTTACGCAATAGAGGAAATCACTTGAAGTAAATTAGCTACTGACTGACTAATAATTACTCCATTCTTTGTATCATTTATATGTTCTTCAGTGGTTGGTGGGAAACTATTTTTCCAAGACAAACAAGAGAATAAAGACAAATTAAAAATGGCAGCGACTCTAATACAGATTCTGTACAGGCTTTATTCACGAGGGATCGCGTCATAATACACAGAGTAGATCGACATCTATTGAATGGATCAATACAAAGCCACAGGCAGACTGTGCAGAGTGAATCTCTTACTGTAAGTGGACAAACATCTATCACAGCGAATATAAATGACATTTTATATTCTAGCCGGCTGGCGGCATGTGAGAGCCACGAGTTGGCAAATTCTGTTGATGATTCGTCAGTTTGAACATCTTTTATGATCCTGTTTGCTGTTTATTGTCTGTATAGATTTATCATAATTTTTTCTTTTTTTAAAAAAAAACAGGATGCACATACTTTAGAAAAGTAAAACAGAACAATAAATCAACACACAGAAGGTAATAAAAATAATTTTACCAGAATAGATTATATATTATATAAGTATGGCTTATTTGAAGCATGCAGTTCCATATATTCTGTTGCACTAAAATGATGAAGTACATAATTTCTCTTATTGCATTGTGTGTATTTTCATAAGCAACATGTAACAAAGATCCTCATGAACCTGGACACTAAGTGCTCTGCTGAATTAATCTCTCCCTGATTAAGAACCGGGACCAGCAAAAAGCCTTCATGACGTCAGAGGTCAGGACTGCGTCACCAGCAGCAGCGAGCCGGACGTTGAAGTGGAGCCCAGCAGCAGGTGAGCCCGCCACACCCACGCTAAGAGAGACGATCGCTTGAATACTGTCCGAAGTGTCCTGCTTAACTGAAGTCTACCCTGTGCATCTGAGTGTGTGTGTGTGTGTTGTCGGGAAGCTTCGTAGGCACTCTTTCCAAAATAAAACGTCCCGCTGACTGTGTGGACCGCTCGGGTCCGTCAGAGGATCAACCTCCTCTCATTCTCAGTTCCGGGGGACCCGCTGACACAAAACAGCTGCATGCCGAGTCAGCACAGCAACACTGACCTGCAGAGAGCAGAAACACACTCAGGGTGAGACACACACACACACACACATATACACACACATTTGCCTGTAATGAGTTGAGAATTACACAAAACATTCACGGCAACATCTAGATCGTTTGTTTCTATCTCAGTCAGAGCCAGGCTGTGAGCGCTGTGCAGCAAACAGACGCTGACCTGCAGGATGCTGTCAAACTGAGGCCGTGCATCTGCTTCCAGTGTCTTATTAAAAGCTAAACAGGGCGAGTTAAAGTGTTGCTCTTTATGCTTTCAAATCTTCAAATATGATCATGATAGATCGTTCTTATTTGTGGGGAACTGTCTTGTTTAAAAAGGTTTAATTCAGATACAATTATTACTTGCACTCCAGCGTATCTGATTCTGAAATGCAAATACTTTACTTCAACCTACCAATTAAAATGCTTTTTTTTCCGTGTAAACGTCACGCAGCCTTCACATGACTGAGCAGACTCCGGTCTGCACGGTCTTGCCGTTATGGTTTTTACCGTACCTGAAAGCGAAAGAGAGAAATCATGCGTGAGTCCTGCTGCGATGCCAAAAATGGAAAATTCACAACATCTGGTGAAGTTTGCACAAACCCGTTGAGGTTGGCCGGCTCCGAGTGGTAGACGTGCTTTCCCTGCTCGGCTATGGTGGGCGGGTGGTGACCGCCGCACTGACTCTGGGTGGCCTTCAGCGGGTAGTAATGGCTCTTCAGTTCCGCATGGCCCGTGGGCGGGAACATGTGATTTGTCCCGTGCGCTCTCCCGTTGATCTCCGCCGCCTTGGGGTCCAGTTTGTCCGGATCGAGGTGTTTGCTGGCTTTCGTCGGGGAGGACACGTCGATCACCTTGATGTCCGGGATGCTGGCCTTCCTCAGGACCAGCTCTGAGTGGGCCAGCTGCAGCTTCTTCATGTGGTTGATGGCTACAGCAGCGTTAAAGGCTTGCTGTGAAGTGAGCAAAGACACGAGGTGAGAACCACACAGGCTACACAATCTATCTGCTAGTCCACAATGAGGTCTGGAGGACCACCAAGTCTGAGCGTGCAGTTGATTGTCCAACAACAGATTTGTGTATTACAGTCATTTTTACTGCTGCACTCTGTTTCCTCTGACAGTAAAAGCTCTACATCAGCCATCAGTGGCCTTGATTACCGAACAATATCCCATTAAACTGACCTTAATCAGGAAGGATTTAGGTGGAAACCCGATTAATCTCCTATAAACTGCAGGTCCTTAATGAGCTTACCACATCAAAGCCAAGAAATCAGCGAGGACTGACCTTCCACTTGGTCTTGGCGAAGTTCTTTTGAATCTGAACGCTGACAGAATAGTAGATGTCCTGGCTGCGGGCCGTCTTTCCGATAATCCTGGAGAACAGACGACAGAACGGGACGCTTACGTTTGTTTCAAGGTAGAGTTTAATCCTGAACCCGTCTGTGTGACCTAACGCGTCCTTCCTCCTGTACTTACACACCTGTGAAATGTTAGAAATCTAAGCATCATCATAAACTACTCTTGTTCTGCCAGGTTCTTTGCTCTATTTGGGATTAGAGCTGCACAGTAAAAAGCAAAACTCGCTCATTTTTAAATCTTTTATATTCATAAAACTTTCAACACATGAAAATCAAAATTTTGAATTGTTGCACATTGTTTTAACTATAGTAGAGAATCCTAAAGATACAGTGAAAATGAATCAATAACAGCTTTACTCTGTTGAAGAAATGCAACCATCCTGCAGGGACTTACTTACTCGTATCATAAAATCAGTTAAAGGGTGAAAAGATGAGACAATTTCACATTTTAAGAGTTTGATTTAATGCACAATAACCAACATTTGTTTGAGTCTGATGCCTGACACTCACCAGGGATGTCTGAGTGCTAGGTCAGTGGTGTAGCGCATGCTGGGATTCTTCTGCATCATGTTACGGATGAAATCCTTAGCTGCAGATGGGAAGATGACACACACACACAGAAACATGAGGGCTGGGCCTGAGCTCTGCATGTGAGAACAAAGCAGCTGCAGCAAGCTACACAATATGCCTGTGTGAATGCTCGGCGCGATTACCAGACTCAGAAATGTCATCCCAGAAGGGCGAGTCAAACTCATACTGCGCCTTCATGATCTTGGAGAAGAGTCTGGTCTCACTTTCTTCATAAAAAGGGGGATAGCCACAGAGTCTGCAACAGGAAGAAGAAATGTCAGGAAATGCTCCAGAAGAAGGTGCTGATGTGTGCAGGTAAGCAGTCTGTATCGTAGATGGCCACTAGGTGGTGCTATGGCTCAACCGCTGCATCATTATTCTGCATTTAGGTAAGGGTGTCATGCTAAACATACACGAGCTGCAGTGGCTTCTAATCTGAACTTCCTGATGCTTAGTGAGGGCAAACCTGGAGCTAGTCTTTGGTTAAAAGGCCTCTTTCCTCTCTTTATCTCAGTCTGCTGATGCGTGCACACATTCGCCGCAGCTTCATACTCACAGGATGTAAGTGATGACTCCAATAGACCAGCAGTCCACTGCCTTGCTGTAGGGCTTCTGGGCCAAGACTTCAGGAGCTGAAAGCCAAGAGAAAACGTCAAAGCTGCACCAGTGTTGTTTTAATGTTACACCACCGTCTATGCCTCTGATCCATTCGAGTCCACGCAACTTTCACTAGACGGACGCGTCCTTACCTACGTATCCCGGGGTGCCACAAGCTGTCGACATGATATCGTTGTCTACCATCTTGGAGAGGCCAAAGTCGCTGATCATGATCTTGGAGTTCTCCTCTTGGCTGTAGTACAAGATGTTCTCTGGCTGCACGGGGACAAAGACAGGAGAGCCGTTCACACAATGACGTCCTCAGTGAAGTGCTACTTCACCTGTGGTGGAGCAGACCCTTAATTTATTACACTTCCTGTGAAAGAGCCACAGCTGGGAATGGAGCTGCACCACTGAATGTAGACGTCACTACAGGCCAAAGCCAAGTCTGACGACAAGTCCAAGACGATGATGTGAACTTTCACATTTTGGAAAGCATGTTTATTCACTTTCTCGCTGGCAGTTAGATGAGATGCACAGCAGACGGTTAGCTTAGCATAAGACAAGAAACAGGGAAATAGTTAGCCTGACTCTGTCCAGAGGTATCAAAGAAATAAGAAATAATCCAGCACATAACCATAACTTTACATTCTTTTTTTTTTCTCTTTTTTTTGTGCAGATTGAACAAGATATGACGTGTTAGCTAATTAACACGTCATATATTGCTCATTAGAGGTGTTGGTTGGCAAATTTTGTTGCATTTATAAAGAGGCAGGCTGCCTGTTTCCAGTCTGTGTGCTAAAATAAGCTAACTGTCTGCTAGCTGCAGCATATTCAATGTACAGACATGATGCTCATCTAACTCCTGACATGAAAGCAAATAAGTATTAATAATAAGAATTTCATAAAATATTCTGATTGTCATGTTTAGAGTATTATAATATCATTTCCAGTGTTTTAATGACCCCTGTGTTGCTGGGCAGGATAATCAGGTGACTGATGGATGACTTGTAATTGGCTGTTTACAGATGATCGAGCCACTCATTAAATTGGCAGGTAATTTAGACTCATAGACTTTTTATATATTAAGTGTACAATTGTACCAAACAATTTACAATATCAGATACATAAAAAGAGATTAAATGCACCATAACCGAGAGAAGTAGATGTTTTATCATTTAATGTGGCTCATAGGTAAAAACACTGTTTAACAATCCACCTTTGCACCTGAAAACACTTCGGTCTGTGTAAATGTATGCTTGTGTTATATTATCTGATCCACACCTTGAGGTCACGATGCACTATGCCGTTTTGGTGCAGATAGCTCACGGCCTGCAGCACCTGCTGGATGACGCTGCTGGCGTCCTTCTCTGAGTACACCCCCCGGTCCAGGATGCGGTCAAAGAGCTCCCCGCCTGAAACACTGGTGACAAGATCCCACTGCCATCAAAATTTGACCTTAAATCTCATTTTAATTACGCTAACGTGCTGATTTAAACAATGAAAGGAAGACTGAAAAACTCACAGCTGCATGACAAGATAGTAATGAGTCCGACTTTCATAGAAGTCCTCCATCCCCACAACGTTCTCGTGTTTGATTCTGTGAAAATAACAAGGCGCTTTTACCATGACGCTACCGTCAAAGTCCCACAAGAGAGTTCACATGTTTTCAGAGAGAGGAGAAAGATAATCAATGCGACTCCTCCCCACACAGACTGCTGAGAGAACATGAGATGAACAGCTGATAAGAATTCACCTTCTCAACACGGCGATCTCATTCTCCAGGTTGAGGTCTCGCTTCTGTTTCTTCTTCACGCACTTCATGGCGAACATCTTTCCGGTCTTCTTCTCCTTCACCATGTACACCTCTGAGAACGCCCCGCTGTTCATTAACACACAGACACGAGACCCACACGAGGACTTTTTAATGATGGAGTCAGCGATCGCTTTGAAACACCACAGAAAGATGAGAAGCCCCCCCCCCCCCCCGCCAGAGGAAATGAGTCGTCCCTCTTATTAGAATAAATGAACTGGTGATAAAATATCTTGTTCTTGGGATGAAAACCTGGGATGCAGTGTGAAAAATAAATAAAACTAATCCTTTTTGGATTAGTCAATATAGTCAATATATTTAATGTTTGACCTCATCAGCTTCATTGATTTTTGTTCATTTCTGCTTATTCTAAATCTGATGCAGCAACACGCTTCAAACAAGTTGGGACAGGAGCAACTAAAGACTGGGAAAGATGTGGAACGCTCCAAAAACACCTGTTTGGAACAATATGAAGCTGGTGCAAGTAGAAGGCTAGCTTAGCTTAGCATAAAGACTGGAAACAGGGGGAAACAGCTAGCCTAGATCTGTATAAAAACCAAAAGTGGAAAAATGACACTGTGGGCCGATTTTAACCCCATAAAACGACAAGTTTTAAGACTTTTTGTACAGATTATGAGACATTTTGAGATTTTAGATTTAGATTTAATCTACTCTTAAAGTTAAATTACTGTTTTTCTGGTTTTAGTTGCGTCATGTTATTTCTTTTGCCTTTGATGGAAACGGCATCGATTTCTTGGAGAGCACCAGAATTAAAATAAACACTGGGTAAAAAAAGTAATGTCAAGGGGTTCAATTAAGGTGTACTAAAGATCTCTGTGGCTTAACTATTCACTTGCCAGAGGCTTATTGTCCCTCTCTGTGCTGCTCTGCGGTCAGGCTATCTTCAGCGCTGTCTGGGAATAGTTGTTCTACCCGGTGGATTAGGCCCTTTATCCCTGACGCAATGGAAACAGTGGCGGGCTGCAGGCTCGAGACGCAAAGGTCAGAAACTGAGCATGTGCAGCAGGGATCCTGACAACAGGCTCAGGACAGGCCAGGTCACAGACAGGTGTCAAGGGCTTCGGGCAGACATGGAATGCTGTGACCCTGCCCTCTGTCTTCAAGGCGATGACACTGACCCTGAAGGAATGTGCTCTAATCCAGACAGACACACGCCTGCTGGAGGATCGGAGCGCCTTCAAACCGTGTTTTATTTCGCATTTTGAGTGTCACATTTGGAAGAGAAAGCCTGTCACACATGCCTGCTCGGGGGGGAGGACGAACAGCATCATCGCAGCACTCACTCAGCTGATTTCTCCCTGGTTACCAGAGCTCATTTTCTTCCTCTGATCTCCTTGAAGCTTATTGCGGCTCTCGAGAGAAATCATCAATCAACCCCTGAACATAAATGCCACACAGCGTCCCTTTTCACTGACAGACAAAAGGCAATCAGAAATCACTGACGCACTAACTGCGAGCTCGACATTCAGAAATGTTGATGAGAATGAGTTTGCTTTTTGAGTCATTGTGGGAGTCATTTCAGGGCCTGGAGAGACGCGTCCTGATTGCCAGGAAACCATTAGGATGTTGTTTGCACTGCGTGTGATGAGGCCCGATGGGAAAGGCTTATTTGGTTTTCTACGCAAGCTCCCGTCCCCTCTGGATTCTCTTCCTTTTTATTGTGATGGAAACAGGAAGACTGAAAACCTGCACCGTCTACCTGAGTGCGGGCAAAACAGCTCGGGGGGTTCACCGTGTTGACGCCTTCAACAGAAGTGAAAGCAGCAGCGTCTCTCCTACAGCCCCGGACTGTGTATTCAAAGTGTCTGGAGAAATAAAAGTAATTGACGCAAACTAATTGAGCCTGGATCATCTCCTGTGCTCGGCGGGGGCCTCGCCTCCTTCACAGTCCAATCAAGCGCTGAAGCCTCTCGGCGGCCCCCTCAGCACAGATCCGCTCTGTTTTCCAGCGACACGCCGACGTCTCTCTGGCGGCCGTTATTTACTGCTGGCCTGTGATCTGCCGCTCTCCAGCCACTCGCTGAACGCTCCAGAGCGCTGGAAAGACCCGCTCGTTATTAATGCTGACCTCACAGAAACTCGGCCAGCACAAGAGGCTGTTGACCGAATAACATCATCCTCATGATTGTTGTTGAAAATGACTGCAGGCGTACTTTCAGATTAAGTTAATAATACTGGTATTTCAGCACTTTACACGCTTTTAAGGCTGCAACCAACTAACACACTGATTAAGTGTTATTTTCTTGATTCAATCAATAATTGTGTAATTTTGTCTGTTTCTATCCTTCATGTAGTTGTTCTTAGCACACCAGTTCAATCAAATGAATGCTTGTTATTCATTTCCCACTTGTTTTTATTTATTCTCTTGTTTCTTCACTGTACTGTAAAGCAGTTTGAGTTACAAACCCTGTTTAAAAGGTTCTATATGAATAAGGTTTATTAACATTATCAGTATGACTATAAACTGTCAGAAAACAGTAAAAAATCACAATTTCCTGAAACCAAAGATGATCAAACAAAGACTGAATGACATTCAGTTTTTATGACATGAGGCAAAGAGAAGCTGCAAATCTTTTGGTATCTTTGCTTAAAAAAATGACATAAATCATTAACCAGTGATCAAAATAGCTGTTTATCATCTTAACGTCAATTTGTTGCTGCTGCACTCGCTTTTTTAAAAATATTTTCTTCTCTTTTTTTGTGAGTGGCTTGGCAGCGACGTGCTTTTTTGTGAATGAGCCGCTGAGCTGGCCGCGCAGCCAGACGGCATCGGGACAGTCGGACTAAACCTCGAGCAGACAGAGCTTGTTGTCTCTTGTTGTCTAACACCTCGGGAAAGTAGGCCTCCCCATGTCAATCCAATCAAACCAGTAATCTGTCCCGCGACTCACACAGCATGCAGCAAAGACAGGAAGCAATTACAGCAGCATATACAATACACACAGCATATACAACTCAGTAAATATGAAGATTTCTTGACTGAATCAGTTGTATGTTTGTCCGTCCTGGGGAGGCAGATCCCGCCTCTGGTGATCATCCTGAGGCTTCTCACATTTTTCTCCCTTTAAATGCTTCTTGAGGAGTTTTCTGATCTGATTGAGGGTCTAAAGACAGACGCTGTTGTGTGCTGTACAGATTTAAAACCCCTTGATGCAAATTTGTGACTTGTGATAATATATAAGTAGAACTGGCTTCACTCAGTGTTAATGCATGTTAATGAATGGTGTTGTCTTATAGAGAGTAAGATGTACTCACGATCCCAGCTCGTCCATGACGTCAAACACCTCCTGGATGTTTTCTGTGTTTTTCTTCCACACGCAGTCGGCCTCTTGACGACCCATGTCTGCAGGCTCTTCAACAGGGATTTCTGTCAGAGGTAAGGAGAAAGACAAGACTTAAGAAGAGATGTCAACACCAAAGGTCCACAATGCCCTGCGGTAATCCCGTCCTAATGTCCAGACTCCCTCATCATCATCATCACAAAGTCCTTTTGGATTATTGAATAGTCATGAGGAAGCAGGTGTGAAGGTTGATGTGTCTGCTGCTCAGACGAGCAGATGAGACAGACATGAGTCTTTGTCTGGCAGACAAAAGGTTAGCGCGCTAATCCGAGCTGTAACGAGCACAGGGGAAGGTATGAAGCAGCGCTGGGGCTGGCTCATGCTGCATCCGGGCCAGACGACACTGATACAAGGCTGACGAACAATCTGACAAACCAGGAGAGAAGTGAAAGAAATCTGTCGCCTCGACTTCTTTTCTGCACTTATCAGAAAATGTGCAGTTCAAAAGAAAGACTATAAGGATTAGAAAGTTGTGAAGAATGACTTATCCACTAAAACTGAAGGTACTGAGGAGGATTAGGAACACTTTGAAAGAGCGGGTCACCCAGTTTAGCTTCCTGCCCTCTCTGCTCTTATATAAGGGATTAGTAACTCTTGATCTGGAGACCTGACCTCATCACAACAGAGTAGAGCCTCCAACAAAAAGCTTTAAATGCAGAATCAATGTCTTAACTTTGAACAGTCCATGCAAACCCACATTAACTCATCACACATTGAAGACATGACATTTACAGAGTAAAGCTTCTTTGAAATTATCTTCAGTGTCCCCTCAATGATTCAGAGAGTCTCTGTTCACACACCGAGGCGCTCTGAGGGTCCTGCACCTTCTATTCTCATAGCTTTGTCTGCAGTCATTATTTCTGTCATCGCTTCATTGTGTTCAGGTCAGAATGTGTGAGACTCAGATCGCTGGTGTCCAACAGCAGCAGACCAGCGACACTCATTCTCATCCAAAACCCGCTGAATGCTGGAGAATGAGCTCAAAACCACAAACAACGATGCAAAAACTGATGCGCACAGTCCGAACCTGCAGCAGTGACCCACATTTCAATGCACTTTTCTGCGGATGAGTCCTGCTGCAGGTTTACGGCCGAGCAGCGCGTTTCGTTACCGTGACGCAAAAACACCCCAGACAATACAAAGATATAATAACGGCACCAAACGCTTGACTGAGAGCAAAGCAGCGGGCTGCCGTGCCTCGTCTCCGCTCTCCGGCCGCCTCACACCGAGGTGGCTGCGGCACATCGCGGAAAGACCCTCTGCGGCAAAGAGGCGAGCAATCACACAGTCAGATCAAGGTTGAACCTCACAGCTGTGACGCCTGAGCATTTTAAAAGACTCACCGTGATGAACGTCAACGCAGAAACACTCAAAACTACCCAAATTACGCACAGAATACAAATTCGGCATCACTCGATTCTTGGCTGAAAAACAAACAAGGGGGAAAAAACTGCAAACTGCAGCTTCACAAATGAACCAACAGCGGTTTTCAGTCATAGAGATCCGAACAATCCACTTCATGAAGCGGTTCAGTCATCTGCAGACTGACTGAGACTTACCAAGAGACTCAGCCGCTGGAGCTCTGACTCCCCTGCCTACAGCTCGCCGAGGTCTGCGCAGATTACTTTGTCTGGGACGTTAGAAGTAGCCTACCTGTTGTCAAGCCAGAGATTACATCCATGGAAAGAGGCGAGGGGAGGGGCTGCCGGTCTCACAGGTGCTCACTGAGACTTAACGTACAGACTCCAGATCAGGCAGCTGCTGCTGCATCATGCAACTTTCCCCGTTCCCCGCAGCTGCAGGTTTATACAAAATAAAATAAAATAAAATAAAATAAAATAAAAAAATCAGCGCGTCTTGCGTATAAATGCGCAGCTGTTCCAAAACTAGCTGCACAATTCATTCATACCATTTTGCCCCGCGTGCATGCGCAGGCACGCGCGCGCGCACTTCCGTGCACTGATAGAAGTGACCATTTTGAAATGCGTGATTAGTTGTGGGGGCTCAGAATGACATCAGTGGATATCAAGCTTCAATACAGGCTGAAACTAATGGCTTCATCAATACTTCCAATAAAAAAATGCATTTTGTTGTCTCACAACACTGAATCAAAGCAGATTTAATGTTGCTTTTCTGACTCTGGACAACAGAAAAAAAAATTGTGTCAAAGTGAAAACAGACCTCTATGAAGCACCTACATTAATTATTAATATAAAATCCAAAATACCTGTTTGATAAGCATTCACTCCTTCCAGGTCAGAATTTATGCACCTTTGGCAACAATTAAAACCTTGATGTTTATTGAATATGTGATTTTCAGTTCTGATGCTTCAGGTGTGTCCTATTAAAGGGCGAGATTGCTTCTGAAAACATATTCGATATTAAACGTCTTTTTCTATTGATTAGTGTCAAAAAAGCCGCATTTAAACAATCAATGTTCTAAAACAGTGCAACATGAAAACTTCCAATTCAATTCACCTTTTATAGGCACTAATCAGCAGGGGATTTGAGGGTGTTTGCATCCCTCGTTAGCAAAATGACCAAAAATGCATCCCCCTTGTTAACCTGCCATCCCCCTTCTCCAATCCCAAAGCAGGCAGAGTACAGGAGCAGCTGAAAGTCTAGTCTGTCAGACTCATTGATCCTTTATCTGACAGTAGGAGTGTGCTGTGTATTGATCAGTCCATGGTGCTGTACGCGGTGCTGAAGTAGCAGATTGATTTCTAATTGCGCCTCTTGCTCAGTCCTCTCAGTCCTCAGTCTCAAAATATTGTTTTCACAGGAATTCATTAAATCCAGTCGTAGTAAATGGATCAGGCAGCTCTTTTGGTATCATTACTGTTGATGATAAGGAGCTAAAAGGAGGATTAACACCATTTAGGCAGATTTTTCACAACATGGCAACCCAGAAGATGTTCCTATTAATGGCTAATGAACAATCTATATAGCTTTGGTTATTGATTTACTCAGAGAGCCATTTGTCGCAGCTTTTGAACCCATTAAACCCCTTTAAAGGGACACGCCTCATTAGAAAGTGGGACAGACGGCTTGCTTTCACATTTGACCCTCGTGTAGAAATTTTACACATGGTTCGAAGCCTGTGGCCATCAGAGCAATAGGCTCTAATTCAGTCGCAGAACTCGCCATGGTCTTCAGAGACAACCTTTAACAGGCTTATGCATTAATCTGCATCAGGTGCTCATTTCACCTGCCACACAAGCAGCCATGCATTATAACAGGTCACGCTGATGACAGTTCACATGCTCACTGTGCACAAAGAACAAGGACACAAAGCAAGTCTGCTCCTGCCACGCAAAATAAACCACACACAAATATTTCTTATCAAAAAGAGCAGCTACAGCCATGCAAGAGTTCATCTGCCACCAAAGGCTGCAGGATGAGCCTCATAGCTTCACAATGCAGCCTGCCTGAGCTTCAGGCATGTGCTGTAAAGAGAGAGAGAGAGACAGGATATCAATAGCTGGACCGGCTCGTCACGTTGTCATGGATACCGGTCCAAGAGGCTGTCTCAGTCATCTTCGATTTCACCAGAATGAGCCTTTTCCAATCAGGACAGAAGTCACCGGGCCTGCGAAACAGCAGCTACAATGAGCGTGTTGCCCTGGATGATGGATGTTAAACAGCAGCACAGCAGCACAGCAGCACAGCCGCCGGCTCACAGTTATTACAGAGTTTGAGCAGCGCCGAAGGACACTCACACACTTTGTTTTAATCATCTGCACAATCATGCAAGTCAGAACATATCAAATCCTACACGGCTACAGGACTAAATAGAATAAATTATACAAATGCATAATTCTGTGATATTATGGACTGTTGTCCTCTAAAGTCTCTGCTGTATTCTCTACAAACTGGAACACCTTGTTCTTTAAATACATATTTGATTATTGGTGGATTTCATTTCAGATCTGATCTCTCACATGGTTTAAACTTTAAATCCCTGGCCAATGTAAGAGATTAGAGTGGATAAGAATTATACATTTTAACTGAGAGTGTTTGTGTGATTTTATATCTTGATCGCAATAAATAGCACAAATAAACAGCAAATTAGACACCTGATAAATCAAAGTGCATCATCCCATTGATGCAACAATTAGATAAAAATTCAATATAAAAAATATAAAGGTGACGAGCTCGTTGATTTACAGCATTCCATAATAACAATATATACCCAGAGATATTACCGGGACATATTTCATACGAACAGTATGAAAATATGATCTGGTGTCAGATTTAGTTTAAAAAATAAAATGATAAAATACAAAATGATTGAGACACAGTTACAGTACATCACATCCTCTGGCTTCTAAGCATCATACGGTTTTACATTCAGTCTCCTCACTGAGAGAGGGGAAGTACATTCACTCCAGTACAGTGTTGAGGTACTTGTACTTTACTTGAGTATTCCTATTCTCTGCTACACATTTCAGTAATATTGTACCTTCTACTCCATTTATGTCAGCTACTAGCTTTTAAGATGCTAAGATTTTACATACAGTTACATACAGCACAGTCCAACCTGCTTTAATGCAAATCAATTTGTTTCAAATATTGATCAAACAGCTAAACAGAACATAAAGTAGTACATTTACTTTACTTTGAGCAACAGTAGAATGCAGCTTCCACATTAATGCATCAGTAATAATAATCCCATAATGTAATAAAAGGGGCATTTCTGCATAATGAGTACTTGTTGAGTATATTCACACTGTAGTAGTGATACTTTTACTTCAGTGTCGTGTCTGTAGAGGCTGATGAAGCACTGACACCAGACTCATGCAACCTTACATCACCAACGGGCCTCCAAGACAAACAGCAGGATCTGTTTGAACTTTTTAAGGCCTGTCAGCGGGATTATCCAACACTCCAGCTTCAATTATGTCATTAAAGTGATGCGAAACAAAGCTCTCCATTCTCCTCAGTGGGATTACACTAACAGGGATCTCACCTTATATAACCTGAGCTGTGACCACAGTCTCCAGAGTCAAAGTGAAGCAGCTCCCACATGAAGAAGGGTCACAGAAGACGTTTATACGCAGCACAGACCTTTAAAAAAATATCAAAAGTTAATCAGGTTTTAATTCAACAACAGAAATTAGCTTTTTAATGTGGGTATAAAGTTACATAAGATAATCAAACTAGAGCTTAAAGTGTTCATCGCTCACGTAACCGGAGATTAAAGTGAAGTTCGTGCTCGCATGAAACTGGTGAGCCGTGTGTGCTAACAGAACACAATCAAGGTTACATAAAGCTTAATTACTTTACTTCACTGCTCCAAAAAAAAAGTGTGTTTGACGATAAACATGATTTATGATCCCACCGCTTTAATCATCGACTATAATTATTCACCTTTAGGCTTCACTTCAGAACGTCCAGAGACGGCGCTCGTCCTCCGCACAGGTTCCTCCGGAAGGTCATGAGGTCGGATAAATATTCACATTTATTCAACAGGGTGAAAATGAGACTATTTCTCAGGTTAAATATATATTCCACATTTTAAGGACATGGCCTATAAAGTGATTTGAGATATAATAATATCTAATTATGTGCTATTAGAAACATAGACAAGGACTTAATTGTTCATAAAGGACAGAAATATGAGTCTCTTCTAAACACAGTCCAGTAGCATCTTGTACCTTTTATCTTTTTGAAAGTTCTATCTAATAATTGCAGTATTTACTGTCCTAATAACTCAAGTAGAGTAAAAATAAATTAAATCTGGGCCTCACAAACCTGAAATTTTTCAAAATGTTAAATTCAGCTGCAGCTGTCCAATGAAACAGTTTTATTTACTTTATACTTCAGTGCATTTCAGATGGAAATATTTAACTTCACCACATTTATCTGACATGTATAAAAAACATGCATTCATCTCATTAAATATTAATTTAAACACAGTTTGTAAAATAGTTCATATCAGCTCCTCCTGAACCTGGACTGGCTGTAACATTAAAATGCTGCTTACACATGAATGCATCAGTAACAATAATGCAATATTTTAACAGCAATATAAGACTGAATGGAGGAATTCTGATTAATGAGTGCTTTTACTTTTTTTAGTACATTTTGCTGACCTGTACTTTTACTTAAGTAACATTTTGCATGCAGGGACTTGTAGTGGAGTATTTTTACCTTGTAGCACTGCTACTTTTTAGTTTTACATAAAAAATGTGAATACTTTTGAGTATCTGAATACTGATGAGCTGAGGAGTTTACAGTCATAGTGGCATTACATTACTGACAATCTAGACAAGTGTGCACTCTAGAGGTTACAAGTTAGAATAGCAGGCGAACCCTTTATATAACTACAGCTCCGTGTATGACCAAGGTTATGGCAACATGCCCAGAAACAAACAAAGCACCTGAAAAGGCTGGACATGCATTACTTAAACCGCTGAAGACCTTAATGTATCATCAAAAACGCGAGAAACGTAAACATCAAAGTGCATGATCTTTATTTGATATACTGTGAAGTGCCGTCCAGGCGGCACAAAATGGCAGCGGAACAATGAATATATAAGGCTCCTTTTCACTAACAACAAACTGCTCTTTGTCTTGATTTTGGCTATTCTGCCAGCACATGAATAGCAACACCTGCAAATGATAAATGACGGCGTTTATAAATAGATGAACCGGACCGTTAAGTCTGTTTCTCATTCGCACCCAAATCCCTTGTGTTCATATAATACATCCCAACTTAAAGAGCAGCCGACAGTTGAAGGCCATCAGTGAAAACCACAACTCTGATCCTAGAGGACTGAACCATCGACCCCTGAGATTAACTGCCCCACGTGCTATCAGGGAAGGTGAACAGCAGGAAGTGCTACAAAATCCATAGAATTCATTAATGAAAGTAAGCTGGATAGTAAAGTGAAATCATGGATAACGGAATTTAATAATTCTAATATTGACCTCCCTCTTTGCTTCTTCTCCACTGTCATATTTCTAGAATTTATTCAGTGTACAAATACCAAAACATAGAATTATAATATGTGTATCATGTGTACAGTAGCACAAGTAAAATCAACATGAGCGTCAAAGGATTTCCAAAAACGGCATCGATCCCGTGTTCTCAACCCACATCTGTCTCTAAGGCTCCAACGCCAGCTGCTGCAGCCTCCCCACCACGAAGTGGCATGCTTCTGACACCAAACCAGGCCAAGCCCCCGGCTGGGTGATGATCGGTAAACAGTGCAGCAGACACTAGAGGTCCTTTCTCAGGTGCAATCTGTTGCTGTGCATGCCAGGCTAGCCTCAGAGCTGCTGGACGCCTCAGAGCTCAAGGCTTAAGTTTCCCTCTCGGGGGGGGGGGTTGCGACTAATATTCACTCAGCCTCTGGCCCTCAAGCCGCAACGCTTTATCCCAGCTGGAGAAAGAGGAGCCGCTCCCGGTGGGTCGCCCTCCGATACGATTCTGTCTCATCTTTGGCTTCTCGAAAGTTCAGTTTCAGGTTCCAAGTCTGAAAGCAGCAAGTCTCACACACAGTAGGTGTGTGAGCATCTGCCACGCAGTGTGTGTGTGTGTGTGTGTGTGTGTGTGTGTGTGCGCGTGTGTGTGTGTGCGTGAGAAAGCTTTACGCCCAGTGAACCTGAGCTCCCGCCTTCGAGTGCCGCTTCGCCTCCCGGATGGAGAAGGCCTCTTGCTCCTCGCTCATCTCCTTCAGCCTCTTCTCCTCCAGAAACGCCACCAAGGAGTCCCTCATGTCCACCACCTCGATCATCTGCTGGAGGACCCGCTCTTCCTCCGCCTGCTGCTCCGATGTCTTGTCTGTCAGATGAACACACGGGCAGCATTTAAAGCAGTTTTAACCGACAGCTCAGCTCAGTGTTTATCTTCCCGGCCTGCAACGTTTTATTGCTTTGGTTCACTCGCACCACTCTCCAATGAACGATCATGCTGCTAGAGGTGTAAATGAATCAGCTTAAAATCAGTTGTTGCAGGTTTGAATTAAGAATGAAATTCACCCCCTAATACAGCACAGACTGGCATTGAACACAGACATAGCAAGTCTAAATTTCATCCTGTAAGCCAGCTCTGGCCTGCATCTCCCTCAATGTAAGACAACCCTGCCTTTTCTGTCAGAGTTATATGAAGAATCTTCAGACTCATCCTGTTGGGAAAGTTTCCCAGAGACACTGGTTCCTCCTGTTCATGCTGACTGCAACGAGATCTCTTCTTCGAGCCAATTCACTGTAAACAACGTGGGATAAAATTCTTTCTGTGCAAACATGCACTTTAATGTTCAGCCAAAGCTAATACGAGTTAATCAAATCAAGTGTTTTTAGAACAACATTCTCTCTTTCTGCACAATTCCACCTTTACAGTTCAGCACGGAAACAGAGTCTGTGGAGACACTCAGACTGCTGAGCCTCATATTAGCACAGACCAAAGACTGTGGATCAATCCCTCAGCTCTGATATTGAATTATAATGTGCAAATGGGCATGTGAGTATTGTTTAAAGGCAGGCAAAAGTCTGTACCTGTCTATTAAAACAACCCATAGAGCAACTCTATCTGTAGGAGCCAGAGAGCTCTCTACCGTCATGCTTTGAATATAATATGAACCCCACTTTTTCAGACTTGATTTCCACAAATACATATGGTCTTATATTTGGGCTAATACTTTACAAAACGCACTGACTGTTTGCAGGACTGAACTGGACCAGAGGAAGAGAAGGAAGGAAACATGTAATAATAGCCTCAGCGTCGCCGGCTAATCACAACTGCTGCTTGTTTCCAACTGGTGCAAAATCAAAAAGGTCCGTTCAAGAGCCTTCAACAACAAATGTGCTCATGTGAGACACCAAAGCACCCACCCGTGAGCTCCATGTATTTCCTGAGCTCCATCTCCAGCATGCTCTGCTTGTCTTCCAGCTCCAGCTGTCGAGACCTGCGCGAAAAACAAACATCAGCTGAGTCACGTCCTCATTACATCCTGCTGCAGCTACGGGTCGTAATGAGGACACAAGACAAACACAGTCCGACTGTAGCGACGACATGGTTGTTGCCATGGTGACAAAAAACAGAAACCACAGTGTTTTGAGGTAAAGGCCTGCAGTCACGGACGTTCCGGCTACTCTGTCACTTCCGTCCTGCACAAAAGCAGCGTTGTGTTTCCAGCCAGGCGAGACAGGCCTTTACTGCGCGGGGCTGTCTGAATTTATGAGCGAGCCAGCGAAGGTGCACACTTACGCCACCATGAGGTCAGACTCCTCAGATACCAGCGCGTTCTTCTCGTGGACCAGCTGGATCCACTGTTCGATCATGTCAGGAGAGCCGCTGCTGCCTGGAAGTGGAAAAACACAGTGTTCGGATATTTGCGTGCGACGGCGTGTTTGCAAAGTTACATATAAAAAAAAAAGAGGAAGAGGAAGACAGGTTCGTATGGAAAATCTAGTGTTGTGGAACAAGATTTACATGTGTGAGACAACAAGCATGTGACTGAGCGCATCTACAGATTCCCTGTGAACTCAAGTGACTCATAAAATCCACAGTTTAACATTTTAAACCCTTCAACAGTCATACGTGTTATCTTTTAACAAAGCATATTTGCCATGTGCAGCCACTGCACTTGGTAAACAGATGAGAGAGGGTTCAACTACAAAAGGCAGCATCCTCCTCCAGCATCAAAAAACTAATTTTGGGGCCATAAAATCTGTGTGTAAATCAGTTTAAACGAACCATTAATGATAAAACACATAACTATTATTCATTTAAAAACGAACGGGGGAGTCTCACCAGCCTCTCCTCGCAGAACTCGCTCCAGCACGACACCCTTATCCTCCAACTCCTTGAAGGTCACCTCGATCTCCTCCAGTCTCCTCTGGATGGACTGTGAACCACAAAAACAAAGTTTGTTGACAAAAACATTCAAGTTAGAATCAAACCCTGTTTATGATAGATAGATAAAATAAATACTATCTATCTATATATAGTAGTTGTCACTGTTTGTGGCAGGGTCCGCCATTCCCACACACGATTCAAACTGCCGATCTAAGCAAGAGGGATTTATAGAAAATGCTGCATGTGGGTGATTCAGTGCTACCCTTTTAATTGTGTCTCATTGACCACAGCTGTATCTCTATAAAGTATCTCAGATGCCATCTATGCACATCCCATCGCTGCTGCTTCACATTAAAAGCCTTCAAGTGGTGTAATAAGGGTGAAGATGCAGGAAATGCAAGAAAAACAAGACATGGTGATTATTTTAAGTATCGCAGGCAGTAATGAGACACACATCCGGCCCTTCAGCAAGGTAACTCCTTCTCAGGCATCTGCTGTGGAAAACTACTTACACAGCATGCAGCAGGAAATTAGACCATGTTTTCTCATGGTCTGATGGAAGAAGGCAGATTATTGACTGACATGACTTGAGTTTAACCTGAGTTGTTTCTTTGCACTGTAAACAGATGCATCAGTTGCTCTTCGCTTGCATTTCTTGTAAAGTAGCTGCACGAGCTGTGTTTGCTGCCCTCAGAATGCTCAAACCACACTTGCTGTTACCAGCAGTGGCCACAGGGGGCACCAAATCAACCAGGAAAGAAATCTTAAGGAGTCAAACGTATAACAAACTGCTACAATTAGATCAAGTTCATTGCTTCTTTGCGTGAGCTGCTGATCAATGAAACACAGATAAGTGATGAGTATTGTAACACTGACCTGGGCTTTGCGCAGTCGCTGTAATTCGCTCATCTTGGCACGCCGCTCCAGCGTCCTCATCTTCATCAGCTCCAGCTTCTCGGCCTCAACAGGGTCCGATGGCACAGTCTGGAACTGGAGGCAAAGTGTTAGCTTTGTAGGTGCACTTCTTTAAAAATGTAGCAGCATGCACAAGGAGAACATCAGCTCTGTTCCTGTCCTTACTTTCTCATCAAATAAATCAATATCGTCTTGTCCGAACATCTCGTCATCATCATCATCGTCGTCGTCGTCTCCGTCGACCCCCTCTTCTGAGGCGCTGTGAACATGTCTGAATGTTGTTTCTGTGGTAAAAATGCAAGAAGGGTGTTTTGACATGTGTAAGAATAAATCCAGACTGTCCAAGATCTCAAAAACCATTGCCCTCCATCAAAGAGGAGATGAGTCTTCAGCTTACCCACTATCCCCGGATGGTTGACGAGGACGCTGAGCCGGGGGTCCCTGCTGATCCTCGGGGACGAGAGGTTCCAGGGGGAGAACTTGGACCGCACCCTGGTCTGCCCGCTTGGCATCTCTTTCCTCCTGAAGCAGCGTCGATTCCTCTTCTCCCGGACGTGACTGGCGGTGCTCCCGCTCCAGTAGCCCTCCTCCTCTTGCCCATCCAGTCCCTCTGGTTTGGGAGGGCTTGGACCTCCTGCAGTTGCAGAGGAGGAGGAGCAGGAGGAGGATCCACCGGGGGTCTCTGAGTCCGAGTCCACGCTGAAGCTCTGAAGATTCACCAGCTGGGTTTTCTCCTCATCGGTCAGCTGAAGCTTCCGGAGCGACTGCTTCGGACGGGAGTCTGGCGCCTCCTTGGGGATCTCTTTTGGGGCTGGAGATGAATGTTTTTCTGGAGTGGAGGGGTTAAAAATGTGGAGCGTGCGAGGCTTTGCTGTTGGAGGAGAGGACTGAGGGCTGGGGCTCTGCCGAGGGCGACGGGGCTTGGGGACCGGAAAGGGCACTTTAGGTAGAAGCTCCTCAGTCTCCTCCTCAGGGGGTGCTGCTACCTCAGCTTTCAAAGGAGCATCTGTGGGAGTTTTTGATGTATGGGGCTCTTGGGATTCCTCTTGGGATTCAAGTAAATGGTGGTCCTGCCCTTCAGGTTTATGTGACTGTGTGTGAGCCGAGGGACCACAGTCCAGCGTGTGCTCGTACTCCTCGTCTGATGGAGACGGTGTGTAATCGTCGCTGGAGAGCCCGTCCTCTTCATTTGTCCCCTTCAGATTTCCTTCGCTATCCTGAAAACAGAAATGGCATTGAAACAAAAAAAGGAAAAACGTTTCTGATGTTCTAGTCCACATGCTTTGACACAAACATTCTCATTCTCCGAGCGAGCGAGCGAGTCAGCCCTGCAGGCTGACGACATCAGACCGGGCACCAGAAGGAAGATGTATCATGCAACAGAAGATTGTGTAACACGAGCATTACGAACACAAGGATTCAACGCAGAGTCTAGAGCAGCAAGCGGCAGAATGGTTCACATCTGTTCTGTTCAGTGACCCACCTTACAAGACGGTTCAGCCCCGTTTGCCAGCTCCAGCTCCTCCGAGTGCAGCTGACAGTAGAATCTCCCTGAGGGGACATCACAGATAAAAACAATGAAAGGAGTTGAAAAGTCGAATGTTGACGTGCTCAAGAGGAAAAACCCTGCTGTTCTCTTAAATCATTCAGCTCCTTTCAGTCTAAGTGGAACCCCCTTTAAAAGGGTCTCAGTGCAAATTATTAATTACTCAAATAAATAAATAACTAAGTGGTGCTTCTCTTATTGAAGCTACAGCTTATCCTGGCTTAGAGGGAACACGTTATACCACAGGTTGAAATCAGAAACACAAGTGATTTATCCTCAACAACACAGAATCAGGAAGAAGCTGCTAAAAAGGGACGACATGAGCGGATTTTAGCAGGAAGTGCTCACCTGTGCTCTGGTCGAAGGTGTATCCTCCCAGTCTGAGTGTGATGCCACACTGATGGCAGGTGAAGCAGCTCCGATGGAAGAACTTGCCCTCGGCACTGATGCGCTCCAGCACGTAGACCCTCTGACCGCAGAAGTAACACTCCTCGCTGTTGGTCATCGGCACGCCGGGACCGGGACCGGGTTCAGGCTCCAGGGCAGGTGCAGGTGTGGGACTGAGCTCAGGGGACACGGGAGGCACCAGCGTCTGAGGGAAAAGGTCGTAAGCGTATGAGTTGAAGTCAGCGAGGCAAGACCAAGAAGCAGAGCTGATAAGATAAACACAACTCACGCTGTCCTCATCTTCCATCCTCGTCTCTCTCGCTCGTTTCTCAGACGCCAGCTTTTCCTGCAGAGAAAACAAGCAAACCGCCCGCCACATGACCTGATTATGCAGAGAACATTCCAACAAACCCTTTCAATGAACAACTACGAGCCGCTTCCCATGACACAACGAGACGAAGCAGATGTGAGTCACGCAGACCGAAGGCCCAGACGTGACCTCCAGCCGACGGGCCGGCGTGTTTGAAAATATCTTTATCAGACACTTCTGTGTGCTGTGTAAACACTGAGCCCCGGCCACAGTGGGCGTACCTTGCGTCTTTGCAGGGAGTTGTGCTTCAGCTTGTTCAGGAAAAAGATAGCTGACTGTGTCTGGGAGAGAGTCAGAGGCTTGGACGATGGCAGGAAGCCTGCAGGTTCTGTAGCCAGCACAAAATGAAAGAAAGAAAAATGTCAGAGGGACACACAGCGAATTCACTTTGTCTCACTGTTACACTGCAAGCCGGGAGACACCTCACTGCTGGCCTACTTGCAGCTTTGCATACAGCTGCATAAAATCTTCTGACTGCCTTTTTCAATATCTTCAAGGTAATATCCTTTTAATGTCAGAAATCTAAATAATCCCTCTTGTATTTTCTGTAGCGTCACAGCAGCAGCAGCAGCAGAATTCAACTTGTCAATCCACATAAAAAGTCTTCAGCTCCAGCTCTGACTACCACTCCCACTCTTTCATCACTCAGATAAGGTTACCGGAGAATGACAGCTCCCTCCTGCCTGCACATCAGTCAGCGGATCCCAGGCAGAGCAGCGCAGCATCACAGCCACGGGAGCACATCACACCCACTTCAATTCATTCACTGCCTTCAAACGCTGGGTTCACATTTACGCTGCACAAACTCCTCCTGCTACAAAGGCTGTGAAAATACCTCTGCTGCACGCAGCACGGCGGAAAATCCTGCTTCAGCGGGGGGATAGTAGATCCCCTCCAAGAGGCGCAAGTCCCATCAGAGCCCCGATCAGCCAGGTCCACACCGTGACTGTTCGCTCTGTCTGCTGCTGCTGGGCTGGCTGAGAGCAGGAGAGCAGCTCGACCAGTAGAGGCTGGCTCTGAGCACAGCACTAGCCACTTAAGCCAAATGAATTCTGGGTAACGTGCTCTTAAAGAGACAGCAGCCGTTTGATCACCCCTCAACAGCAAACACTTTTCAGTGGGAGGACACCTGACCCTTTTAAGGTGATGCTAATGCTGTGCAGTGTCTAAGCAACCGGGTTACGTAAGATTGAGGCTGCTGTCACCAACGGCTATCTTCAGAATAATATCGGAACATAAACATCATTAAAAATGACATAATTAATGAAAACATTAACTGTGGTGTATTGCAAAGTGCTTTTTTGGCTTTTCAATTTGGCCTTGCTTGATATTCTTTTTACCCTTGCAAAAAATACCCAAACATTTACCTTTCGCTGGCACGGTGAAGGCCTTTTGGATCTGGGTGAGGTAGAGGACCATGGACAACTTGTCTATCTGGCCGCTAATGGCTAAATCACTTGCAGACATGACAGGGGGGATGCCCAGCTCCTTCTCCAAGATGCTAAAAGCCAGTTGGTTGTTATGAACAGTGCTGGACTCATCCAGGGAGGACATGTCACTGTGGAGGAGTTAGAGAGCAGGGATTACTGTACACAGGGCGTCATTAAATTAGCTTTTGGTTGCTCTTTGGTTAGCAACTGATTTTAATAGGTGAAAGGTTAAAGGCAAATTTCTTTCTGGGTCAGCTATGCTGAGATAATAAAGCAACTTACATGAGCTGAGGTTTGAAGTGGTGGATCAGAGCACACAGAGCCAGTCCGGACCTCCAGGACT
Source organism: Chelmon rostratus (assembly GCF_017976325.1). NCBI lineage: Eukaryota > Metazoa > Chordata > Actinopteri > Chaetodontiformes > Chaetodontidae > Chelmon > Chelmon rostratus. Next base: position 24,999,802 of record NC_055667.1, on the reverse strand, counting down.
GGGTGAAATCTTTCACGTCCACATTCTCATAAGCCGCCGTGTGTTTCTGGCACCATTTCAACAACTCTTCAAAACCGCTGACCGAATCTGAGCGGATGACCAGACAGTTCATCAGACTCTTCAACCTCGTTGTGGTTTTACAATCGTAACAAATGTCTGGCTTTGATATGTAAATATGGTGTGAGTGAAGTGTCAATACCACCGAGCCACGAGGTGCTTCCTGCTTAACTCAACACAGCTGAATATCAGCTGAAAGAATAACCGCCATGCACGGCTGAGTGGCTGCACAGTGGAGAAAAGCTGACCTTGACGCATGTGCGGCAACCGGTTCTTCAGTTTCTTGCTCGACAGATTGGATTTATCAACATCATAGAGGTGCTGCACCTAAATGAAATGACAGGTAGATTAGTCAGTCAAGTCAGATCCTCTTAACAGCAGGTTTTATAAATCATATGAAAATATTGCAATCAGTACATTTTTGGTTATTTCCTGTAAGCCATCACACAAGACCTGAAAACAATTATACATTATGTAGAAGTCAAAGTTATTGTCTAAGCCCAGAAATTAAGAAAATTATCTGATTTACTGACAATAAATATATAGAACAGGTAATACTTAGGGTCCAGTGTGCAGGATTTAGGGGGATTTATTGACAGAAACTGAAACTGAGCTCTTTATATCTGCTTCCACATGGTGGACTGCCATGATGCTACAGTAGCCCATAAAGGACAAACCAAACAGTGGTTCTAGAGAGCAGCTTTTAAAGGGTGAGGTGAGGGGAGATCACTTGGTTGCAGTCTGCTTCTTGATGCCACTAAATCCTACACACTGGTCCTTTAAAGAGTGCAGCTACAGAGCAGTTTTACATTAAACTCAGGCTGATATTTATTTCCTGACTATTGAAACAGAATGTGAAGTCTATTTTGTTAACGCTGCCTCGCTTTCATGTCTTCTAGACTGTAATCAGCATCTCACGCACGAAGTGACCCGGATTCAAATCTGTGTTGAGTAAATAAAGGATGCCGGTCCTGACCTGGCTGGTCTGGATGGAGGACAGGTTGACTCTCGTGTAGCGTGTTTTGGGGTTGATGCTGTAGCCAGCGTAGTTCTTGCTGGTGTTTTCAGGTGTGGTCTGGGACAGGACCTGGTAGATACTTTCTCTGTACGTTTGTGAAGAAACAGAGTCATTCAGAGTCGAGCACAGCCCCAAATCAGTCAACACACGGAAACACTGAAACGTGAAAGGAAACTGGCAGCGATGATGTAACTGGGAGTTTCACACACGCGTTTCTCACTTCACAGCCGAAGAACAGAAACAGAAGTCTTCAAAATTATTCCTGCAAAACATTTTGGGCATCATCTGGTAATAAAGTAATCTGCAGGTGCACCCTCTTATTTTGAACTTTGTGATGAGGAAGCATAGTTAAAGGCATACTATGGATTTTATGCTGCAAGGAGTCTCTCAATCAGAACAATGAAAACAAAAGTTAGATGCATGGGATCATGGGAGTTGTTGTCTTCACTGTGTAACAACCAACACTGCCAAAGAAAAGCTGACGTGACTGAGGCAGAGATGATCGCGGACGAGGGGATGTATTAAAGTTCACCTTTAGTCACATTCGTTGTATCATCAGAGGCGACCAAATAAAATTAACCTTGAATAAAACTACAGATTTCTCTGGGTTTGATCATTGTTGGAAACAAACTTAAGAAAATATATAACCTAACAAGTCTAGTCTTCTGGTTAGTCTTGGACAGATTAATGCAGAAATGTGACACATCATGCATTTAAGAGGTTCTTGACACTTTATTTCGTCTTGTCAACTGTAGTTTCATTAAAGTTTCTTCCTGAAAATTTCCAAATCTCACATTTGGCACATTTTACAGGAAAAACGTGTCAAACTTGTGTCAAACACCAGAAGCCTCATTGTTTTATTCTTGTCACATCAAGGAATCATGCCGAAATAATTTTTGCATCTATGCAATCAAAACAACTATCCAGCATACAATTATCTCAGGATGGGAGACGCTCCTCATGAGCAGATCCACAGGCATACTGATGCCTTCTGGCTCTAGATATGTTTTTATAGTTTGTTTTTCAAGGCTATCAATTAATTTTTTAAACTTTTAAATAATTATTTTAGTTTTCCTTTGACCAAATAATGTGCCCATACGGAACCTGCACTGCAAAAAGTTAAATCAAAGTATGAAATATCTTAAATCAAAGCATTAAATGCTCATTTTATGGTAGTTATATCTTCTCACCAGGCAGTTTTTATGTTAGAGTTTTTCACTTGTGTCAAGCTTTGTTGTCCTTAATTATCTTAACATATCATAACCCACCACAGATTTTTTGTTCTGAGTCTCTTAATGCTTGAAACTACAATTTCCACAATCAAAAGGCTGTTTGATGCTGTGACTGCTGTGTTGAAGTCATAACTTCTTTATATCCAGACAAAACTAGTTTTTGTCTGGTCACACTACTTTTACAATAACTGTGGGTTCTCTGTGAGTGACAATTTCCCCTATTTCTCCTATTTCATTTATATATTGTTTTTGCTGCCGCTGGATTTCACTGTGTGTTTGAGCAACTGAAGGAAACACTTTCTCTGAAAAATGCATTTCATTGAATTAACAGTTAGTGCAGGTGGTGAGAAATATGGCAGGAAGTGAAGAAACAGGAAGCAGTTTCATCATAACCTCCAGGGTGTTTTGCAGGATACGGCTTAAGATGAAGAGATGAAGTGCGATTGTCAGCACTGTGTGCTGCTTAGCAGTTTCATGAAGCCAGCTCACCGCTCAGCCAGGACCTTGAGATGTGGGACCCCCATGCCCCAGCTCCTCACCATCCACGCCGTGTCGAAAGCAGCTAGGAACCCACGGGCGATACCCGTACCCAGAGGCCAGAACGGCTGCAGGGAACACATAGCAAGTCATCGTACAATATTAACACAATCTCGCAGTTAATGAGCAGACACATTTCATACAGTGAGTGATTATCAGATTACAGGTGATTAGCTTTTCAAACTCTACATAAGAGATTAGCATCTTAATGTAAACAAGACTATGAGTCCACAGTCACGCAAGCTGCTACGTGAGAGACGCAGTGGTGCTTTAAGATAAATGCAAACATCTGAATGCACACAAACTCACAATGAACATGCAGATGATTAGCTAATATAATCTATAACATCATACAAAATACTGAATTCTAGCAGCTGTGTTAGCCTGCACACAGCTGTGCTTTGAGCTAAAGGCTGATATTAGCATGCTAACATACTCAGAATGACAATGCTAACATGTTGATATTAAACAGATATCATGTTTACCATGTTCACCATTTTATTTTAGCATATTAGCAAGCTAACATTTGCTAATTAGCACTAAGTAGGGTAAGGCTGGAGCTGGGAATGTCGTAAGTCTTGCAGTTATGAACGCAACAATAAAGCTAAAATCTTTACCAGATGATTTGTCAGAATCGATTCATTTGTACATTTTCTGCCAATCTATTTTGACCTGCAGGTGGCGCCACATGCAAAGATGGTTTCATCCTCTGGGGGCCGTGAATGCATCTTCCATCCATAGACCAAAGTGGTGGACCAACTGAGCAATCTCACTACCCCTGCTTGTGTGGCTAAAAACGTGAACTCGGAGAATCTAAAAATGCTACCCCGTACCTCCACCAGGCAATCTCCAACAAGACCCATCAACAACTTCTTGCCCCTCCTCTCCCTGACCAGAGAGGCGTTCTCAGCACGTTGCATGCAGGTGAAGTCGAACATGGCCACGTCTGGCTGGCCCGCATGGTTCTGAGCAAACTGGAGGTCGGGCATCTTGCCACCTGTGGAGAAGTGGGCAGCATCATGAGCGTAGAGGCGCAAAGCCTCGGGATCCACGTTCGCAGGAGCCAGCAGCTCCTCTGCATCACTGTAGTCCTGTAGACACAGAGCAAGAGGTGCGATCTGATGAGTCACGGCACCTTTTCTGAGTCTGAGTGACAAGTCTTATACTCGGTTTGCTGCATTAGCTAACGGCCAGGGTCTGCAGGGAAAAAGGAGATGATTGACAGCTCATCTTTTCGGGAGCACCTGCATCGCTGCTTCATCCATCTGGTTTGGTGCTTTTTCTTTACCGGCCAGAGACGCAGCTGGTGCCAATAGGAATCACACTTCTTCCTGGTAATGGATGTGTTGTTCTCACCTGTTTAATGACCCCCTTCTTCAGCAAGCTCTCCTTCTTGGCAGTCATGACAAAGTAGTGGGTGTCGTCTTTGTAGTAGACAATATTCTCCAAATCAATACCTGGAATGGAAAATGGAGAGAGAGCATGGTGGCCATGGTGAGAGGGAGCAGCGTAGGAGAGTGGGAGAATCAGGGAGGCTGACAACCAGAACAATTTCCATTTCATTATGTCATTAGCCTGTCTGATTTTGCTTTTCTGCCACTTTTACTGGAGAGTGGGAGGGCAGACGGAGGCACAAGGAGGTCAGAGGGAATTAAAAAGTCGTTCAACTGGGTACGATAGAGGCGATAAAGGTGATGCACGCAATCCCTGTAAGGTTCCTCCAAAATGAGGGTGAAGTCAGAGCAGAGTAGGTCAGAGAGGAAGGGCGGATTTCATCATGGTTAACGCTGTCACAGGAAATTAGCTGAGGATTGGAACAGAGATTAAAAACCTTCCAGCTTTTTTTTCACACTTCACACTGAACCCGACCTGACAGCGAGTGTGAACGCTCGTTTCATGCCTGCGGGGTTGTGTTCAGCGAGGCACAACAGAACAATAAAAGGAGTTAGAAATGTTCCGGTTTGGTGGCTCCGACTTCTCAGTTAGTGCACGCTGTGGTACAAAATAAATGAATATGAAGCCACTGATTCTCAGTTTACTGATAGCGAGTGGACGGCTGCTTCACTGTAAGTCAACACATCCTCTTCCATCCAGCTGAACCTGACCGTGCAGCTCACACGGCTTCCTACCCGTCTCAGTGAGCAGCTCTTGGAAGAACTTCTGGTTGTAGATGCGAGCCACACCGCTGATCTCCGCGACTTGGGCCTCGGCAGCCGTGTGTCTGTTGATGAAGTTGGCCGTGATGCCGATAGCCAGCTTTCCTCTCAGCTCCTTGTGCTTAAAGCCTGATAATTTGGGAGAGAAGAAAAGAGGAAACCGGGCTGATGAGAACGCGCTTATTGAATATGGCCGCCAAGGGAAGTTTGTGCTTTGTGTAACAGGCAGGCCTTGCAAAATGTCTGTGCCCCCTTTTGTAACAGTGGGAGCAGACGTGATTCAGGAGCTGTTTGTCTCACCGTCAGGGACAAACCTGCCTCCTCCAGCAGAGATGAAGACATCGAACTGGAAGGCTGCAGCGGGATGAGACGCAGGCTGCAGCTTGGCCATCCAACCTGTCAGAAACACATCAAACCTTAAAGTGGCCTGAACCTCAGCAGACCTCAGAGGAACTGCTTCATAAACACTCCAGCGATTGCTGGCTGGGATGTAAATACCATTTTCTCCTGTTGGCTCAATCAAGCCTTGAAACTCCACTCCGGTGTGCACCTCCACCCCGAGGAGCAGCGACACTTTCAATAGAATCAGCTGTAGCTGACGGATGCCTGAAAACACACACGTATATTTCAGATAACTAAGTCAAAAAACATTAAAATGCTGTTGAGAATTGGCTTAAAATACTGAAGAATGTGTTTTTTTGCCTTCAAAGTTTTCCATCATGATCATTGCCAAAGATCCCAAATATATATAAATCCCAAAGATCTAGGAATAATCATCTAAGGCTCTGAGGGACATGCTAAGATTTATCTGTCACAAATCCAAAAGAGTAGATAAAAAGGATTCAAATGGATGCAGCAGAACCCGAGATATCATCTTTTTTTTACTGCGTGCATCGTCCTGCTTGTCTAAGCGTGGTGCCTACATATCCCACAATGCAACTCGAGCGGGCCAACAAAAGTCTGGTAGCTCACTTCTTTCTAACTCCACAACCCGACATCCTTTTCATTTTCAAACTTGTAGTCTTCAACCCCAGCTGACGCTGACTCACGTGACATCACGTGAGTCAATTATCAGAAAAGCTTTGCACAGTTGTCTTCTCGTATGCAGCATTACTCCTTTAAACCCGTAAACAGACTTTATGTGTAAAATCGGTGACGCTTTCCTTTAAGAGCATCACAGTTAGTTGGTAGAAACTTTAGCCCCCATCAAAAAACCTAAGGATTCAAAAAGTATGGAAATCAAAGATGCAAAAAAGCCCCAAAAAACCTGATTTCATAAAGAGGTGGAGTCCTTTAATGACTCTGTACATGCAATAATGTCATTCAATCCATTTCATACGCTCTCAAACCATAAACATGACCGTCCTTCCCTTCATCAGACCCCTTTAAATTGAAATAATGTTCGAGCGGATTACTAATTTCAGGCCACCCCAGACCTGGTTCACTAAGCACAGTCATTAGCCACTCACTGATGTGATCCAGAGACCCGGTGCAGAATTTGCCGTAGAACTTCTTGGCTCCGAGTCCTCGCAGGTCATAAATGGTGAAGGGCCACAGGTGGAGGACATTGTTCCTGGAGAAAGACTCTCTCTTCTCCAACACCACCACCTGAGCCCCCAGCAGGGACAGTTCGATGGCCGTTCTCAGCCCACATGGCCCAGCACCCAACACAAGACACTGCGGGAGAGGAGGAGGAATCAGACGAGCAGCTAGCGTGGATGATGCGACGCTAATCAGAGCACGAGGTTCTCACTGTGTTTCACTATTATATCTGATGTTTGTGGATTAATGTTCCTGCTGCATTCATGTGGATGTTGCATTTTGGCTGTTTAATCTACAGCGATGCATCATATTCTATAAGATCATCAAATGTTTGCAGTGTGGCTGTCCTGTGAGAACCACATATCTCTAAAAAGTTTCATGAGCTCAGAAAAGCAGCTTTTCAGTTTTCCGCTTTGTGACGATGCATTTTCCAGCTAATCTAGGAGGCTTTTTAAAGAGTTTATTTAGCTGAAGAAGGAGAATTTTCTCAAGCCATGAAGGAACATTTATCACAAACATTCAACATCAACACATCTGGAGATATGTGGTTTTCAGTGGACGGGAAGTGTATGAAGAAGTGTAAAAATAACCAGTAGCTAAAGCTGTTACACAGATGTGCGGAGTTCAATATTTAGCTGTGAGATGCAGTGGAGTAGAAGTATAAAATGACACGAAATAGAAATACTCAAGTAAAGTAGAAATACCTCGAAACTGTCCTTTAGTACAGAGTAAAAGTACTCGATTCTATTACACCACTGAAATAAATTACCATAATTTGGGTTCAGTTAAAGTCACAACAGATATTATATTTGAGTGGTGAGGGCCTGACAACTTTTTGTGCTAATACGATAATTACAAATAATTAAGAATTCAGAAAAGCCTCAAAACCATAAATATGAATCAAATTAAACTTAATTAAAAGCAAGTGTAGCGTCTGTCAGATCACCATGGAAATAAGAACTATGATCAGTATGCTAGAAAAAGCCAGAAAGACCTTTCACATCCCTTTAAAGTGCAGAAAAAGATGAGAATGAGCGGCTGCCAGTACCTTGCTTTTGGTGCAGGCTTTTCCTTGCTGGTAATCCGGGTGAGACGCTCTTTTGTCCAGCTTTGTCCACAGAGCTTTGGCCTTCCAGTAGTTCAGTCTTTCCTTTAACTTGGTGTAGAAGGTCATGAAATCCTTGGGATTGATGTCTAGCTGCCTGCAGAGCTCGGCGAAGTGCTGCTTCACATCCTTACAAGTCTGGGCTTGGATGAAGAGGTCAAATGTAGCATGTGAAGGGTTGACGGGGTTCTGGCTCGCCATAGTGGAGCAGGGGGGCTGAGCCGGTCCTTCGTTCACTGGGTTTGTTGGTTAACTGTGAAAGAGGAGGATATAATGGTGGTTTTAAAACGTCCTACCTGGAAATAACTGTGCCTTGGGGAGGGGTTTACTGTAAACGATCAAAGGGCTGCAAAGTCCTTGCTGTTTGCATTATCAAGGTGGTCTAGCCCTTTAAGTCCTCTCCCGTCCACGCTAGGGGAAGTCTGCTCCTCATGCTCACATAATTATAGTCCAGGAGTTTCAGTCGTGAGGACCTCTTTTACAACCTGGTCGGCTGAGTCATCACTGACTTCCTCATTGTATTTTTTCTGTTTTTACGGCAAACAGCCCGCCCACAGCTGATGTGTCAGTCTCACACGCCGCCTCAGGACGTGCGCCTGTCTTTAGTTTCACTATGTAACATACTGGAAACATACGGCTAAAACACATCGTGAGAATGGAACTTTTTCCACAGGTCTAGACTAAGAAAACTGCCGTTTATCATCTCAACCACACAAGATTAAACCTGGTTTCACTTTTAGTTTTAGTATCTATTGTTGTAAAATGTTTTAGCAGCTTGTCTTTTTTATTTGTGCTTTATAACTTATATAAATAAAGTCATTATTATTATTCTCAGCATTATTATTATTACTAGGCTGTGGGATAGTGTTGAAATTAACACCTGATATTTATAAGAATGTCTTACAATACTGATAAGTATCATAAGCAGCTCAGTGTAGTGAAACACCAAACAGGTTTGCATGTGAAGATTATTTTCACAGATTAATCTGCTATTTTCTCCAATAACTGATTAATAGTTTGTTCAACAGAAAATCACAAAACAGGCATTCAAACGTCTCGCTTTGTCCGACCAACAGACCAAAGATGCTCAATTTACTATAGAAAGAGAAGGAAAGGCCCTGGAAGCAACACTGAATTGATAACTAACATAGTTGCAGATTAACGTCATGTCTGTCGACTAATCGCGAAACAAAATCTTCAGAGACTCATTTCGTCAGTTTGGAATTATCAAATTGGAGCAGCAGAGTTTCGTAAAGTGAAAACTGACGAACAGCTTATTGACCAGCTCGTGATCTATTCGTCAACATTTGCTTAAGGTGGATTATTTTCAAAAACTAGTGGCACCACAGGCAACACGTTAATCTTTTATGTAAATATGACAGACATACGATACAAGCGGCGCTCCTACGGTGCACATCTACAACACAGCAGCAGCAGCAGCAAGTTGCGGCCTGCACTTCCTGTACGAACATGCAATGCATCACTTGCCAGCGGTAACATTAACCTCACAGCTCTCCTTCCTCCACCTCACATGCAGAGTGTATAATTACAGTCACAGACCATTGCAATGCGTGTGCTTAACTGTGCCTGTGTGTGAACCTGATGGAAAATGCTGCTAAGAACAACATTCCTCGCTCACGTGTTCATATCGCCGGTTGTCTGCAGTCTGACGCAGCAAAAGAAGCTAAAAACCACCTCTGTCTTCCTGTTTGTCGCGAGGCTTTCACTCTGCCGCATGTGATCCAAAAACACTCAATAAACCCTGCAATAAATGCAAAGGCAAACAATTGTGGAGGCGACTATGGAGACCAGAGTGCCACCAACCCGACGCCGAGGCTTCAACACAAAAGAATAACTCAGGTGAACAAAATCCAGCTTTGATGCAGCCAGTATTTCTCATGAGCATCCAGAAGCATGTCAAACTCATGATTTCTGAACATTATTAAACTCCCACCTCCTGTTTCTGCAGGGTGGACACTACAGGGGCAAGCAAACAGGCCTCCTGACACAAACTGTGCGCAGTTACCTTTGGTCTGAGATGTTTAATCGGGATTGCATCACAATTCAAGTGTACTAACAGTAAATATCACCACTTCACCATTACAGGAAAAACAACATCTACCAAGAATAAAACGGCCTGTGAAGACAAGACAACCTGTCAAAACTAAAAATAACTCAGAGGATCATCTTGAAACTTTTATCTAATTCCCAGTGAGGCTGCTGTCTTTATCCCGTGTGCTGTATTTTCTGTTTTAACTGGCCTGAGACATGCGCAGCAGCTCCAGAGAAAAAACACGAAAGCACAAACTAGTTTCTCATGGTTAAAAAAAAAACAAACAAAAAAAAACAATCGCCCTTTGTGACACCTCTAAATATAGTTTGCGGATGGTCATGCTGAGTGAAGTGTCATCTGTGGCAGAGGTACACACACACAGAGTCATCATCATCTGACTTGTATAAACCAATTTCTAAGGAAGAGACGTGCTCTGGCAGGAATCCTGAGGACAAGATGGGACAGATAACCAGGATTTGAAGGTGAATTGACCTGATTTTCCTCGGGGCCAGTGGATTGGATTGGATTGGATTGACCCACCTTATTACATGTGTAAGCTCTGCGCAGTGCGCCTGGCAACGCTGTGTGTGTCAGGATGTTGGATCAAACACTGATCTCCAGCCTGGCAGGTTTTTTTGGAGAGGGTCACGGACACAAACAGAGGGGAAACATGACAGGGATAGACTGAGGAGAGGAAATAAAAGACGGATTTTCCTGAACTTATCTGGCTCTGACCCACACCCACAGTTTGCACAGAGGCATTTAAACACAACCTTGATAGGAAGCTGCTACATGGAGAGGAAGGTGTGGCACTGAGCTGAATCCGCTGTGCCAAAGCAGGCTGCAGTCACAACATGTTACCAAGCGCAGGCGGCCAGATTTCAAAGAACACTCACATGCTGCCAGAGCTGAGACCACAGGGCCTTAAACCAAGCGACACGGCACCAGCAAGCTCCTCCGTTCGTGCGTCTCACACTGGAGGTGAAGCACAGTAGACGTGAACATCAGCAGAGGGCAGCAGCACATCATCGGGACACAAAACCCACCCCCGAAACTTTGAAAGTGACCAGATGAAGCGAGAGAATCACAGAAGTCAGAAAACAAAGCGGCGACACGCACGATCCTCCAGGTGAGAGTCAAAGGCGACGAGCGTCGCATCACAAACTCCGTCCGGCTCTTTAATTACCTGGAAGCGGCTCTCCGTCGAACCGCATCGCGCGCGTCCGCCTTCGCACGCTCCGCTGCTGGCTTTTGTTTACATGTGAGGAGCGCGCGCGGGCTCACCTGCGCCGAGCGGCCACTCAGCACGAGTCGAGTCTCTTCCGGGACTTTCTGGCGAAGCTGCGGACGCAGCAAGCGCGAGCGGCGGCGCACGTGACGGCGCGGTGGGCAGGTGTTAAGGTGATCCGGCTCTCCTGATTAAAGCGGTGCTGGAAAGATTTAAGCTAAAGATAGACGCGGCCTACACCTGAGTTTTACTATTCAGGTAGAAAAAAAAAAGACTTTCACCGTTATCACTCAGACAAATCTACTTTATAAACAGAGAAACAATCGCTGATGTTCAGACTGATGTATCTGATGTTGGATAGTACGACTTTAATGGAAGTGTTTTTTATTTGACCTGTAAAAGGACCCACAGTGAATGAACTCCGGACTCTTCTGGCTTGTTCAGAGTCGCTCTTCACTGTTTTACTGTTAAAGAATGACATGTTATTATTGTGCACCTCTTTGTTTTAAATAAAGAAAGTTTTGAAAAAAAGGCTAACCTCGTGACCAATGACTCACTGATAAATGTGAATGATATGTCTTATTCAAATGTAATAATAATAATAATAAAGTCCTTTTTTCATCTGTGGGCTTCGTTACAGCAAAGGTAGAAAGCAACCTGCTAACACCTTGTGTTTGTTGACATTGGCTTTGGGGTTCACACAGACCCCAAACAACAACAACAACAACAACAACAACAACAACAACAGCATTAATAATAATAATTTGATCTTAAACAATGAATCTATTAATTTGTCAATGACTGGCAATGAATTCATCATGTTATTATCACAGCACTATTCAGCGCTTCAAGCTTCTCAGATGTGAGGATTTGCTGTAAGTGTTTGGATTAAGAGACCTCAGGATGATGTTTCCAGACTAAATGATGAAGTTCTTAGCTGCAAAACTTTTAAAACAACTGTTTTCCTCCAATAACAGAAAACCGTGGTTTGGTAGAGTTAATGCTGCTCAGTCTGCAGCAACCACAGGAAAATTTATGTATTTATACATTTTTACAGCTGAGGTCTCATTATAATGTATATTTTTCTGTATTGTCATCAGTTCAAAATCATGTTAATGAGAAACTAATAAAATGAGGAAAAGTCATGAGGTAGCGAGGTGATTAAATACGATGTTTTGGATATTTCTACTTTATACTTGTACATTTCATTTTCAAATATTCTATTTTTACTGCTCTACAGTTATGTGACAGACACACTTACTGGTTAATCTGCAGATCGAGATTTTACATATAAAACATATCACCGTATTAAAAAATAATACAGATTAAACTATACAAAGTAGCTCAAATAGCAGCTCCACTTGAACCAGATGCAGCATTAAAGCTGTTTACATGTTAATTCAGAAGTAATAAAGTTTACATGATAATGTATGTTAATATAACACTGACGCAGGCCTCTATGAGTACTTTTACTTCTGATGGTTGAAGTACATTTTGCTGATAATACATCTGTACTTTGTGGTACTGCTACTTCAACTCAAGTAAAATATCAATACTTCTTACTTCTTATACATGTGATTTATGTATAATTAGAGGAGTGATTTAAGATAAAAATGTTCTTGAGCTGTGAACCCCATCGTACACTCAGCATGGGGGGAGAGTGTCTCAGTGCTATACAGCTGCTAAACAGAAATGTCATATTAAAATGAATAATATGCTGTTTGTTCATATCGTTGTAAACACATTAGTGACTTTTTGCTCAAATGCATTTCTTAAACATCTTCTATAAACCACTGCAGAATTCCTGCTGTGACAATATTCACAGTCACAGGATTATTCTGGATTTAATTCACAATATTCATGACGCTGCAGCTGCGTGTGAGATACATCTGCTAAAGTTTCACAGCCTCGCTGAGGCTACTGGCAAACATCTGTAATAAAAGTAAAAAGCAGGCTTGTTATTGGCTATGACCTTTGCTCTTATGTTCTTCCTGAACATACCAAATGCATTCGGTTGATAAACAAGAAAAGATACAGCTGGCAATGTACAAATTTTATTCAAACATACTTTCAAATTTGAACAATATTCAGTAGGATTTAACAAAGAGCCGTTTATCTGAAAATTCCCATTGGATACAGTAGAAAAGAGTATATATAGGAATATCACAGATTAAAAAAATATCTGCATAGCCAGAAAGAAGACCCACAGCACCCCACAGGAAACGTCCTTGGCTTGTCAGCGAGGCTGCATACGAGCAACACGACCTTCATCGTGCACTGTTTCCACACTTCTGCTCATCAGCATTCAGTGAGACAGGTCAGGTAAGAGAGACGACATGATGACACCCATGCAGCCGTGGCACAACCCATGTCCACGGGACACAGCAGACGCCACGCAGGCATCGAACTCCTTCCACTCACATGAGCCTGAGTGCTTGATGAAGACCGGGAGGTACAGATGGCGGCAGCGCACACTCCATGATATTCGGGCGGACTCATTTACTGCTCATTTACCAGCCTCTGAAGCAGCACCAAAACGAGTCAAAGATTATCACGATGTAAACATTTGTGGTTTTGATTGTATTATGGGAAGGAGGAATGCTGGTAGATGATCAGTGTCCGGCTCCAGGTGAGTCAGAGGGGGCGGAGTCGTCCTCCTCACCTGCTCTGCCAGTCATATTGAAACTGTACAACCAGAAGAAGTTTCACAGAAATACGTGCAGACAAAAAAAAAAAAAAAAAAAAAAAAATACTTGTAATGTAAAAGTGTTTCTATAATATATATTTATATCATTGTTGTCAGATGTTATTAACCCATAAAAGTACCATAAACATTAAGGTTTGAACGAATTAAAGCAAAATAAACAATTGGGTTACTTTAAAAGGAATAAATTATAAAGTTATATACAAAAAATATTAGCATTAAGGATATTTACAGTTAATTTTGAAGATGCCAAATTATTTGCAGCGCATGCTGTTTTTGTCTAGTCTGCCCCCTACAGGCTGGAGGAAGGCATAACCACTACAGGCACAGCATCACTGTGTTGCTCATTTATCAAACATCTCCAGTGTGATTAAAGATGCGCTAATTAGGGAAATGCTGAGGCTAATTAAAAACAGAAATCTTCATACTAATGAAGCTCAGAAGTGGATGGAGACATGAAAGAAGATTCACCTGATTTTAATTTGAGCGCCTGGAAACGAATCAGCACCTTGTGGCCGAGCTGGCGAGCCGGCCGGCGCCGTGCACAGGTGCAGGATCTCAAAACAGTGGACTATCATTTGAGAGGAAGAACAGCAGAATCTCCGTTTACACAACTCCGACTTCACGGTCAGAAAAGTTCAGAGTAGTAAAACACGCTTTCACACAGTAGAAGGGAGTACAAAAGAGATTTCCATTGGCACAAAAATCCTCGCAGCAGAATTCTAGTCTTCTCCATCCTGAGACGAGCGTTAGCGATCAGTAGCCATTTTGTTTGTAAGAAAAGTCACAATTAGAAAATAGAGAGACAGAATCGGCCGCTTCTCTTCTTTGTGTTGAGCTGTATGTTGGTCACAGCCATAAACCAACCGGCCTTTAGGCGAGTGAGACGACAAACTCTGGTGGGAATGGAGGGCTGTTATTCGCATACAAAATCTCACAGCAGGTGGGAAACAAGCCTCAGTGCTGCAGGGGAGGAGCGTGGTTAGAAAGTAACATCGTTAACCTGAAAATATTCCAGTTGATCCAGGTCTAAAGACTAAATGCAATCAAATTAAGACCAAAAACATCCTGACAAACTCATCTACGTCCCAAATGGTAGCTTCTCAAGTGGCAGAATGGAAGACAGACAGAGTGTGTGTGTCTCGAAGAAAATGAAGCAAAAAACAAAACAAAATAAAAAAAGACATAGTGTTTTCAGCAGGACAATATCCAACATTCATCCTGTGGGCAGCCATGTTTGACCCATGTGTCACAGTCTGGGGTTGCAGTGTTGAAGCTGGAAGAGATCAGTCAGGTGAATGAGCTCGGGGGAATGTATATTATCAGGGCGCCTCACAAACACAAGGAAGGTAGAAAAACCTGCTTGGCTGTGCACACGGTGTTGATTTGACTGACAAAGCGCTGTATGATGGACTCAAACTGTTAGCACTGTTGCGGCTTTTCCTTTGAAAACAGTCTGAGATGCAGAGCGTGACAATGACTTTAGAAAGAGGCAGGAAGTGAATGTTGCTGATTGGTTTGACGGCTCACTGACACGCCTTGATGACAGATTGTAGTCGGCTTTCTGCCCCGTCGTACTGTACAAACACACACCCTCACTCACTCACACACACGCACACACACTCGTCCATGCACTCTGAAGTAGATGCACATGCTCAGTTCTGCACATGCATGACGCATGCACATTTCCAGCCCGGTTACAGGTTCTCTCCTGGCTGGTACTGAGGCTCCGTGGAGGTGAAGTAGTCCTCCAGGAAGCCCTGCAGGTACTCAAAGGTGGGCCTCTCCTCCGGCTCTTTTCTCCAGCAGGTCAGCATCAGGTCATGCAGGGATTCGGGGCACTCTGCTGGGCACGGCATCCTGTAGCCACGCTCCACCTGGTCTAACACCTCCCGGTTCACCATACCTGGGACAGCGAAGACACGAAGTTAGGAACACATGATCAGTCAGAATCATGTGACCAATACACTCCCAGTCATTAACATTTATGCTCCAGGTCCAGGTGTGTGCTCAGGTTTAAAGTGGTCCTTGCCTGGATAGGGCACTCGGCCTTTAGTGGCCAGTTCAGTCAGCAGGACCCCAAAAGACCAGACGTCAGATTTAATGGTGAAGCGGCCGTACAGAGCAGCCTCGGGAGCCGTCCACTTGATGGGAAACTTGGCTCCTGCAAGAGGACAGGTTTATCAACAAGTTAAAATTAGATGATTGTAGCACAGACGGAGACACAAGCACACCACGTCAGCTGCATGAATCACACCGTTTGCTGGAGTCCCACACCTTACAATCACAGGTGCTGCAGCAGGAGTCCCCGAATGAGGTGAGACTCAAATCTGAGGGGTCATAAAACTATTAAATGAATGGAAAAGTGTGAGAAACTGAGGAAAAAGTCACCCTTTTGTTTTAACTGCTCACAGCTCCCATTCATACGACTGCAATCGAAGGTCTCAAATAGGTATGACTTCATTTTAAGAGGACACAAGCTAAAACATCTTTTAGAAATAGTTCTTTACACTACCGGCACCCTCCTGTGGTCTTACCCTGCCTGGCGGTATATTCATTATCCTCAATGAGGCGAGCCAGACCAAAATCTGCCACTTTGCAAACCAGGTTGTCTCCCACCAGGATGTTGGCGGCCCTGAGGTCTCTATGCACGTAGTTCATCCTCTCCACGTAAGCCATCCCTGAAGCGATCTGAGGAGGAGACAAAGCTTTGGGATTGTCTGCGCTGAAGGAGACACAGGTTTGAATGGACTCACGTGATGCGGCAGCAGATTATTAGGGCTGACCTGTGACGCCATGTCCACCAGTTGGGGGAGGCGGAGCATCTTGCCCATGTCGCCTTTCAGGAAATCCAGTAAGCTACCTGTCAGCAGGGACACACGCTGCAGGTGAGTATAACACCATGAGCTGTTGTGCTCATATCAGCCGGTAATAAATGTTAATTTTCTAATGTTCTTTCTAACACTTGAAATCTTCCATTTTTGTAAATCTTTGAGAAAATACAGCAGGCAGTAAACGCATCATAGCTTGTCCCAGCTTTGATTGGCTCCTGTCAAAAACAAATCCATACAGCTTTCACCTGTAAGCCTCCATTCAGTAGATGCATTTATTCAAATACTATCTGGAGTCGACCATGCTGACCTTGTCCCATGTACTCTGTGACGATGTAGATCGGCTCCTCGGACACCACAGCATAGAGCTGGACCAGCTTTTCATGTCTCAGTTTCTTCATGACCTGAGCTTCCTGGAGGAAGGCCTCAGGGGACATGGTGCCCGGCTTCAGGGTCTTTATTGCCACCCGTGTTGTGCCGTTCCATGTTCCTGATAAAACACAACCAAAAAAGAGTGATGAGAGCCACATCTGCATTAACTGTTGAAACTTAACCAATCATCATCCTCCAGGAACCAAATCTGAACAACACTGCTCCAGACAGAACAATGCCATCCAAGCATCGGGACCTGTACCCCAGTATACCTCTGCAGGGTCCACGAGGTACAAGGAAAGACTGTGAGCAGCTAAAACACCTGAACACCACACGGTGCAAATTCAGAGCGCAAGAAGCCTCTAAAGAAGCGAGCAGAGAAGCTGAAACATGTTGGCTAAACATGACGACTAACTGGTGCAGTAGACAGAAATAACAGATAATGAGTTAAAATAGTAAAATTACTGGATGGTTAAATTAGACAGATAGAAAGACCAAATGGTTAAAACAGCTGAAGGCAAATCAGTTGTTTAAAAACAAGAGATTGATAGACAGCTAAAAGTGCAACTGAAATAGCTAAAAGGATAAATAGTTGAAATAGTTTGCTCAGTGACGGCTAAATAGCTGAGATAGCGAACAGCAATG
This sequence comes from Chelmon rostratus, assembly GCF_017976325.1. Taxonomy (NCBI): domain Eukaryota; kingdom Metazoa; phylum Chordata; class Actinopteri; order Chaetodontiformes; family Chaetodontidae; genus Chelmon; species Chelmon rostratus. Next base: position 24,982,322 of record NC_055667.1, on the reverse strand, counting down.
GAAACGTGGTTAAAACAGACAACAAAGAAGACAAAGAGTTGGAATAGTTAGATAAAACTAAAGGTTAAATAGTTGAAATAGCTTCTGGCACTCCAAGTGGTAAACGTACAAATGAGCTTAACACTGACAGCTCAACTGTGTGAATAAAGATGCACTTTAATATCGTTAACAGGTGAATAATATCTAGCTTATTATATTTTAATTTGGAACATATTGTGGTGTCGATGAAGGGACGTTCAAGTTAAACTGACAGAGCTGTGAGGTAAAATCTAACAAAAAGATTCTGTATAATTTATGTAATGTCGTACAATTAAAGGCCTTTTCTTATACATGCTTACAAAAGTGTTTACCCATCAAATCCCAGATCACACAAGACAACTAACCAGCTGTAAACCTGCTGAGGTAACATTTGCATTCATGTTGCATCACTTTACACTGACCAGGACTGAAATACAGTATTTCCCTGGATATCAAAGAGTACAGAAGACTACAGATAACTTCTTAATGCACTTTGGTCTTCACACAGTTTTACTCCACCTGAGCCCTGAAACTCTGGCACAGCTTACCCATCCAGACTTCTCCAAAGCAGCCCTGTCCGAGCTTGAGGTCAAGGCGGAGGGACTCTCTCGGGATCTCCCAGGCATCCTTGGCTAAGCCCTGAGTCTGAGGCTTCAGGACGGGACAAATGTCCGTCAGACTGTGACACAGCCCATCGGCATGCTCTGCGAGGGACAGGAGAGGACAGGCAACGTGGTCAAGCCGTGCTCTTAGATGTTCAAAAGCAAACCAAGGCGGTGCATTCGTGCTGAACTCACTGCGGTAGTGATTAACAAGCTGCTGCAGGTTGCTGAACTGCGTGCGTGATGTGATGTAGAAGCCCCCGCTGTCCAGCTTCCTGATCTTGTAGTGCTTCACGTTCAGCCCTTTGGTGTTGTCATAGTCCAGGACAGACAAACAGTAGGCACCTGGAGAGAAGAGGTGCACGTATGATGCATGAGGTGGGGAAAAATATTTGGTTTTTCATTTAGCAGAAAAATCACAAAAACAGGGTGATAACATTAGATAGAAAAGAGAAGCTTCTGCTTGTGACAATGTGCTCATTGCACCACTAGAGGGCAGCAACAGTTAGGTGAAAAAACTGAATCACAGCGAGGCCCACGTCTGAGTGTTTGAACTGGATGATGTGGCCTGTGGTTGTACAGTCCTCGGCTCCACGCTGACCTAATTCTGTCGGGCTCATCCACCCAGAACCTCCTTCCCTCCCCTCCATCTCTCCCCACCTTTTCTCATTCTATGCAGAGCTGACATACCTCTCCAATAATAGGAAACAACAGGAATCCTCTAACATACATGTGTACACAAATCTTACACCTACACTCGCAGCCAGCTGGAGCCACAGGGACTGTGCCGCTGCAGCAGTCGCAGCAGCTGCCTATCAGAACCATCTCCAGACAGTCCCACAGGCGGCACATCCAACCTTTTCCCATCTGCCTGATTCGTCTCTGCTCTGCACCCACAGTGCCACACGGCTGACACGGCGCAGCGGGACGCAAACCCAACAGCAGGGGAATTTGCTTTCTTCTTCTTGGCTCATTTTAGCAAGACGTGTGGTGGAATTCAAACTGATCTTAGTGTTGAGATCTGAACAGAAAGCTGTCAAAACACCACCATATATGGAAAAAACACCATAATAAATGCTATAAAAATAAAGCTGCAGAATGAAGGCTAGTTGATCGATGCCATCCACTGAATAATTCCATCTGCTTCTCCAGGTCCTGAGAGTTTCCACCTTAACAACCTCACTTTTACAAGCTCTGTTAGAGGATGCCACTCTATTGTACAGTTCTACCATTTAATCTTTCCCTACAGGTGCAATATATCTGTGTTTCAGTGCAATATTAAAAGGATACTGCTGAAAATCAGAATTAGATTCAGAAAAAAACTACTGGCAATGGGTTTCTGTCTTAATTTGTTTGGGGAATATGAACATATTTTTCTACAAAACCCACAACTTTTTCTTTATTTTTAAGTATATGTAGAAAATGTTCGATTCTACCAGTTTTTGATACTTGATGCCAAAAAAAAAACAACATTTTGGTCAAGACTCGAGACATATTGATCAAGTAAAGGCAACCAAAAACTGCAGTTCCTGAAACAACCACTTGAGGCTGGTTTCAAAATGTATACAGGTATGGTATTCAGGTTTTCTACCCAGCCCGACAGACCAGAGAGGCAGTTAGTGATGTGTTCGTGTGAAGCTCCACACAATTACCTTTGGTGGTCTCACTCTCTCGCACCAGGAAAGTCCCTCTCCTGTTCTCTAAACTCAGCAGCAGCCTCTCGGAGTCGCGGCGAGTGATCTTGCCAAAGTACCACCTGGTGAGGTCAAGAGACAAAACACGGGACACACGGGAGGTCGTTGAGGGGAGGAAGATGAATGTGGGTGGAAGAGAAGGAACGACGAAGCCAGGGTGAGTCGTTGCTCGTGGTTTCAGAAAGTTCAGTGAAACTGAAACTCTCTCTGCATTCAGGATGCAATGCTTGCTAACACCTACAGTGCAACAGCTGCTTACCTGGACTCTAGAGTCAGTCTGAGATGACTGGAGGGGCGGGAGGCAAAAGTGAGTTACAGAAGGTTAGTATGTGAGGCTTGATTGCATAAGCAAGCAGGTTAGCATGTCAAGATCAGCAGTGCATGTCATCCAGGAGTAGAAAACAATAAATGTACAACCCTGTTTCCAAAACAGTTGGGACGCTGTGTGAAACATGAATAAAGCAGAATGTGATCACTTGCTAATTATTTTTGACACAATCTCAATCAAAACGGCACAAAGTCAATATATTTAATGTTTGACCTCATCAACTTCTTTGATTTTTGTAAATATCTGCTTATTCTGAATCTGATGCAGCAACACGTTTCAAACACGTTGGCAACTAAAGACTGAAAAAGATGTGGAACGCTCCAAAAACACCTGTTTGGATCATTCCACAGGTGAACAGGTTGATTGGTAACAGGTGATAGTATCATGATTGAAAGGCTCAGTGGTTCAGAGCAAGGATGGAGCGAGGTTCAACACTTTGTGAATTGGATATAGGAGATTAATATACAGACTCAGAAACACTTTGAGAAACTGCTGATTGGTTCTGTTTTTATCTGCGTTCTACACAACGTTCCAACTTTCATGAACATTTTAGGAAATGTGCTTATTCGCTTTCTTGCCAACATTTAGATGAGACGTTTGACACCGTTCTTGTGGTAATAAAGTAAATATAACGCCACAGCCACCAGTCGGTTAGCTTAGCTTAGCATAAAGGTTGGAGAAAGATGGAACAGCTAGCCTGGCTCTGCCTTTTAAACATTGTGGGGTTGCCAACCAGCTGAGACCAAGAAATAGTCCCACACATAACCTCCCATAAAACCATGAATTTTTGCTTTTGTATGATTAAACAAAGGAGATACAGAGGTTAATTAGTGAGCTTTAGAGGGTCAGATTTCATTACCTTTGGATGGAGGCCAGGCTAGCTGTTTCCCAGCATTTACAGTTTCTATGCTAAGATAAGCTAACTGGCTGCTGATGGTAGCTTCATATTCATAGACAGGTATCGATCTCTTCACATAACTCTCGACAAGAAAGCAAATAAACGTCAAACCATCCAAATTCACACTGAGACAGAAAACAAGAAAATTCTGAAGAATCCAACAGTTGTGTGTTCGTTCTCTCATGTGCTCGACGAGCAGAGACACAACGAGACAGAGCAAGGAAAAAGAAGCTTTACTCTTCTGCCTGGATGGAGTCGGACGGAGCCACATAATTGCTGGGGATATAACCGCTCTCTCCAGTGGTCAGGGAGCGCGCCAGCCACCAGTCCCCTTCTCTGCACAGATGAAACGATAACAGGCAGCGTCACCAGGGCTCATCACACGTCCAAAACACAGATACAACAGTCTCTGACTGGAAGGGCTGCAGTTCATCAAGTGTCTCAGAGTGCACAGAAATGGATTGTTCTGCATTTGCTGCAGCCACTTTCTTTTTTTTTTTTAGTTGTTCCCGCAGTAACTGAGCTCTGGCTCCTGGAGACGCTTGATAAATGCAAGCCCAGATATCTCTACGGCTAAGAAAATTAAGAAATTATGCAATTATATACAAACATGCATTCATGTGGGTGTGACAACAGGGAGGGATGGATGGTGCTGGTATGCTACACTTTATCAGGGAGTGAGCTGCTGTAGCTTTGCAGCACTAGAATAAAGCAGAGGAAGAAAAATTTGTTTACATTACTTGTGAGCTGACCTGAATTGATTAAAGTGCTGCAAAGCTTTGCAACAGCTTCCCTTGACTACTGCACTGAGGGTTCACAGGGCATGGACAGAGTTATGTGGTTTGTGACTATGTAATAAAGTGGTATTACAGTGCAAAAGCACTATATATGCTTCAGGTGATACACACACACATATACGCACACAGGGGGACAAACAGCACGTTCAAATACAATTCCAGAGGAGCGTCACAAACCTGCAGTTCACCTTCCGCCTGTAAAAAAACAGTGGTGGTTTGTGATGGAGAAATGGAAAAAAGAGAGATGAAAGGGAAAAGATGGAAGAGAGAGGGGTTAAAGAAAAGAGAAGGCACGTTATGAGCAGTGGAAGAACAGCAAAGGACACACGACACACACACATAATACCACCAGTACAATGCATGTGCTAAAGCTACGAGTCCCAAACATTTAAACCATTACATAACTCGGAGATGAGGGGCGCAAAATAATTAGACAAAAGAAACAGACATTCAGAAGGCGCAATATTATCATAACAAAAGCCTGTCAGGGCGCAGTGCATGGCTGTATTATGTCACTGGACCAATCAGAGCACCCTAAGTCGAGCCTGACCGACACCTAATTTGACTGTGATAACCCGTTAACTCATCTTAGAGATGGTTCATGGATTCTGGGTGTACTTGACCCAATAATGATCCAGGTCTTTGGCTTAAGGGGCCAGATGCAGTGATAATCCACTATTGTCCTCAGCTCCTGAGTTCTAGGTCAGCAGTTTGTTAGCACTGGGGGTGCAGCACTACAGCACATGGTTCACTGCACCTCTATTGATTCACAGAGCAAGCCCATACTTCGAAAGCAAGCCTGACCCCCCCCCCCCTTAAACAGGTTAGATTTGTACAGAGGAACTAGGTCTCGCGCTGTGTGGAGGCAGCGGTAAAAATAGCCTCGCCGAGGTGGACTGAGCAGCGAGACGTAACCATCGGTCTTTTGTGAATGAAGCAAAAATCGTGCAGAGACGAGTCAGTTGACACAAATATCAGGCTCTACTGAGGGAAGCCCGTTCCTTTGGTTACAGGAGGTTTCAGAGTGACATGCATTTCACGCAGTCAGACAACTGAGCAGTAACTGAGACGGACCTGTCGACGTGCAGCTACTCTCCGTCTTTCACACATGTGCATGAAGAGAAGAGTTCTTGGACTATTTCAGACTTTACTTGTGTGCATATGTGAGTGACAGGCAGCACAGGACACTGACTGGTTGATGACTGGTTGTCTATATGTTTCTTACGTGTTGTTGACTATCTGGAGGCGTTCACCCTTCCTGAAGGACAGATCTGAGGCCGTTCTAGACTCGTAGTCGTATAATGCCACGAAGGTCGTCACGCCTCCTACCAGGAGAGAAAGTTTGGTTCTTATCAGAGACAAACTGGACACACCGAGTCTAAAAACCAGAGCTTTGAGCTGACGTCCTCACCTGCTAGTGTGATTCTGTTGGGGGAGGTGACGCTGTTGTTGTCCACGCCTCCGAACAGGGCCAGCTCTGCATTATTGGCCATAGACGGATTGCCACTGAGGCCTCCATCCACAGTCGGGCTACGGTTGGGCGTCAAGGACTGCTGATTGGAGTTGAGGTGGTGGCCGCCAGCCCCTCCCCCAGAGCTGAGGTTGCCATCGAGGCTGCGGGTTCGCTGGCCTACATCCTTGGGCTTACTTTTGGATCCCCCCATGGCTGAGGCCTGTGGTGCATTCAAGGACAGAAAAAAAAAGTCTGTGAGACAGCAGATAAAAAAAGATTTCAAGGCACTGTTAACGATAAATGACATAATAAGTTTGCATCAGACAGCCTGGTTTCTTATGTCACTTTCTTAGAATACATTCTCTGGAAAAAAAAAAATCAGCTGACTGCGACAAGACCAGATGCAGAAACCAGAGACGGAGTGGAGACCACTGCTCTAAACCCACTGAGACACAGTGTCATGTAGACCACATGAACCAAGACGTCCCCACAGACGGCGAGGCAGCTGCTGCTCCTCGGTTTCAGCGCAGACATGCAGTCCGCTTCGTCCCACCAGCAGAGCAGACACAGCAGACACGTCTCACACATCATGTGACATGCTACATCATCGAGCGGAGTCATGCATCTTCATGCATCATGTGTTTTATTGAAACTGATCTTTTCAAGATGAGTCAGTGTATTTATTTAGTAAAGCTGGCCATTTCCCACCAAACCCCATTCACATCCACGCCACTTTAGCGAAACAGCTATCTTTATGTAGGACCGCACTGACTGTTTCTTTTGAGGTTTTAGAATGAAGCTTTGAATGTCTGTTGTCATATTGTATGAGATCATCACCCAAAATAAAATAAAAAAAACTTGAATAAAGTAATTTGTTGGATTAAAATTGTTTTTTTTTTTTTTTAAATTAAACCAGCTTTCTTTAATGAGTATAACTCATCAGTTTTCCCAACATAAATTCATTTCACTCTTCTTGTATACATGTATTTTCGAGCTCTGGTACAGCTGCCACTCTCTCTCTGTAGTCACCACTCTGTAGCCTCGCTCAATGTCCCGCCCACAGCTCTGATTGGTTACATGTCACCAGTAATAGCCAATCAACACTGAAGGCTACAGTGGCACAGAACAGGTGAGTTGCTCAGGTGAACGAGGAGCTTTGTAGCTGAAGTTGCAATAAATATTCTGATATTTCGAATGTTGTACAACTACAAGTATGATAATCAATGAATCATGTAAGTGATGATCAGCCACAGTGCTGCGAGGCTAAACCAGCATGCTAACATGCTCACATGACATGGACATGCTAACGTTTAGCAGGTGTAATGTGTAGCATGTTCACCACCTTAGTTGAGCCTCCTCTTCAACCAAAAATACAGGACGTGGCTCTTTTGCTGCTAAATGCTTCTCCATGTTCACCTGCTCATTGCTAAATTGGCCAGTGTGCCGTTCGGTGCTGTGGAGGTTGTGAATATCGGGTTTATCAGAGCTTGTTTGCTGCTGGGAGATGTGAAACTGAACCAAAACAATAAAGTGGCCCAGAAAACAAAATAATAGGCTGAAAGAGGCTAAAATGCTCTGCAGCTCAGGGGACATGCAGAGTCGGCTGATGATCCTCTGCGGCTCCATCACTACAAGTGACCCCATTCACACTGCACGTAGCTCATCTGACCCACTGTAAATTTAGAATTATTGATTAGCATCAAGAGATTAATTAATAGTGAATCATTAGTTGCAACTCTACTCTGGAGCCCCTGGTCCATTCATGTGCTCCATGTGGATCACAACACATTACCTGAACAAAGCTTTTGTTGTTTCATGTTGTGGATTATTAAAGTTCCAGACCGACTAAATCTGTGGTGGAATCAGCTGACAGCGTCGAATGTCAGTGAGTTTTCAAAATCTGAGATCCTCTTGAGAGACCTAGAACAGACTGCAGGTTCTGGACTGTTGCAGTTTGTCTTTTCTGAAGCCTCTCCGCCTCTTTAGGCACATGAAGTAGGTTTAATATCAGCTTAATGCGGGAAAATCATTACACTAAGCCACAGATGATTTAGAGACTCAAGCCCATGTATCATGGACAGATATAGCCACAGGGGGTCTGATAAGAAATGCTAATTAAAACGCTACAACACTAAGGTGGGGTGGCTTGGGAGCCCCTGTGAGGAGCACAGGAGGGTCAGATGGGTAGTGTTAGTCATCCCCCTGCCTGACTGTTGCTGTTTCGGAGGTCACGTATCTGTTGGATGTAACATTAACACAGTCTGCCGGTGAATGAGCCCGCTCTCATTCACAAGCAAAGAGTCCAGTCCTAAACAAGAGACTGGCTACAATCCGCATTCCTCCAGGCCCACAGGCCTCCAGGCCCCCTGGCCTGCAGGCTTGCAGGCCTGCTCGCAGTCAGAGCGATGCAGTGACATATGGTGGAAAGTGCGTGGCACAAAGAGGAGCACAGTTTGCTAACCACGCAAGGGAAATGAGTGAAGCTGTCACTGGTTCATGTCAGTCATTTCGGATGCCTCCTCGCTGCACCCCCCTATTTCGCAACAGAACGGGTCAACTGGGGGTGTCTTCAGGCAGTTTAGCTGATTCCTCTGCATGTATGTGCAAGCGCACATGTGAGCTCATCCATCCTCAGGAGGCGATGCAGCTCAGAGATAAATAAAGCAGACAGAAAGCAGCAGCAGGAGGGATGAAAGGAAGAGAGGAGCGAGGGGGGGGGGCATAACATGGGGGTTCATTTGTGGGTGGCACCATGAACAGGCGAGATGGGGGAGGAGGGCGAGGAAGTGAAGAGGGGTCAATGGGGCCGGACAGTCGATACCCCCCCCCCTCCACCCCCGGGGGCACGTCTGCATAAAGGGGGTCGCATCCCAGCGAGTGTAGTTGCAGGTTAACACACACAGACGCTGCACACACAAAGATGACGGGTGGCTCAGGGAGCTGCTCTTTGTGTGATTTGTGTTTTCCCCAAGCAGACTGGTGTCATGGTTAATAAGCCATCGGAGGCAGAGCAGAGCGGAGACGCCGTCTCTCATCTCCAGGCGTCGGATGAGTAAAAAGCCTTCCCGTTTCACGCAGACGACGCCTTCGCTTAGAGGACGTCGCCTTAACGAGATAACTCAGACGACGCTTGAATAACACATTATGTGAACAGACCGTCGCTAAATAACAGTGACTTCTGCCGACATGCTGAATATGCTCGTAGGACGGCGGCGGTGCATTTAACCCAGCATCCGGACAAACGAAAAGGACTCATTTTAGCCGCCCGCAAACGTCAAGGTTGAATAGAATTTGGTTCCTTTGGCCATGAGTGGCGTAATACTCTCATCCAGACCCTGAACCCAGACAAATACACTGACGACTCCAGGAACACAGACTCTCGGCCTTTCTTCACGCTCAGCCTCCAACGAAGCCATCTTTTGTCAGCTCACAGCAGGCGGCATAAACAAGGCATAGAAGTGGCCTGTGGCTCGCGGGCAGCCAGATCCTAGTGTGTTACAGCTCTAACAGCAAGTAGGAAATATGGAAACGCAGGAAGTCGTGAAGCCAAACGATGGCATGCTTTGCAGGAATCGTGTGTGTGTGTGCATCATCAGTATCTGATGCTACCAGGAGCCTGATTCTGGCCCAGCAGTGCTGAGGTACTGCAACAAGCACATACTGTCTGCGAGGCACAGCAGCATGAAAATCCCTCTGGCAAGACGGAGGGGGTGTGGCTGGGTGGGTGGGGGATTTGCTTAATTATGCATAAGATCTGACAATGAATTCCAAATCCTTCAAGTCTCCTGGGCTTTCGGTAAATGGGAATAGTCTTTTAATATTGCTGCCGGGCTTGTTTCCCCCCACAGGAAGCTGCATTCCCCTGTTTTCCTCGCTTTTTCCATTTCATTCGAGAAGAAAAAACAATTACGACGTGTGAATGGTGTCCTCTGATTGAAAGAACAGAAAGGATGTGGCGCGATTCAGTCTTTAACAGGCTTTTCTGGGCAGGATCACGACATCGGTGCGTCTCCCCAAACAACACACGCTTTGTGATGAAGTCTACCGGCTCGTTAAAACAAATAAAGAAAACCTTTTCATCTTTCGGGCAGGATCAAATAGTCATGAACATCAGAACTGAACAGGCTTCAGATGTTCCGTACGCGGGCTTAATGAGAGATTTCCCAAGATGAAACCGAAGCAAACTCAAATAATACTGAGGGAGACGGTGAGACTCTGCTATGTGAGGCGGCACGTCCGGACTTGTATGTTGCGATGACAGCTACAGTAGACCCCTCACTTCTACCACACAGCTGCTGTGGTCTGACACACGGACTGGGCATGTTCTGACAGTTCACTAAAAGACCAGTTTTTAATGCCTCGGGCGGCAGGTTAAAGGTCACAATTAAGCTTTTGCTGCAGCTTCATAATCACAAGAAGGAAACGGTTGTATTAACACTTTGTCGCACCGCAGGAAAAGTGTTCCTGCGTAACGGCAGTTCTTTCATTTCTCCCTGTTCACCTGTGATGATGGATCACTGAGGCAAGCAACGTGGGATTAGTCTAAAGCCCTGAGCATTTCTTTCTCTGAGCAAGACGAAAGACTTACGGAAGAACATGCAGCCATGAGTTTATACAGAAAAAAAGATTCCTCTGTCTTGTTTAAGAGGTCGTGATCTTAGAATTACAAGTTTCTGTCTGTCTTTTTTCTCAAAAACTAGTTACTCACATGACATGACAAGTTATTAGCATTCTGTGTAGGTTTATTTTTACTTTTGTGAACTAATCAGGATAAAATCTGAAAAAGGAACTATTAACTAACTCTAACTGGGCTCTGTGAGGTTAAAACATTCAATCAGAAAAACTTTACTGATCCCTGCAGGGAAATGCTTTGTTGCAGTACTAGTTAACACAGTTAGAAAGAGGGATAAAACAAGTAAAAATGCTTAAACAAAATGAATATAAAGACCACATAACTATAATAAGTATAGTAAAATGTGCAAATGCAAATATGAATGTGCCAAGGATAACGCACATGTGCAAGGGGTAAATACAATAGGTAGTAATAATAAAAATAATGCTGATAAAACTCTCACAAGCTAAGACTCAAAGACGCTGTGAGTAAAAGATAACAGATGTGTCAACTGGGTGGAGAGGCATTTTATATTTTGTCGAACTGTGAAGTATTTGCTCTGCTAGCTAAATTTAATAATGCAGCTAATGCTAACTTTTGTCAGAGGGATTCATGTTAGCTATCATTAGCAGGCCACAGTTGTGCCGGGTTCAGACTGCATGATAGCAGCCCAACAACAGGCCGACCCGTCAGATCTTTTTATCCCATGTAGGCGAGTGTATGCTCTGCGATGCTGACCAATAGGAGCGCAGAGAGCTCTCCAGTGCACAACTGCAAACGTGGCGAAGCGAAAGAGGAATGATGAAAACAGAGGAAAGGTAGTTTTTTCTTTCCTTTTTCAGGCTTTTCTGAGCACAAGGTAGCCGGTATCATACACACCACTTCGGACGCCGTTGCCTGTTTATATACTTGTTCCCGGAGGTCAATCCTGAACACCTCCTTCCCGATGACACCACACAGGTCGTGAAAGACAGCAAGTTACGATCGGCTGGGGACCAACATGTCGTCTGTTAGTCGCAGAATCTGACACAGTGACCATCTTAACAGAAATATTATGTAGTCTGAACCAGCATTACTGTGACCAGTTCAGAGCTGACAGCAATGAAGGCCACACCGGGTTTGTGTCTGTTTACAAGTCGTCTGAGACAAACAGTGAGACAGTGATTACATTCCAGGCTCAGGCACTGACGGCGACGGCGCAAGCTTACCCTCTCAAAAAGTGTACTTGGGCTCAGAAATGAGGCCCAGAGCTAGATGACCGGATCCTGAATGCGGCCATTGTTCAGGCCACGTCCCTCCCAGTGTAAGAATCAACATTTAGACTCCATCGGTCTCCTATTAAGCGAGCTGAGTGAACAGCAGGTGCCAGACTGCAGGGAGATATCATCCTGTTTTTATTGCATTTGCATAAGCGGACATCAAACGTTTAAAATGCACTGTGTGGGGGGGGTGCGCGCTCTGTTCACGTGTGCCGTGGAGCATGAACTCAAGCGGCTGGACGGACAGACTGTCCTCAAACTCAGAACACAGCAAACAAACTCACACTTGACCGGTTGCAACCTCGTTCCAAGAGGTTTTCCCATCGGACGGCTGCGCAGTAAAAATCACTGCACGTCGAGGAGGCGGCTCGTAAATCTCGGCCTTCTTGTTTTTCAGCCGTTTGTCTCATTGGATCGTGGAGGGAAAGCTGATGTCGCTCGGCGGACAGGAAGCATGCATGTGCCTGCGGGGAGTGCGCCTGTGCCTGTGTGAGCGAGTGCATGTGCTCCTGATGTCAGCCTGGTGGATGTATTCCTTCATCTCAGTGCTCTTTATGTAATTACTACAGGGGGGGAGTGGGGAGGCTTTGGCTCCTGCGTCAGCGGCCACCAATCGTAGCATAATCCAGGCCTGCTTGTTCTCTCCAGATTATCAACATCTATTCCTTAATCTTATTCGCCAAACGCTGTGATGACATTCCATCTGGGGCCTGCAAACAGCACGGGTGTAGCAATGACAAGACAGGAAAGACGGGTCAAACCGCTGCTACCGCCGCCGCTCCGAGCACTTCTCTTATCCTGTCTCAACAAATCCACCCGCTGTGGGAAAGCAGCGGCGAGGACAGCGCCCAGAACAACAGTTTGATCGAGCAACTTAAGGCTCACGGTGAGGCACAACAGGTGGGCCGCTTCCTGGTCCTGAACAAACACGGGCCGCAGTCGATCTCGCTTGTCTTTCTGCAAACACGGACAGGGGAAATGGCTGCTGGGATGTGTTTGCACACCAGCGGCGCCCCCGCACGGGTTTCAGCGGGCGTCCACGCTTCCCATTCACTTAAGCATCGGGTCGATCATTACAGAGAGCTGAGACGGAGCGAGTCATGAAGCTCAAGGCATTACACCTCTCCTGTAACGCAAGCGCACATCGACTCAAACCGTGAACCGCTCGCAGCCGAAAAGCTGCTCCGTGTTTGGAGGTCTGGAGGTAAACACACGCCCCCGATAGCAGGACTTCGCTGAGTCCTGGATAAAGAGTGTGTACCGACCCCCCCCCCCCCCTCTGCGCTGCCCCAGTGCTCCTGTCACGGACAGACACAGGGATGGGGAGGTGGTGAAGTCAATATTTACCGCTCCGCACGCACACATGCGCGCACACACGTACACACACACAGCCAGGCCGTTGCCATGGCAGCGATTCCAAGCATTCCACAAACCAACAAACTGCACAGATGTAGGATACTTGCACACAGACTCTCCGGGCCAAAACACTCAGAGAACACTGCATGCCTATCTGATGAAGAAGAAGGCAAGATTAGCGTCTCTCTAAATTATGTGGGATGTCTGTCACTTCCTGAAAGCATTTAGGAGAGAAACATGGTGGGGGAGGAGGAGGAGGAGGAGGCATAAAGTGACAGGGAGAAAGAGAGAAGGTGAGATCTCTCCTGAAGACATTCTTTCCATTGTGATGTTCTCGGTTCTAGCACAGGAAGATTCCCATAAAAACACCATGTTTACCCATTTCCCCAGCCTCTCAGGAGCCTGCGGTGCTTTGGCTTCTATAATAGGATCAGAGGCTGTGAGCCCTTATCCCTTTCACTGTGTGTGTGTGTGTTTCTCGCCACTGGTTTTTCCTGCTCAAAAAGCGACCCGCAGTGCGTCCAGATCACCTTTTGCTCGCCAAGCGGCACGGCTAACGCGACCTTCGGATCACACGGCATCTCCGGGCTTGTGGTCGCTGAGCAGCTGGCCGCCCGTGCTTACAGAGGAATTTTTTTTTTGTCCACTTCCAAACAACAAACACTGCTGGCACCAACTGAAGGTTCATGGATTTTCTGTTATCCCCTGTTCCTAATCTGAGTGCGACATACATGAAATTATTTTGGGATTGAGGCTCAGGAAGAAAATATCCGGGCCGTTTTAGATGAGGTGATGTCTTGGCTTTTGCAAAGGGAAGCAGAGGCCGGCTGAAACGTGTCTGTTAAAGGAGCAGTTCAGCATTTCGGGAAATATCATAACTTGCAGCGAGGTTAGATCGACGCCGCTCTCGTGACTGCATGCTAAATATGACACTAGCTGATGGTTAGCTTATCTTAGCATAAAACCTGGAAACACTGAGCCCGGCCCTGTTTGACAAATAGGCTATCCAGCACAGTTAAAACATGTTTTACCTCGTAAAAACAAGAATTTGTGGGGTTATTACTGTTTCTCGGCCGGGAACAGTGAGGTTTCTGAATGGATTAAACAAAATATGGAACAAATACTTATTAATTAGTGAGATTTAGAGGTGCTGGTAGGTGGATTTTCTTACCTCCGGACAAAGCCAGGCTAGCTCTTTCCACCTGTTTCCAGCTAAGATGAAATAAGATAAGCTAAGATAAGCAGCTGGTGACTTTAGCCTTGTACTGTACTGTATTGTTGGTTTGGTATGAAAGAATATTTCCTGTCTGTCTGACATTTTTCGATGCAGTTGCCAGCTGTTGGGCTGACGGTGGCCGGTCGGGAGATTTCATCCAACCATAACTCCACCAAGACCTTTTTCCTCGAAATTTTAATTAATCTCCATTATCCTCTCCTTCCTTTCATCTTCCTCCTTCTCCTTTACCTCATCTGGAACCAGCTCTGCCCTCTCCATCCCCTACAGGAAGTCAAACCCCGCACGGCAACGCTTCCACGATTGAAACGGAGACGAGGCCACGTCGCAGTGAGCCGCATCTAAACATGTCACACAAAAATTTCCCTAAAAATCCAGAGCTCAGAGCAGCCCGGTCACATGACACCTACCTGTCATACAGCCTGGGTGTACCTGTGAGTGTGTGAGTTTACACACCTGTGGTTGGCTGTGTCCTCACCCCACAATCATTTTTCATGCAGCAACATAATGACCAGTCAATAATGTCCTGCTTCCTCTGAGACCCTCGCAACCCTTGTTACCTTCAAGTGCTGCCCTCATACAGTAAATCCCTTCCTTCTTGCACAAAAAGCAGTCACCTGATTTAAAGGGGGGGGCCTGCGACTAACCTTTCTAGACTGGGTGTGACGGGCACTGGCTAGACGAGACAGACAGAAGACATTACTGTAATTTCCTCCGCTGAGCTCATCAGTTTGTTGCAAGACAGGCGAATAAATTCCAGCACATTAACCGATAGTTACACAATTCGACATTTTACAGTTGCGTGCCTATGAGGAGGAAGCACAATGTCGAATGGAGCATTAACCAATTGTGAGCAAATGAACCTCATGTTGGAACACATGCTCTGTTTTATGGCCCAGGGTTTCTCAGCTGTTCCCTCGTCAGTCACTGCAGATGCAGCAGCGGCAGCGGCGGCAGGGATCCCTCCTGTTGAAATCTATGAGATCTGAGGCATCCGAGGCATGCAGGGTACCGTGCATGCCGTGAAGGGACCCGTGGGTGTTCACTGTATTGTGTCGACAGCGTGAGATGCCGTGCATTGTTCCTCTGTAGCATATTAAATACCAAGAACAGACAGAATGGTTTACTACTGCAGCGGCGAAAATGTGCTCCACTGCCTCTGAGAAACATCCGAGTGGTGTCGCTTCTGGGTTTCCTCCGGCATCAGCCTCATATCCTTCTCTCTCTGCGCCCCTGCTCTCATCTAAATATGGTCATTATGTGAACTGAGACTGATGAGCTGTGGTCATGTGCTCGAACAAGAAGAGAGAGATGGGGGGAGAAGAAAAAGATAATCCTCAAGGGCTTTGGCTTTCTTCATTCACCCCTCCTCAAGTCTTACTCCCTCACACTCAGCCTATCCCCCTCCCTCACTCTTTCTCCCCCATCATTTCTACAATCCTTTCAGGAGATTTCTAGAGGGAAATGGTGGAAATAGAGGATTTCAATTCCTCTGATGTGTCAGCCATATGTCACGTGAGGAGAAAAAAACATCCTTTTCTGCTTCCTAAATATTAGCGAACCGGTATGCAGCTCAAAGAGGGGGGGTGACGTTCTGAAAGGGTCCAAAAAACAAATGCAAACTCTTTAATGTTACATGACAAAGACGCTAGAGACGCAGCATCAAAATGCACTTCACATGTTCTGCAGCATCATATAGGCTTCGGTTTCAACGCTTCAGAGGAGCTATATGTCGCCTGCAGTGAACTCGAGCTCTGTGATAGCAAACCCTTAAATTCACACCCTCTCATCACATTTCAAAGAGGCTGCATTTGATCTGCTCAAGTCCACAGAGACTCCCAAGTGCCTCATGCTTCAGTAACTAAGGGCTTTCACCGTTTAACTTCTCATCTGCACAGCGAGAGAAATCCCTGCAGCCCAGAAATCTAAGGCCTAACCCAGGGGAGATTATCTATATATAAAATACATGCAAGAGCAGTTCTGCTAATCGGATGAAACCGTTTATAGCGGCACTAAACAAAACTACGTAAACACGTTCAAGTATGAGAAAGTGAGCCAGGTGTGCGTGCTTGTGTCTGCGCACTGTGGCGTTCCCGGGTCTGTTGCAGCCCAGTCATGGTTGAGGAATGCAGAGCGGAGGAACAGGCGAGTTTCAACTCCTCTCCTGCTCGAACAGCCCACAGCAGGAATGCACGGGGAGCAGGTAGAGGCACCGTCCGCCCGGGACGATCGGGGGCTGAGGCTATGGCCGCCCCGAGCCACACGCGACACGCCGGCACAACACGTTCCCGTTCCCGTCCGCCGGGGAAACGAGAAGCGGCATCGTCTCGAGAACAAGAAGCGCGAGTCAAGGTCGTGACACACTGTGGTTTGTTCATCCCGCTGTGAGAAGGCTCTGGAGGACTGTGCTTATTGTCAACACTAAATTAAATGCATGCTGCGGGTGTCGTGCTGCTCATTGTCAGCTGAGCCGAGCATTTCCGTGTCTCCACTGACATCCCAATTATTATCTTTTAAAAATCTATACTCTCAAACAACGACTGAACTTGTCTAAAAGCAGAATATTAAAAAAAGAACTTAGAGTTTGGACAAATCCAACAAAACATTTTAAGAGTAGAGGAGCAGCACAACCTGCGTGTTTATGTGCAGATGCAGACGCATAAATAAAGGATGCTGTATCAACATTTCTATTGCTGCTTTGGCTGAATTCAAAGTGAAAACAAGACACAAAGATCCCAGTGCCGGGGCGCTGCTTCCTTGGAGATAGACAAATAAGAGCAGCAGAATAAATCACAAACACCCACCAGGGTTCGCCATTAAAATTTTAAAATGTGCCCATGTCACGCTTCATCATCAAAACATAACTGCTCCCAGCCATGACATTTCCATAACAGATTGGAGGGCGAGACCCCCAGCACGGGAGTGATTTCCTCCATCTCTTTTGAACCACCCCTTTGTTCAGACGGCCCTGATTTCAATATTCAAATGTGACTCAGTGGGGCGGTGAGGCAGCGAGCGAGGCGCTGACTGCGAGGCAATCAGCAGACAGGGCGGTGGTGTGGTTGGAGCTGTATGTAAAGATACAGAAGGGTGGGTTCACTGAACTCTTCTGTATCTCATCTAGACGCCATCACGCCAGGTCAGACAGGGGTGACACCAGAGGGGAAACACAGCCGACGCTTCCTGCAACCTCTGTGGGAGCCCGGCAAACTGCCGCAGCGCTGACGGGTCACTGGCACGGGTTATCTGGCCTGACATGAACACAAGCAGCAACTTAAAAGGGCCGAGCAACACCACGACGCCTCTCATCTAAAATCTTCTCGTTAGGAAGGAACATGCTTCTGTGTGCTTGGTGCGCCGGCGTCCATCGATGAGCAGCTAAAGAATAACGTAGGCGTGAAGCAACAATCCAAAACATATTGTCAAACACCAACGGGTGCAGAATTTTTTGCTCAAAAGCAGGCAACTGAGCTGTGAGGCCAACATTTGAAAGTGAGAAATCACGGCGCTTGGCAAAGTAATCACTGAGTCACTGGTATTGTTTAGCAACCTCCCACAGATATATTATGGCCACTCTGCAACACTTGCACCTTTAATGCCGATGCAAGACCAGGAGTCACTTTTTACATACATCAAGCACATAAGACTGCAGCTGAGGATTAAATTCATTATGGATTATTCTACCAGTTATTTTCTGCTTAGAAAAATGTCCGAAACCCAAAGATGGCCAATAACTGTCACATAAAACAGAGAAAAGGAGCAAATCTTCATGCTTGAGAAGTCTTAAATAGGTCATGATTGGGACATTTGTTTGATAAAAAGGGATATTAATTAAAATATCTGCAGATTCATTTTACATTGATCAACAAAACAAAGTTATTTGTGTAGTGACACAACCATCAGGTGCAGCAATAATTAAATTCAGGCATATTTCATCCTGATTCTGCTTTTTAAAAGGTGTCACATGACTCAGTGAGAGGATCTGGAATCATATTTTGAACTCACATTTTTTGATCAGGAAATTCGACACATTTGTTCCTGTTTTCTGGTTTTGGTCAGATTGGTGACCGGCCCGGGTCTGACAGGGTCAATCATCTCTGCAAGTCCACCATCTGCATCAAACCTCCCATGTCAGCATATACTGCAGCGATTCTCAGAGGATGAAGAGCCTCACGTTTTGAGTTGGAGGGGGGGGGGGGCAGCATGCGCTCTTCCCAGCATCTCATCATCCTGACCGGGCTCGCACAGCTGCGCCTACACAAAGCCACACATAGAGGCATCTTTCTAAATGCCAGAGACGCTTTTCCTGTCGCATGAAATGTGTGCGGAGCGACGGGAATGAGGGTGTGAGAGCGATCGCTCCTCCGCCCAGGCAACAGTGGGTGGATTGAGCGGAGATGCGTGGCCTGTGTCACCCTGGCCCGTTCCCAGAGCAGAGGGACAGGAAGTGGCCGGGGGATCCTGGGAGGGTACAAGCCCTCCTCTGTTTGTCTGTATCAAACCACTATCAGATACTTCATTCAAATGGCCCCTCCGACAGAGAGCGTGGAGGGATGTGTCCCGCCGCCTCACTTCTGCGTCCTTATCATTCAACTGCCGTCACCGACTCTGTGGTTTCATGTTTGAACAGTGTTTACATCTACTTCTCTCCTGCAATCATTAATTCAGGCTGTAACATGGCACAGCGTGGGCTACACAGCGGACTTGGCATGGAAGTGAAACGCAGGGGCGTCGGACTGTGGGGGGAAAGTGGACTGAGTATGCAGGGCCCTCATGCGACACGACAACAAACAAATAAAACATTAATAAAAGAGAGTGTGATAATCTGCTGATTCTTTTTGACATGTGCTCAACTGAAAACAGCACAAAGACAATATGTTTAGTGCTTGACCTCATCAGCTTCATTGATTTTTGTAAATTTCTGCTTATTCTGAATCTGATGCAGCAACACGTTGCAAACACATTGGGACAGGAGCAAAAAAACACCTGTTTGGATCATTCCACAGGTAAACAGGCTGATTGGTAACAGGTGAGAGTATCATGATTGGGTCTGAATCATCCTGATAAGGCTCAATAGTTCACAATGAGGATGGCGGGAGGTTCAACACTTTGTGAACACATGATTGGATAAAGTAGATTAATACCTGGGCTCAGGAACACTTCAGAAGACCAGTGGTCAGCTGTGATTTAGTTCTGTTCTGATTCATGTTTTTTACAGAGTCGCGGCTTTTTTGGAATCAGGGTCGTGCAATGAATGGCCCTGGATTTGGGGAGGGGCCTCACACAGAATGCCCACGTTTGTACAGGGTGCAGAAATTTGCGCGACGCCCCCGGTGAAACCCACAACCTTTAGGTTAATGGCTGCGGAGTGTAAAGACGACAACAATGAGTGACGGGAAACTAGGCCACTGACACATAAAGAGAGGCAGACAGACAGAGCCTGACAGGAAGGCAGAGATGTGAGAGAACAGGTGGCAGTGGCGTTCCCATGCTCAGCCGTATGCCCTTGAAAGTAGCTGGGCACTAATTAGCACCAAATCTGGGCCAGAGCGACAGAAGTTTAGTATCTCTGCCACATGAAAAATTCAAAGGCCTTTGTCAGCGGGAAGCCATCGCAAATCTCATGCCCCCCTTTCGTGTATTGTACAATCTCCTTCTCCATCACACATCTCATTGGCAAACTGAAGAGGGGTTGCTGGCATTAGACAAGTTGTTTTGTTGGTTAAGTACTCCAAAGCCAAAAGGGAATAGTGTGTTGTTTCAACAAAGAGGAGGCTCGCAGCTACGACTACGACTCGAGTTCGGCTCCTTTACAGCCGTCCTCTGTCCTCTAGTTTGCGAGCCCTCCTTTTCCTCTGTTCCTCCGGCCAATAAGCTAGTTCCTCTTCATAGTATCACAAACAATTACAATATGTCCTCAGTGCTCGCTGCCAATTAATCCTCATATGACCCGAAGGAAAGTGGGGCACTCACTAGATCAAATGATGGACTCAGCAAACCTCCAGCTGCACCGGAGTCGGCTCAAACTGCTCAGTTCGCTCCAGCGCAGTTAAATGCAGAAGCAAACATGCGCATCACTGTCAAAATGCTGGAGAAACCGCCTCCCTGAATGCTTCCCCTTCCATCTTTCTGAAAAGGTGCACAAAGGCAATTTGGAAAGCGGAGGCGACTCCTCTTAAAGCCGCCGATCCTCCGGGGCTGGATAGCTGCAGAGACAAGCGCCTCATTGATGCCAGGCCCGGCGTATCACCGTGACAGACAGACCACTCCAGTATAAGAGGGAACAAAGGGGCCAGTCCACAGCCACGCTGCCAATTAGCAGGAATTTCGGCCTCAAGAGCCACTTTCCACCAATCTCATTGGCGCTGACATAAACATCTACGGCTTTCACTGGAGGGCATTCATGGGATTCCAAGGAGCATTAGGCCCCCTCTGTGGAGCCTGAAATCTGGCAGTTAGAAAGCACAATGAACCATCTCGTACCACTTTGGGAAACACTTCTCACTCACTGGTTGGCTGCATCGCCCCGTGCACGGTGCGCGCCAACAGCCTGCTGAACCTGGCAGCATCTTTCCGGCAGGTGAAAGCATTCTTCACGATGGTGTGTCCCTTTGTGACCATGTTCCATTGAGCAGAATGTGTGATGAGAACAAACAGCGGGCAGCGTGCGTGTCCCGGGGCGTTTAAACAGGGCTTCATCCCCAGCGCCGGTTCGCACGTCATTGGCCCAACACAAAATCTAAGGATACTGAATCCGTGGGATATAATATGTTTTTGCCCGCCTGCTGCCAAACATCCTAATTCCTTCAGGAAAATACAACAAAACACACACACATGCAAAAATCTGCAGGGGATTAGTCTAATGCACGACTGATAATCGAACGCAGTAGCAATTTTATTTTTATTAACAAGGTATTGATGCCTCTGAAATGCGCCTCTGGTGAACTGTTTCAGATTTCAGGACGGATTACGGCGACAGTTAAAAAAACAAGCTGGAATTCATAACATTTAGGTTTTAAGCAGATCAAAAAGCTGCGACAACATACTGCAACAGTGGTTCAGCAGGTTTGAGCGTGTGTGTGTGTGTGTGTGTGTGTGTCGAGCCCTGAAAACGAGTTACAGCTAACTGTCTTGATAGGAAATGTGCCACACAATCCGACACACTGATCTTTACGTGTCCGAGAGTAAATCTGCTCCAGACGCTAAACCAGGTTTAATTTTCTCGATAGGTGGAAACAGACTAAGTTAGCAGATCTGTGCGCTGATCCCGGATCAGCAGTCTGGCTCGGGGACTCAGGACTGATGTGTACAGTATATACATGCCAGTGAATGGTCACAGTGTTAGGACACAAACAGCATGGAAGGATATGGATTAGTATCTATATGTTCAAGGACATTGCTTATTTTATAGGCTGCACAATTACTCCGAGGTTTTAGTTTTCTATTATTAGTTACCACCACATGTAAAGTCAATATTTGGGCCTTTGAGTCATGTTGAGTGGGAGAGACTAATCCTAAGCATATGACAGCCGTGTCTTCAGAGTGTGTGGGATCCCGGGGAGGGAAAATCTGTGGCATTCTGAGTGAACAGGCAAAATGATTTAAAGCAGAAGATATACGGCGTTCATCCGCTCTGATCTCACTCACACAGTAAAAACAGCAGAAGTGCAGCAGGCAGCCCATAAAAACTCTCGCTGCAGGGCGAGGAGAGCTGCCAGGGCTCAGCCCGGTCCCGTGAAGCCACTTCTCTCCAAACTGAGGGCATGCACGCTGAAAAGTGTGATTAAGCTCTATATGCTCCCAAAAAAGTGCTGCAGACCGGAGGCTGCGCAGGACAGAACGCAGCCCCAAATCAAAGGCTGCAGCTTGTGCCTCACAAAAGCTCTGATGAGTCACTGCACAGTGACTCTCAGGACCGTTTCTGGTGCAGCCGGTGATTTCAGTGAATTACAAAGTGAGAAAATTACAGTGTCATCCCCATCTACTGATCATTATTAACAAAAACAACTATCTCACACACACAGCAGGTGATGATAAAGGTGTAAAATCAGCATAAAAGGGGTCAAATGAGGTTTGTGTCCATCTGAAAACAACAGTAATGTGCAGCTGCTCAGATCAAACCCCTCATTCATGCTTAATGAAGCCCTGTCTGTCCGCCTGTCACTGCTGAAGTCGCTCGCACTGGAATAACAAGTTCAGGCGACTTACCCTGACGCGCAGGCTGCTGGAGATTTGGCGTGGTCGCTTCTGCCGATCAGACGGGCGGATTTCGCATCAAACCATTAATGAACTGATTAGAGAGACCAAAAGCTCGCAGATCCTAAAATCGGGGATTTGGAGCGGCGGCGGCGGCAGAGACAGTCGGTGCCAAAACGGGCGATGAGGGATCCCATTCAACTGGAGGGGCGGCCCGGTGAGGTCATGACGCGGAAGACTCTGGAGCTAAGAAAACATGTTTCAGTAGAGGCCAGAAGCACCCGGACTGAAGCAGAGAGAGCCCAGCGGCCGCGCTTCCCTGTCGCATATGAAACCGGAGCTTTACGCGCGGCGGCAGCCCGACAGTCCGCTGCGGCGCACCAGCACACAATCCCGACCACAACACCGGGACGAGATACGAGAGGCAGGCTGGGGAGGAGACTCCCGCCCAGCGCCGAGCTCTGATTGGTCCGACTGCGTTATGCACGTCGAGGCCTGATTTAGGTGAATGGCGTTTCAAGGAGGTCCCTCCTCACCTGAGCCTGCAGGTTCAAACGTGGCCTCGATGTGAAGTTATGGAGCACACATACCACAGTGTAAAAATACTCTGTTAGAAAGTAGAACTCCTGCTTTTAAACTGTTACTTAAGTACATATATATGTCATTTCAAGTACTTCATATGTTGCTGGGCAGCTTGATTCAAAATAATACATTATCATTTATTAATTGTTGTATTAATAAATCCGGATCTGCAAAGTAATTAATGTCAAATAAACCTATTGGAGTAAAAAAGTAGAATATTAGTTTCCAAAATGTAGCCGATAAAATGGAAATATTTTAGCATTAGTACAAAAGTACAAAATTTTACTTAAGTGCAGTATTTGAGTAAATGTACTTCGTTACATCTACCACTGGTTATCTACATGTATTTTTTATTTTTTTTTTTACCTTCACATCGGGTTTGAATGGAAAGTTAAAGCTTCTTCTTTGATCTGAGCATCAGAAGTGTTGATCTGAGCTCTCTGCTGGAGCTGGAGCCATAATGGAGGTTAATTAAGACGCATGCGATGACTCAAAGTGAAAGAAGCAGGTGTGTTATTCTACAGGAAGCCTTCTCATTTGTGGCGACGGGACACATAAACATGTTTTCTATCATCTCGCAGTCAAATTGAAAATCATACAGCGTGTGGGAGGCTTCCTTGTACTTCCATTGATTGGATGACACAATGCTGCCACCTACTGTTCAGATGAGGTATCACGTGTGTGACACCTACACGGGGCTACACCTTCAGAAACTCTCTGCACTGTATTATATGCTGTCTCATCAGGTTGTTATGGCAGCTAAGACACAGTGTTCTTCATCAGAGTGTAGATTTTGATTTGTCATGTGACCATCCTGGCCGCTGTTGCTGTCTAGTGCTTTGTAAGACTGTGCAGGACACTTCAATAAACTAATCAATCACTTGGTTAACTTCTTTATATGCTGGCGGGCAGATGAATGTCAGATAAATGTCGAGGATCTGGTGGAATTAAAGCATTTCACGGCATAAAATGGAAACAGTCCAGTAAAGTGCACACTTATCTACTTTCCACCACTGACTGCTGTAGTGTTTTCCTCCTGCCTGTTTGACGGTGAACAACACCATCACTGCTGTCACTGGTACTGGGTGTCCGCCATGTCTGAACTGTGTCTTTGACTGTTTTCATTGTGTTCAATTTTGTGCCAAAACTGCAAAACCAGTTTCCCTCTGGGACTCCAAAGTTTAGAGTTAAAATGAGAAGCGACAATGAAACAGACAGATTTCAGTTTAAATCCACTTTAAGGAGAGAAATAATAATTATAAACAGCTATGGACAGCGACTGCAGTAATTACAAGCACAATAATGCTATCTTCAATGTCAAAAAGTAATCAAAAATTGCATATAGAACCTCGAGGAGTAGAAGAAGGACAGTTAATACATCATAATTAAAATGTGGGGGCTGACAGCGCCGGAGGGGCGAAATACTACGGAAGGAAACATAATTCTCAGAGTTTGCACAGCCATTCAGAAAATAATTAGTGTATTAAGGGTCACATTTTAGCTCAGAGAGAACTTAAATTTGACCTCTGGGACTCGAGAGAAGCAGAGAGAGCGTCTTCCATTAAGAGACACTCCCAGGAGTACATGACATCAACCAATCCATTAAAACGTCTGGAGAAGATGAAAGACACCGCTGGAGGATCACGAAGACGCCGTGCTCATGCTCTTCTGTTTGTCAATTAACATATTTCATAATGTATTTCAATACATCTGTGACAGTTATTGCAGTAACTGCTGTAATACCATTGATTCTTAAGCTTAAATACTTTATTTTGTGTTTTTTTTTCTTGTAAATTGGGTCCATGTTTGATATTCTGTGACTGTTATTTGTATAACGCCTTTTTATCCAGAGATAATTAACTTTTTGATGAAAATTTTGATTTAATATGAATACTAATCCTCTCGCCATCCTCTCGTCTCTGTGTCTTCTTCATGTTTATCCTAAAGTACACTGCTACACAGCAAGGCTGCATTTCTGGGAAGAAAAAAAAAATCCCTCTCCTCCTCCTCCGCCTCGTTAGTAGAGGCTTCTCTCTCTATCTGGACTCCTTTTCTCTCACCGCTTCAGCTTTTTTTCCTGCCTCCCTCTTTGTCTCTCTGTCCTACTCCCAGTTTATATGTCCCCGCCTCAACAGTCTCAGTCGTCCATGTCTCTGGCGTCGGCCCCGATAGGGAAGAGCATGTCGCTCTCCAAGGAGAGGTTGCTGCCCAGGCCGGCCATGCGGCTCCGCAGCAGGAAGTGCGTCCTCCTCTGCAGGAGCCTCTGCTGCTCCTGCTTCAGCTCCACGTAGGACCGCGAGAAGGTGTGGAAGATGGAGGTGACGGGGAAGGCCATGAGTAGGATGCCGCTCAGGATGCTGCTCAGGGCCACCACCTGGCCAGGGATGCTCCTCGGCACCATGTCCCCGTAGCCCACCGTCGTCATGGTGATCACAGCCCACCAGTAGGTAGCCGGGATGCTGGTGAACTCCTGTGTGGTGGCCATTTCGTTCTCAATCAAGTACAGCAAGGGGGAGTACAGTGCGATGGCCACGCACAAGAAGAGGAGGAGCAGGCCAAACTCCCGCGTGCAGCGGCGCGCCGTCAGGCCCAGCGTCTGCAGGCCCAGCGAGTGGCGAGCCAGCCTCATCACGTAGAGGATACGCAGGGCTCTGAGGACGCGCAGCACCAAGCCCACTTTGTCCAAGTAGCTGCTGCCGGAGCCCAGCCGCTTCTCCCCTTTGGAGGTGCTGTCCACCACCAGGGTGATGTAGTACGGCAGGATGGCCACCACGTCGATCAGGTTCAGGGGCTGCCTGAGGAAGGTCAGCTTGCTGCGGTCTTGAATGAAGCGCAGGGTGAACTCCAGGGAGAACCAGGCCACGCACACCGTCTCCACTATGAAGATGTTGTAGCACATCTGGGAACACGTGCCCTGGTGAAGAGAGACACATGGGTGAGCGTGGTCATGGTCAGCATGTGTGTGGCGGCTGCGGTCACTAGAGGGAAGCATTTCAATGTGAAATCCAGGAGCAAAGCACTGTGGGAAGCAGCAGCTTTGAACACATCAGCATGCAAAATATTCCCCATCAAAGATGCAGCTCACCTGCAAAATGAGCCTAATGTGATAGAAAGAGAAAGTTTCAGGAGTGTCAGTTTAGATTATTGTGATCTAATATTTGGCCGTGTGCCACAACTGTCACCTCAAAACTTCTAAAATGTCCGTGCTGCTTCCTGAAGGCTGCTGTTTTTCTCACATGAAATGCAGTGACGCTGATTGAATGCGTGGCACAGAAGGAATCAAAAACCTCAAAGCACACGGCACAGAGCCTTTGAACGCAGTCCAGTTAAAAACCAGTTAAAAACATTATGAAACGCACTCCCACAGAGGGGGAGCCGCTTCGAGTACACCCATGCAAGCACCTGAAAACTCCAGTGAACCGGCTCTCGCTCACACTTGCACACTTTCAATGCAACACTTTGCGATCTGGCTGCAAGAAATTAGAGGCTGCGGAGCTGTTAGAACGCGATTGCTGGCACTTTTAATTAATGAAACAGCTGAATTCAGGCATCCTGAGAATCCTGAAGTGTGAATACATTCACATATGATCCTGCAACTGCAGCAGATCAAGAGCAGTCAGTATATTTCTTTAACTTCTTTACACCAACTGTCTTTAACTTTTTTTTTTTGCTCATCCCACATTTAACTACACTGCAGAATTAAAGCAGGCCCACCGGGGCTGAAACTTGAGTCAGCAGCTCTAAATGTGGTTCGTAGTTTCTTTCAAAAGTCAAACTAGTTATGATTTTGGGTTCTCTCTCCTCCCACCTGCAGCACCGCACACGCAGCATCTGCACTTCATACGCAAGAACAGGTGAAAACCACTAAAACGCTGAGTCTAAAATGGAAAGCAAAGGGGTTGGAGTTACTCTCCACCTCCATCCAAAGTCGAAATTCCTTCAAAAGCATCCCAGAGGAATTAATCAGTTCGTTAAAAACATGTTTGCACTTAACTCTGCAGGAACATGAAGCCTGTGTGGCTCAAATATTCCGCTTTGATTTGAGTTGAGGGGCCAGTATGCTAATTATGGTTGTGATTGAAGTCAGACATAATAATGAAAGCATTTCATGAAAGCAGACTGAGGCGTCTTCAGATATTTCTTTCTAATCTGGCAAAACAACTGCCTCTCTCTCTCCCTTTTCTCGCTGCAGGGAGGTTTGACAGACCAGACATGCCATCATTAGCATTTCTTTAATGACTGCTTTTCAAAATAGCCCGTCAGTTCACCTCGGCTCGGCGTTCGACTGCAGCTGCTAAGGAACCCAGTGTCTCTGCAGCGTTGGGTTCAAATGTTCATTGCCAATTCTTTGGTCTCTCTTGTTGTTTGACTAGAAAACATGGAAGACAAACTCCCCCACAGACAGTGAAGCTGTGTTGGGTCATGGCTTCATTTTGGCTTCTCCTCGCTGACATGAAAACACCTCCTGGCATCTTGGCATCTTTTTTGTTTGCAGTAACTTCTTTCCCTTCTGTGTGATATGTTAAATGCCATTAGCCTACTCACCGCCTCCTCCTCCTCCCTCATGGCAGGCAGCGTGCTGATGGATAGATTGACGGCAGTGATGGTGACAAACAACACCGACAAACAAGCGAAGATCTTCCCTGGGAGGCCAGAGTGAGGCCTCTCCACCATGTCTCTTAGTTTGCCCATGCACCGATTGAGTCTGGACTCCGCCACGTGCTCTCTTTGGCCACTGTCAGAATCCAGCAGATCCTCCAGGAGCTCCTCCTCCTCCTCCGCCCTCTCCATCGCCTCGAACTCCTCCACACGCTGCAGCAGACGCCGGCGGCAGCACCACTCCAGGCTCTCCTCGGGGACCCCCCAGTAGAGCAGCTCCTCCCTGAAGGAGAGGGCGCACATCTCCCTGAGGGAGCGCAGCTTGCCCGCCCGCAGGAAGGTCAGGATGGTGCGGAAGGCGCAGGGGCTGCGGTCGAAGAAGAACTCGTTGTGTGTCACGTCGTAGTCGTCGCAGATGCGCATGATCTCGTCGAAGCTGCTGCAGAGGTGCAGCTGGCCCAGGCGAGACAGGGGGAAGTCCTCTAAGGTGGTCCACGGCAGCTGGTACCGCAGGCCGCCCACGTTGATGATGGCGTGGAGTTTACGGGCGCTGGACAGCAGCGTGCCGTCGTGGATGGTGCTGAGCTCGGGGGCTCGCTGCGCCCTCCTGTAGAAGGCTCCCTTCTGGGCCTCCTCCTCTTGCAGGGGAGGCGCGTTGAGGGAGGTGTCAGAGGCACAGCTCAGGGCACTGTAGTCATAGTCAGAGCCATCACCCGCCAACAGGGTCATCTTTACTGGTCTGCTCACATCCCTGTGCTCAATCTGCCGCCATCACTGTCACCTTCAGAGGCAAGAGAGAGAAGCAACAGAAAAGGTCTTATTGATTCAAAAAACAATTGTCAATTGATGAAAGGAAGTTTCTGGCTGTGATTTATTGAAGAACACCCATTAATAGCTCATTGTAAGCCTTCTTGAACTTATATGGACTGTGAGAGTTAAGTTGTAGCAATGCAGATTCTGTTTCTTTGAGATTATGCTGCAGCATCTCGCCGCTAAAACCATCCACTGTGGTTAAACCCAAGAATGAAAAACACCACAATGCAGCATTATTGCAGCAGGAGGCACTTAGATCATTTGCATTTTAATTCTAATGGACACTCATCATTATGAGGAGGCGCAGCCGCATGCAAACAGTTTCTGCCTGCAGAACAACCCACTCACTGAAGAAATGTAACGAAAGCATAAAAAGCTGGGTGACATATTCCAGCACAAAGACAATTTCTGATATTATCAAGATACCGCAGGAAAACTCCAGGAAGCTACATATTTATATTAATATATTTTTTTTGATATTTAATGTATATTTAAAGTACATTTCCAGATCTACTGAGAAAAACCAACTAGAGCTGCAACAATTAATTGATTAACTGTCAACTAATAGATCAATCGACAACTGTTTTGCTGACTAAACGATTAATCGAGAAAATAATTAACAGATTAATCAATGGTTAAATAACGGACAGTTGCAGCTCTGAATCCAGCCTTCTTCCTTTCTCTGACTGTCAGATTAACAGCCTGTAGATTTAAGACCGCCAGTGTTCATCGTTATCAAACACATTGTCTACGGTGGTAAAATCAGCTGCATTAAGCAATTGTTGGCCAGTAGGGGGCAGAAAACCTCCTGAACAAATTCACAGAAACACACCATGATATTTTATATTAGAACTAGTTATTTTTGTTTTTTTATATTAGCAAATTGCAGCCCAATGGAGCCATTCAGAACAACTGTCCACCTAACGAATGAGCAGTAAATCCTTTTTTCACTGGCATTTCAGGTCTAGTATGAAAATATCTGGGTCTTAAACTGGCTGGGCAGGTACAGTCCAGTTTTAAGTTTGCTTGCTGTGAATCATTGACCACACTTTGTAAAACTATATCTTGCTTCCTGTGATTAACACATTTTTTATTTTTTCTATCATCTAAGTCAAGTTAGCTCGAGTTAGCTGCTTCGTATGGACAACAGTGAAAGCAAAAGTTTCACATTTTAGGAAATAAGGTTTTTTTGTTTTTCTGCTGAGAATTTAATGAGAACATTGATACCACTGTCATGTCTCTATGCAAATTAGCTACAACCATATGCAATTAGCTTAGCTTAGCATAAAGGAAGCAAGGGGGAACAGCTAGCCTCCCTGTGATGCAAAGACTCCAGGAAGTCACTGCACTTCCTGCAAGTCAGCAAGAAATAGCAAGAATGTGGTAACTCTCCGTAAATCCACAACTCAGCTAGCAGATGGACAAGATAGAAAATATTATTTAGTGAAATTTAGAGCCGCTGGCACATGGGTTTTTGACCCAGAACCAGGCTAATGTCTTCTCCTGCTTTCAGGCTTTATGCTAAGCTAAGCTAATCAAAGAGGAACATCGCTCTGCGAAGCTGGAGAACCCCCACAGTTCTAGATGCAGCATTTTAGATGTATGGGTGTGCAGATGGGAAATCTGTTTTTGATTATTAAACGTTTATATTGGTGAAAAAGGCACCAATATGCAAAAATTGTATTTAGTAAAAGGGTGAAAAATGGACTATTGCTTAATGTTTGCTGCCTTGTTGGAGTTTAGCAGTCTCCAAAATCAGGTGGATGAGTGGAGGTGTGGGGGTTCTCCTGGTTCTCCGTGCATGCGTATCTCTAAAGCTGGTGGCGCATGCGTACATGTAAAACAGCTGGTCTGGAACCTGCGCATGTGCAGGTCTAAAACAGTGCATCTGCAGAGCTCTCCAGCTTAATGATACTGTAATCAACTCCAGCTCTAGCTCCATAATTAACATATGGACACGAAGAGATATTGATCTACTCATCTCGCTCTTGGCGGGAAAACAATTAAGCGTACTTAACAAAATGTGGAAATATTCTCTTACTCTTTGGGTAAAGAGAGCCACAAGCCGAAAAAACGCTGCAGGAGAGTTGTAAATGCTTTCAGAGGAGTTGTAGGCTGCAGTGGCTGAGCTCACAGATGACTATCATCTGTCAAGCGTCACTCTCATGAGAGCACCAACTGAAAATTAAATTAAGCCTCTGCACCTACAACCTTTATCCACAAATTGCATTACAAAAACAACATGTCTGTGCAATAATCTTGGCAGCATGAACATGTCATTTGTGCATCATTAAACATGATCACTGATCTTAATGCATCAGGCATCGAGGGATAACAGCTTCACTCCCCACAGTGTGCGCCAACATCTGTTACCCACAGTAGCCTGGGAATTATACATAATGGCCTGATGTTATACTGGTAGTTGTTAGATAATTCACTCATGTAACTGCTTTGTACAGCTACTGAAGAGGCTATATTTAAACACTAAAAAATGTGTGTGTGTGTGTGTGTGTGTGTGTGTGTGTGTGTGTTTTAAACCTGTCAGCCGTCAGATTGGGTGGCTTTCGGTTAGGTGTTGGTTGAGGTGTGTGTGCTGGCTCTGTGAAACAGCTTCTGCTGAGAGCAAACACACAGAGATGCCAGTTTGTTCTCTGCACTGAGATCTTTTTGAAGCTAAACTACGCGGATAAAAGAGACGTGGAAGCACAGGAGGGAGAACCAAAGAGAAAATGTTTACTGGGTATCGCCGGTGCAGCGAGGACCTCGTGGCCTGTGTCCAAACTAATTTAATCAATTACAGTAATTTAGGGGGAGGCAGGTTAGCCAGTCAGGAATTAAAATGTCAGCGCATGGGTTTGCTGCACCACCAATTCTGGGTCAGGAAGGAGGCCTCGGCTTCTATAACGGGGATGTGAATGTGTCACTGAATGGTTATTAGGCACCTGCACTGTCAGCCTCTGTGAGCACTGATTACAGTCAGCGCCATCCTCCACCCATGAAACCCACCCCGAGCTCTTCTCTCCAACACTCCGCCTGCTTGCATTGACCTACACTACGACTCGATGGTGCTTCATTGAGCGGCTTTATTAAATAGTTTTGAGATTTGTCAGGAAGGACAGTCGTGATCAGTTCAGTCATCAATCATGTAGACACTGAAACATACAATATGACGGATCCTTCTCCGTGTTTTGAGTAGATTTATTGTCTATCAATCAACACTTGTGCCGTCAAAACCAAAACACCAGAACAGTGTAAAATCCCTCCTTTTTGCTGCTACACATCCGTAGATTCCCACATTCTCCCTCCATGCAGCGGAGGTTATCGATACGCCTACAGTGCATCGCCAGTGTGGATGTGCACAGGCCTACACCGCTCTCCTTCCAGATTAAATCACACTTAACCCCTTGAGGCTGTTTGATTCTCACTTTGCCTTTAAAGCGGCTGTGCTTTTGTATTTTTTTTTAAACTCTCGTCTTTTTTCCCTCCTCTGCCTCAGATGCCTCCTCTTGGGGGCCGAAGTCTATCTCGGAAGCAGAGATGAAACGCCGCGAAGACAGAGAAGGCTGTTCTCCCCACCAGATCGGCTGAGGTCTGGCCTCTCTCGGTGCCAGCGTTATCACAGCTAAGCCACAGGGCATGTTCTCCAGATTGCCTGGTGAGTCACAGGGTTGCGAGTCTCTGTTGCCTGACTGCATTGTGCATGCATCTCCCACAGTGCCCTCGTCAAGAGTCTTTGGAGAGCTTCGCTACCACCATTATTGATTGAGATGATTTTAACGAGCGTAGTAATGAGAACGAGCACTGCAAGGTCAAAGCGGAGCAAACTATGGCAGAACTCTGAAGCCTTTTAGAAGCTGAAGAAGGCTCGATGTAATATTTATTTCATCAGTCGGCAGAGAAATGCGCGCAATGTTCAGTGTGGTTCTGATTGATACAAATCTGGTATTTATAAAATGAACATGTGCAGATTTCGTGTCCCAGAAAGAGACGTGAATAACTCATATATTATGGATTGCTATTTATTGCTGCATATCTGCTTATTGGTGGGAGCACTGTGTTATTTACAAAGAATCAGAATTGGACAGATGTCTTCCCAATCTGTCTCCGGATCGAGGATTTGCAATTCAGTTTGACTGTCTGTGAAATACAAACACATGGTAATTAAATGAGCGAGCAGTGTTTCTGATGAGAATCTGAACCTCAGACACTTACAATTAAAGTGAAGCGTTTTTCACAGCCGTTAACCTTCCGGTGGCAGCCGTTCAGAGCGCAGAGCGCCATCTAACAGCCGTGTGTGTTCTTATTGGCGTAGCAATGACGTGGTCAAAACAATGCTCCTGTGAGATGTCACATGAAAATGGAATTCACCCTGTGCTCTTCATCTCTGCCTAAATGACCATTCAGACTGCATGATGTCCGCTTGTTCTCCCCAATACCCAATTCTCCTCCTATTCCCTTTACAGCTTGCTGCTCTCTAATGGACTATAAGAGGGTGGTATTTCCAGAAATGGACTGGAAACCACAAGAGCTGCCAAGACCCGACTTTGCCTCTCTGCCCCCCTCTCTGAAATCTGGTTAAGCACTGAAACAGTCAGGCATGCCGGCAGTAGTTCTACCCCCAGAAGACCTTCCCTTACAGTAATTCCTGCAGGAGTCGTCGCAAACAAAAATGTTTCTTTTTTGTTGTAAGTGGGCGGCATTAATGCATGCTGAAAACCCTGGAAGAAGCCATAGCTCCAGGACAATAACAGTCTCCCGAGCTCTGCCTGTGGTCCACCACTTTGTGCTGCTCTGTCTCTGAGGCACGGAGAGGTATGCTGTGCAGATAATACACCGCAATAATGAGCTTTGTAGCACTAATAACTGTTCATTTTTCTTCTGTTTACCGTTTGATTGCAATTGCAGCCCACGCATGCATTTAAAAGTGAAGCAGAACAAATGCATCTCACACTTCATGCTCCTGTTTTAAATGCTGAAAAGGCAGAAACCCTTTCAAATGACATTCAAGTATTTTTTATCATGTCCGTCCCAACAAAGAGCAAATGAGAATCACATCACACCTCTGCCATTTCCTGTCTTCAGTTTATTTCCCAGCCCGTCCCCTGTCTGTCCGTCCCCTTAAAGCACCCTATCCCCCAGACGGGGTCTGAGCTAACCCTCCAAATCCCCACATTTCTGCATCGCTGCTCCACATTATGCCTCAGCACTCCTCATCCTTGCACGCTGTGACACACAATATTTAGTCAGCCCACAAAACATCTCACCGTCACCTCAACTTTACACCTTTGCGCTCACTTCACTGTGTACAATGTGTTTTTCTTAATTCTCTGTCATCCCAGCCAATTGTCTTGCCTGAGTGGATGATTGTACGTTCGCTGTCGGCGAGTGCTCAACTAACTCGATTATATAAAGATTGCATAACATTAACTTCTCTGCATTGTCTGTGTGCATTAACCAATACTCACTTTTCATCTTTAGATGCCCTTTTCCTGCAGCGCTGCAATCATCCGACCACCTAATCGCTCTGGGCAATGTAAACAGCTTCTTTTTCACAGGCGGCTGATGAAAGCGGCGCTGAGGCCGGCCGTGTGTGCAGGCAGGCTGGAGCTCATGCCGGTGAAGACCTGCCTGTCTGTCACTCTGGACAGAGTGTTTCAAAGGATCTGTGCACCAGGACGACTCAGTGCAGGTCCCTGTGGGATGAGGTGACAGAGGGTACAAGCAATGAATGATCAAAGGTTGGCGAAGGAAAAAAACTCTTAACACTATTACAGTGTGAGTGAAAAGGTACTTTAGGTGATGGGATGGAATAAATGCACCAGACAAACAGCCACACAGGGACTTCTTTGGCTGGACCAGAGGATGTGAGGTGAAGAAATGAAGAAATAGGAAATAAAATGATTTGCTTGATGTGTTTGGAGCTGAGTGCAGAAAATTACAGCTTTCCCATCACAGGAAATGACACGGCAAGGTGCAGGCGACAAGTGGAATTTGAAAAAATGTGTGCAGTGTGGACTGGTAGCAATCCTTAGCTCAGTTTACAGGGGATATAAAGGAAGCAAGAGCTACAACCTCATTAAAACAAGGACTAAATCACAGCCTCTGAAGTCCCTGCAAAAAGATGTGAGTGAGAGAAAACACTCTGAGAGCACATCCATCACTTGATTTGTGTTGAGCCTGAGCCCTGACCGAAGATCTCCCGCTGCTGCTCTGGGAAATAGTGCTGCTTCTGGGACCGTGACCCTTCGACTTGCTCTGATAACACTTTAGGATATGTATCTCAGCTACCTTCCACCTGGGAATAGCAGATTATAATTAGTTTGCAGACCTTTCTTTGTGGGGGTGAATTAGAGAGCCGCTATTAACTTTTAGAACGGGAAAAAGTCATTACTTCATCTCATTATAGTCCCAATTACCTGGAGGAGGGAGAGCGTGATCTGTTACGTATGATATATCACTGATCCAAAGTCTGTGTATTTGCATTGAGGACTTGCCGTCACATTATAGGGAATCATCTAACATCATGGAGACCATGTGCTGCGCTGAAAATGATCTCATAACCTGAAGCATAAGCACGCTGCTTGAGGACTTGAAGTGGCTCTCCGGTTCAAAAGTTTCTCCATGGTTAATTTTCATTTCAAAATTAGATTAAAAAAAAAAAAGTGGCTGCAATTTCAGCAGCCTCTGCAAACATACTATATGCTGGTTATATCCCTGCCTGCAGAGCCTGGCAGAGGAAATGCCCTGAACCCTGTCTCTGATGACTTCTCTGTAAATGTTGACAGATCATAACATGCTGTAATGTAGCTGCAGCCGTGTTAGCGTGGTGTACGTGCAGTGGATCCACTGTGCAAACCGCTGTCATCTGTCAAAGGCATATTGTAGACAGCGAAAGATGCGAAATTATAAAAAGTGGTCGTCTCTTTCAAGTTGGCTTTAGAAAAAGACTGAGCGCAGTGCATGCTTGCACAGATCTGATGATTCTGTGGGAACAAAAACAAACGCTGAGACCTACAATAACACTTACAGAGTACATGCATGATCCAAACAATGCTTTCTCTCTATATAAATACATATATATATATATATAATATATAAATATCAAGCCTGAGACATCAGTCAGCAGCATCATTTCCAACTTCTTACAATGGAAACAAACGCTCTGCTGCATGTGACAAACTCCCCAACTTACAACTAACAAAATGTGTCTTTCTGTACAAAAAACCCCCTCGTGTTTGAATCCATGAAGTACGTAAAGTGAAAATACTCACTGTGTTCCTCAGCAGCTGTTGGTTCGCTGAAGGTGCTGAGAAGAACGCAGGAAAATGTGTTTTCAGCTTCTGCTGCTGCCTCGTTTAACTCCGCTCCATCCATGCACAGGCGCTGGGCTTGTGTGTAAGAGGAGATTATTCGACGATCATGAGCAACAGGCTGCCTCCCCTCCCCTCCCTTCCCTCCTTCCCTCCTTCCCTTCCCTTTGCCCTCATCTCTCCCTCTCCCTCTCTCTCTCTCTCAACTCCTTCCTCCCCCCTTCCTCGAGCGCTGACATCAGAAGTGGGTGTGCCATTAAGCCAAAAGCTTTTGAGAAGAAATCCATGGCAACCAACATCTAGAGACCCCCACCACCACCACCTTCAAATGAGAATAATCACTGTCTTTTCATTGTAGAGCCACATGAAGGTTTACATTTGCCCGTAGGGTTACCCAGCTGAGGGGGAGGGCCGCTGTAGGCTGGCTAAGACTCACAGGCTGTCCAATTTTAGACAAGTGGTGGGAAATGCTATCATGAGGTACGATGATGAAGAGGAAGGCATGGCTCATCACCACCAGAGCAAATGCTGCCGTTCTGTCTTTTCTTATGCCTTTAATAAGCATTTGTTCCCAATGGCCATTTGAAATGATTCTTCATCACCACCAGGAGAGAAGTGAGCCTCAGGCGTAGTGTTTACAATCAGAAGGAGACGGACACAATGAGGGGACCGAGGAAATGCAATTTAAAAGAGGACACAATATGAAACTAATTTGACATTTATGCATAACAAGGCGTATGTGCTTCAGTATGTGTGGCTCTGCTTTTCGTCCAGTAAGCAATTACCTCAGCTGCATTGCCTCTGTTAGGATCTATTGTCCCTCTATTGATCTAACAGTCCTGAATGGAAACTGCAGAAGTAAACACACGTGACGAGTCAATCTAAGTGTATTATTTTCACTTCAGCGCTGTTATGACCCATCAGGGCGAGCTGAAAAAACCTCAACGTGCACCACTGGAGTGATCGCCGTGTTACAGCTGTGGACCGAACACTGAGCATGTGTCATGTATGTGCTGTATGTATTGTAAAGAAAGGGAAGCGTGTGATTCCTGCGAGCGATTATGTCTTCAGAGCTGTTTTCTGGCTGGGTGACTGAAGGCGACTGAAGATAATGACACAGACCAAAGAATGAGAAGACAGCAATCCCAACAAGAAAGAGGCAAAGAAACGTCTGTGCTATAAATTCATCTAAACGACCCTGCAGCAACATTAAATGGTGATTTTATATAGAGGGATACGACGTCTTTGACAAAACAAACAGGCAAAATTAAATGATTATCATCTGGTTGCACTGTTCCACCGGGCTGCATGTCAGTTGTGTTTTGACTGAGCTTCCACAGAACAGAGCCAGGCCACCACGATCAAAACAAGAGTGCCACACCACATGATCATGCGCCATGACATGAAGATTAGCAAGCACCGCTACACGCTAGATTTCCTCCATAACTGAGACGGATGTGCTGTAATGCTAAGTCAATTAGAATGGGAAAGGTGTTATTTTGCTAAAACTGGAAATAAATTAACAAGGCTCAGAGGCTACAGCCATGCTAGCAGGTATGTGAGGCTGTAGCACAGTGATGCTTTGAGCTAAATGCTAAGAAATGCTTGCATAAGCATGCTAATTTGCTCACAATGATAATGCTAATATGGCGATGTTTAGCAGGTGTGATGTTTTTAATGTTTATCTTGTTCTTACTTTTGCGTGTTATAGCATGCTAATGTTTGCTAATTAGCACCAAACACAAAGTTAAACGAGTGAACAAGTGTACACCATCTGACCTAATGGTGGCGCTCAATTAAAAGCGATGACCAAAATTATTACAGTTTATCCTGCAGAGAATCCACTCGACTTCAAACCCAACTGAAAGGGTTTCAGAAACGGAGCGTCATGCCTGCCTGATTTTTTGTTGGCTAAGCAGACTACGCAGTTAAACGGTTTGTTTTTTTGTCTGTTTTAATTGTGTTTATTGTTGATATACGATCCAGACTCTGCACAGGGTGTTTCATTGTGAAAATTGACCAGATGCTCTATGCTGTATCCATATTGGGCTGTACAGCTTGACATGGCGTCCATCAAAAAAATGGCGTGTATCGTCCGCTCGTTCGTGCGCTCCTGATAGAATGGCAAACATTGTTTAGAATGGCTGCGATCACCTCGACTGGAACACAATGCAATTTAGGCATGAAGTCGATAGGATGCATCATCTGGGAACCATGAATGTTGTGCCCATGAGATAATTCACTGGCCGTGTAAGGGACTGTATTAAAATGATTGTGGTGGGAAGAGAGGCTGAATCTTTTACATTCTATTTTATTGAGAAATGCAAGACCCTCCACATTTTCTTTGGAGCCTCTGCCTGACTTAAAATACAATACTCTCCCCTGAATATCTCCAAACCACGTATCTGTGATAACAGAAGAGTGAGAATAGAGCCCCTCTCGCTTTACAGGCCTATTACAGCCATCAAATGAGTGAGCCCGGCCCGGGCGGTGCTGGTGGAGTTAAAAGGAAAATGAGTAAAAGTTGAACCACCCTCCCATCCAGTGCGATTCACGGAGCCGATGCTGCTAGTGAGGCCGAAAATATGTGCTCACGCTCATGTTACAGCTTTTGGTGACAGAATTGTGCATTTTTCCTTTCAGATAAAAGATGGCCTGTTGTTGTTCATGACTAAGTCTTATTATGCTAATTTTGGCTTGACACTTGAGTGGGCCATTTCATGGGTGCTACCCGAGCTTCAGTTTGACTGTAAGGCACAAACAAGGGGTCTAAACATATTCAGAAATCTCCACTCTTGCTGTATTTGCAATTCATAATGATTAATCACAGCACATTAGGATTCCGCCGTGCTGTGTTTCCTAATACAAATCAGGTAGAGGTTCTACCTGGGATAGGGAAACATCAAAAAGTGACAAAAACAAGAATGAAACAGAATTTTAAGAAGCAGCTGCTGGATGTTTACTAAAGTTTTTTCAGCACCAGCAGTGATTGCACCTACAGGTGTTCACCTGCTGATTGCTGATTGCTAATTACTGACACAAATTTAACCCATTTTGTTCTGAGGATTCATTGATGCAGCACTGTATCTGCTTTTCTGTGCCGGAATTGTTGTATTTCACAGTTTCTTACTAAAAAATAGGGCAAATGTCAGCCTTCCCTGACAGCTTTTTGATCCTCCAGTGCTGGATTATCAAATCATATTTTCAAAGGCACCTTTTGTCTGATAAAAAAAATGATAATCTGATAAAAGATAAATTTAAAAAATCAGTGATTAAATGATCTCTAATTATCTAAGAAAGCATTAGTCAATTTGGCTTAATTTTTGCTTTACTGATTAGTCTGTATGGTGTGCCACAAGGCTCAGTTATTGGGTCACTGCTGTTTTCCCCCAGGATAAAGGTACCTATAGCCACTTATTCCTGGACTCAATTGTACATTCTTTAAAATCTCTTCAATAAAGGAATAGTTTTGAGAAAATATGCTTACTTTCAGCTTCTGGCAGCAGATGGTTAGCTTAGCCTAACATTAAAATGGGGAAAACAGGGAAACAGCTAGCCTGGCTGTCCAAAGCTGACTTCCAGCAAAGAAATAGTCATGCACATAAATTTTAGTAAATTTTAATTTGTGAGTTTTAGAGGTGCTGGTAGGCTAGCTGTTTCCCTTTGTTTCTTGTCTTTATGCTAGGCTAAGCTAACTGGCTGCAGCTTCATATTTACAGCGCAGACACGAGAGTGGCGTCAATCTTCTCATCAAACTCTTATCAAGGACGAGAAGTGTTTTTTTCCAACAAATGTCCAACTATTCTTTTAACTTTTCAGCCAGTTTATATGCATTTGGTTACTATTGTTAACTCTTACTGCAGTTCCCTGTTTTGTGAAGTGTTTTTTCAAATCAGATATGAATTTTTACGCAGTTACTTTGATGGACTTTTTGTTATACAGCTATGTTATGTGGTCTGATCCTGCTGCAGCCAACTTTCTTCATCATCTGTATTTCCACTTGAAAGCTCAACACGCTTCCTGGCTGCGGTGCATTAACAGTTCAGGACTTTGTACTGTTCCATCAGAGCCGTCTTTACTTTCTGTTTGTTTCCCACTGACATCCGAGTCTTGGGCTAAAACAGCGGTTGAGTTGAAGAGCACTCAGAAGTTTATACCGACTAATTAATTTGCAATGGACAGACGGTGCTCCGTGAAATGAATCCAATGGCTTTTGTTGAGTTCTTTGGTGTTTTCACTGAGAGTGACTGCTTTTGTTTTCTCAGTGCATAAACTGTCTCGACCGCCGAGGTCTTCGGAGGCACAAGATAAAGCTGTGGCACCATTTCAACGCTCTGAGTGATGTCATGTTTTATTGATCCGGAAGACTTCCACTCCCGTTGCAGGAAAAGACTTGAAACCACTTACAAATACAAATGCATCTCCCCCAACTATTATAAAAAAACGTGCGGCTCTCATTAGCATAGCTTACTCATAACCATCAATCATTTAAAAGGGTCCAAATGTCTCTGTGTTTACTCACTGACATTTTAACATTTAAATGAGATAGAGCGACTTTTCTTGAGACATTTGAGAGGAATAAAATCCATCAAGCCATTCACTGCTCGCCTCTACTGTTTCAACCATGGAGAAAGCATAAGGACGATATTTCATGGAATGCATTCTTTGAATAAAAATGGACAAGTCCTTTATTTCCGTGCACACAGACAAACACACTCTTTCACTCACATACAGTAATTGCATGTGTTCAATAGCTGTTTTTCCCGACCATTGTCATCAGAGTAACTGAAATGGCTTTCTTTGTCAGCAGGTCTTGGTCACGTGTAGTTGATGCTGGTCGTGCAGCAGTTCTGATGACATTAATTAAAAAAAGAAGTAATCTACAGCTTAAGTTAGACAACAGCTTTGACATTAATGAGATTCACTCTAATTATCTGCCTGTTTTTACTACAGTTTTGACTAAATGACAGCATATTCTAGGAATTGCTGCTCATGGTTCTCATAACGACGTTCAGCATGCTCTAACCCCGCTCTGATGAATTAAGAAACTGAATGAGTGTGGGAGGGAAAATGAGATTGATCATCTAATTTTCTTATTAGCTGACTTGTTGTGGCAGGAAAAAGTACGTTACTCTGCCTGGAGCGGCACAAAGGTCGATACAACAGCGACAAGGTAATGTGCGACCTGCAGCCGCGATTACATGGGACTGGACTCACGGCGGCGTTGTTTCTGTGATATTTGAGCCCCAGTGGTCAAAGAAGTGATCAGATCTTAGTAGCATCACAACATTGTAAAAATACTCCATTACAAGTAAAAGTCTTCCACTCAAAATATTGCTTGAGTAAAAATTCAGAGGTATCATCAGTAAAATTAACTTTAAGAAACAAAAGTTGCAGGAAAAACGGCTGCTTTGACTGATAGACTGACGCATCAGGCATTTCCCTGACATGGCTGGTTGAGATGGAGCTACTTTATATGCATTTAGGTAGTTTAGTGCAGTGGTTCCCTGCCTACTTTAAAATCAAAGCTTAGAGCTAAATTTTGTTTTATGGTGAAATATTGGATAAATCAACGTCTTTTCGCTTGAACAGTCATCTTGACGAAGCTGAATCTGAGAAGTTTAGATGAGAACGTCTCTTGAAGCTGCTAACAGCTCACCGACATCTGACAAATGACACCGGTGCCAGCTTGGCTCCGCTTTACTGTAAGCCAAAAAGGTCGGGAAAAACTGGTTTAATCTCGAACAGTGTCTATCATCTGTATTTTAATGCTAAATCCTAATCTGTAAAGTAGCGAAAGATGTCAGATTAATGCAGTGGAGTAAATATTTCCCACTAAAATGTGCTGAAGTAGAAGTAAAAAGTAAGTAAAGTAATTGAGAAGTTCAGAACTTCTTGTACACACTCTATAATGTCTGCTGATAGAGGGGCGCAAATGTTTGGAAAGCAGCTCAAAAACCGGTGATTTTCACCGTCTGCAAAAATCCAAATCAAGATGAGGTCCAGGTGCCAAAGAGGCACAGCTGTGTCTGTTGACTGAGATCAGCCATAATCCCAACTACGGCTCGCAAACACAGTCAAGTTGATTCAAGCACTGCGAATGTCAGTACCGCAACTCTGAGAGCGAGTGGATGATGAAGGTATCCTCAGTATGTACAGGAATCAAACGGGTGGAGAACGAGTTTACGGTGAAGCGAGACCTGTTATCACGGAGCAGAAGAGTTGGAACACAATGTACAACAATGTGTGGGAGGTGCCTGTGACCTCCGCCTGACAGCTGTCACGCCACAGTGTTTGTTCGAACAGCACACTGTTCATGCTATTCACATGTGAAAACGCTGAGTGGGTTAAGCACTCACGGCTGTGCACTGAGTACAGGTACGTGTCTCTTTGTCCACCTGAGGCGCAGCGCAGCGCATCAGGAGGATTTCTGAGACAACACATGCACAAGTCATTAAATTTCTTTGGTTCAGGGTACAATAAATTAAATCCTCCTGAATCTAAATGTCAGGAAAAAACTCTTATTATTTGTGTGGTGACACATATTCACCACTGATCTCAGGAAACGTTAAGTCCTCCACCTGGATGCTCTAAAAATTCCACCTTCCAGTAGTAACCCAGGGATCTATTTCAAACCCACTTTTGGCAGGTGTGTGGTCCATCTGTTGTGTGAACCAGTTTGGACGGTTCCTATAAATATGAGCTCATTCTCCTCTTGAAGTAATGGCTTATTAAGCAGCTTTATAAAGACGCAGTGGGCTCAAAAGGCTTAAAAGCAGCCCGATCACACAGCTGAAGAGGTTGATGGTATGAACAGCATCATTCATCTGATTCAAGTGCTGGGTTTTACATCAGCTCGATCACTGGTAAAGCTGGGTGTTATTGCAACAAGTGCAGACCCCCCCCACACATCACTAAAGACCATTTACACATGTGATTTAAACACCTCAAGTAAAATCTCACTTATCAAAGTGGAAAATTGCTCCTTTTACGCAGCATTCACTTATTTCACAGTCCATATTTAACAATTATCAGGAACCAGAGAGCATCTCCACCTAAAAGGAAGGTGTAAAGGCACAAATCTACCATTACAATAATAATAACCATCAGTCAACACATGTACAAACACCACTTTTTAATTTCATTTTAAAGGAAAGGGTTGGTACATGTAGCAGCAGCTAAAGCTTTACAGCATTCCAGGGTCACACAAGTCAAAATTTATCAAAGAAATAGTAAAGAAAAGAGAAAAATAAGTAAATAAATGAATAGGCTCTTTTTAAAGCGATGCTGTGCATGACAAGACGCTGCCTCTACCATTGGATCAAACCAGTCTTT
Organism: Chelmon rostratus; assembly: GCF_017976325.1. Taxonomy (NCBI): domain Eukaryota; kingdom Metazoa; phylum Chordata; class Actinopteri; order Chaetodontiformes; family Chaetodontidae; genus Chelmon; species Chelmon rostratus. Next base: position 24,939,236 of record NC_055667.1, on the reverse strand, counting down.
CATGTGCTAAACTATTTATCCAAGACCCCTGAACACAACATCCTTTTAAGGTGATGTGGCAAACGTGTTAGCCAACAGCTAAGAAATCCATCAGATGTAGAACAATGTAAGCATTCATTTCAGCAAGTCCAGTATTTACTCTCCTTTCTCCTCTCCGTTATTATCAGAGTATTGATTAAAGCCACTTTAACATTCTTGATGCTGTTGCTGAAAATGATTTATTTGGCATTTCAGATCTGCCATCTAGCAAACGGTCAGGAGTCAAAGGGATCCATCAAACCATCAGTGGACCTCCAGAACTTGGATCTGTTCTGATCTGTTCTGCCTTCATCAGTTTCATTCATGGCGTCTGAATAAAGAATGATGAACAAGCCCATACAAGTCACAATTTTAAATTTAATCTCAGGAGTTTCTCAACATGTACACAGTGAGACCTCTCCATCTGTCACCAGAACACACCTGCGCTTGTGGTGTGAACGGGGGATGGGGGCTATTCTTGGTTACAGAGTATTGATCATTATTAGTCCAAAGTACAATAACACAAAAAGCTCAAGATGCACATTTCCTCTCACACTGATCATAAAAGAGGATATCTGGAGATCGATTTTTCCAGAGATTTTGGAAGGATACCCTCATAGTGCAGAAAACTCCCACAGTTGGAAGCAGCGCTCCTGCATTTGAGCTTCGCAGTATGACTAAGCACACCTTCATCCCCTCTCACCAACGCCAGAACATTTTGTCAGCCAGGTGAACAGACCTCTGAAGGTCAAACGAGGAAGTTTACCCGTTTTGTTCCTTTGCCGAGACTCTTTGATGGAAAAGAAATCAATGACGGGTTCAGGGCATTTCAGTCGCAACACAGAATTCATGCAACAAGAGAGCAGCAGCAAAATCATGATGAGTGGAGGCTGGAAATCCAGTGAAGCAGGAAAAACACTCTTATTGCGCTGCCTTTGGAGTGCAGGTTGATCATTTAAATATGAACCACACGTGTCATTACAGCCAAAACACCTACAGAAAAAATGTTAAAGCACAACATCACCTTACATATTATGTTGTACTTAGATGCAGTTAGTGTGTTACGGCCGTTAGAGTACTCGGACCACTTTTTTTTGTAACGAGTAATCTAACGAGTGCAATTCAAGTGATCAGCTATTTAGTAACGTTTTCAAATAAGAAATCCATTACTGTTAAAATTTCAACACATTTGCTCTGCTTCTGTTTCCTCCTCCTGGGCATAGCTGCACATGTTTAGCCCAGCTAGCGAGATGGCAGACAGTTTTTTGCACTGTTTTGAATTTGCGGGCGAAAGGGCCGAGAACATGGCAGTGGAATGCAAACTGTGCCTGGATGGTAAGAGTCTGTCAGCTGTGAAGAGCTCTACTTCAAATCTGAAGAAGCACCTGAGAGCTAAACACAGCTCCACAACACTCAGCTACTCTCGGCTTCTATTTAGCTTCGGGTGCTTCAAATAATTCAGCTTTTTCACTGCAGTTGAATTGCAAAAAAAAAAAAAAAAATACATTGTATGAAGTTGTTAGGCTGCATGCATTGATCCCCAGTGCCCTCTTAATGACATAACTGTTAATAAAGAGCTGTAGAGGGGCATCTGTCAGTCCTCTCATCAGCCTGCAGAGTTACTGCAGACGAGTTAATGCAACAACTGCAGAGTCAATGCATTCAGAGTTGGACGTACAGAAGGCAACGCTCCCTCTGGATGATATAACCAACATGCACAAAGAGACAATCATAACTGGAAGTCGTCAGAGGAGTTACTTTCCTCTGCAGGTGACGCTGCAGGATAACGAGTTCGTTTTAATAGCAGTAATCCTCTAGTGTAACAAGCTACTTTTACAAGTATTGCTGCTGATTACAGCACAGGTCGTGTTTTTTTTTCTGCAGTGTATGACAGCTTGATCTGTTCCTGCCCTTTCTCCGCCACCAGGTTTCTCTATACACACACGTTATATGACAGGCAGCTTTCACCGAAGCTCAAACATCCCCTTTTGTTCGTGTCAAAGGTGACGTCTGCGTGGCAGATTAAAGCTCTCCAACTGTAGCTGTGAGGGGAGGAAATTACAGGTTGTGAATAAGGGAGTGTGCACAGAAGAAGTGGATCTTCCCTCCTTCTTCTTCACTGGTAGAGAGGCTTTTATCTTTAATCCGACTCCCTACATCTGTTTTTCCTATTGTTCCTAATTCTTGATATTTAGACTTAGCTTTGGCCTTTTCTTTCTCCAGCATGTCACCTGACTGCCAGGTGACTGTCAGGTGAGGATATGATCTGATACGATTGGTTTTTGATCTCTGAAGAATCATTTTTGTGTATATAATCATACGTTCTAATTTATTTAGCTCTGTTTTTCAGAGTGGATGCAGCTTCTTTTAATGCTAACCTTCTGCTGCAGAGGTGTTCAGCACGTGCACGATCAGACCTTCATCAGCAGAGTCTCAAAGCGAACTGACTGTACTGAATCATCGTCATCAACGGCAGAGTCCGCAGCTTTCAACGGAGGCCCTAATTGGTAACTGAGAGTGCTGTTATCAGCCGTGATTCACAGCATACTCGCTCACTGAAAGCCTATTAAAAGGCTGTGAAAGCCACAGAAACAACCATAAACTGATAACTCAGTCCTAAATAATAGCCTGCTGAGTATTATCCTTATGTGAAGTGTTTGTACGGGCGAGTTGTGTACTGAACTGAACCGAACAGCCTGAACGATCTGCAGACAGTCTGCAGGAGCGTCTCCAGGAGTGATCGTGAAGCATGAATGGCTCAGTTTATTCTTTATTTATGCTATTTCTCCCGACTTTTTAAAAATGTTTCTTGTACTTTTCATTAGTTTTGGAGCTCTGTATTTCTTTTTAACAGGTGTTGTCTTGTTTTTATCCTTATATTTCTGCTCACACTGTGGCACTGTGAGAAACAATATTTCAATCCGTCTGCATCCTGAATGTATCGCAAAATCGTCAGGTGAGGATTTTGCGATGTATGCAAATACATACAAATAAAGCTGACTTTGACTTGACTTTCCTGTCTGCACTTGTGCTATTCTTCATCTGTTTCAGAGCACATGGGACACAGTGGAGTTCCCACTTCCAGAACATCAAATACCAACATTTTGTGACGCCGCTCAGCGTCTCACACGACGCACAAAGCACCTTTAGTGTTTGCATGAGACGCACCAAGCTTTCCAATAAACCCAGTAAACCCATCTGTGGAGATATTAGATGGTAGGTGCACCTGCTCCAGCCGTCCAACGCTTTCTCATCCCAGCGACGCACAAATCCCTCCAGCCAGAGAGCTTTGCTAACACGTGGTTAATGTTGTGAAACAGTGGCAGTTTGGTTAGGCATCAAAACTGCCTGGTTAGTAGGAAAAGATGATTCACTTCTGGTTTCTCAGGTGACACCAGCCGGCGTCTCTGGGCTTCAGGCTTCCAGACCCATGAGCATCTTACTGCCAGCTACAGGCAGGTGTGGTTTAGGTGGAAACAACAATGGCGGCTCCTGCTGCTATAGAGTATGTCTTCATTTTAAGAACAGCACTGGAGGCTTTTCTCTGTGGAAAAGATGTTTTCGCTCACTCTCCTACTGCCTCGTATGGTTGGCTGAAGTAAGCCCTGATAGACGATGACAGACAGATGGTTCATCCAATCACGTGCCAGATATTTTAAGCACCTGCCCTGTTCCAAACAGTTTCCATGGATAACATCTCAGATGGTTCTGTGTAGCAAACCATCTGGTGGCTCAAGTTAAATCAAGTTGTCAACCATGAGCTGTGTGAGATAAGAAAGCTGTTTGAATTTTTCTTCGTTCGCTGTTGTTTTGGACGCTGCAGACGGACAACCTGCTGACAGCATCAAATCAGAAAAGGCTTGTATGTGGTGTTCTGGAGGGCGGGTGGACGTCCTCTTCATCCGCTCTAAATTCACCAATTAAACAGAAACTTCAGAGCAGCAGATATGGAAGCATTCGCTTTGAATCCGGTCTCAAAAAGGGGAAATAATCTCTGAAAGCAGTTAAAATACTTTCACAGGTGAGCAGCTGACATGCAGGTGAGCATATTCATGCACTGCAGCAGAAAGCTGTGACTTGGAAAAAAAATCTCTGTTAACACTTAACATTCACACACACACACACACACACACACACACACACACACACACACACACACAAACACAGCAGGAACAACAGAACAAAAGCACAAGTTAGGAAATAATTAGAGCTTCTGAGTTTAATGAACTGAGGCTGTAATTAAAGTATAATCCCATTCCGCGTGTTTCGTGCTCCTCAGCACCAAAAGAATGACACGTAATTTAAATATATTACCCAGCATTCATAATTCCCATAGAGCCCTTTGGCTGGTATGACACCGTGAGAATAATGTATAAGTGCTCCATCCTGGAGAGCTACAGCTGCTGATGACAGAATGTAATTATATCACTGCCTCAAATAAAAGCAAGGAGAAAACACAGTTGGCATGGTAATACCGCATCCACCTATCTGCTGCTGCTACATCTCACGTTCAGATGTCAGGAGTTCACATGATACCAAAAATAGCTGAAGGTCTTGGCATGTGGTTTCTGTCTGCTGCTGCAGAATAATGATTTCTGTGTTCATCTCTGTGTTATTAGCTGTGCTGTTGCCATGGACGAAGCATCTCCTTTCCTCTCCGGAGACTGTATGTTCAGTTTGACCTGCATGACTCCACCTTTAAGTCCATGAGCCGGCAAACCACAGCGCTAAGAATTACTGTTAAAGCACACGACACCATTAGCAGGCTGATACGCAGAGCGAGATTCAGATCTGCGCCGCTGTTTATGCTAATGCTGACTCACAGTTATTAATCTTGAAGAAATGTGGACATCCCGAATCTATAACATGATAATCTGCCTGTTTTGGATGCTGGAGAAAACTCTTAAATACTGTAAACTGTCTTTATACACAATCAAATCCCTCAGCGAGAGACATTTGACATGCAAAACATGGAAAGAGACCTTTTTCACAGCAGACGTTTTGACTTATCGGATCACGTTCATGATGGTAACATTAATAAATACTGTAAATCAAATCAAATGAACACAAAACGGAAGATTAATACGAAACTCAGATGGAACCAATTAAAACTAACAAATCATACCAGCACACATGCACTAATTAGACTATTGCTGTTATTGATTACACATGTGCTTTGTCTGCTTTCAGGACACTCATGTAACACGTATGTCATTTCACTTCCTGTCTTTGTGGTCCAGAAAAGCAGGAAGTGAAATGATGCTAAAATAAACATCAACAAAGCTCAGACTGCTCCCTTCCTCCCGTTCTCAGCTGAAACCTTCTCTGTTAAAGGCAGAATGAGGAAGATCTTCCTAGAAACCACCCATGTGTCTGTGTTTGCAGAGGCTCTGCTCTCCGCCTGTCTTTTCTTATGTTGCTGTGCTCAGCCGGTTTCCGGGCGTCAACCTTTGCCTGGTGGGCGCGCAGCCCTCAGCCAATGACAGCGCACAGGTTAGCGCGAAGGGACCAAATTTATGAAACTAATGTGTATTTAGATGTAGGAATCTGCGTACACACAAAACAGGAAACATGCGTTAGCCATCTTTCTGTCCAATCATCCTGGAATTGTGTGCACGAGCCCTCTGACCACATGGGCGACGTTTTAACCACCTGTTACCTGGACACACCTGAAGATGTGGGTTATTCTTTCTCCCCAACAGGATAATAACCTCAACACATATTAAGATCATGTATTTATTTGCTCACTTATTCATTTAATTTAAGTAATAAGATTAATTTGCCTCCTTGAGCCGATGGCATCGCTTCCTTTGGAAAGAATTTCACCATGAAAATCCTGATTTGTTGAAGCTTTGACTGTTGAAGACGGCCGATCGGAGACGTTTATGTTCTCTAAAAACTGCTGAAACACCTTTCAGCATGAGTGAACACACACGCCTTTGTAGTAAAAACTAAATTCACTGTTTTTCTGCTCAATATTATGTGTTTTAGAATAAATATTCTACAGAGATCTCACACAGAAATGCAGTAAACAGTGAAAGAAAAAAGCGGAACAAGAGAAAAGGGTGAGGTGGAACGGACGCCGTTGTTTCCAGCACAACATCCAGCAACTGCGAGAGGCAGCCGCAGTATAATTATGATCTCTGACACTACGTTCACTCAACATTTCTACCAATTACTTGCCACTGTCACTTCTTTTCCTCCACTGTGAGCCCTTTTCTCGCAGGTCTTCTTCTTTTCTCTTCACTTCGTCTGCTGCTCTCAGCCTGAACGGCTGTACAACAGGAATCTTGTGCAAGTGCATCATTGTCATTTAATGTTCTCTGTAAGCTGAATTATGCTCAGAGCCTTTTTGGACTGAGAGGTTCATCACACGAAGCATCGCAGCACCAGATGAAGATGAATAAAATGTAATAACTTCTGAATCATAAAGTATAAAGGCTGTTCGTCTGATCTAGAGCTGAGTCTGTCGGTCGTTTCCAGCTCTACCTTGGGCCTGTTTTCATTCATTATCCCTCAGGAAAAAACATGCTTCCTTCAGAAGAAACTGCTTTACGCAAGAAAGTGAGGATTCCAACTGTGCAGCCAGCTTTCTTCCTCGGCTCTCTTCCTCATGACGATGAGCAGCTGATGACCTTTGGCTTGGCGGGGAGCAGCAGGACTCATCCCTGTGGAAACGCTGTCATCTGATGGCTGGAGGAGTTGTGAAAAATGAGAAACACGTACTGTGCATCCTCTTGAAAACGGCGTGATAGGTCACTGTGTTGCGGAGGTCAGTCAGAAAGAGTCTGTCCATAAAAATAGCTGAAAAGTTTGTGTGAAGATGCAGCTGCTCAAAGACAAATCCACCACAACGCAGCACGCTGCACTTGACTTTCTCTTTCTCCAGCATCTGAATGAAAGTGTTTTCACGACGGCATGAATTGATATTGAATGATAAGACTTTCTTTTGATGCAAATATGCAAATATTACTCCTCATCTGCATGATTTATGCAGAGCCATCCAAAATTGTGACTGGATTCGAGCAGTGTTTTCAAGCCTCAGAGCCTGACCTTCAGTTTAGCTACTAATCACAAAGCATTTTACAGCAGGATGGAAGGTGGATGTAATCATCGAGCTGTCGGATGGAAAGCAGCCGCTGAGGATGACGGGGTTACAGAAACTTCATTAATTCAGGCTCTGGAGGTCTCTGTGGCAGAGTGAAGGAATGATAACAAGCAGCAACAGCCAGGTTCAGAGTGCAGCACATGTCAATCAACTTAACTCAAGAATGAACCTTCAATCGCACGTTTTAAGCCAACATAGATGAGACGCCCTTGCAGCAGCTATAATGAATATCTTTATCATGACAGCACAGGATTATCACCTAAATCTGCAGCTGCCATCAGCTTTAATGCCCAGCTTTTCAACTTACAGGTATATTGTGCAGGAAATGTTGGTTCATGCTTGTAAACACGCTATTCTTGTAGCTTCCTTTTGCATGCATGCGGCTTACATTCTGCCACCTGGTTGCTTATAAAGTCCTGACCTCACCTGCGCGCTGTTGTTGTTGCTGTTGGCAACACACCCACTGCCCAAAGGCTGCACTCCAGAAACGTCCTGATTACGACAAAATAAGAAGTCAACAGGGCAGGATGTCTGCAGGTAAACACACCACATCACACTTCTACTGGGTCAAAAGTGACGACTGAGAGGGATTATTTTTGGATGAGTCTGTGCATTGTTTTTTTTTCTCCTGGTGACGAAAGTGTTTTCACAGATTGTTTCTGCTGCCCCCAAGTGGCCAAAAAATCAATTATTGTAGGTTTAAAGCTGAATGGTAATTTAGATCTTCTGTGGAAGCTCGAGAAAAGCAGCTGAACCAGTCGGATCGTGTGGTGGTGACATTATTTAAGGTTGAGAATTAACTTAAATATGGCAAAAGTCACCGGGACCGACTGAAAATCATGTTTATCTTTTTAAAATTATCGTCATAGAATTAAAACAGAGCATCTCTGACTGCACGAGGCGACAGGGACACAGGGAATTAGTTTTGCAATTATCTATTTAAAGAGTTGTCGCTGCCAAAGTAGCATAAAGTTTCATTCAGTTTCTATGGCTACCACGTTGTTGCTATGTGACAGAGTTGATGAGCTGGAGAGTGCATGTGGTATGTAAAAGGCATGTGACGCATGTCCACTTTTACTGAGTTTCTTTCAAAAAGGAACAAATCTAGCTTTTTTTCCATCTGTATGGAGACAATGGGGACATTCACATTGTGGAGTTCTTTTGGATGTGCCTTTAAAATGTCGAGTAGTGCAGATTTCAGTGTGCATCGCTGCTGTAAAGTCATTTCATTTAAAGACTAAATGCAAAGTTATCCGCTCTTTACTGCAAACATTCACCTCAAAGCTGATTTCAAATTAGAGCAAGGTCAGCGGTGAGGATTTAACACTGAGTAGGACCCGTTGCTGTCAAAGGGCTCTGATTAACTGAATATCCAATTAGTCAGGGTTCATTAATTCAGTGAAGCTGGTTTCCTCTGGTTTTCAGCTTTGTTTGGAGCCTCTTTGTTTTTGTGATTAGGCTTCGCAGAAACACTTTCTGATTAAAGGAACAAAAAAAACCATAAATATGCCAAAGTCTTTTCTTTTCTCACACTCTCTTTCACTTTGTTTCCTTCTGTTCTGCCTCTCTGCGGCCTGAAAGTCTTCTTCTGGTGTGAGAAGTCTGATGCCAGTGTTGAGGAGATGTCAGCTTATAACTCAGCAGGTCTGTTGATCACTTACGAAGAGTGTGTAAGTAATTGTATTTAATTTTCACCTGTTTGAAAAGAGGATTGATGCTCTGCTAACCACTTCAGCAACACACCGCTCAGCTGCAGCTACACCTCCTCAGAGTGCTGTGTGTGTGTGTGTGTGTGTGTGTGTGTGCAGGTGCATGTAATCTAGTTGATTTCATCCTGCAACTTTAGGAAGAAACCAATACCACAAAAAACGGGGGTGGGGAGTGTGGTGGGTGACTCTATGAAGAACTAGAGGAAGTTTGACTGATATAAAATGATCTTAACTGAAGCTTGAATGGGCATCTGTCTGTCTGTGTCTGTCTGTCTCTGTCTGTGTCTGTCTGTCTGTCTGTGTCTGTCTGTGTCTCTCTGTCTGTCTGTGTCAGTCTGTCTGTGTCTGTCTGTCTGTCTCTGTGTCTGTCTGTCTGTCTGTCTGTCTGTCTCTGTCTGTGTCTGTCTGTGTCTCTCTGTCTGTCTGTGTCTGTCTGTCTGTGTCTGTCTGTCTGTGTCTGTCTAGTGTCTGAAATTTAGATGCTGATTTGAGCTAAATGCTAATGTCAGCATGCTAACATGCTGGTGTTTAGGAGATTTATCATATTCACCATTTTAGTTTAGCGTGTTAGCATGCTAATATTTACCATTTAGAAGTGAACAAGCTGATGCTGATGGCCGACAGTGTTGGACAAATTGAACTTTTCTACCTAATGACATGAATGTCTGCACCAACCAAAAATATTATACTCAGCAATATTTAATGGCGACAAAGTGGATTCAGTGCATTCTTCAAAAAGTATAATTTAAGTGTAAGTATACTTGCATAAATAGTTGCTAAGTTGACACAACTTTTTACAACCTTTCAGTGGACTGAAGTCCACCAGTGGAAATCAGGATGCATGGGCATCAAAACACACCTGCAGTACAATTGTATTATATCACCAATGTGTTGGAAAAATACTTTAAATTAAGTGAAATTAAAATTAAAATTAAGCTACTAATAGTGTATTATGAAGGACTTGAAAACAAGTCTACTTTTCATAAGTACATTTTATGACTATCAAAAGTATTTGTAATTCAGTACACTCTTTAAAAGTACACTTAAATACAATTTAGAATATACTTACAATACTAAGTACACTTTTTATAAGTACTTTGATCACTTTAAGTATTGCAGAAATAGTCTATTGACAGTCTATTGAAAGTATCTGTCAAACATGCTTTAAATCTAGCACCAAAAGTCAAAGTGTACTTTTAATGACTTTTCCCGAATTCAATTATATTTCTAATACACTAAAGTAAACTACTTTTTGACCTGGGAAATGTGGAAATCTGTGCTATAGAAGTGCAAATGTCAACCTCATGGTGGCGCTAGAGGAAAAGTCAGAGGATCAACAGGAGGCCAGTCAGATTCACCGTCTGTGGATCACAAATGTCTGTAAAAATCTGTACAGTCTGGATCGAAGTGCACTGACCGACTGACCACAGAGCTGCATCACAAGTACAGTTTAAAAAAGTTTCTTAAAAACTTTATTGACAGCTTGATTTTGTTCTGTCTGAAGATTTGACTGAATCTGAATATGAGCTGAATGAAAAATCAAAGACTTCACAGTGTCATAAAACTTTTATTTATCTGCAACAAAAAAAAGAAACTCGCAAACTTTCTATAATTTATACAAACTTCTCTCTTGAAATGAGCCTGTGCATGTGAGGTGATGTGTGTGTGTGTGTGTGTGTGTGTGTGTGTGTGCTGTTGCTCTGCGGATGAGAAGAAAGTAGTGGGTAAAAGGTTTAATTTCAGAGATGAAACCACAGATGCTACTTTCACTCTCCCCGGAGACGTCCCTGCAGCTGAGTGCTTGTGAAGCGTTCGAGGCCATGAAGACACACTTCTGTGTGATCTGATTTACAGGCAGCACTTCACGGCCGACACCCAAAGCACTCTCTCTCTCTCTCTGCGACGGCAATTATGGTAACACGAGACGCATGAAAACGCCACCGTGATGCTGCTTCTGTGATGTTGTAAACAAACAGCACATAATGCAGCGGCCGCCCTGAGAGAAAAGTGTCGGGCAGGCCAGACCGAAAGGGCTCGTTCTCACATATAACATACAAACGATCTGTTTATTTCAACATTTAAACTGTGAAACGTTGACCTAGAGAACATTTTCCCACAGAGCAACCTCACGCTGAATTAACAGCTTTTCCTCTCTGGGTGCAGATGATGAAGATACGCTTTGATTTGATGACTTTCAGCATGAAATTGAATCAGTTACTGTTTGCCGCAGGCCTTGCCCCCTCCCCTCCCACAACAGCGATGGCCGATTTGTGCACAAAACCTCTGGCTGACCCTGTGATGCTGTTCAGTGACCTGCACTGCACATTTCAGGTTCGGCAGGGACGCCGTCAAAGAGATTCTGTCTCCTAGAAATTAAGTTCATATACAGCTAATTAGCCATATTACCGAGGGAAAAGCAACACGGACCGGATCATGTTTCTATTAACATAATTAGGAGTGCTGGTAATTAACAAACCTGCCAGGCTGCAAACGTGTCAAAACTGAACGTATGTTTACGTATTTCATCTGTGATCTTACGATGCATTATCCACTCATAGTGACGACAGCTTTATTCAGCACTTTTACTATGTTGTGTTTTTTCAGGCGCTGCAGCTCTTAGTGAATGTTAGGAAAAGATCAGGGTCTGTGTTAATGTAGGAAGAGTCGGCAGCAGTCACCATCTTTCCCCAACGTCCACCAGCCGGCAATTAAGGTCGTCACCACAATGTAATCATTAATGCAAATTAATGCATGTAAGCGTAATTTCCAGGAAATGGCGTTGAGTTAAAGTCATGGGATCTAAAGGAAACTGCCGCCTTACGAAGGAGCTCTGGATGAAAGTCACATTTCTTGGAATTGTTTTGTTGTTTGGTGGATAAACTGCGTTCCATTGTGCCCATTTACAGCAGACTGGAACCATCAGGTTTTCCTTTTATAGATAGTCTCCAGCCATGCTAGAGGCTCTGTGAGGCCGGAAAGACAGAGAGCTGCTGTGAGCTAAAAGCTAAAATCTACAATGTAGCATGCTCACGATAGCAATGCTAACATGCTGATCATAGTTGAATGTGTTAGCATGATAACAGCTGACGTTTGTTATAACCCAGATCCCCAAGAGTCGGGCCTCTGTGTAAAACATGAATAAAAACAGAAAGTAGGAACATCCTTTATCCAATCACGTGTTCACAAAGTGTTGAACCTCGCTCCATCCTCGCTTGTGAACCACTGAGCCTTTCAATCATGACATTATCACCTGTTACCAATCAACCTGTTTACCTGTGGAATGATCCAAACAGGTGTTTTTGGAGCGTTCCACATCTTTCCCAGTCTTTAGTTGCTCCTGTCCCAACTTGTTTAAAACACGTTGCTGCATCAGATTCAGAATAAGCAGACAAAAAATCAATGAAGCCGATGAGGTCAAACATTAAATATATTGTCACTGTACTATTTTCAATTGAGTATACGTCGGAAAGCATGACGAAGTTATCACATTCTGCTTATGTTTCACATAACGTCCCAACTTTTTGGACTCAGGGTTGTAATTTAAACTTTATTTAATCAAGTAGTCTCAGGAAAAGTTAGATGCATTATCTGAACATAATATTTATCATTTTTTAAATGAATAAAAACTTGCTAGTGGTGTCAAATGAAAATCTGTGGGCTCCATCCTGTGTAGTTCATTGAAGTGTAAATGCATATAAAATGTTGTGTATTTCCATTTTTCAGTTATGAGTCTCACGCTGCCTGTTTAACTCGCTCTTACACCAACAAATACATTATATACAGAGAAATCCATCATAGAACAAGCAGCGTCGCTAATTTCTCCCTCAACAGCACAACGACTATAAGATACTGTGTGTATGTGTGTGTGTTTGTGTGTGTGTGTGCGTGTGTGTGAAGGGTGAGGCCGCCATCGTACAGCACAATGTTCAGAAACTGGTCGACTTCCTTGCCTGCGCCCACACATACACCCACCGCTGATTAGAGGCAACAGGTTCACACCCACTGGTAGCTGCTGCAAGTCATTCTGGGAAACACAGGAAATTACAGTCCAACGAGAAGCAGCACTGTGAGACGTGTGTGGGGAACCCTGACAGCAACAGAAAAACGAAATAACTCCCATAGAATAACTTCGGGAGGCAGATTTATGATTTGTTAGATGCAGTTTGATCACACTGTAGAACTCTTAACTGCAAAAAGTCTGCAGCTTTACAAACATTAGCCTGTTCCATGCAGCACAAGCCAGTGAGCTCTTATCATTTGTTTGCTTTGTAAATTAAACTTTTCTGTGAATATCCTCCCAATTACTGGGCTGTCAGGAGTGAACTGCAGCGAGAAGGAAGCATTATGTAAACGCAGGAACTCTGACACCGGCGCCGGTGGAGGGAACCGGAGAAATGAAGTGTGGAGCTTTGTGTTGCTTGTGTTGTCGGTGGTGGGCGGCAGCTGTATTTACCGCCTGTTGTTTCCTCTGACTTAATGAGCTTCGGGTCCACTCCAGCACGGATGTCACCGTTCACCTCCGAGCCAGAGCAGCTGTTCACCGACTGCTTCTGATACGTAACGATAAACCGCTAAAACAGTTTGTGCATGAGGACGTTCTAGCAACTGAATACTTACGGTATCCATGAAAACCGGGGCTGTTGTGACAAGCTGTGAGTTGACTGTTTAACTGATTGTGAAGTTAAGTCAATTATCATCACCAGCTCAGTCTCAACATATTGTGCTTTGCAGAACGCAAACATTAATTCTGCCAATTCGGGTTGATTATTATGCAGAATTACTGCAGTATAATAACTGTGTTTTCATTTACAGTGTTATTAGTTTTCCAAATGCCCTATTAGGACTATGCTACTATTAGCACAATTAGCTTCAATCTTAAGCCCTAATTCAATGTGTTTCATTCAACAGGAAGTCACAGACCTTCGCTTTAGAGTATTTATTTGTCTTTTGTGCACTGTAGCTCCGTTTCAGATTAGGACCCTGTGAAGGCCAGAAGGAGCTGCATTACTTTTGTTGTGCTGACTGTATAATGAGTTCAGTTTATGAATAAAATTGGTTGCTCAGTGTTTTCTTGTGCTTCGACGCGGCTTTACAACCTGTGCAACATACAAGACCCTCGATGCACAGCCTCTCCTGGTGGGTCCGTACTGAGACAAGTTGGCTGATGCTTTCAGTTTAAGGTCACGCCGTTAGATATGAAACACATCACTGTGTTCATATAGCAACCCTCCCCTCAGACTGGTGCCCATGAATGCATATTGTGTTTTCCAGACACACAAACAGCTGTGCACCACCAGCCGAACACCAAGAGGCTCTGTAATGTTTGTCAAAGATGCTCTTTTTTTCTCCTTTATATCAGTGTCATGCTTCTTCCTGACCCATGAGAAACCAAACCTCTGCTCCGTCTTTCTTTTCTTAATTTCCTCACGAGTTGCACTGAACAGGTTTCCCTCTAACAGACTGATTATGAGTTCAAGACAATCAATTTCAGAATTTTATCAGAACTTTAAAAGTACGCTGCAGCTGAAATGTTCTTTAGAAAAGCTAAATAAGGCATACAGCTGTTTTGACAAAGACCCTTTTGTAAGCTGTGCGTCATTCAATTTGCAATTCTGAAGCGACTGCGAGTTCACTGGTAAAAACACACAGTGTTCAAGTATTCCCATTGCTCCACAGAGGGAGCACACCTCCGTCACTGTCTCCTCATGCCAGTAGAGAGCGGCTGAGCAGCTCCTCCTGCTTCTGCATCACATCCACGAGTCCATGTCTCCCTCTGCAGGCCGCCAACAGAGCTCACCGCTTAGAGTTTCCTCTTGCTACGCTAGCTGTCACTGTAGTACAGGGTATGAGCAAACACGAGCATGATTGTACATGCAGTGTTTCCACGTCTGGCTTTTCACCGCTCATATCATCATACTGTGTCCTGTGTTTTCCCCCCTGTTTCTTATAGATTGAAGTCAGATTATGTTAAAAAAGAAGTTTTCAGCTCCACTAAATGATTAAGAAGCTGGTTGCAAGTTTTTTTACTTAAAGGAAGATGAACAGATTAACAATCACTCATCTCTAATCATTCTAATCAATTGGAATCATTCAATTCAATTGGATGTTTTGATGCAAATTTCCCGCACCTAACGCGGCCCGTAGGAATCCCTACTTTAGCATTCAGCAGGGCATTTACGCACCTGAAGTCCAGGAAACTGACTCATGTCTGTGAGAAAATAATGTGGACTTTTCAGAAGTGTCTGCAAATGGACAATGTCATCTTTATTCCACACAAACAGCCCGTTATGCTGTCGCTGTGCAGCTGACCTTGTCGATTTTTAATGTTTTTTTAACACCATATCAAGACACCTGAGCGGTGGAATAAAAGGTTGGTGTAACGAGTAACACAATCAGTTCAGCTTTAGGCATCATTATTTAAGACTGGAGTTCATGTGTGGGGTTTGATCTGCAGCTAATGCTAATGCTGTGGCCAGTTAAAGCTTCATGCCCCGTGTGTCAGTATGAGCTCAGTCTTGTCTTTTTTTTAAAAACACACACACACACAAAAGCCAGCTGAATGAAATGCCAAGCTCATCATGTCGTTCATTCTTGTTCGATTTCACACAATAAATCTGTATGCGGTCCAAACTCATTACAGCATCGAGTGCTAAAGGGCGCGTGAGTCATCGTGGCATATCTGCATGAGTGGGCTGCATGAGCCGAAGCCCACGTGCTCCCTTTTTTCACCCGCGGTGATGTCATAACCAGAGACTTCCTGAACAACAAGGTTCATTCACAGAGCCCTCCTCCCGACGAGGGGACGGAGCACCAAACAAGCTGTCGCCATAGCAACCGCAGCCTCCGGGCACGAGTCCCCCTGCCCGTTGTTGTTTGCCGTTTGATGGAGCTGTGTGTTTGCTGTGCGTGGACACACGCGCCCGGGTGAACAGCACACCTCTCCGGCGGCTGAAAGCTGAAGTGCCGAGTATTTTCACGTTGCAAGGATCACAAAAAAAACACGCTGGGTGTCCTGTGAGTCTGCCTCCCTCAGGATGCCACGATGACTCACTGTCTGCTGGAGCCACTAACTTTCAATTTTCCCCTCATAAGAGGCAACACAAGAGACACCTATGAGCCGCCTCATCTATCTGACCACAACTCCGCACCCATTTAAGGTCACATTAAATATTCACCCACAGAGAGCAGCTGCAGAGCAGTGACACATTCAAACAGACCATGATGTATACGGTTATTATTTATTGCTACTTTTAAGGTTACAAAAATAGCATGGAAGGAGGCACAAAGTGTAGTAGACTCAAAACAGAACAAGTACATGACAACTATCAACACAGAAAAATAAAATAAGACAGTATTAATAACCTTCGCACTGCCAAATACGTCTTTAAAGATTATAAAATAATAATAACAAACGCATAAACAAAAATAGAACCTATAAAGGGCTTAACAGTTTAAGGTAATGTGTCGTATGTCATGTTTTACATCGTAATAAAACAGATACAATACATGATATGATAACTATAGCGTGATGCGTATAATAAACACAAGAGACGAGTGAACGATACATGACAGACAAACTGTTTCTATATTAGTCAACTCAAACTTAAGCGCAGGATCGAATATTTACAGAGAAGGGGAAAAAAACTATTTAATATAGATTACATTCAAGAAATGACAAAAGCACTTGTGCTGTACTGGCTCAATGAGAAAAATCATTAATAGATCAATATTAGCTTCACTAATATTACAAAATAAAATCTTCTTTTCTATCGAATAGGTCCCTCAAATATTAAACCTTGAGATTCAGTCTTACATTTGACCTCTGTTATGTGTTTTTACTGCTTTTCTTCACTTACAATCATAAAAATGGCACATTTAATGGACTCCAATTCAGTCAATATTACAATATTACAAAGATTTTTTTGTTTAAACTAACCTTTAAAGCTGTATTTGCACGTGAGTTATACACACTGTATTTTCCCTACTGTGCTTACAGTGTGTATAAAGTAGAACTGCAGAAAATAAAATGTGCGCTCTTTACATCAGCTTCTGCATAGGCAGGCATTTAGCTTTGAGTATACTGATTGTCATTACGGACAGACTCAAATTCAACTGTACGCGAAACAATACACCCAGTAGAAGCTTTGGAATATGTTGTTTTAGACTGCGGTAGCAGCCACAGATGTTAATACAATCAACTTTAACAGCAACACAAACAAAACAGACCCCCCCCCCCCCAAAAAAAAAAAAAAACCCCAAGAGATTAAAAAAGCAAAGAAGACCTTCTTTAAATCTGAGTGTACAAAATCTCTCACCTAAGCGTGAGCCAGACTTGAGAAACGTTTTCAAATCATTGTCAACGCGACATTGACGAGCAGGGAAATCATGTAAAAACGTGGGCCGATGCTCGCATCGCTGCAGCATCGCTGGCCCCCGTGAAGCCACTTCGGCGTTATCACCTGAATATAATGCAATATATATTTTATGAATATAAAATGGTACATTATTCACATGACTCAAATATTATATAAAAAAGCAATAACATTGACCCCCTGTTATTGAAAACAGTGCATATTAGGAGGCGTCACAATAGTTCATGTGGTTAAGGCAGGTGTGCGCTTCGCTTCAATTAGAAAACTGCACGTAAAAAATGAGATGATCAGCTTGTTAGCTCAGGACAATCCTTTCCTGTAAAACTGCATATGAAGATACACACAGAGAAAGTACACACTTTGTGCAAGACGGATTAAAGCTTCAGGCCACGAGAGATGTTTGACCAATCGTGTTTGGGCTGATTTTTTGGTACGAGGCCGACAGGTGTTTATCACCTGGACGGCATGGCTGATGCTATTCTGGGAACACATTTTATCTCTTCTGTAAAATAAGGCACATTCCCCCGTTTTTCCCACCGCTTCGCTGGAAACCTGCTGAGCGTTGGTGTCGTCGCTGTGGGACGAATGAGCTGCTCTGTTTGCCGAATGAAACTGTTTATTGCAGGAAAACGTCCAAAGCAAACACAGCCGGCGGGAGCTGATACTTCTATCTGGACGAGGAGAGAAAATGAGGAAGAGAGCGTCTGATTGTTGGTGGATGTGCGTCACCTCGCTGGAAGGTTGAAGACTCGGTGTGTGTGTGTGTGCCATTGTGGGGGGGGGCGTGTTGTCATTTCCTGTTTGGGTCCCTCCTCTATGTCTGCCCTCTGGCCTGAACACCTGTCAGATCTTTTCTTATGATTTCATTCACTGTGAAGTAAAGAAACAGAGGGATGTTAGACAGCTTTTACAGCTCATTTAAAAAACAGTGTTAAAACAGAACCATTCTGAGTATTGATTATATAATTATATTGATTATAATTCTGACGTCCTGCTGACAGAGGCGCTGTGGTCTGACTGACATTTCCTTTTTATTTCTTTTTTTTATTTATGAGTAAACATACAAACACCAGATTTCTCTGAGCATCGTCACATTTGCCATCCCTTCCCTTACCCAAACTGTACTTCAGTGTGTTTAAGCTGTACTCAAGATGTGCTTAAATATAATGTAATTATACTACTGATGTGGTCTTGGAGCAAAATAGTGCACTTTTAATAGATTTTCAGGAACACAACCTAGTTTTCTTTGCATCTCAGGTGGGTACTGAAGTATAATTACATTACACTTACAGCATATCAATGATCATCACACTTGAGATAGATAAGATAGATAGATCGCAGGTGTACCCACAGGTGTGTAGAAACATACCTTTAACACACTTATATAACAACATACTGCACATTCTATCCACAACAATACACTTGTTTTGGACTCAGGCGCACACACACATGCATGCACACACACATCGGCTGTATATGAGAGAAACAAAAGAGCAAACACGGCAGCGACAGAGCTGTGAGTAGTTTATGGCGTCTCTGCAGTCTGACAGGTTGACATTTCTGTGCAGGGCGTTGATGGAAGGCAGATAAAGGCTGCATTAACGTTGAGTGACCACTAGAGGTAGAGCTATGCAAGAGCCTATGAGTGATCACTTCCTGTTGCTGGGACGATCGCTGGGATGAGGCGTGTGTATACACATCGGCAGAGGAGGAAGGGGGTTGAAGTGGAAACTTTCAGTCTCATGGTTCTAAAAATAGAATCACGATGTGCAGGGGGGGGGCGTAAAACCTTTGTCATGTACTGAAACTAAGATTAAAAATTAAACTTCTATATTTGAATCTTTATATCTGTCAACATGGGAGTACATGAAGGTTTGTTGTGTGTGTGTGCTGGTGAAATAAGCACCGACATCAAGGAGGAGGAAGTGTAGGTGAGACAGCGTCAGGCTGCAGGTTCATGTGTTCACCTGTTCAAACACGGTGAGAGAAAGGCCTGCTGTCAACAGGTAGCTCTGCAGAAAGCGGGAAGGAATGGCGGGAATGCGTAACACGCCGCCCCTCCAGATACGCCGCGCCGGCCGCGTTGAGCTCCGGTGTTTATGTGGAAGCCTGCTGTGCGCCTGTCTGTGTACACTGGCACTCGGAGACGTTATAGGCTGGTGCCACCGCTTCCACCGTGCCTCGGGGAACTCATTAGGGTCGATGAGTAATATAAGTATTTCAAAGTGCGGGCCAAAAAAGCTCTTTGCCTGTAACCGAGCCATTACGGAGCATATCGTGTGTGTGTGATTCTGTAACCATGGTGATGGGCTACACTTTGGGTTATTCAACTGAAGTTAAAAATGTACGTGTTAGAATCTGAATGTCAGCGCCGGTGGTTCATTCAGGAAAAAAAAACAGAAAGTTAATGGCAGACACATTTTGCAATAGTTCTGTTGTGTAATGTGTTAAGTATGGATCTGCAGCCAGCAGCCTATTAGCTTAGCTTAGCCTAACAACTGAAAACAGAGGGAAACAGCTGGCGTGGCTCTGTGCAAAGACTAAAAACACCTTCCTACTGTTTTACACCTGCCTGGACAGATCTAGGCTAGCTAGCAGAATGAGTGAAAGATAAAAATGTTAACATTTTAAGATGGTCCATGCTGCACCGTGGCACTGCCTTGTTATAGCGGCAGAGAACCTCGCTCAGCTGGCTCTATTTAAAGCCTCCATTTACATGGTGGCGAGACAAAGGGTGCAACTATTAAAACACATGTAAAATGAAACCGGACACCACCTCGCCCACACAATGGCACCTCTCAGCAGGCGACAGTGCGAGGAGCAGATCAGCTCGCCACAAAATTAGCAGAAAAAAAAGTGTCTGTTGCAAGCCTATGGCACCTCAGTCAAGAGGTGTAAATGAAAGGAAAGGCTGGAAGATATTTCTAACTGATCTGATGAAGCACGCACGACTGCAGCGAAGCGCTTCGAAATGTGATCAATCAGTCAGACAGATTCTCTTTCAGCCGACAAACCAATCTTTGTCCGTCCTTTCTGATCGCTTTCAGGTGTGAAAAACACTCAACACTGAGCGCATTTTCTCGCCGGAGCGGCATCTGAGCACCGCAAAACTGCGGGAGCAGCCAAACCGGGCTCTGCTGTCGTCGCGACATCAGCGTCCCTGTTTGTTTTAGTCTGTAGTGGAATTCCCTCTGACACCTGATGCCTCAGAGGGACTTTCATCTCCCCAGCAGTGCCACAGGATTTTTCCTGAGCATAAAACAAGCTTAGAGAGGCAGCAGGAGCGCCGCAGTGGGGCGACATACAGTGGGGCTTTACTGAGTCTAATGAAGGGTTGGCACGGAGCGGCTATTTGAGGCCGGCCCCGGGAACACTCGGGCCAGTCTGTTCAATAGGTGAGTGTCTGGCTCCGGAGTTCTGCACCAATGAGCTGCACTGTTTACAGACGGTGGGAGGACACAGAGAGACGCCCTGTACAGTGGCTGACTCAGACGCTGCACGCTGCCTGCTGCGAGCTGGAATGTGCGTGTTTGTGTGTCTGCAACTATTTGCATGTTAATACAGTGCGTGTGTTTGTGCTGCAGAGGGGAGTGCAGCATGTTGACGGGGAGCGTACGACTGGAGAGGTTCGAGGGAGGCTGAGGAGGGATCGCAATGACGGCACGAAGCTGAAAATCAGAGATAGGAAGAGAGAAAGTGGACTGACAGCTAACCACTCGTCTAACCACAGATCCGGCGTGTTCTTCAGGTCTGTCTTCAGACAAAGCCGACGCACCCACACGCACAGTTATTAGTCACTGTTATTGTTCCTCCCCTCTACACGGGCTGTCAGGAGATCCCTTTTGAGCATGACTCCAAAGGAAGAAATGGTGGATGGATCCGGTTCCTCTGTCTCTGAGCCTGAATGTGATCCAAAGTTCAACTGAAGCTGCAGTTTGTGCACTCTTTGTGTACTGTTCCTCCTCCACAGATCAGCAACATGAGGGAATTTCACACTAAGACAGCTAACTTTGGAAGAAAACGACTTGATGTGATTGGCTCAGACTAGCTTCATGGCTCTCAGGATGTCTTAGATGGTCGGTTGGTTGGTCCACCACTGAAATATCTCAATAACAAAATGAATAGCCATGAAATTTTGTTCAGACATTCATGGTCCCCAGAGGAGGACATCTAATGATTTTCAACCAGCAGGTTGAAATTTGTGGTTTTGAGTGAAACGTCTCAACAACTCTTGGACGGACTGTCATAAAATCAGCGGATCAAAGATTCACTCCGTGCAATACTTTATTTTATGAGCAAATACCTGCAAGACTACTCAATCCTCAGCTGTACTTTCTGTTTAGCTGTTGTTAGCATGCTAGCACCCCCAAACGAAGATGCTAAGCATTTGTCGGTGAACATTAAACCAGCTTATGCATGCTAGCACTCAGCTCACAGAGCCGCTAGCGTGGCTGCAGCCTCTGTGAACTCTGAACTGCTGCCACTACCACAGCAGGTGACGAATCCTGCACTGCACGCGTGTGAGCATTGTTTTACAATATCTACCCTTTAAGAGGCCGACAAGAATCAACATGAATGGACAAAGATACTGAAAGTGCTCTGTGAATTAAACAATGAAGGCGCCTTAAAGCAGCCGCAGCGCCGTCTGGATACGGCCAAGTTGTGTATTTGATCGAGCCTTTGGGATGGGATGGAAGTGAGCTGAGACTAATGCGTGCCCACCAGGCTGTTGCTGTGTGCTTTATCTCTCCTGTCCTGATCTCTACCTGCTGGAACAGTTCCACCTGCTCCACTGCCTCCGGGCTTTATTCCACACCCACCAAGTCTGTCACTCTCAGCCTTTTGTCGGCTTCGCCATTGGCTGTTTTCACAAGCTACGTGGCGCAAAGTGAGCTACGCCGACGTAAGGCAGGCTCTGACATCTTTCTCAATTGAATGGATACAATAAATAAATACAAACGTCAATCGACGGGCTGTTTGAGCGGCAACAGGCGAACATGAGAACCTGGAGACACGTGGGAGAGATTCTGGGCCAGGTTTTGCTACAAAGCGAAAATACGTGACATTGTTTTAACACCCTTCACTAAAGTTGACACAGTTCAGGCACGTCGGAAATGTGACAGTTATCGACCACAACACTGCGACGACGCCAGGATGTGGCTTCACCCTTCTTTCAAAAATGACTAAAGACTGAAGCGCGCCTCCGCGCTGACAAAAAAATGTGTTTATAGTCCCGAATTAAATGATTGTTTTGTGGTCAAGAATACACCTCAACGCCTTTGCAGTCAAACACAGGGGGATTTTTCAGGCCATGCTTATCTTCTCACCTTTTGTCTAAAAGAAAATATTTTGAATATCGGGAAGTTCCCCTTTTTTTTCCTCATTAAATGATGCGGGTGGGTGGATTATCAACTGCAGCAGTGATAAGCCGGGGGCACACGGTCCAGATGCAACTGATGATGCATTAGAAACACGGCTGCAACAGTCAGAGATGTGGCACTATGAACATGATTAACTGGATCTGTATACAACACCCTTGTAATTCTGTTGTAGTTTTAAAATAATAAAAGCGCCTGCAGGTCTCGGGTAAAAGAAGCCAATTAAAGAGAATTAACTGCTAATTCTGCTGTTAGGTTTTATGAGTTTTCCAGGGAAAAGCTAACGCGCTGTTTGAATAAAAACTCGACAAAGATGCAGAGGCACCTCGGGAAGCTGACTGGCCGTCATCGCCGTGTGATGATGGGAGGATCAAACAGGAGGCCCAGTTTGACTGCTCCTCCAGCTCCTTGTTAATTCACCAACTCACAGCCCTGTTGCTGTTTACTGCGGAGGGAAACCCTGCAAGCTCCATCCAAAAAACACAAATTCCATCGCTGGCCTTTTTTTTTTTTTACTTCGTTTCATTTTTTCCACTGAAACACACACACACAACCCCTTCCCTTTTCCTGCGAACTGCCCTCCACCCTCCCGCTATCTTACAGGGATCAGGCTGGATTTTCTGGAGCAGAGCAGCTGCAAATAGGAATTTCTTGTGCCAGATTGGCAGAATCCCGCGGTCGGAAAAAAAGCTAATCCTCTGGTGGGTTCCCCCACAGAATCGAGGGGCGTAAGGCCAAGGAGAAGCCCCGGCCAACTACAACAAACAAAGAGGCTTTCCCCAGCTCTCCCAGGCAGCACGTTCCACTGTTTGACAATGGTTGCCATGGAAGTTGTTTTTCACTTCATAACAGTGTCAACATGTCCAGGCGGTCAGGAGAGTGACACTCTTTTCTCCCTCCCTATCCGTCTTTAATGCGAGAGGGAGAGAAAAAAATAATTTCCTGATGTGTGGCAGTGCCAGATGAACCCCTGCGACCGGCACACGAGCGCCGCCGAACGTTTGACGGCGGCCTCAAAACCGCCGTCAAACCTCACCTGGCTGACACACGATCAAGAGCAGCAACGTGCTGTCGCGCTTTCAGAGGCATTTTACCGTAAAACATAACACGGTCTGGAGAACCTTTAACTCCACAGAAAGGAAGAGGTCCCGCCTACCGCCTGCTGCTGGATGTGGCCTGACATTAATTCTGTCGGAGGGGAGCGGGGGTTGACAAGCATAAGTATAAACATATGACTCATAATCGCTGTTATTTCCACCTTAAAGTGGAACATAACTACAACCCCTGGCGTGGATTGTTTTAACAGTGCGAGCTTGTTCTGTCGGCTTTGTTCGGAGCGATACCGTAGCACATAGATCAAACTGCGGTGTGCACAAAGGAGATGGTGCAGATATTGTAAATATCCTTGAATTGTTCTGAGGAGAAGTCGCATCTCTGTCGGCCGTTCTTATCGTCCATCTCTTTCAAGAAAGGGGAATTGCATGCATTCATCACTTGTCAGCCTCACTAATGCTAAAAACACACACTGCGAATGACACAAGCCATCCCACTCACGCTGAGTATAAAAGCATTAACTTACACTCACCATCATCTAGGTAGGCCTGGTCCAAGTTCTCCTCCTTGACCGTCACCCTCCTCTGCCCGTCTCCCGCAGCCTCCATCTGCCCCGTGCCGGGCGGAGCGCGGCCTTTCTGCTGCGCCTTCTGCACGTAGGGCTGCTGCTGGATCACGGTGGGATAGTGCTGAGGGTGGGTCACCGCTGCCTGAGCCTGGGGGGGTGTGGGCGAGTGGGCGGCGGCGGCCTGTGGGGAGTAAGCATCGCAGTAGATGACCTGCTGGCTGTCGGGCTGAGGGGCAGCGAGGGCTTGAGGGTCTCCCGCGCGGAGCAGGTGGTGGTTGGTGGGGGAGAACTGGATGATGGAAGGGTGCTGGCCTGCCCCGAGGGGACCTGCAGACTGAGCTGGAGAGCCAGTGTGGACCAGGACCGACCGGTGCGGGTCGGGCATCAACCCTCCAGCCTGCTGATAAAGGCCAGGGCCGCCGCTCAGGCTCTTGCCCCCGCGGGAGTACACGATGGCCGGGCTCTGCTGCTGGAAACGTGCGTCTTGGCTCGGAAGGCTGGAGCTGAGGCGCTGGCAGGAGGCCATGCTGGAGAGCAGGCCGTTGTCTGGATGGAGAACGCCGCGCTGGTTATGGTAGTAGGAATGAGGGGACAAGCCCAAGATCTGGGGCATGGCAAAACCCATGTGGTCTGCTTCATACTCATCTATAGGCTCTGTCTTGATGGAAGGAGCTGTGAGGAGAAAAGTCAAAGCGATATCTGAGAGGAAGCGGTGGGTTCTTACACTGTTCACTCAGATTTTCACACACGATAACAACACTCATCTGATCCCTTTAGATTCAAATCCCATAGTTCGATGTGAGCCTACCACAGAGAGGCTGAGCAGCGTTCTTACATGCCAGTGGCGTGAAGGTGAAGTGCTGAGGCTGGCTGCGCTTCCTCTTGCCGTTAATGACGTAGAAGTTGACTTTGACAGAATGGCAGACTGACGTGTCTCTGTAGGATGGCACCTCCACGAACAGCATACTCTGCAAGACAACAACCCCAAACTGAGTCTTTTAGTTTGAACTCAGCTGCTAAATCGCGACAACAGACGTGTGTCTACAGCTTCATGTTTAAGGAGCGGTCTGGTGCACGATACCCACTGGCTGGCTCTTATCTTTGTCCACTGTTGCCTCCATTTCCCAGATTTGCTGCCCATCTAGAAAGAAGCAAAGGGAGAAAGTGAAAACCTGATCTCAAACAAGGTGGTAATTAACTCTGCAGTAAAGTGAGGACGGTTGATTGTTTCAAGATGTAGCAGACAGCGGGATAACTGCGAGTCTTTAGGCTGTGGATCTGGAAAATGCTGAATCCTGGAAATCACCTTTTTTCTGAGTTCTCTGTGTTTTCAAAGCACGTTTTGTTCACTGAACTCAAACGCGGTCAGATCCCGTAGATCCGCCGCCGTGACGTCTGCCTGGCAACACGTCCCCCACTTGATTTTCAAACGCATGTGGACAGAAAAGCAGCCGTCCATTAATCGGACACGTGGCTGCTTCCAGTGCTGACAGAAACACAACACTGGCACAACGCTGCGATGACAACTGCAAGCGTTTGCACAACGATTATGGCCGCCGATGCGATGTTACATCACACTCCGCTGGATTACATCTGAGCTGTCATTCAGGTGAAAAAGGAGAAACCCAAACGGGCTTGTTGATGTGAACTCCACATGCCCGAACACATGATACGACATGTGCTGCAGCGAGGTCTGTTTGGACGGAGCTGTAGGTGGGAAACCCTCTGTCAAACAGTGAATTACAAACACATGGCTGGAATGAGTCAGCAGGAGGAAGGGGGGATTCCACACATCTCGCCAGCTTCTCCTCTTTTTTTCTAAACTTCATTTTCATGATCAACTCTCTCCACGTCTCTTACAAAAAGTGACGACTGCCTGCTTTCTTGGCGTTCGCGTTTGTTTGCGTTTTGTTGCAATTCTACACTAAGGGAGACCCCGACTCTCGCTCTCCCCCTGGAGATGGTTGTGTGCGGTGGTGGAAACGGGGGGGAGAGAGCTGGACCGAAAGCCCGAGCCGGCTCCACTTGGCTGGGGAAGCTTTCCTTTCCGCCCTGTCCGAGCTGAAGAGCCAGAGGCAGCTGTCTCTCATGCAGAGGGATTTCACAGCCGCTCGCTCCAGAACTTTGTGTCATGCACAAACTCTCCAAAACAATGGCGATCCCTCTTGGTACGATTTCTTTTTCCATCTCCGTCTTGCTATCCATTACTGTGCTGTGTCGTAACACAGCGGCAGGGAACCCCGGAGAAGCAAAAAAAAAAAAAAAAAGCAGCCGGGTCACGCGGGTCCAGGTTTTAGTTGAGGTAGCCTGCATTTAAAAAGGCCAGCACTCAGCAGTGGAGTCAGTGAGTCACAGCATCAGACAAACACTTTCAACGCAACCGTCCGGTCGACAGAACCTTCCAGAAGCAGCTCAAGGTGAACTGTATCAGAGCCGGCCAAGACTCACGACAGGTGAGCTACACTTTCAACAGTGACAACACATCCCAGAGCCATGAAAACACACTGAGGGGAACCCAGGAGGGAAAGGGTGACTGACCTTTGACCGTATACAAGCGACACAAAGCCATCAAATTGCACCAATCGTGGTAAAATCACTCCTTTAATTTAATAGATTAAAAAAAGGGAATATTTACTTTAAGTACTCCTACTAAGATCTAACAAAAGGTAAAAAAAAAGAGTCAACCGGGGCATCATCAAACGCACACGAAACAACCTTTCATGTGACACAGACCTATTAATCACCCAACACGATAAGACATCATGGAAGTCAGTGAGGAAGAAAAGGGCAAAAGGAAGTGAGGCGGCAGCGTTATCATGTGGATCATGCAAATAGCTCGGTCTGTACAATGATGGTGGTGAAATGTGAAAGCTACAAACTGGTTACACAGACGTGGTTACGCATGAGTCATCAGGTATCACTCGAGCTGTGGTGTTAGTGCGATGCTCTGTTGTGTAATAGCAGAACAAACAGATGCACATACAGATTTCTTAGATTCAGTCATACGTTCGGTTTCCAGGCAGCACATGTCTTTATGGTTCACCTGAATGTTGGCAAAAACCTACAAAAAAGCACCTTGTTTGAAGCCAGAGGATGAGTCTGATCCCACCCGCAGCGAGTGATGCTGGGGATGATGCGAGGCCACTCACCCTGGGTTTTCTCCATGAAAATGACCTTGGAATCGGAGCTGAAGTTCTGCCCGGTCAGGATCATCTGCTGGCCTCCCAGGACGGAGCAGCTGTCCATGTCCTGCTTCTCCACCATGGGAAGCTCGTGTGCTGAACGCTGGGCTGCCGGGACACACAGAGCGGCGGCGTGTTACATTCACTGTCCATCCATTGTCGCACACTCGCAGAAGAGCGACAATTAGCACGTGAGACAATTAGTTAATCGGTTAGTTGATTTACAGCTAAATCACGGACAGCTGTTCTAATAAATGATTCATCGTTACAGCATTTTTTCAAGCAAAAATAGCGAAAAATTTCCAAAAATCCCCTGTTAAAGCTCTCCAATGTGATGTATATACATTTATATATATGTCAAAGATGGAAGAAAGTTTTTTTTCCACAAACTGCAACTAACAATGGTTGACTGATCTTTTTCTCCATAAATTAAAAAACAATTAATTAATCAATTAGTTGATTTACTGCAAAATAACTGTTATTTTTCAGGCTAAAATAGTGCAAATTTTGCAAAAACACCCTGTTCAATCTCTGTAATGTGAGAAAATACTGCTTTTCTCTTTCATTATATATTTTAATTATATATAGTATGTGTGTGTGTGTATTAATGGTTTTTTTTCATATATACATATATTTCTTTGGGCCTTGGACTGTCGATTGGACAAAACAAGACAGGTGGTTGTGATTGTCATTTTTCTGACATTTCATAGACTGACCATGAACTAACTAATCAAAGAACTCATCTGCGGAATAATCAATAATGACAGTAATTGTTACCTGCAGCACCGAAACCACAGCGAGAAAACAAGCGACGCTCGATTTGAAAGCTTTGTACTGATTTCCCACAAGTGCACAACAACTTGTTGCCAAGAAGTGATGCTGTTGAACAATAAAGAGGTGATGCTGACTCATTCATCAACCCTCGCTTTCACTCTTAATAAGCAGCAACACAAATCTGTCAAATCACAACTCAGGAGAGGGAAGGAGAGGTGTCGCCTCGGCCTGCGTACAGTGGAGTACTGTACAGGAAGGGGACGGAATAAGAGGAACGGCGAGCGCTCTGATGCTATCTGATGAAGCAGTGTGTCTAGTTTGTCTTTACAAACACTGCTCAGTCTCACAGGACATTCTAGAGCAGACCCCAAAGTGTCCAAACATGCCAAACATGTGATTTCTGATGATGTTTGATGGAACATAGAGTTTGGATATTTCCCTCAAACATCATGAAGCTTCAGTGAAGAGCTGGAAGACGCTGGTAGAGACTACAATCATTGATATTACTGCAGCAGTGAGCTCTGAACCACGGGGCACCGACCGTCACGCTCTGTGCTTAATGCCGCTCGTCCCGTAGCTTAGCGTCACCCATTAGCTCAGCAGTCACTGAGGCGAGCTGAGGCGTCGACAAACAGGCCCCCTGACCTTTGAACACGTTTGTCGCCCTGCTACACCGCGAGGGGATACGAGCACGGCGGATGACACCGGCCTCCTCAAACACACCGCCGCTGACGGTCTGCTTATCAACGGGCACAACAGATGCGTCGCAGGCGTCACTGGAAACAGCTTTACGCTCGATTGCTTTTCACTGCCGCCAATTGTGGTGAAGTTCATCCCGCGACAGGTCCTGGTTATTGTCCTGCCCTTTCTCTGATCGGAAAGCAGATGTGAAGCGACAGTTATAAATGACATTGTGTTCTGCGTCATGATTTTTTACAATGACGGGCATACTGCATGCAGACGGCGTCCCACTGATATGATTAATGCTACGTCTTGGCCGGGGTGTTGGTCAAAGCTAGATAAAGGGCCTTCTTGTTTGAGTTTTGATTACACCAGGTGCTTTAATAACACTGTGTACATACGCACTGATGTACCCAAACACAGACTTTACTGCTGTGTACGTACAAACAGGTCCACATCGACTGGATGGAAGCCCCGCATGCATAAAGACGTCTTTGTGCGCACAAGTCTGGACTATCAGCTCAGCTCCAAACTCATTTGAATGTGGGCTCCTTTTTTTTTTGTGATGTTTATTTTGCATAAAGTTTTGTTGCCTGTTGAAAACATCAGCAGCTTGACCTGAACAGGAAGCGTACAAGAGGAAATCATAAACCCAAAACACTAAAGCCGTGTTTTTAAGATGATTTAAAAGAGCATGAAAAGCATGTAACGCTGTGAAAGTGCTCCGTGTGCAGCTGCTTACAGCACTCGATGGGATGCGAGGCCACTTGGAGGGAGACGTGCTGTCCTCCGGGCTGAGGTATGTGCACGCGAAACACAAGACGAACGCGGGTGTTTTTCCGCCCGACGTCCGTCTCGCCCTTCCTCAGCTCGATGTCGGCGTTCCTGAGCTTCAGGATCCCAGCACAGTCGATTCTGCGAGAAGGGATGAATACGAAAGTGACGACAGGCAAGACGTTGAATTATTCAGGCACCATGCGTACATTATTATATTCTCACATTGCTTTCATGTTGTTCTTTGGCTCCAGGGGGATCTCGAGGACTTTGGTGCCGTGGATGATCTTCTCAAAGCTGGTGGTCGTGACTGTCTTGCCAGTGATGCGGTGCACTTGATAAAAGGCGTGGGGCTTGAGGATGCGCTCATCGGCCGTACCAATGAAGATCTGCAGGCCGAGCGGCTCCTTGCCTCTGTAGCCATGCAACTGCACACACACACACACAAAAAAAATCAGAAAAACAGACTTTTTCAGGTGATGAAACAGAGATGCAGTATGAAGGAGATGTTTGGGTCAGCTGCTTGTGTTTCTCCACTAGCTGCTTGTTCAAACTCCAGATGTTGTTTCCTCCAGAGGTGGCTAATCAGTGCCGACCACCTGTAAAGTCTCCTATCTGCAGCCTCGAGCAGAGGCCAGCAGAGAGCTCACATCCTGCAGCCTCTGTCAGAACTGGATCCAGGATTCAGCAGGGCTGCTGCCTTTCACTGAGAGAACCGAAACCATCATAAATACCCTGCCTGACTATTTCAATGGCCTGAAAATGGCAAGAGATAGGTGACGCTGTGAAGAGATAGAGAGATGGTACTTTTAACTTGAGAGTGCCTCCTGAGGAAACCTGCAAAAACCACAAAGCATCTTGCATCTAAATGCTGTTTTTGTGCAAACAGTGTAGTGCACAAGCTTCATCATAGAACATAACCATGAGCTGGCTGCAGAGCGACGGAACAAACACTACAGGCAACTTTGCACTTTGAGTGACTATAGTATAAGAGTTTATCTAAAATCAGATGTATTTCTACATCATTTAGATCTGAGCGAGCAGAAAAACGACACACAGCACGCACATCAGTCACATTTTCGGAGGGATTATCTGCGCGGATGCGACTGACAGTCTCCGCAGCAGCTGCTGAGTGTGAGCAGAAACTATGGCAACATGAACGAGCAGGCTGGCTCCATATCCAGGTAGCTGACACAGAGGAAGCCGACTGCAAACACTCAGCGGGCCGTGTGAGCAGTCGGCCGGTTGTCATGGCAGTGGCAGGAGCAGTGAGTCATGACAGAGAGCGGCGTAGGAAAAGTGGAGGGTACGAGGCTCGGGGAGAGGGACGGAGGGAGGAAGAAGGAAAAACAGAGCGAAGACGAGGTGAAGGAGTGCAGCCGTGGCTAGCCAGGCCTGACCATCTGATTGGCCTGGCAAACCAGGCAGAACTGACCTCAGGGTGAGGCCTTTGGGGATGGACAGAAAATGGAAAAGAGAAGCGAAGAGAGAAGCTTTATTTCCAACAAGCTCCTGCTATCACCAACAACAACAGCTTTGAAATGTTGCCACGGTAACAAAGAGAAGAGGAAGTTGAACCTATTCTGGGATGATACAGCCGGCTGTAACTGTGTCACAGCTAATTTCAACATGCTGTGTTTCAAATCCATGTTGTGACTGCAAGCAAGCCCCCCCCCCATCTACAATTATCTCAACCACAGGGTTTTTTTTTTTGGTTTTTTTTGCACATGTCTAGAGAGTTTCGACACTTGCAGTCAGCTTCCTAATACCAGAACCACACAGTCAACAAACCAGTGTGTAAGAGGAAGTGCGGGGCAGCATGAACACAGATCTGTTTGTGCGGTTAAAACCATGGGGGAGAGGGCGCACAACAGCAGCCTGCATTCAGCTGGAAGGAAGGCAGCAGAAGAAAGACAGAGCCTGTGTTTCTCACTGACCTGAGTTCAGTTCTGAGGGTTGTCATGAGGCTACAGGGTGGTTACAGCGCTAGGGCGTGCTTTCTTGATTTGTTTCAGAAAGTGAGAAATAGGAAAGGTGCTGTGAGAGTAACTCACACAGAGTGATTTTCATACAGCTGGCCCGGGGCAATAACTGCTGGGTGCATAATGAGTAGGAAATACCATTACACGCGAGCCCTCCCATCAGGGCTGCCTGAGGCTCCCAGACTCGACGCCTAATTTAATGGACGACATGCCTTCATGTGGTCGTTCAGCACTTTGAGCTGCGGTGTTAGATTCATAATCTGCTGCTGGTTTAAACGATATCGAGTACTTTGTCGATTTAATCCTGGTTCTGGCCGTACCTGCACAACAGGATGTCCTCCTGTTGGGGCTTTGACTGCGCCCCTGCTGCCCTCCGTCTCATAGTGAGCCCGGTGGTGCGGCTTGGGCTGCACCTCAATGTGGAGCTCGTACTGGTCTGTACGATGGGGGATCGGCCATTCCAGCGGGGGGAGAGAGGCCACGGGGATGCTGCAGATCATGAAGGATACAGGAAAGGATAGAAATCATTAGTTATGCTGATTAGAAGGTGTATATACAGTGCAAGTCATTGCATTGCTGCTAATCTACCTGCAGATGCTGGACACCAGCGGCTTGGGCCAGATTGGGGGGATAACGAAGAATGGCTCTGCAGCAGGTTTGGTTTTTATGTCCTGGTCGCAGGACACCAAGTAGTTCCCCTCTAAGTGGTTCTCTGGGTACAGAGTGTAAACCTGGTTGGACGTCTTGACTATTTTCGTGGGCACCAGGCCTGGCTGACCCGTGCCAAAACCATTCATGGCATCAGCGAGGCTGCTGTGTGGATAGTGGGCACCTGTGTTGTGATCGTCATGGCTGCCGTGAGGGGAGGGACTGCGGGAGCGGTGCCCAGGGACTAAGCCTGGATTCCTGTACATGTCGTAGGTGCGTTTGCCCTGCGGGGAGGTGGAGCGGGAGCCAGGTCTGGGGGAGGGCGAGCGCGGTCCCAGGCAGCCGTCCTCGGCTAGGCCGGTGCCAGGTGAGGTGCCCGGGGAGGTGCGCGGAGAGCCAGTGTGGATGTTCTGCAATCTGGGGCAGAGGTCTCCGGGGTTCTGGCCGCTGCTGGGGGACACACAAGGAGACGCCCAGGGGGAGTAGCTCTCCGAGTGCCAGCTGGTGGACGAGTTGCTGCTGGCGGGACTCAAGCACTGGGGCTCACGGTAGGCAAGGTTTTCATGGCCTGGCACAGTGAGGGTGGGCCTGGGGCTAATGTTCAGGTGGTGGTTCTGCAGGGAGTCCCGACCATGGTTGTAGTGCTCACGGGAGGGGGTGATTTCGATCCGCGGGCTTATGGCCAGGCCTGCAGGCCGGGTACTGTCCAGATAGTTTCTGGTCTCCTGGTTCTCATATCCTGTGAGAACCTCAGTGTTGTGTTCACTGTAGGGGGGGCTGCAGGACTTGATGCCGTACGGGGAGGCCTCCTCCAGAGGGAAAGCCTGCTCGGACTCGGGGCTGAGGACTTTGTGAGATGCAAGGTTTGGATCATCTGCAGGGAGGAAAGGGATGAAAAATCATCAGAAAACACAAGAGTTGCCACATCTGCAGATGTTTCCAGAACAGCAGTTTATCTCATCACACAGGTGAACGTGCACGTCACTCCACCTGCACGCTTTTTAACATTAAAGTTGATTTTGCATTTTTTTTATTCTTAAAATAAAACACGATGAAAAAGACGGCATGTTGACATACTCTCACACATGGCTACTACACCGACCCTCATCAAGAAGCATGGCAAAATTACTTCCTGTTTTTCTTCTTCATTCACAGGAATAAAGCTTGCAGGCAATGCATTAACTCTGCGCCTACAAATAACCAACAGAGGAAGAGGAGTCAACCAGGCTGCCAAAAAGCATCGGACAAACCTTGATCCCCCCCCGCAAAGTCGCTGCAAGGCGGCTCATATTCAAACAAGTACTCAAACTCCAAATCCTCATCAGGGCAGCTGACGCGACTGAGCTCTTCCTCCAAATCTTTCTCGTCGTAAAAAGAGGTCATCTGTCTGAATTTGCTCCCAACGACTCCTCCGAGTTCAGGCGAAGCGACGGGGACGCGGCTGAGGTGTCGCGGCGCTGATGTGGATTTGGGGAACCTGCTCAAGTGTCAAATGATGCATCGGTGAGCTGCAGGAGGTGAGGCGCGCAAGTTTCCTGTTTCAGCTCGCCGCAGTTATTTTCAGACGAAGGCGGGTCTGTTTTCACGCCGAATGCAGAACTTTCGAGTTCATCTCTGTGTCTGTTCACGCCTCCTGGAGCCGCTGATGCGCCGCAGAGCGCAGCGTGGAGGTGGCGAATTAACTGCCCCATTCAAACAGATGAGCGCGCGTGTGTGGCAGCCTGCGCGGCCTGCTGCTGCCCCCGGGTGTCTGACATGATGCAGTGACACAGCGGGTGCTGAGCGGGCTCATCGCACGTCCGACAACTGGCTGACAGCTGTCCGTTAAAACGGGGGCGCAGCGGCATCATGTCATTACTCACAGGTAGATGGATGGATTCAGACACATTAATGCTCCTGTCTGCATCGTGAGCCCCTGTGGACTGGATTTCGTGAGATCAATCCGCCAGTGTGTGTCTGTTTTCTTAAAACGTGAACAGGTTGGGACTCCTGAGGGAATCCCCAGATTTACGCACGACGCAGCGCAGATACGAGGGCGTCCCTTCCAGTTGTAGCCCGACACTCCACCGCCTTTATGCTCAGTCAGCAAAACAATCAGACCGACATAACAGCAAAACTTTCTGCTCTCTGTTTTCTGATCTTTCTGGGGGTGTCAGCCTGGCTGCGATGCTGATTATGGGTTCATTCGGACATGCGAACCAAGTGAACCAGAGCCAGTGGCGAAACCTGCACCACATCAGACAGGATATAAACGACATTCGAGCTGTTTTACTCCTAATTATGTATTTTTTTTTCTTGAGGAAAACTATAATTTACACCATATTCACATCTTTAAATGAGCCTAAATGGGGACTAAAACATAATTATAGACACAACATGCGGTAGTCAGGTAGGCTCAGGTGAGAATAGACAGTAGACTCTCTTCTCATGTTCGGCCACAGAGATGTCAGCTGATGTAACAGCAAGTCTTAACTTATGCTCACTTTCTTTTAAAGTTATACTCGAAGTATCTCTGCTGTTTCGCGCGGATAAAGTTAATTTTACTTCTGAGTCTACAGTCACCGGCTGCTGTATTTCATTTGCTCCCTCTACGGCTTTCCCGGCGATGCCGAGACGCGCGCAGTGTTTCTTCCCAAACGTCAACATCCAAACTAGCTGTGAAATGTTAGGCAGACAACCGACACATGACATTACAGCCCACGGCAACACGGACAGAAACAGCCCGGGGCCAAAACTACTCTATCAATTAAAAATGAAATGGTTTGATTACCAGATAATCACAACACTTCAGCAGTACCTTGATCCATCGACCTCATGGTGTGGTACTGTGCCAGCCTCCAAGTCTCTCTAAACATCTGGAGAAAAAGCGAAAAATCAAGAAAAAAAGAGAAATTACTTGCCGCTAATAACCATAGCAGAAGAAGCTCTCTTCAGTTACAAAATGTTGTAAAAGAAAGAAAATAGGAAAAAAAAGAAAAAAAAGAAAGTCTGTACACGTTTAAAAAGTTCAAGCGGCGACACAGCAGCTGCGCGCAAACTCCTTTTCTTCTCCAAAAACATGCAGCCGCATCAGCTCCAGCAGCGCTTCTGGTATGAAGTCCCCCTTCCTCGAGCTCTATAAGGATTACTTGAGTATCAAGAGCGGCTTCCTTCCCCGCTCTGGGTGTTTATAATGGTCCAATGCTGTAAAATAACGGGATTCCCTCAGTGTTTCCTCCTGTTTGTGCGCCTTTGCCATGGAAACCTGGAGCCGGTCCATGTCGGAGACTCAGGGCTTTCCTGCAAAGCCCCACACTCAGGAATCCATGACGTCTCCGGGTCTCGCGCCAAGGCATTTCTGCGGCTTCTCTCAGACAGTAGCACACAAGAACTTCATTGTAGGGATGAAGAAATTACTGTAGGACGCAGCAGGAGAGAGAGAGAGAGAGAGAGAGAGAGAGAGAGAGTATGATTTACATTACATGAAATTTACTCAACACAGTTTACTGCTCTGTTCTGTCTCACAACTCTTCCAATTTGTGAATGATTGTAGACAGACGGCAAGAAAACGTTTTTTTATTCAGGGTGAATTTAAGCAGCCACGGTTAGTTTGACGTCCTGAACTCCGAATATAGAGAATTCCACTGAGGGAAGAAGCTGCTGGCCGTTTCCTAAAGGAAATGTGCAGCATCTTCTGACACCAGCCTGGAAAAAAAGAAAGAAAAGCTGAACGAGACCAGTACATAGACTGACCCTGGCACTCACCAGGACAAATTCTCCATTGCAATGCAAGGTTACATAAGGAAGCACCCAAGGGGGGTGGGGGGGTAGGGGGGGCCTCTGGATACTCTGCATCCGTCCCTGCTGAAGCCTTCTTATTTGGTTTCCTGTCACACACCAAAAATACACACTCACTCTCTCATTTCCACACGAAACTTTATTAGCTGCTTGTGCTGTGGATGGAGGTGTGTGTGTGTATGTGTGTGTGTGTGTGTGTGTGGAGTCCTGGACTGGTTTTTCTTTGAATAAATCACAAGAGGATCTCTTGTATAACAGTAGTGAGGATATTTCTTGCAGCAGCCTGCAGCTTTTGTCTCACCCTGCTTCAAAGCTGACAGCGACCTCACCTTGGCAAACAACCTGTATACGCGTCAGAGTCGTGTCTCACTTTATGCACTGCTGCACAGGTGTCACAGGTGTATTAACAGCTCTGCTGAGGTTCCCTTTTAATTTATAAACCAAGATAACCAGATAACCAAAGCTGTAATGCCCTAAATCATCCGCAGCATAAACAGGCTGGCTGTGGTTTAAGAGTTTAAACCTTGAACCCTGACCAGCAGCAGCTGATCTCTATTTGCTCCTCTCGGTTTATAGATCCCCACCTTTGGTAAACTGCTTCACAACCATTAGCAATAAATCCAGGTGTTTTCAGGTAGCCGAGAGCGCGGCTCAAATTCATCCGTTTCCTTAAGTCGAGAAGCAGGTAGCTGAACCTGTTCCAAGAGAAGCGGTTTTAACATTAACATGTTGCCCAGGAGAGGAAGCTGTAGGATAAACCGTCCAGAAGAGCCAAGTTAAACTACGCGGCCCTGTTCCAGAGCCACGAGGCAACGCTGCTCGGAGCAGCCTGCGGTTGGATTCAGCAGGAAACCGTTTCCTCTTCTGAACTTCCCAGATGCAAAATGTTGTCTTATCGTCTTTAAAGGACATTTCAGTAGAGTTTTGATGCAAAACACTCTGATTGGCCGTCTTCAGCCAGGTGAAAGATCTTCACCACTCTCACGTCTGTGGGTTAAATATGAAGCTCGAGCCAGGGGGTTGTTAGCTTAGCATAAAATAACCACTTAAAGCATTAATTCATACATTATATCTCATCTTTAGCCAGGCTTGCTGTTTCCCCCTGCTTCCAGTCTAGATGCTAAGCTAAGCTAACCTTCTGTTAGCTGCAGCTTTACAGATGAGAGCGGTGTCGATAGTGGTACCCAGATCAGCCATTCCAATACCCGACAATTTATAAAAGAGCTCAAACTCAAAGTTTCCTCTTCTTACTGGGATAAAAGTGGTGTCTGTCATGCTCGAGCGTTTGTGGCCCGAAAGAAGCGTCGCTTTTTAATTAAAGTGACCAAAACCATCACGTGCTGATCACTCTGTCAGACTGAAAACAATCCAGTCAGACCGACTGAACCACATAACACAGTGACACTCGTGGGCCATTTGTATTTGCTCATAGGTCGTGATTATAGCCTGAATACAACATCCTCTCCAGCCTCGCTCTAGGGTCCCCGGGGCCCTTTCGCTTCCCACCTGTCCACCACATGCCTTTGGACTTTCCCCTCCTTACCACATCACCTGACCGCCCCACAGAGCCACACACCTGGTCCCACATCCCTCACCTGCTCTGCAGTTGTCGTACATTCCCACCCATCTCTCACTTCTTCCCAGCTGCAACGGCGGTTTCTCGCCTTCTGTTTTCAGCTTCTGAGCGTCTGTCGCCTGAACCTGGACCTGCACCTGCCTACCTGTACCCACCTGTGAGCCTTCTTCATCAACAAACCACTCAAATCATCCTCTCTGCCTCAGCTGTCTGCACTTTGGTCCCTCCCATGTCGCCATCATGACACCTCAAGGCTGCACTTTTTAAAATGCTCTTAAAAAATGTTAATAACCATGAGACGCGAGTTATTCTGGGAGTGGAAGCAAATACAGAAAACATGAATGTGACCCAGCGCCGAGTGCGACGTCATTATTTAGACTGAGTTCCTGTCGACGCCCCCGGCTCTGACCAACTTCCTGCGGCCCTGGACGCACCAATGACAGAAACCTCTTCAGCCCATGGCCGACCCCGTGCTTACATCAGACCCGTTTATAGGAAAATGCTTGTACTCAAGGAGGAGGAGGAGGGGGGGTTAATCAGAGGGTCTGTTTTGGATCGAGACATGGATTAGTCTGAGAGAGGGAGCCTGTGCGAGACTGCAGGGCGAACAAGGTGACTGCGATGAGTGTGTAAACCGCAGCGACCAGAGCCTTCGTTTTGGGGGGTAACCATCCAGCAGCCTCGTCTACCAGATGTAAATTCCTCCACTGTTACGGAACCCTTATGCAACTCACATTATGAATGAGCAAATGAATACGGCACATGCTCAAGAGAGGAAAACCGCTTGCGTCCAGACGGCCGAGTTTGCACTTCCGTCTTCTTTTTTTTTTTTTTTCTCTCAGAGAGCCCACATTTTCCAAGTTCATGCAGTATTTTCCATCACTGTAAAACAGCTCATTGAGGTAGAGTTGTCTGGGTTAGGGCATTGCCCTGTTACAGTTTTCCAAGTGTAACATGTGTGATTGAGCTTTTAAACCCAAGCAGTGGAACTTCGATATGGAAATAGTACATTATATCGTGTCTCATGGAATCGTCTGCAAGGAAATTCAGGGGGCAAAGGCAGCCATGGACTTCTGCCTCCGTTTGGCTCT
The DNA here is from genome assembly GCF_017976325.1 of Chelmon rostratus. Classification (NCBI taxonomy): domain Eukaryota; kingdom Metazoa; phylum Chordata; class Actinopteri; order Chaetodontiformes; family Chaetodontidae; genus Chelmon; species Chelmon rostratus. Next base: position 24,900,545 of record NC_055667.1, on the reverse strand, counting down.
TCTGATTTCACATGTCAGACACTTTGCTCTTTTCTCCTTTGCATTGAACTTGATCAAACCTTTTAGAGGCGCAGCAACATTTGGAGTAAAGCATCCGCCCGCTCTCTCCGCCAGCCTGTCACGACTCAACCACTCATTAGTTTAAGTGGAGAAATATGGCTTCATACTTACAAAGCACACAGAAACAATCCGCTTCAAAGGAGTCGCTCGGCATTGTGGGAAATGTGCTCATTCAGAGTGAGATGAGAGGACTGATGCCACTCTCGTATCCGGTCGCCAAACATGACGCGATAGCCGGCAGCTGGCTAACTTAATAAGCACATTTCCTGAAACTTTCCCTTAATTAAACTGTCTGATGTGTTTTTTTCCCACAAAGTTCAATTAACAAGTTAAAGATTCTTAAAAGCTCATTAATTCCTCCCTCATCAGAGAGTCACAGTCAAAGAATATGCACATGCTTGTATTTGAACTGCTCTCAGTGGATGAGCACAGGTCAAACAGTACTTTACATTAGTGTACTAGAAATATAACTGCAGTACAGAAAAGCTACTGCAAGTACACGTTTACTTTTTGTGCTTAATTTGAAGTACGTTTAACATCTTTTAAAAAGTGTACTTCTAAATAGATGTCATTTAATTCGACTTAAATGTATTAAAAATGAATACACTAATTCTGCAGTAGATGGTGGTATGATGATGATGTGGTGATATAGTATAATTGTACTGCAGGTGTGTTTTGTTGCTCATTAATCCTGATTTTCGCTGGTGGACTTCAGGACACTTAAAGTTTGTAAAAAGTTGTTTAGCAACTATTTGCACTTCAAGAATACTCAAGTGGTACTCAAGAACTATTTGAGTGCACTTATAGCACAAAGTGTACTTTTTTGAGTATAATAAGTATAATATTTTGTCGCCTGCGTGTGACTCAGTTTCCATATAAAACCTGTTGAAAATAGAGCCATGATGATGATGATGATGATGATGATGATTCCAAACTTGAAAAATCCTGCTTATATATAAACATCTTGAATTCAGTAAAGTAACAATAAGCATATATTTGAGTGGAGGGAGACTAATATCAGCTCTGGAGTGGACAGGTGTTTTTAGAGAGTGCAGCACACAGTCTGTAACTGTGTGTTTCAGTGATGAAGCAGCGTAATGAAATCAGGTTGTGTTTCATAATTATCAGTAGCTTATTTGGACAAGCAGCTGCTGAGACCGCCGCTGACTGGATTTCAGTCTGGGCAGTGCTGGCATGTCACTGCGCAACAAGGAATCTTGTTTCCTTCCTGCCACAACTTGAGATCCCTGGAAAACATTTTCCCTCTTTTTCCGAGTTGTACAAATGAACTAAAACGTTCCATCAACATGGAAACTACATACATCCACGCTGGACGGAGCCTCCTCATTATGTAACGGGATTCTGATCGATACTCGAATGTTTGTAGAGAGAATTCGAGTGTCTTGAGTCCAGTGGAAAAGTGGCGCAGGATTTTTCCCCTTTGAGCGCAGCATTGTGAAATCCCATGAAACAATATCACCCCCCTCTTGTCGACACTATTTTCTCTCTCGTCCAGGTTTCCAGTTCCATCCTGCAGTATTTCATAACTTCAACATCTCTCTGCATTTATTATCAGCACAATATGGATGCGAAACAGCCAAAATCTGGCAGCCAAAAGGTTACTGAGGTGAAAGAAAAGCCCCCTCCTCCCACTGCAGCTTCATTCATAGCAACAACTGACTGTTCAGCCTTAAAAATCACAATTAATCACTTATTGCACCAGTTTAAAGAATGGATTTAATCCCGTGGGATTTAAAGTGATTTGGGCGGTTTCGTTCAGTTGTTTTCGGAGGCATTAACCAGTGGCATTAGAGATCACAGGGAGAGGCCGGGGAACACATCTGCAGCCCTTCTTTAACAGTCATGGGTGCTAAGACAAATCAAAGCATTCCAGGCCCACAGAGCTATAAATAGTGGCAGAGGAGGGTGTGTGTTCATGCTTCGCAATGTTTCTGTGAGGGGCCTGTCACTGCCAAAACCCAGTGTTTACACAGCGCAATAACAGTGTGTAGTAAACAATTCATCTGCGCTCGCTTGTTCATTATTTTCTGTCGCTCCAGATCATCCATCAATGGTTTCTGTTATTTCAAAACAGCCCGCTGCATCTGCGCAGACACGTTTTAATGTGGCGCACGATCCCCGGGGTGCTATGCAAATGAGTTACTGCGAGCGTAGTTCATCAGGCCTTCAATGATCAGACGTGACGCAGATGCACGGCCGACCTCGGGCCCGAACGGTGCGGCAGCAGCTCGGGGTTTCGCCAGGAAACTGGCGAAGGCCCAGAGAGCTCATTGATGTGGTCGCCCGGGCCTGAAGGCTGGACGTGGATCCCGCATGGTTCCATGCTATCATTTGTATTAAGCGCTGCAGCCGGGGCGCTGTGACAGTTTGTGGTGGACTCTGCAGCACATCTCTCCCTCTCTCTCTCGGGAGCAGCGTGCAAGATGTTTCCAGGCTGGAAACAAACTCCTGTCGTGAAGTGCCAGAGATAAAATGCACCGACCTCGTGATAATTAGCCTGGATCTGTTGCGTAACAGCCGTAAGCTACCGCTCTTTAAAGCCTGATAATCTAAAGCTTGTAAAATGCAAAGTAAATTTCACAATTTACTCTGACTCTGATTGGATTGTGGATTTGGCAGCGGACCAGCTGGGCCTTCACAGCTGGCTCTGAGAGAGGAGGAAAGGCCACGAACGTTAAGGCGAGCAGGCAGCTCTGTTGACTCTGGAGTGGAATTTCACTTTTCATGGGACTGATTAAGTTAAATGGTTTCTTTTAATGGTATAACTTGCGCATTTGGGCAGTGGAACAAGAAAAACAGAAGAGAAAGTTGGACATAGACTGCAGCTTTAATTTGAACATGCAGTCCTGAGCTGCTTGACTGCATGTTTTAAAAAGAAGGAAAAGATTTAACGACCGAGAAGCTCGTCCAACTAAAACCATCTCTGGGCTGAGACGCCATGTAAGCTGCCACACTTTTATAACGTGTAGCCTGCATGGATGATTAACAAAGGTCCCTCTAAATATGTAAAAAAAAGTGTGGACAATTCAAAGAAAAAGGGATTTAACAAAGAGTGAACACATTTCTGATTCAGTCATACAGCTTTTTGTTTTTGATTCCTGATTGTTTAACGTGAAGGTTTGAGGCTGTAGATTATCTGACACATGTGGGAGGTGACCCTGACTGAAACGGCGTCTCCAGGCACCAGGGACTCCCTCCTCTGGCGAGAGAGAGCCAAACACCCAGGCTCCTCAGGCTGCCTGCACCATGTCCTGTGTAACTCGCACCTCATCAGAGACGGCTCTGAAGTGGAACACCGCCATAAAAACCATGATTGTTTCTGCATGCAAGCTGGGGAGAAAGCTTTCAGTCGAAAATCAGCCTCCACGGATGAGGGATGCCCTGAGAGAAGTTGCTATAATAATCGCAGCATGTGCACTGTACGCCTTTCGTTTCATCCTGAGTTAGTCTGAGGCCATTAAACCACGCTGGGCCACATTAAGTTCAGCTGGCTCCACTTTTAATTCATGAAATGGCCACATTAAGCTCCATTATTATTATATTATTTGTTTGTGTTATTCATAGTGCCTCAGTCCTTTACACCACAGCAAAATCTGAGGAGTCATTTTTTTTGCCTTTTTCAAGGATTAGTCTGAGATATTCTTTTTTTTATTATTGTCAACAAATCCCATAAAAAATACTGAAAACAAAAATGAACTGATCCCTGTGATCCTATAATTTATTCCGTTGTTGTCCACAAACTGTTAAAAACACATCAATGAGCCACAGAGGGTGAGATGTTCTGTATTTACCGAGAACACACACAGTGACAGCAACACACCTGCTGCCATAAACACTCACTAGAGCAACAAAAGTGTGTTAATCCGCAGCTGAAAGTAGTCCCAACAAATGTGCTAATTACTGCTGTTTGAGTAACGTTTGTTATACTTTAATATGCCCTAAAAGTTTGTATTCTTGAGCAAACAGGCTCAAACAGACACGGTGGGCACAAAATGCTGAGAGACACATTTTGTTGCTGCTGTTTTGTTAAAAATTTGTTTGGACATGAAGCATTTTAAATCTGCCACGTGAAGAAAAAACAGCACAAGAAAAGAAAACATGAGCTTTATTAATCATTAACACAACACTGACATCAACACAACTCTCCCTTTTTGTTCTGCTCAGTTCAGTGCAATCAACACCATTAAATAAAACATGTTAATAAATTAAAAAAACAGGTTATTTACAAGCAAACAAATCGTTTTAGCATCATTTATGTTTTGCACTTCTATTACAACATAAAAATACAATCAGTTGTACAAAACAAAATTCTGTGCAAACAGCTTGGAATTCAGTGGGGATTCAAATCTTGGTTGAACATATTGAAATGTTAGTTTTGGCACCCTGGACGCTCTGTTTGACACGTTAAGATTCATCAAGTCACATGAGAAAAGTGACCGATCTCCTTCCAACAAAACTGAGATTAGTTTTTGAATTAACAGCGTGGTCATGAACTTCTGTTAGATGCTAATTATTTACAGTATCTCCACCATCACACCACTAATGAACCATGAGGACTGAAGTATCTCAATGTGCAGTAGTAATACTTATTGACAATATTCACATTGTATTTGACAGAGGAGACGTGATATGGTCCTTTTTTTCTTTCACAGCTGAACTCTGGAGGTTAGTAGTAGTGAGCAGTGAGGGGGCCCTGGATCAGACGACATGAAAGGGGGCAGCTGGACGCAGGTCACCGGGGTATTTTCAGTTATGGCTTTAGGTCACCGTTACAGTGAGTCATCATGCAATGCAGAAGCGTGGCCGGTGCTGGCCTGCCGAGCAGCCACATGAGAGGCTGCACATTCCCCTGCAGACACGCAGCCGGCCGGGAGCCCCGGCGGAAGGTTTCGGCTGCAAATAACCGACGCTCCTTTGTGGCCGTTTTGACCGCGCTCCACAAACACTAACAAGTCAGGGTCCATACAAAGAGACAAAGACAGATTTAACATCAGACACCACGGGTCATGCTAAAATAAACAACCACCTCCGCCGTGTCGGGCTGCAGCATCGCGGTGACGCACAAACAACTACACAAACTTGCAGACGTGTGTTTTATGCAAAGTCTAGCCAGTAAACTTTTTTTTATTTTAACCATGTATTCTCAAACTCCATTTAGAAATCACTGTTTAAGGAGAGTGTGAATCAAGTCCTGAGTGAGAATGCTACGTCAATTTCAGTGTCTAACAATAAAACCGGTTTTACTATTTAAGATGGAGCTGGAAATTAGAGAAAATTAGTTTCCAGCCCGAATGACACATCGACAGAACCGAGTGAGAGACATCGAGCTTTTCCAGTGACTCTGGTTGATGCGAGGTTTGACATTATAAAACAAACTGGACCTGCAGACTTTACCGAACTGATTTTGTGCCTCAATTTGTTACGTACGGGCTAAAAAGCTGCGTGTTGTTACACTACGTATTTACATTTCTGTTCAGGACATTTCTATGTTCATCAGTTAGTCTTTGCAGCAAGCACATGTAGCAAGTAACTCGCTCTCAGTAAACAACCCGTCCCTGACACAACGGTCCATCTTCCACGTTTCCAAGTCGACTATTTCAGCTTTTCAGGACAAATTGAAGGGGATGAATCCGTGTTTGATTCTCTGGTCTGCGGGATGAAGACAGGGACACCTTTCTGCTTCCCCACAGGAAATGAGGCTGGAGGCTGCTCTCAGTCTTTAAGTGGTCAGCTTGGAGTAGCTGGGCGGGGAGAAGCGTCTGCGTAGGTACTTCAGGATGTAAAGGGGCAGACAGCTGACCAGCGTGATGACGGTCACCTTCCACAGGAACGACACTGTGGTGATGAAGTACACGTCTGGCAAAGACGAAGAGCCAAAGATCAGAATGAGGTTGTCGGACAGAGACACACTTTACTGAACACGATTTAACAGGTCGAGTAGAAAAAGTGATTTTTTTCATGATATTTTTGACAGTCAACAGTTGCTTAATTGATTTCTTCTTAAATCATGAGGTCAGGTAAAATTTTGGTGCTGGCTTTTTCATCTCATCTGGTACAAATCAGGGGTTAAATGTTGGGAATGGGTGGGTAATGTTGCCGTGGAGACAGTGAGTTAGCTGTGGGCTACAACTTAAGCTCAGTTTTTTTAATCCTATATTTGTTTCTAATTTGGAAAATGGGAACCATTACAAGTTAAGTTATTAACACAGTTAGTAGTTAGTAACACAGAAGTCTGCTGCTGACTGTAACTGCTACTAGCTAGTTAGCTCAGTTAGGTAGCGGTGTTATTACTGTAGCCGACTCTTCCTGGACTGGGAGCTCTGAGCACCAGGAGGAGGAGGTTTTCAGGCCTGGGGCGGGGGGACACAGCGGGGAATGCTGACAGGGACTCTCCCCGGAATGAGCACCAGAACCAGAGCCGGGTGAGCGCGAAACACAACAATGTCGTGGTGATTTACAGCAGCTCCGACCAGGACTCTGACTCCGGGGCAATGAAGACACGGTGAGTTCAGGTGGAGACAGGCGAGTTTGAAACATTAGTGAGTTAATGTGGAGGTATAAACCATCCAACGTATTGAGAAGTTTGTTTTCGTGTAGTTGGAAGTTATTTTTCCAGAGTTTTGAACGAGACAGTCTCAGTCTCCCTGCTGGTTTTGTTAGCAGTCGTTAACACGTCGCTCGGTGAGAGCGTGCACTCGTAAAATTCATATTTTAAAGGCTGATTATTACAGTTTAGTATTTCTCTGTAATGTAGCACAATGTTACTTAAGACATTCTCTCTCAGCCCTGGAACTCAAACCATGTTTTTGATTCCCCAAAAATCTATATTAAACTAGTCAACTCATGGCTTGAACTGAAGACTGCTAGTCGACAGGGAAAATCTTTAGTCGGGGGCAGCCCTAGAGTGTAAACTGCACATTCAACAAAAGAATAGCCTTTAAAATCTATTCCAGTCTGACTTCAAGAGGGAGGAAAAGTGTCCAGAAAGGGTACACTTGACCACATGCCAGTCATGATCCTCAGCGGTGGAGATTGTAGGCTGAAAATGGAACTCCACACCCCACATAAAGCTGAAAATAAAGGCTTTGAAAGCTCTCGGTTAGAGTATTGTATATGTCACAAGTCTTAATATGGCACGACTAAAATTGGCATATTTTTTCGCAAGCTCAAGTAAATAAATGTCCAATAGCCTGGCAACATGCAGGCTGCAACAGAGTAATAAGAAGAGCAAACAATACACCCGTCTTCTGCTATAAAAGCTGTTTGTGTTTCAGACTTTGGGACTTCGGGAAATACTATTATTGTGGCCAGTGTTTTCTACCAAACACACCATCACTGCGATAAACACATGAACCTTGGCAGTCCACAGGAAACTAACAGAACTGTTGGCATTTCCTCTTTTATATTACGGTATGCCTGAGCCTTGTACAGACCAGGACAACCTGTCAATGCACTCACCTTTAGCCTTCCTAATATCCAGCAGGCCACAGCTTATTGTACACCAGAGGCATAGCATGAACAAGCAGAGCCCCCTTATTCCTGAATGCTGACGTACCATTTCAAGGTCAGCAGAAGCACAATAACACCAATCAGGCTGCAGCGAAATGACTGCACACTGCGTTCGTTCTCTTGTCTCAATGAAATATGCCGCCGCAGCCTCCTTCTGTGTGGAAATATGTGTTTGTGTTCACTCACCTATGAACTCGTGCAGGAAGACGAGCGAGGCGACGTAACAGGCCAAGCTCAGGAGCTCGCCGACTATCATGAGCCAGTGCCACGTCTGAATGGTCAGGGCCACCATCAGCAGCTCGGTCAGGATGAGAGACGTGAAGGAAATGGCGACGATATGGACGAACTCCGACTCGAAGAGCAGCAGTGCTCCGTACATGATGATGCTCCCTGCGGAGTGAAAAGAGGGCACAACCTAAGAGCGACACCAACACGTTTGCAGCGGCGTTAGTGAAATACTATCCTGCAGGATCAGAACTATGGAGGCCTGAAACAACAAAAGGCTGTTACCAGAAGAGGAGTCATAAACATCAGTGTAAACAGAGCAAGCAAGAGGAATGTGTTGCTAGCTCGCTAGCTTACCAGGAAATATTAGTGGCTAAACACACAGAGCAGTGAGCACCAGCCTTTAGCTAACATTCATCACCTAACATTTATCATAGCTAACTTCAAATTAACATTATCTTGCCTGCTTAACTGCTTTACCTACTGTTAGAAGAGTTTATATTGAAATGCTGCAGCACATTGTAGTACAGATTGATGAAAGTTAACTGCAGCTAGGTAGCTAGCTGAAAAGCCTGGTCCTCAGTGTTTAGCTAACAGTGTTTTTAAGTAAACAAGGTAGGCACACACTCAGTTGCTTCACTGAAATTGACACACACACACACAAAGACACCCCCCCCCACACACACACACACACACAGCATGGACATAGCCATCTTGTTACAAGTCAGTATGAGGAAAATGGGACATCTTGCATGGGAGAAAATAAGGAATAGACAAATCATTAATTGTGTGAAATTGTGTGAAAAGAGGTAGCAAGCTGAAAAACAACACATTTATTTTATCACATGATTGGAGGCAAAGAAAAAATATTTTCTCTAGTCTTAACCAACCACTCGGAGGTTAAGCATAAAGAATAAAGCACAATCTTTTTGTTTTTACTCCCTATTTCAAGAACTAACGCTACTATCTACTGATTTATTCAATTATATTTTTGACCTCTGCTATTTTCTTTACTGCCTTTTGTCAGTTTCGGTGCTTCATACAGAATGTGATTCCCACTCAAATGAGGTTAAATGAGGTTATTCCTCGTTCACGGATTTTTTTCTCACAGCTTGATCGTGACAGTTTGACCAGTCGACCTGTCACAGAAACAGTCTTATTCATCACATTGGAACAAACAAAGTGAATGCACAATAGAAGAAACTGTGAGTAAACCGATATCAACATACGGAGCAGCGGTTTGGAAACCAGGCCCCATCCTTGGAAACATACGGTAGCTTAAGATCATAAAATAAAATGCTCATGTGTTGACAGAAATAGATAAAAGGTTTCGGGGTGTAGCTTGTGATGCCCCTGTGAGCACCTTTTCACTGCAAATGGCCCATGTCGGAAAGTTACTTCAGGCCTTTTCACAAACAAAGTCGGCACACAGAAATAAACTCCTCCATAAATTCGGATGAAAGTGTGTGGGCTGTTCCAGAGTAATGTGTCACGGAGCAGAGACACCTTTTATTTGTGTTTGTCAGGGTTTGATTTGTCTGTCTGATCCGACATCTTTGTGTCGGACCTGTTTACTTACTTGTACATCTGCAAACAACTGGTCTAAAATGTGTACAGCTGGCTTTTATTGTGGTATTTATGAGTATTTCTCTGTGATTATCAGCTATTTGTACAAACTTTTCCTTACCTTGATAGATACTTATTAAGACCCAGATTAGAAATGTCTTGAAGGACAGTGGTCGACCCTGTGGAGAGAGAAAATAGCAGAACGAGACTTCGTATTCATCACTTTTCATGCATGTTTCTGTGTATCATATTTGGTTGTGCTGCAACAGCCTGTGCATGAACATTCATTAAATACCTTCAAGAGATCTTTGTACAATTCTGGGTACAACATGGCAACCTCTGACTTGACATCTTTGTCCAGCACCAGGGAGAAGACGGGGAACATGGTGTACACAGTGGAGTAGCTGAAACAGACAAACTCATGTGACCTCAGCGTGGGGAACGTCCTCCAGATAAAATGGCAAACAGACAAGACGCTTCACACATTTCATTGTTAGATTCAGCAGTGAAATGCATCAGTCAATACTTTCACATTTTCCCCTTCTCGCATTTCAACAGTGCTTTAACACAGAGGAAATGCCAGAGAAACAAGGCAGCCAAATGCTCTCTTGATAAGTCATGGCCATTCACAGTTTGTATCTCACCCAATAGTCAGGAATCCTTGGTAGAGTGGGACTGAAGCAAAGTAGAAAACAGAGGAGAAGACCGCCTGGAAACAGATAAAGATGGCCATCATGTCTTTTTCCAAGGGGGGTTACAAATAATGAAAGACACCAAGGGCATCACTTTCCAAAAGAATAATCCATTTTCACATCAGAGAAATACAAGAAACTGAAAACCATGACATGAATCTGGCATGGTAACACACAAATTAAAGGGCAACCACACTTTGACTAATCAATTAGCTAAATCCCACACATAAAATACAACCCGGCAATAATCCCTGTTCTACCGCAGTGCTGCTGCCGCAGAAAGTCAGACTGCACGGACTAATTCTAGCTTCTGTTTTTTGCTAATATTGAGCTGTCAACTAGCCCGCCTGCCATCCAAACGGCCCCAAACCAGACAGGTCACAGCTGCGGCTGGTGTTAATGTGAGACATGTGGAGGAGGGCCTCCCTAAAACCCCAAAATCCACGATGCAGTGAGTCATGGGCTATCCCTCCACGCGGGGGCCGAGGTTGGACTGGGACATGGGAATTGGACTGGGCACGGTGTCGGGTGTGTATGTGTGTGTCGGGGGGGTGGGGGGGTGGCTCAGAAGGGCACCACGGGCCTACTTCTCTGAGTCATCGTGCACCCCACCCTTCCATAACCACCCCCGAAACTTCTCCCTGCCTCGCCCCAATCACTCCTGCCTCGCATTTAGATTTTAGCTGTTGTGGAGAAAAATGACCCGCATCTCCCTGCTCAAATTTTAAGGGGGCATACATTCTTTTTCAGACATTTTACAGTATTTTGTTGCTTTGGCTCAGTGTTTCAATGCAGAAAACCTTTAAAGCAAAGAGCCAAACTGACACCTAAACACAAAATGCTGTCCTCACATACAAAGAGCAAAACACTAAATCAGATGCTCAGCCTTCAGTATGCAGCCACCTCCTATTAGCACAAGTGTCTATTTATGATTTAATACTAAATCTACGAGTCACTGAATCAATATGTGCATTTGCAAGCATTTCACCTGACAGTAACATCATTACCGAACATCATTAGTTATTATTAGACAGGAGAGGGAAGACAAAAAAGAAAATTTCCAACTGCAATTTCTCTGTTAGATTACTATTAAAATATACGGTGCACTGAGTGTCTGTTACAGTGGCTTAAATCGTGGTTTAACATTACATGCTTTCCTTGAAACAAGTGATTTGACACCTTGATTAAAAAAAAAAACAACCTTTGTGGTTGATACAGAACAGAAAAAGTGAACTGATGCATTGAAGTAAAATCAAATTTTTCCTTGTATGAATGTAGGATTTACTGTGAAGTCAAACTGTGGATTTTATTGTCTATACTTAATACAGCTTGTTCAATAAAGAGAATCAAAGTTTTCAAAAGCTGAAAGTTGAAGTCTAATATTTTTTCTCCTAGCTGTTTAATCTTGAGTAAATGACTGTGGCAGACTCATGAACAGATCGATGAATAAACATATAAACTGTTGTGATGCTCAGGTAAATTCAACATGTGATGTATTACCTGCTTTGATACAAATTTAGTAAAATTTTGAGGCCAAACTTAAGAGCTGGGAACTGAATTTTTTAAATATTGTGTGAATATTGTGCCAAAACGACTGGAAAACACTTGCAATTCAAAGGTTTGATCTCAGCATGACTGATGAGCACAAACCTAACAGCTCTGTGTTGCACTCTACCTGCATGGCGCTGATGCACAGGCTCCTGTGGATGACAAACTGACTGAGGGCTGCAGACCTTTTGTAGCTGTTCCGACCGTGGACCATGAGGAGACGGCCCAAATGTTTGAACTGAGTCACCGAGAAGTCTGCAGCCAGCGAGGCCTGCTTTCCTTCCTGTCAAACACACACACACACACACACACACACACAGCACAGAGGGCAATGAGGACAAGCTACAAGAAGTCTGCACTGACCTGAAAAACTTTTTGTCTTTTGGGTGCTTATCATGACTTGATCGTACGGTGACAGATTTATTTATGTTGCTTGGTTATTTGAAGACACAAAAGTCAGCCTGAAGCTGGACAAATACTCCCTGCAAACATGAAATTAACAAAAACCAGGATTCCTTCAGAGTCCTGCAGATTTTAATAAAGCACTGAAATACAAAACCGTTAATCTGTCCAGCAAACAGCCCAAAATGCAGAGAAATGGTCATTTGATCATTATTATTTCAGCTCTGATATCCATCACGATGCTATTATCCCTTTCAGTCATACAACAGGGGGTCATATGCTGGACTATAGAGAGCACAGACTGCCTGGAGTCTTGTTGTCACCATAAAGATGCAAGATAGCCAGAGTAAAATATCACTCCCAGCCACTGGTAAAACCACAAACCGTTGTTTTTACACTTCAGTTTGTTGTACAGATCAAATAAACATTATAATATAATGTGTTAATTAGTGAGCTTCAGAAGTGCCGCTGTCGCACACATTTTGTTACCATTGGCCAAAACTAGGCTAGCTGTTTCCCCTTGCTTTCAGTCTTTATGCTAAGCTAAGCTAACTGGCTGCGGCTTCAGCTTCATCTTCAACAGACAGACATAAGGGTGTTATTGATTCTTAACAAACTCGGAGCAAGAAAGGCTTGTGAGTTTCCCATAAGTCAAAAGTCTTCCCCGTGTAGTATCATAGCTGACAGATGCAGCTAAGGAGGCCCAGGTCTGAGCAAAGCAGCCATCTTGACAGGGAGTTTACAGAGAGGCGGGCTGATGAGAGACTCTTACTTTTACTTAAGCACAAAAGCATCCTGTGATCTTCGTTTCCTCTACTGAGACAATAGATCCTCATAAAGAGGAATCATCTGTGTGCACGTCTCTGAACATGAGAGCGATCTTGACAGGAAACACGAAGCGAAAATCTGTGAGAGCGGCACGTCAATGTGAGGCGATGGGATGGACAGAGTCTTACTTTTCCCTCCACTCCCACGCCACAGTCGGCTTCCTGGATCATGCTGACATCGTTTCCTCCATCCCCTAAGAGAAAACAAAAGCCATGGAGGTGTCAGTATTCACAAACTGTTGGTGGGACTATTGTGCATGTGTCTTTCAGGAGACACTCCCTTAATTTGGCCTGATTAAGGGATCAGAACTACAGCCAAAGACGGGAAAATGACATGTCTGCTTGGAATTTGCAAGATAAAGGGTGAGATATGGGGGCTGGGTGATATGGCTGAAAATCAAGAAAAGCACAAATTCATATAAACACCTTTCCAATAACAACAAAATAAAACAAACGTAAAACATTCAGATTGATTGATGTCAATTCATTGAGCTTTACACATAAAAACTCTTCACATGGTTAAAACAAGAAGCGTCATGATTGATTTCATTAGATTTAAGTTCAAAGTTTTTCATGATATGATTCTTCTGAAAGGTGATAACAAGAATTAGTGTTATCATTCAGCCAGACGTCATCATCATGTGATACACAATGCAACCCAGATTCCAGTTACAGATAAAGTTGGGACGCAGAGCAGTTTTCTGAAGTGTTACTGAGCCCAGGTATTAATCACCTTTATCCAATCATGTGATCACAAAGTGTTGAACCTCGCTCCATCCTCGCTGTGAACCACTGAGCCTTTCAGTCATGATACTATCACCTGTTACCAATCAACCTGTTCACCTGTGGAATGTTCCAAACAGGTGTTTTTGGAGCGTTCCACATCTTTCCCAGTCTTTAGTTGTTCCTGTCACAACTTGTTTGAAACGTGTTGCAGCATCAGATTCAGAATAAGCAGAAATTTACTAAAATCAAAGAAGTTAATGAGGTCAAACATTAATTATATTGACTTTGTGCTGTTTTCAATTGAGTTTATGGCAAAAAGGATTAATAAGTTATCACATTCTGATTTATTTGGGTTTAACGTTTTTGGATTCAGGATTGTATACCGGCAATAATGCACGTTTAAATCAGCTCTGCTTGACTGCGGCATTTTATTAGTGCTTATACTGGGACAGGTGTGGAGATGAGCTGGGGTTTGAAACTGATGAATATGTTTTAGGAGGGTATGGGGGAAGGGAAAGGAGCTGTTAAATGTTAAAAACCCACAGAAAAAAAACAGAAAACAGAGCTGAAAGTTGTACGGACTGAAACCCCTCATGAAAAAGCAGTTGGACAGTTTCTATTTTCTACTCACCTACAGCGCAGGTGAGCTTGCCTGTGCGCTCCTGGAGCAGCCGGACTATCTGAGCCTTCTGTGTGGGGGTACATCGGCAGCAAACCACAGCCGGACACTGACATGCAAGTTCCATGAACTCATACTCATAGTATTTCAGACAAACCTGCAAGAAACCCACCAGAACCGACGGGTGAGCAACTTAGGCGCATATAACTGATCTCAACGGTGGATCTTTAACACCTCAACTTAACCTACAGTTTAACTCCTACTGCGGTTTAGAAAGTGACTCTAACCACAGATACCACTTCCAGAGATGCTTCAGTGGCAGCGATATTATCATGCATCACACAGAGAACATATCAGAGTTTCATAAGGACAAACAAGTCCGTGGGAGGAATGTCAGACACACACAGATGCTGTCTGAGTTTACCTCAAGCGAGTCCCCCGATATCACCAGCGCGCAGTCGTGTTTTCTCCTGAAAGCGTTGAGCTCCAGGTGGGCTTCCCCTCGTGTTGTCACCTATGGTAAAGGCAACCACATTTATAAACGCATGCACATGCAAGCGCACACAAGACACACTCACGAGAAAAAAAAATTATCAAAGATGACAATCTGTCAGCCTTTGCATCCTGATTGTAATCAGACCGGACGCTCTGAAGAATGGCAGCTCGTTTCCATCCAGCTGCAGTGACGGCAAACGTTAGAGCAGCAAAACGCCCTCCAAACGTCCACCTAACTTAAATACTGACTTAAATAAAGGTCACAATATTACTATTTTAGTATTTTTCCCATATCATTTGAGGATGCACTGATCAGGCTTCTCTCCAGACAGCCAAAACCTGTAGAAAACTACTCACTGCCTGGAACTCATGTTCTTATGTATTACACAAGGTAGCATGAGGCTTAACTTAACGTGAATGTAAGACGTTCAAACGCCTCCATCATTTAAAGCATGAGCATATCTTAATTATAGTCCTATCTAAATTCAGAACAGAAAATGGAATTGATGCATGATGAAATAAAAGTAACACAGAATCAGTTCAACAAATCAGATTAGTGACTAATTGTTATTAATATGTGGGAAATGTAAGAAAAATCACAAATAAAATTAACTAAGTGATGTTCAGTATTATCAACTGTGGTCCATGTTTCAGAAAAAAAACCTTTTAACCACACATTCTGTCAGCTTTATAATTTTCCTGGAAAATTCCTTCACATAACATGATTTGATAAAACTATCCCACAATATAAATCATGATATAATCATATCAACAGGACACGATTACTCTCAATGTCAATAAGACAATAAAACTTAATAAGCTGTCAACTGAGAAATGCAGCCAGCAATACTCAATATTTATGTCTAATGTTTAAGCAATTCTATTAAAATCTCTCACTTTAACACTTTAACCCCCTATTTTAGCATTTAGATGTGAACATTTTAAAAAGTTACATGGTTTATAAGATGATATAAGTTAGCTGTAAGCTGATATTAGAACTAGACCTCCTCCTGTGGGCAGCTGCAAGTGGAGGCTGGTGTACAAACACATATTGCATAACCATATAGTAACATCCAGATGTAATAATGTGAAATATGTCTTCACAGGGGAAGCTGTAATTGTTCAAATGCATCAATAAACACAATTCTACTGTGTCCTGTGCATAGCTACATTATAGTGTGTCATAAACTGTTAATTAAATCATTATGTAGTGCTTACAAATGCTTAATATGGAGGGTTAAAATAAAGCCAAAATCTCAACTGGAAAGTGGGAAAATACGCTGCATTGTAACAGCAACAACTGAGAACAACTGTGTCAGGTTCAAATATAGACTTAAAAATTATCCAAAAATGCAGCACTGACAGGGCCTGGTGTTAATCTGTCGACAAGAGTTATGCTCTGGAATGAATATCCTTCAGCCGCTGACTATTCATACGTCAATCCAGAGCAGGCCATTGGTGGCCACCAGGAAACTAATCCAGATGTATGTGATGCAGGCCCAGTCAGCACTCCCCCGTCCGCTGGGACAGAGGTTTTCAAGCCCTGCCAACCATTGTTATTCTCTTCCAGTAACCGCAGTTGTACGCAAGTTGTAACCTTCCTATATGGCAGGCGCTCCTTCTACACTGGCACGGCTCCAAAGGGGAAGGCAGAAGCGGACTACCAAAGCGGCGAGAGAGCCCGAAACCTGCAAAACAAATTAGGAAGTGAGCCCTCTGCATGTTCCCTCTGGGAGTGGTTCAGCTGGTTTCTCCTCTGTTGAGCGAAGGCCTGTTTGTTCTCTTTGACAGTGGTTTGGATCCTTTAGCTGGTGGGAGGTGATTTATTCAGCTGTGGATGCTGGCTTGGGCTGCATGCGTAGCTGTGTGGGGCAGTACGACCACTAGCTAATGGGCCTCGGTCGCACAGAGGATGGATGCCCGTGGGTCGAGGGAGTCAGGAAACTGTCA
The DNA here is from genome assembly GCF_017976325.1 of Chelmon rostratus. NCBI lineage: Eukaryota > Metazoa > Chordata > Actinopteri > Chaetodontiformes > Chaetodontidae > Chelmon > Chelmon rostratus. The sequence goes on along the minus strand of NC_055667.1, from coordinate 24,883,905 downwards.
GTGCTGCATTGAACTGGAATGAACCCAGTGGTGCTAAAATCCACTATTAGCCACTTCATACGCATATAAGAGGAAGAGGGGTCCTTGTCCTGCACTTACGGGTCTGAAAATATGGATGTCCTGGCTGCGGGTGATCAAATGGGCGTTCTTAGCGGTGCATGTGGCCGTTTCAAGCTTATCTCCTGTCAGCATCCAAACCTACGCAGCAAAGAGAGAATGATATGTGGCAAAGAACAACTTTTGATTCTTAAGTTGCACCTGAACTTGTAAATACATGAAGCAAAATGTTTGCAGAAACTCTCTGTTAAATCAGTTAACAAACGCTAAATTCCAGGAATCAAACACTAATCACCGACTTTATCAAGCAACCTGTAGCTGCTCTGTCTGGGAGCCAAAATCTGTCATCTCACAGTATCTTATGATCAGAAAGGCTTACGATATTCTAATACTTCAAACAGAAGACAAGCACAAGTTATCACGCTGATAAGCATCACAATATCCAAATTCTGTCTCAGACTAATTCTTAATGGAGCCATATAGCAGAAAATCACAAACACAGATTTCTTAACTGTAGTGATTTGGATTTTTAATTGCTTAGTATTCATTTAATAGATTTTTGCCACCTCTCAGATTCAATGGAGATGAATGGAATGTCATTTCTGCTGCTCATGGCATTGAAAAAAAAGACATTTAGAAGCAGTAACAGGCCTTTCCTGCAACAATGAAGTAATACTCTGTTGCAGCATGTACAGGAAGATAGAGCTATTGAATTTATTACATTTTATTTTTAAATGCAGTGAGCAGCTGAATTGAAACCCCATTCACCTCCACTGTACTGAGGCGGAGGCAGGAAACAGACAGATATTTCGATCTGCACCACTAAACACCGCTGGAGACAAGTGAGAAATTAGCTTTTTGTGTTTTGGGTGATCTGACCCTTTAAATTAAAAAGGAGACGATCAGCCCAACTTCTACATTTGTGACTAATCAGCTTTCTGGTTCCTTGCAGAAAACCAAATACTCATTCTCCATGAAAACGTGGTCAAATATTTAATATCATCCATCTGCAGCGTGCCAACGAACAACCACTTAAAACTTTCCTCATAGTTCATTCAAATTCACGAAAGTCTTGGCTCCTTTTCGTACATAAAGGAGGCACTTGGATGAGGCCTGTTCATGTATATGAAAAACATATGTACTGTACTTGTCTTGTGTCTGTGTTTTGTTTTCTTAGTTTGTTGCTACTGTGAGCTACGAGGCAATCTGCCCCCCAGACCTTGATGCCTGCGTTGCGGAGGATCTCCAGGGTGGGCCTGACGTCAGTTTGGAGCTGGTCCTCCACCCCAGTCAGACACAGCAGCTCCATCTCCATCTCTAGACTCTCAATCACTGTGGCCACCTTCAGAGAGCGGTCATGGACACTCAGCTTGGCCTGGACGTATCGCGCCTGGGGAGCAGGAGAGGGAAGGCAATGTTTTAAGTGGGAGGAGATTAAATTAGGATAAATAAGGTAGAATCATTGCAAGACCAAAAAAGGGAAACAGTCAGGATTAGAGGGGGAAAACATCAATATGGCCATCCGCCTGTGGAAGCCATGTAAAACACAGAGAGAAAAGTATAAAACGCTGCAGCAGGGATGCCTCACACAGTGTGCATGCATGAGCAGAATGTTTTCCACCTACACAGAGATTAAACTGCGAGCAGCGTGAATACACACCATTCACCACGCACACAAACTTGCATATTAGCTATGAAAGTTTCGGTACAAATCACAGATATTTGCTTGCAAGCAGCCGTTAATGCTACAACGTTTTAGAAAGCTGGAAAACAGAACAGACATGATTATTGGTTGACGCCCATCTCCAGCGCTCCAGCTCCAGGGCAATTTGCGAGTGAGATAAAGCAAAAACAATCTGAGAGTGACTCATACAGGAACACAAACTGTGTGTGTGACTCAGTTGGTGAGTCATTGCTGCCCACCAGCTCTGCTCACACAATTATACACTTCAGTCATGGGCCTGGGGCTTAAGACTGCAGGGGAGACAACCCAGCCCTGTTCAAACAATGAGTGGGGCCTGGGTGTGTGTGTGGGAGGGAGGGGTGCATGGACTGGACCCTCTCATTATCCAACAGCACACTTTGACATTTAGAAATACTGAACATGTCCACATCAAATATCATTCTGCATGTGTGTTTGCCAGTGTGAGAGACATCTAACATGCTGTTGATATTTCTGCAGTTTCCCAGCCATAATGGCTTTATTAAAAGTGTAAAAGTGTGAGTATTGCATTGTTCTCGGATGAATCTGAAACTCGGTCCCTCAGCTAAGCCTCAGATTGCTTTAAGTTCATCCTAGAGACGGCGCTTACCTCAAAATCTTGATACTGCTCCTCTGTCAGGGACTTCTTGGAGACCACAAGGACCCTCAGGCCTTCCCTCGCCATGTTTCCGCACTACAAAACAGAGTCAGCAACATCTGGATTCAGCAGTTTTAAGAAGTCCATTAGTCTGTGAAAATCACTGTTGTCATATACGTCATGTGTTGTGAAAAAGAAGGAAATCTACCTCCTCTTCCAGCCAATCATTATACTGGACGATGCCTGCCATCACCACATCAGCACCCTTCATGTAGAAAGTGATCTCTCCTGTAGATTCATCCTAGGAAATAATCATTCCCAGTTTATTCAGCGTGAGACATAAATAGATGATCTGGCTGACATTGAAGGCCTGAGTATGTTTCAGTCAAAAGGGATTTCCACTTCATGCCCACGTGAGCAGTGCACGTGCATGATTTTGCGTTGCCTAGAAATGCACAACTTATTTTGATATTCACAAGGGGTTTCAAAAAGCATTTGAAAATATTATCACGAGGAAGTCAAGTTTAAAAATCCCCGGCTTCCTGAGTTATATCCCAGCCAACAAAAATAAAGTTAGTCATCAGACTGAGTCAGAGGTCATTATAAGGTGAGACAATATGCTTTAATATGAGTCTGTTTGTCTTGTTGAAGCCAGTTTAAAGTTCTAATCGCCCCCCTAGCAACAAGCAACAAGACCTACATTGTCACTGAAAATAATATTTAAGCAACTGAACAAACTAGGAAATCAATTCAATTTCTTTGCAGCACATAAGAAAGCAAAGCAGCTGCTGAAACTTAACTGACAAAAGAGAATATTAATCCCAGGCAACTAAATTATCTTGGCACTCACTCGCACTATGATGCCCATCCTCTTGCTCTCATAGGTGAAGGGGAATATCTGCAGGATGGTGAAGTTCAGTATTTGGCCAGTAGGGGTCCGCAGCTGCATGGAGGACTGGTCTCTTCCCACCAGTGTCAGGCCAACACTCTCAGTCCACTGCACCAGCGACACCTATCAACACCACATTGTAAAGGTTTCAGTGGGCGGTCATTAAAGTGGATATAGGTGAATTTAATTGCTAGCATTTTGTTTTTACCAATGATAAAATAATTCAGGTAAATTAATATGATGATATAGTATTCAGGTGCAAACAGCAAGGGAGAAAAGTGACCACTGTTTTGGGTGTTTATGATTCTCTTGGTTAAAGCCATTATGTCAATATGATGGTCCATTACTTGAATTACAAAGAGAAGAGTGAAGGTCACTTTGGACTGAGCAGCATGTTAGGGAGCACAGTAACCATTCAGCTTTAATCAATAACTCAAGCATTTCCAGCACTCAAGACTATTGATTGATAAACGTCCATTTCTGGACTGAAAATACTGTTTTCGCTTGCTCCTTTCTGAAGGACACAGCAAACAACATCCATTAATACGATGTTAACTTGTGTGTGGGTTTGTGTGGGGAGAAAAAGAGCGAAGATGACATTGCCCAATAACTTCCAGACCAGAAGCCAGATCACAAACCCAATTCATCATCCATCCTCTGACAGCTCTAATAGCAGAGCTGCCAAATGGACACAGATGAGAGACAAACAGCAGAAGATCGCCATGTTCCAACTGCAATTTTATAACCACAGATTTTGTGGTTCCGAAATTCCTTATTTTGGAAATACATGACCATGTAGTCTGACAATGCCTGGCCAGGAGCACTTGAACGTCAGAAAAGCTCTGACTACCGTAATGTTTGTCATCCAGGTTGGGAAATATGAAGATTGTGCTTAGTCACAGTCTAGAAATAGTCACGGTGGAGGCATTCTTGGATCTGGTGTTGGCCACAACAGCACCACCTTGTAAGCAGCATCTGGGTTGGCTGCAGATTTCGGACTGGACTGAATAATGCTGTATCCAGTTGCCTTGACTCAGAACCACCACATGTTTTTTTATGAGCTAAAGAGCAAAGTGATTCAGATATCAGTTATCCTCGATGACTCACACATAACAAAAGTCAGCCTTTTCACTCTTAGTCCTTATGCATTCGATTATTCTGATACCAGTAAATGAGGGGGAAATCCTATTTTCTTGTGCATATAGATATCTTTAAAAAAGTGACAACTATGTAGGAAAATGTCCCGTTTAACTGCCCTGGTAAAACCATGCATTCAACAGTCACTGTGTCCATAGTGCTCACAGCCAAAACCAGATCTATATTAAGACTTCCTGAAAGCTGTAGGAAAGCAAACTGAATCTTGCTCTAGATTGTATCAAACTCATACAATGCACCTTTCAGGGCTCAGAAACGCAAAGAAAACAGTTGAAATTTTTATCCAGTGTGACCTAAAAGAATGAAACGGCTCAATTTCCTTCCCACACTATAAACCACAGATCTTTAATGACAACAGATGTACTGGGCTCTATCAAAATATGCTATCAAAGAGGAAATTCAAAAGGGGATAAGTGCAATGGGCCGGGGAGCACATTAAGGAAATCCGTATTTACACCGCAGGAAATGGATCGAAGTCGAATTCCACAGCCCTCTTCCTGACGTTCAAAGAATTCATACAGATCAAGGACATAAATGTGGGATGCCATTTGGCTTGGGAATGTTCCCCTTCAATAAGAAAGCAGTGAAGACACTCAAGATAACGGCCTTTACTGATAAAAACCAAGAAGTCCGTTCTGCTGTCAGGCCTTCCATGTCTGTTCGTGAGGAAATAACGTTTATGTATTTTAAGTGTGCATTTCCCAAAAGGCCACTTTAAAATATATCAACATGGACATGTAGGCATTTGCCTGTGTGTATTTACATATACCATCTGATGGATATACTGCAGCTTGTCATATAATAAATGTGGGAAACGTTTACATGTAAGATTCCACACAAACGTGCAAAGTAAAGTACGTTCAGCTGCATTTGTAATATGAAAGGTTCTACACGTAAAGTCTCTTATTATTATTTGAGCTTCAAATATCCAAGCAAAGATATTGGAGGGGGTTTTAAATCACTCCAGTTCTTTATAAAACATCTTTAAATTAATATCTTGTTCGGTACATCAGCACATGCTCTGTAGGTTTTGAAAACCAGAGTTTCCTCAGGCTTTTAAGGAGCGTTTAACCCCTGATAAACATAAATGTCACTAAAACTGGAGCAACATGTATATGGTTCTGCGTGGCAGGCCATCATACCTCATCAGGGCTGGAGGCCTGGTACACTCTGCATGTGTCTTCATAATGCTGCTCGGCCTCGGCCTGGTCCGTCACTCCGTTGGACTCGTACACCGGCGTCACGTTGTGCACCAAAGCGATGGCCTTCACAGCCTCATGGACTCTACTGCTGATGGTTTTGCGGACCTTAGTGGCTGCCGGAGCCCTGGAGGCTGGAAGGTCATGGGTGGGCTGAAGGGAATTACAGAAGGTATTATGATCAAAAGAAGGACATACAGGCATCTGAAAAGAGTTATACTGCACTTTCTAATGGGAGTATTTCATTTTGCTCAAGGTTTTTCTGAGGGTGGGCAGCTATTGTAGCCATAAAAACTAACAATGTGTGCTGTCTGAAAAAAAAAGAAGCTGAATAAAAATCTGTGGCGTTAAATTGAAAAATAAACACGATGTATGAACACTTATAAAACTCCTATGCGCAACAATATAGAAAGACAAAAACTGCTTTGAAAGCAGAGATTGCTAACTTCAGACATGCAGTTTTTAGTCTGAGAAACTAGCTGCTTCACTGACCCAAGTTTCAATCATCGCTGTGATAGTGGCCTGTAAACATAACCAGATGTGTAAAGTAAATATGAACAATCTGCATTGAGGCCTTGCTATTTTAAGAAGACTGTGCGTTCCAGGGGTTAATGGTAGCGTCATTAAAGAAGTCCGGTCAGTGCTCTGCTTGTGGGCTAATCCTGTTTCCTGCTTCACTAACCTCTGGTGTCAAGGGGGACAAAGAGTGTCATTTGAGGTCAGGAAGCATTCAACCAAACAATAATCACCAACTGATATGTTTCTGAAAACAATGCTCGTGTCTGTTTGTTTGACCTTTTCCCAATATTTTGGAATTTCAATCTTTTGTTTTCTAAATGTTTTGAGTGAATTCTTTCATTTTCAGCCATTTCTTTCTCTTTGACAGACCTGAAGCTGTGCACAGGCTGCATGCACGTATTGTTTACCTGTGTGTAGGCGCTGAATACATGACTTTGTACTTCATCCATCGAGTCCATCCCATACGCCACAGTTCCAAGGTGGAGCCGCCTGAACACCATTTCATTTTGAGTAAGAGTCCCTGGCAAAGATGATATTACAGACATTCGAATAGTGAAATAATCACAATTTAAACAGCTAACTTCAAGACAAATTTCAGCATCACGCTACATGCGACACTGCATATTGACTGACAGCAGAAAATATGAAATGGTGTTTTAGATTTTGGTTTCTAAATGAACATAATTGTGGAAATTAACTTTTCCAGCTTCAATATCTGCAAAAGTATTTCTTCATCTTTCACAGGCTGGGATTTACAAACATGAATCAGTTACTTAAAGCGTTTGCATGTCACATGTGGTGACTGGGGGGGAAAAAAATGTTAAGAAAGCCAGAAGCCGACCCTTCAACACTACACACAACCTCTGTATCCTCACACTCACTTTAAAAGCATTTTCCGCCAGTATATCAAAAAGACCTCAGGGGCCTCGCACGTACATTAGCCTGACCTGCAGACCCCGCCAGCCTTATCACAGTCTGGATGGGAAATGGCTGATCATTTTATTGGGCATGAGGGCTGTAAATCTGACGTGTAACACCTCGCGCCTCAGGAAATGCACTAGTGGAGGTGTTGTGCTCTAAAGGTGTGTATGGATGAGAGACTTTGGGCTTTTTTATGATTTAAGGGGCCAATAAGTAGCAGGTCTCAAAGAGCAGAGACCCCACCACATAGCAAAACCCCCCGGGGAAGCAAATGACTTAACTCTCTCCTACTGGATACTTCCTTGGCAAATCCTCAGCACTATAACCTTTTATTGTAGTGCTCCACGCGGTAGCCAGTGATTCTTTTCACCACACAATCAAGGCTATTTTAATAGAACGTATGCTCCTTTTCACAAGCTCACCTGTTTTGTCTGTCAACAGGTAGGAGATGCGTCCAAGCTGTTCAGGTATGGTGCTGGCCCTCACCATCGTCCCGGGGATCTTGGAATCCTTCTTAATCATCCAACTGAAAACTATCTTCCCCATATCCAGATTGACGCGCAAACTTCATCAAATAAAAACAGCAAATGAGTGCTTTTCAACTCCTTACATGTCGATACAATGCAACAACGCTGAAGACTTTGAAGTAGAGAATCTTAAATCGTACCTAATGGGCACAATGTTGGAGAAGAGCAACAGGAAGCGAAAGATCTGGAGGTACCAACGACCAGCGAAGTGCTGGAGGGCCACCATTACCAGTGACACCACCACCAGGGCTCCAAACAGGATCTTAGTCAAGCAGTTCACTTCCAAGTCAAACAAACCCACCTACCATGAAACACAGGTTAACATGATGACAAATGTAAACAGAAATGTTCTATGTATGTACAGTATGCAAATAAGTAAATCAAAACTTGAATACACAAAACTAAATCACTATCCTCCAACTAAATATATTTTTATGCACAGTAAATGATCAAACGTCAGTCTTCAGGCTCTGGTTCATGCTACTGTACCTTATGTCTTGGGTTGGAGGTGTTCATGACACTGCGCAGCTCCCTGCCTGTGTAAATCACAACCCCCACCACTGTGCCTGCAAAGAGGGAGAGAAAAAGAGCTAAAAAAAACTACCCAGGTCAATATAATAAAGGAACAACATAAAACATGGTATGTCAAGAAGATGCTTCCCAGACTTATAATCTTGACATGAATAGACACTTGGATTAAAGGACGCATATTTCAAATTGTATAATGGAAAACATCTGACAGCGCGGTTTAAAGTGGATTAAATCTGCTGTGAAAGGAGCAAACTTTCTTTACCATTATAGTGAGCAGCCCCCGAGCTATTTATAAATGAGCAAAGTGTCTGACTGCGTGTGTGTTTGGTGAGGGGAGTCGTCAGATCAGTTGTGAAGGAGGCAACGCTTCAGCGCAACTCTGTGGGTTAGGAGCAAAGGCTGGTCCTGGTTATTTCCTGGTTATTAGCTGCCTCATCAGCAGAGCTGCGCCATCAGTCACACATTTACCAGAGGCAACCACGGTGCTGGCCCACAGAGTGTTCTCAATGCTGAGGCTTTCGTTGACCGGAGGGTCCCCGTCTTCCTGTAACACGTGAGGAAGACACAAACCGGTGGTCAAATAATTGCTTTGTTAAATGGAGGGTCTGTAAATATTAAATCTAAGCACTCACTCTGGTGAAAGTTCCAATAAAGTTGTGGATATCAATGTTTGGTTCTTCGGCATACACGTATGATCTGATTTGCAGGAGGTCCTGTGTGGCATCAAAAACACGGTTTAGGATCAGTGACACGTGAAAAAGTGAACTGAATAAGAATCAATGACTGAGAAGAAAAGAACAGTATCATTTACAGCTGATGCAGCTGCAGTGTTTGCTCTGTGGTCTCTATTTTACATTGCTGAGGCTTTGCTTGAGGCTATAACTAGAAGCCACACTGCTAATTGTTATCAGTTAAACAGATTATCACATCAAATAACCAATGAATCATTTGGTTTAGTAAATATCAGAAAATAGTGAAAGATGTCACAACTTCCAAATCCAAGTCCAAATTAACATCTTCAATGTCCAAAAAAGATATTCAAGTTATTATCATCGAGGATGAAGAAAACCATCAAAGATTCACATCTGAGAAATCAGAAGCAATGCTGTATCATATGATACTCCAGCTGGGTAAGAACAGTTTGTAAAGCCTGTAAAATATTAGTTAATTTATCAATCAGGATTATTGCAAATTAAGTTGTCTTCAGTTTCAGGGCTGCACTGCTTACTCCTCAACAAAATGTCAACAATGCAGATAACAGCAAACCTAAAATTTGTGCAACATTGAGTCTAAGTGGATCATATAGAAAATTGCTTGAACTTACTGACTTACTGACAATGTCAAATATAAAAATATCAGCCTGAATATTTGCTTTGAAAAACTGCTCAAACACTGAGGAACTCTCTGGCCTGAAGGGGAACCTTTAGTCATGATGGTTTCTGATGACGAGGCCACCCTGCACTCACGTTAAATCACCACTCTGTACTAATGAAAGACTTGCTTCACTGAGACCGCGGTCGCCATGTGCAATTACTCACAAATTCATCAAAAAACATGGCACAGCAAGTCCATAAACGCGACGCTCAACGTACAATTTCCTCCGACATCTTACTGACTACCTCTCCGTCTTTATTTTATGACTCACGGCAGCAGTTGGCAGTCTCTGTGTGCAGGCCACTGGGAGGCGTAGTTTCCAGTCCGTCTCTCCATCCAGCTGGTCAGTCCGCAGGAAACAGGAGCCTGGGAAGGAGAGGACAAGAGCTGTCACTGATGCAGATGCAAACACATTCACCCCTAGAGGGCAACAATAGATAGGCTTTTACTGAAAAGACAGACATCACAAATCTCTCATTCCTGATGATGCATCGCTTGTGCAAATCAGTACATTTATATTTCAGTCAATGCTGAAGGCTCCTGTCTACTGTCCCTGGTTCCTGATTATATCTATTCTAACACAAAAGTTCCCCATTTGAATAAACACATGAAAAAGGGCAATAAGACAATTTAGCATGGAGTCACAAATGAATAGCAGCAACTTCTGTGAGTGAGTGAGTGAGACTGCATTTTACTGTTGGGACAGAAGTGAAGGCATCCACCACAGCCCATCCCCCCACTGCCCTGCATGCGTCATCCTGCCCAAAACTCCCAATCCTGGCCTAGGCTCTTCATAATTGACCTAATGGCCTCCACATGGAAGAGAGATAACCGAGCACTATTTCCAGTAAAACAAAGCTGGTGTTTTTCTTTCCGTGGCAGGAAGACGCAACAGCAGCTTCTCTTACTGAGGAGCTGAAGACGAAACATTTCCCTGTCATGACATTATTGGTGCGCTGAGCCTTGGAGGTTGTTATTTTGAATGGACTTGTGTGTATTTTGTATATGTGCAAATAAACAATGCGATGCAATTCACCAAGTGTGTTATCCCTGACAAATCTTGTCCTAATCCATATTTGATTATTCAGATGAGGCATCCTCCTCTCATGTCTCCTGTTTTGTCTTTGCATTCGATTTTTGTGCGTCCCTCGATTTTCCTTTTTCATTATCTTCTCATTTGAAAGACAAAATTAGTCATAGACGAAGATGAAGAGAAAACAATGTTTTGTCTGCAGTGCCCGTCTCACCATTACACCACATTTTGAGTGATAGTTTAGTACTGGACTCAATTACAATTTAGACATTGTAGGACTTCCTGTCCTGGCTCAGGGCTAATCCCTGCACCTCAGCGCCTTTTTAAACAAGTCATTTCCCCGGCCAGCCAGCCAGGCAGCCGGCCTGTTGTGGAGATCTGGATGAATGACCAGCAGATGTTTACCATTTCTTTCAGAGGTCCTTAAAAAGATCATGTCAGCAGGAACACGCTGGTTCTACAAAGAAAGGCAGAAAGAAAAACATGACTCCAACATCACTTCCTGATCCTGCACTTCTCCTCCTCCCTCCTCTGCTCTTTAACTGCACAAAGTACGACTTTTAGCTTTTCATGTGCCACATTACCAGCAGCTAGTCAGTCCAAATAATAAGCCCTCCAGCAAATCATCCTGTCGTGGCCTGAACGGGACCCTGACCAGGTTTTACACTCTGTCTGACCTGGTCCCTCTTACTACACCAGGCAAATTCTCCATTCAAGTCATCTGGACAGCTTCCCAAAAACTGAACTGCGTATGGATTATTGCTAAGTGGTCGATACTCTCAGAAAGATGTATTATGGGTCCTCAAAGGCAGGTCAATTATAAAAATCCAAAAGCTTTCTTTTTGTTAGGTCCTGAATTCACTGCGGCTGATGAGTTCACATTTCTGAGTAACTCTAAATCACTCTGTCATATTGGGGAAATTCGTAGGACAACATGTGTGACCTTTCCTTCAGCTGCGTTGAAATGAGCTGGAAACTGAAGACAGGACTCACTTCTCGTATTTCGTGTACAAAGACCTGAGAGACTCCACTCTGTCCATGAGAAGAGTGAAACCTGACACTAACTTAGATGTTCTTTAACAACTACAAACCATAAATGGGATTTCTAGATGAAGAAATAGTAAAAATAATAGGTAATTGAATTTGTGTTTAAGATCTAATCAAAGGCATTTTGGGTTCACGTCTGCTGTGCATGCATTGAGTCTGACAGGCTGTGGCTCAGCATTGATCACAAGATTACAAAATCTTTACTAACTCCTTTCACCTCAGTCACCATGCAGCACAGAAGATTAACAACCCCCTCATTATTCGCTGTCATATAAACGGTAACTTGACAGCCCTGAAAGGCAGAATTTTTCACAGGTGTAGATTAAATAATCTTTAACAAACCTTTTCCACAATTATAAGATCTCCAACTTGAATACTGCTGCTTTTAACCTTCACTGTGCCTGAAATACAGAACACACACACACACACACACACACAATGCAGTGAAATGTTTGAGCATTTATGAAACTGATGCGTCAAAGATCTTGTCTAAACCCACACAAAGTTCCTCTGTGTTAAATCCAAAATGACTTCAGGCCACTAAAGTCTTCTTTGGGTGAACTGTGTCCTGCATGCCTCAGCAGTCACCCCCGTGAATTTGGGAAAGCAATTTTCCTCGCAGATTTGAAAGAATGCTGGGGGAGTTGAGCCTTTTCTCTCATTTCATTTGGAATGAACAGGCGAAATTGTTTGGAAGAGATCACTGACCCTTGACCTCTGTGGTGACCTCAGGGCTTTGCATATGTAAGACATTAAAGCACATTAATATTGCTAGGCGTTAGGGTTCAAGGGACTCCACGTGAGTGTTCTGCTCCAGTAATGCAAAAACATTTCACAGATTACTTAACAGAGGAAGTAGATACATGCAACACCTTTAAGAAACAAAATATATCACATATCTAATATAAAAGATGGATCATCGATTAACATAAGCGAGAGTTTCATGTCGACATATCATGCACATCTGTTGCAAAACAATCAATCACTTGATGAGTCGATCAGCAGAAAATTAGCCTGATAAAATTATTCTGATGATCAATTAATCTGGTTCCAGCTTCTGAAATGCAAAGATGTGTTGCTTTTCTTTGTCTTATATCACAGTAAACTGAACAGCTTTTTTTTGGTTGAATCAAGAAGAAAAAAGCAATTTGAATGCATCCTCCATGAGCAGTGCGAAACTATACTGGCAATTTTTCTTTGTCAAAATCTTTTGACATTTTATGGACAAAACTAAACAGAACAACTTGACCCAGTTTCTCCCTCTTCTAGAAAACAACACACCAAGTTCTGACATCATAAAGTTTCTATAAACCACAAGATATGCACGGGGGCCGCTATCATGGAGGCAACCAGTCATTGCGTTTATGGGTAAAACAAGCTGCCACATCAAAGGGGAAAAGTGATGGAAACCACAAGAGGTCTCCTGCCTTTTATTGCTGGTAGCACTTTATACCAAGGCCTCTTATGTACACTTTTACATCTCTGCTTTGAATTACCCACCATTTCCCCTAGCCCCAATAAGTTTTAATAGGACCAACCTCCTACAGTTAATAGACGCTGATGCAGAGAAATAAGCAACATGGTTCAGATATCAACAGGGAGAAAGCATGACCAGTGTCCAGGTTTCTAATCCGTACCTCTTGTTGAAAGCTTGCTGTAAATCTGAGAGTTCACTTCTTTGTCTCGAATGTAGCATCTTATTTCTTCAACTGCGTCTCTGATGACGGTAACGATCAAAACAAGACCCTGGAGAACAAAATACCAAAGTTAAAAAAGTTATTTTCTCCACAGCAGAGAGCAGCTAACCAGCTTTACATATGTGGCAACTGCGTTTGTGGGAAACACCTGAAGATTTACAGCACAAAATAAATGCCGAGATGCACTGAACACAAATAAAGTATGAAAAAAACAACTGAGTGACTATAATAAACAGTTAAGGGAAGGAAGCTTTGTGCCACGTACCAGAGGGACCCAGTAGGTGTAGAGGGCGCCTAAGCGTAGCTCGTTGACAAATTGGGAGCAGGCCAAGAGCAAAAAGTACAAGTTGAAGAAGTACTTGAACTGGTTGAACAGTACCTGTGAGGATAAAGCAAAGAAGAACAGACTGAGACGTTTGCTTTGTGGAAAAGTTACTGTGTTTTTTTGTTTTTTTTTAGGCCATGACCGATGACTGATTTTGATAGAATATGTATTTGGCACCGTCAGCCTCCGTGTGCCGTGGTACAACGCTGTTTTGGTGACCTGCAGATGAAAAGTTGTCGAAGCGTCTGTTAACATAAACCGAGAAAATGAAAAGTAACTCAGCCTTTTATGTGTGACAGCTTTAACAAAAAAACTTTGTTTTTTTCTTTTTAAAATAAAAGGGCCCTTTCAAGAAATACAGTTCTGGTGACAGAACCAGAATCCCAGCAAACATACAGAGACCTAAAAAGTAGGAGTGAGTAATATAATGAATATGATGAATATAATCTTCATCACATTATATCGTGACTACATGTTGATTACACCTGAAACAACTAGCTATTCAATTCATCAACTGACAGAATAATACAGGGAAACTGTTTGAACCATTACTGAATTTAAAGAAAAATACCAAATTTGCTGCTTGTTAGTTCTCAGACATAAACATTTGCTGTTTTTAACTCTTCTGTCAAAGCAAAATGAAGATTTTCAGTCTGTTGGTTGCACAAAACAAGTCATCTGAAGACCATGGGCCTTTAGTAAATTGCAATGGGAATTTTTCTTTGTTTCCCAACACTTAACAGGCCAAACAATTAATTGATTTATTGAGAAAATAATCAGCAAGTGAATCAATAAAAGTACATTTCCTGTAAAATCAAATGCAAAACTGTTTGTAAATGGAATCCTGTGTACTATCACTATCTATCTATCACTGAACAGAAACAGTATAGCAAAATCTTTGACTGTAGACATGTCTATATGGTACATGTTGACATGTCAACCACCCCTACTGAAAAGATTTTCAATATAGCCCAGTTTTATCCTCAGAATCTTTTCAGCAATCTAAATGATATGGTGCTTATTTTTGTGCTTATTGTCACACATACATTCCTGCACTTGCGTCAGTCTTAAAATTAACACTCATGCACCAACTTTGCTCAAATTTCATTACCACCAGTGTGCAAGATTACTACCAAGGCAAAATCTGTGTCTTCACATTGCTACTGTATGTCCTTTCCAAAGCTGTGGCCATGTGAGGAGCAGAGAACATGAAACCCTGCACAGAAACATCAAGACTACAGCATGTTCTGATGACAAGAACTTCTTGACATGAACCGAAGTAAATAAAAAGCATCATAATTTGCAATGCAAAGAAAGGCTTCGCTCTTGTCTTCTGCTTTCCAAACAAATTTGAGCTACCTTCAATGTCTGACTTACATACAGCAAAAAAAAGCCATAAGATCTTAAGACAACTGAATATCCGGAAAACAAATGCATATGTAAATCAGGCTGGGGAAAATGCGATGGTCAAATTCACACAGCTTGGTAAATGCTGTCCATGTAATCATGACGATCTGGCGCTTTGAGACCGAGGCTGAAACTGTCTCTCACTGTTCTCATTTTAACATGAGACATTCCTCTATTTATGAATGACTAATGATCTTCTCATACTGCCGGCATAGGAACTGAAAAAAGTAATAAATAGTTTATTTACAAACCAACCTCATCATTTCAGTCCAGCACGTTCCTATGAGAGTGCGAACGGTGCATCGGTTAGAAGATGCCCTCTGGCAAAATACATATGAGAAAAAATATAATCATCCATACATATGCTGATAGAAAACAGGACTACAGTAGTCTTAGATTAAACTAAAGAAATATATGCTTTAAAATACAAAAAAATATTCATAACCGAGGCACATATCTAATGCAGAGCTGGGACTATTAGTTGATTCATCAATTAGTCAATAAATTAAATTAGACATGAAGTTCATTGAAAACTATTTAGACAATTTACAGTTGTTTTAGTCCCTTTACAAGCCAAAATTCCAAACATTTGCTGTGTTATGCTACTGTAAAGTGAATATCTTTGGGTTTTGAACTGATACCACCTTGAGCTCCACAATGTCCTAATGGAAATTGTTATTCACGTAACAATTTACACACTAAATTATTCTGTCGGTTAGTCTATCAGTTTAATCGCTACTGAAAACAGCTGCAGCCCTTATGTGACCCCCTAATCCACAGTGATTTAAAATGAGTCAAACACTACAATGAGCTTCAATGACTTATCAGCAACCAACAGCGAGGAGTGAAAGATGACAGCCAAGATGACCAGACTCCTAACATTATGACTGTCTTAAAGGGAAAATGTGTCCGACTAGTGACAGCGAATCAGGGCCAAGCTGAGAGAGGTGGGTGGTGGTTTGGGGGTTAAAGCCAGGGAGGGTGGAGGGGCGACCTTTGACTGACACTAACCGCGGGCAGGAAGGTGAAGAAGTTGTACTTCTGGTTGTTAATGACATTCCTGGGGTACCTCTGCTCCCTCTTTTCTGGGTGGCCGAGCCACACGGTGCGGGGACGGAAGTCACCCAGGCCACAGCATCTCGACCACGGGCAGCACCTGAGAGGAAGACGTCAAGGAATTTCATGTTTAATCACATCATTTGGTTCAACAGCAATCACGTTGAGACTGTCAAGATGAAGAAATAAGTAAATATTTAGGATTTAGTTGATTAATGTGGCTGTTTCACTTTAAAAGGAAGAAGTTGTAGTTGTACTGTGTGACGCTGTCAAGATAAGGGAGCCATTTTTAATTAATTTCCTGTCACATCTCTTAGTTAATGTGTTGCTTACTGCAACTACAAACCACAGAACAGACAAGGCTGAACTAAAGATCCATGACCATGGAGCCCGGAGGAGATTACGCCTTACAAAATAAATATTAACTTCATCTGGAGAAGGGTGGCCACTCCCTTCCATCTACTCAGAGAAAACATACCATATAAATCAACCAAGAGGCCAGTGACCTTGTAATTAATTATTGAAAGACTTTGTAAGTTAACACTGACCATAAAGAAAATATAGGTGTGAGCCTCTATTAGCTGCAGATAGCAGCATTCAGAGATTAAGGAAACAATAGTTTTATGACATGACTTAGTTTTTTTATACACCTGTTCGAAAGCCGTCTGCTGGACCTAGCATCATTTCTACTGCATTTTTGGAGTTAACTGTGTGATAACCCTGCATTGGATGAAATACCAAACACGACGATGCTGTCCCCCTTCATACACTAGAGCTCAGAGCTCACATTCAGGGAGAAACCAAACTAATGGTTCTATAAAGCCCACATATGAAGGGATATGCATGCTAGATATACACTGTGTGCAAACACAGAATTCTTGTAAATGTTGAAGAACAGCAAAAACAAGAATGTGCTCTGTTAGTGCAAAGCAACTCCTGCTTTCTTCTCACAGAGGCAGCTACACTGCACCCTACTGCAGATTAGGGCTGCAAGTAATGAAGACATTCTGACATGTTACAGCAGGTGTAAATAATACAATTTACGATGGTTATATTCCATTTAGCTGCTGCAGTTTCAGGGGCCTGGATTGTGCATTCTGGCTCACTGTAACACTGTCCGGCTTATTGGGACAGCCATCATTAATATCTATAGGTAACACCTGTGCTTTTCCTGTCACGATGAGTCAAAATGTCTGCTATGA